>NC_057832.1:111353651-111978651 GCF_910594005.1 Cervus elaphus
TCTGTCTTTTCACCGTAGCTGCCAGGTGAACGTAACATGCTAGCAGCTCTGACTCCTAGTATCAGTCTGAACATGAGGCCTCCAGGAGGGAAGGGTGTTGGGAAATCAGGTACATCTAGACCCTCTTGTCTCTCCCCGGGCACCACATGCCTGTCGCTGTGGAAGGTTATCCCCTAGGCTGGCCCTTGTGTGTTCTCTGCTCTTGTCCAACTTACCCAGATGTGGGGTCTTTCTTCTCCCATCTTCCTGGCCCTTGTACCCACCCTTCTCTACTTCAGCCTAGCTGCTCCTCCCTCATCTGGGTCATGTCCTTGCCCATCACCCAGGGAACCTTATAATGATCCCTAAGTGGTCGTGTTTGAGTAGGCTCTCTGGGGTCCTCAAAGAGAATGAAACCTCAGCTAATTATTAATCATCCAAAATTCCTTGCTAGTCCCTCAGGAGAAGGAGAGACAAGCTGTGTGTGTATGTGTTCTCCACCACTGCCTGTCGTTAGCATCTAAATAGCCTAGACCCTGATGCTGGAAAAGACTGAAAGCAAGACAAGAAGGTGGTGGCCGAGAAAGCGGTGGTTAGATAGCATCTCTGACTCAACAGACATGAATTTGGGCAACCTCTGGGAGATTGTGAAGAACAGGGGAGCTTGGTGTGCTGCGATGCATGAGGTCTCAAAGAGTTAGACTCGAGTTAGCAATTGAACACCACCACCACCAACAAAAACTAACCCAAGTTTATAGCATCTCTTTCATCATAATCTTCTAAAAGTCAAAGTATTAAATATGTCCTGCATGAGCACATTTCTTTTCTTGTGAAATACAAAATTATAAACCAGCTATGGCAGGCTGCTGTGGGTCTTTGTGTTTCGAATTGTGTGTGTGTCCTTTTGAAAAACAAAAGAAAAACACAGTGCGATAGGCAAACTGTGAAATATTTTCTAATATGAACACATCCCATGACTATAAAACCTGGGCAGACAATCTTGGTTTCCACACATAGACCACATGGGGACGCTGTGGAACTGCCAAACTCCAGAAGATTCTGGGGCAGAGCAAGGGGACAGTGCTAGTGCCTGGGACCAAGAGGGTTAAGAGAAAGCTTCATTTGGGGTTTTTATCTCTAGAAGCCTGACTAGCATAGGCACTAATTTGAAAGCTTGCTGTCCCAGCTGGGAGCCATGAACTTCAAGTATGCAATGCTGAAGGAGCCTCTGAGGTTGCAGAAAAAGTGAAGGATATGGAGCTGGGATTTGGTAGGAAAGAAACAGAAAAGGGAAACATCAGCCTGAAGAGAGAAGCAAAGGAGACATAGGGAAGGGCGTCGGGCATCAACCCAGCCTCGCCCAGAGCAGCAGTCCAGCTCACACGTCATCTAAGAGACTGTAGGACAGAGCAGCGTTCGTAGATCAGCTGACCTGGAATGAGAGGTCAGATTCCTGGGAACTAGCAGAGGCAATGACATCAGAGCAGTGATGTCCCTGCCTCACCTCCAATCAGGGGAAGGAGGCCCAGAACCCCAGCTCTCAGAGAAGCAGAGCTCCGAGCAAGGAGACACAGACAGCTCTGCCCCTCCTGCCATGGGCTGCAGCCCCGTCTGCTGTGTGGCTCTTTGTCTCCTGGCAGCAGGTGGGTCCTTGGCACAGGAGAGAATCTGTGTTCCTAGCCTGACTTTGCCTGAAACCAAGGCACCATCGGCTTCTCTCCTGCGGTGTTTCTCAGCCCCATCTTCTTCCCCCTCAGGCCTTGTGGATGCAGGAGTCACCCAAATCCCAAGATACCTGATTAAAGCAAGAGGACAGCGAGTGACCCTGGGATGCTCCCCTGTCTCTGGACACCTCTCTGTGTACTGGTACCAACAGCCTGGGCCAGGGCCCCCGGTTCCTCATTGAGCATTACAGGCAGGAAGTGAGGGGAGAAGTACAGCTCCTGGATCGATTCTCAGCAAAACAGTTCAGTGACTCTCGCTCTGAGCTGAAATTGAGCGCCTTGGAGCTGATGGACTCAGCCGTGTATCTCTGTGCCAGCAGCCCAGACACAGCCCTGCATGATCAGGTGCCTCTGGCACAAAAACTCTCCTACCCCAGCTCAGGAAGTGTGGTGAGGGTGACTGCCTGCCTTCCAGGCCTAGATAGATCCGATAGTCTCTCCCAGACATTCTTCTTCTGCTGTGTTTTAATGGTCCTAAAGGTCATCCTAGGTAACTATTATTTTCCCTGTTTATACATCTGAGTGGAACTGACTTGCCCACGTCTCATATTTCATTCCTTTCAGAGCAAGGTATTTGATTCAAGTCTGTCTTCATCTCTTGTGATCTTTGCCCCCCCAAAACTGTCCCCCACAAGAATAAATAATAGACACACACACACAAATACATACACACACATGTTTTAAAGCAATTGGCTCACACAGTTGTTAAGGCTGGTAAGTGCAAAAGCTGCAGGCTGGTCTGGTGCTACTAGACACTGAGGGGGAACTGATGTTTAAGTTCAAAAGCAGAACTAGTGGCCCAGTGTGAAGGCCATGAACTGACAATTATCTCTTACTTGGGGGAGGATCAGTGTTCTTTTGTCCGTTCATCTCTTCTCCTGGTTTCATGAAGCCCACCTACATTATCGAGGGTCATCTGCTTTACAAATTAAAATGCTAATCTAATCTATTATTAAAATTTACCTATTAACATATTACCTTTTCGAAAACTACCCCTTTTAGGAGCACCCAGAAAAATAAAGCTAAATATCCATGGCAGAGTCTAGTTGACATATTTTATTAGTCAGGACACCGTCTTCCAGGGTTTCACAAGAATTTAGTCGCATGAAGTCCCTGACAGGTAACAGGACTCTGGATTTCTTGAGCCTTTTGCTAATCTCTGACAGCCTCCTCTAGTGCTTCCTAGGTACTAAAGTAGATATGGACACAGTGTGACTTCAAGCCCTATACTTGAGGTCTTCAGATGTCACAGGAATGAAAGTAATTGTGCTTGCTGGTTCACTACATGAGATAAACAGAGCATGTAACTTACCCTCAGGCGTTTTTACATCAACTTTATTGGCATATGGATTATAGTAAACATTTGAATAATGTGAAGTTTGGGAGCCCTGACCCAGCTCTAACCCTGATGTAAAAGTTTCTTTAAAATTCAGTCAACCTGCTGTATTTATGATTCCAGAACAGCAGATTCAACCAGACACAATTGTGTAGTACTGTGAAAAGTGACAGTGAAAGTTACTCAGTTGTGTCTGACTCTTTGTGACCCCCATACAGTCCATGAAATTCTCCAGGCCAGAATACTGGAGTGGGTAACCTTTCCCTCCTCCGGCAGATCTTCCCCACCCAGGGATCCAACCCAGGTCTCTCCCATTGCAGGGAGATTCTTTACCAATGAACAACAAGGTCTGTAGTTAGCATCTATTAAAAATTCCACACAAAACTGGACCCAGGAAGTTCAAAAAAGTGTGTTTCGAGGGATCCTCTGTATATACAATAACATTACAAACTGTACAGTGAACCAAAGAATGGTTTTGATCAATCCATCTGTATGTGCCCCTGGATCATTCGTCTATAAAGACTGAGAACATTTCATCACTAGATGTTCTCTCAGGCCCCCTTCCCAGGCCTGTCTCTTTCCCTGACAGTGAACAGTATGATTTCTGTTGCTGTCATTCTGTTTTAAAGTCCTCTTTAGCCCAGAGCTAAATATTTAAAACATTACTCCTGGAAAGGATTATGGATAAGGACTTTCTTGAAAGCATGTGAGCACCATATCCATGTCAGGGACTATCCTATCTGGAGATGGATGGTTTGGAAAATGACCATCCAAAGATCTTCCCTGCCGGTATAAGCTTTTTTTTGTTTTGTTTTTAATTACTTATGCGCTTTCATAAATTTCTTTTCTCATGCACACATTGCCTGAAATGATTTTATGGTGCTCTTTTGACAGGAAGTCCTCATTTAGGAAATTCCTTTAAGGTCCCATGTGAAACACACACAACAAGGCTTCCTGTGCCCACACTGGTGCTGGGACTGAGCAGGCAACCAGAAGCAGCAACTAGGGTGAGAGATCATCTCATGTCAGGAGAAGCCTGCCTTTGATTTGACCCCAGCTACAAGTCACAAGAGTTGAGTTGAAAAGTTCCCCTTTCTGCAGCGGCCTGGCCTGGGCACTAGTCTCCTGTGTTGTGGGCCCCACTGTCTCTTGGGCCAGTGACACTCTGAGCACAGGTGTGGATCCCATGGCCTTGCCAGGCCCCAATTCAAGGCTTGTTTTTGTGGCTACAACATCGGGCTCATTCCTTGCTTCTGACTTTAGTTTCTGTGTTTTTGTCTCTGAGGCCCCAGGAATGGTTAGTCCCTCAGACCCAAGACCTGAGACCAGCATATCAGGAGATCACCACGGTCACCTACTCATGACCAGGTGCATGATATTCAGGTTCAGAAATTATTGAGAAGTTGGAAATCACAGCAGCAGAGCATAGCAGCTAGTACAGGGTCCTTCTAAATGTGAGGTCTGTGCACCGTGATAGTCTAGGGTCTAGGATGTCAGTTACTGAATGGCTGCCACGCTTCACAAGGAAGTACTCCCATGCAATGGATGTCTCACGTAGAATCGGAGCTTTTCTCCTTTGCCCGGGGTCAGCCATCTCTCCCGACATCCCTCCACGTCTGGACGCCTTTGTGCCAACGTGTCATCCGTGGTGCTGGGCAGCCAGCTTCTCCCCTCCAAGCAAGGTGGGCACAGGCCTGAGGTGGTTCGGCCCGCTGCCCCCCCACCCCTCAGACACCAGAAGACGTGCTCAGGTGAGCATGACGGCGTGAGCCTGCGTTTGACAGGCCCCCTGTCAGTCGTGAATTAATAAGCAAAGGAGCCCAAGGATTCCTCAAGTGTTGATGAGCCGGCTCTAAGGTTGGGGAAACAGATCCAAAATCATTGTGGGTGGAAGGACATGAACAAGACTGTTGTCAACTAAAGAAAGTAGAAACATGAGGGATTTCTCGGGACACGTGAGTCCTAAAGGGCAGCAGGAAGCCCTGAGGAATTTCCCTGAGATTCAAAACCACAGAAATATGTAGATAAAGAAAATGAATGTATGTATTAATGAACAGCTATTTCTGGGATAAAATGTACCTAAAGTTGTGAACAGTTTTATGGAAAGTTTACAAGAACTTGTAAGGCTTATGTTCATTGAGCTGGATGGGTCTCCCTGTTGTGACCTGTTCAGTTCGCTCAGTTGCTAGGTCGTGTCCGACTCTTTGCGACCCCCTGATTGCAGAATGCCAGGCTTTCCTGTGCATCACCAACTCCTGAAGGTTATGCAAACATATACCCATCACGTCGGCAATGCCATCCAACCATCTCATCCTCTGTCGTCCCCTTCTCCTCCTGCTTTCAATCTTGCCCAGCATCAGGGTTTCTTCAAATGAGTCAGTTCTTCACATCAGGTGGCCAAAGTATTGGAGTTTCAGCTTCAGCATCAGTCCTTCCAATGAATATTCAGGACTGACTTCCTTTATGATGGACTGCTTGTATCTCCTTCCAGTCCAAGGGACTCTCAAGAGTCTTCTCCAACACCACAGTTCAAAAGCATCAATTCTTCGGCCCTCAGCTTTCTTTATAGTCCAACTCTCACATCCATACGTGACTACTGGAAAAACCATAGCTTTAACCAGATGGACATTTGTTGGCAAAGTAAATGTCTCTGCTTTTTAATATGCTGTCTAGGTTGGTCATATGTGAACTGTTCACTTAGGTTCATTTCTGATTTGAGCCTTGGGGGAAGGGGCTTGGCCCCCTGAGTGACAGGTTGGTTCTTGGGCCTGGCAGGGACAGTGACATCTCAGAAGGACTCCCTGGAGAGCCCCTCTCCCCTCTCATCCACACTCAGACCAGAGGACCCTCTGCCTGCCCCGCCCCCGCCATGAGCCCCTGCCTCCTGGGCTGTGTGGTCTTCTGTCTCCTGCAGGCAGGTGAGTCCTGGGGGCAGGGTCCGCTTGGGGGGTCCCAGCACTGAGCATGTCCGCTGTGACTGCATCATCGGTCCTCCTTCTCCACAGGGGCGGTCCACGCTGGTGTCACTCAGGACCCCAGATTCCAGGTCGTGAGGACAGGACAGAGGACAACACTGAAATGCACTCAGGATTTGGGTCATGACCGCATGTACTGGTATTGACAGGACCTGGGACACAGGCTGAGGCTGATTCATTACTCAGCTGTGGCTACCAACACGGAGAAAGGAGATGTGCCCGACGGGTACAGCATCTCCAGACCAAACACAGAGAACTTCCCTCTGACACTGAAGTCTGCCAACCGCTCCCAGACATCTGTGTACTTCTGCACCAGCAGTTACTCCGCGGCGCTGCACCGCCACCTCCTCTCTGTGCAAAAAGATAAGGGAAGCCCTGCGGCCTGGAAATAGAAGAACCCCTTGCAGGGTTCTCGCACGCGGAGCCTCGGAGCCCAGGGCCACACGTCTGCAGTGTGACACGGAGTGTGCAGTCTCCTATCACGCCCAGCTGCATCTACCTTAAATACAGTGCACGGTTGGTGTTTTTAATTTCAAAGTCTCATAACTTTAATAATCAATGGGTTAATATATAATCTCTGTATATAAATCCATTACCTAGAATTAGTGATATTTAATTAATGTAGAAAATAAAGAAATATGTGGATCTGACTAATCAGAGGGATCTAAGGAATGCAGTGTCCCAGGCTGTATTCACCTGAGCTCATCAGAGTGTCTGTATTGAAGGTCTGTGTGATTCCACCTCAGCATGCTACTGCCAGTGAAATTATTTTCTTCTTAATGGAAATGTTGGTTTCTACAGTCTTTTACCTCCAGAGGCTAAGAGGGAATTTGAAGACCAATCTGAAGTCAGCCAGGATGGGAAGACAGTAGAACAACTGTGTGTGTGTGTGTGTGTGAGTGTGTGAATTCAGGGTGTGGGGTGTTTACATTCTTGCTTTAGACAGAAGGCACAGATCTATGAGACTCTGGACCTTTGGCCACTAGGAGGCGCTGTGGGCCCACGGTAAGCAGGGGACTTGGGAGGGGTGGAGATTCACCCTGGGGAGGGCAGCTTTAAGGAACCTTGGCTACATGCCTGCCTGAGAAAGCAGGATTGAGATCCCTGAGATCCTGAGGTTCCAGGACACATGGGACCAGTACAGACTCCTCACTGCCAGGGAAAGTGGGGATGTGCCTGGATCCTCAGGATGTGCCCAGGAGATGGTCTCCTGGAGCTGCAAGCAAAGTGGAGGTGAAGGGGTTGGGGTGGCTGGTGAGGGCTGGGTGATTGTCAGCTGATTACCTGGTGATTCTCAGCCAGGTGAGTGCCTGGCTGAGTGTTAGGCAGGGCCAGGCAGAGGACAACAAGCTCTGTTGTGGGCATATGGGGACATGGGAATGGTGCACCCTTCACACCCACCCCTTGTTCAGGGTCTGTGAAGGGCAAGGAATGGTATAGAGGGCTCACCTTTGGTCCTGGCAGGGTGTACAGTGGGTAGGGAACTTGCAGAAACACACAGCTGTGACGTCATAGGCAAATGCTCCAATCAGGGAAGCAGGAGGGTGGGCAGTTTACTCCACTTACCCTAGGAGACCTGCCCCCAGCCAGCAGCAGTCTTGGATTCCTGATGCTGCCATAGGCGCCAGGCTCCTCTGCTGTGTGACTCTCTGCTTCCTGGGAGCAGGTGACTCCTGGACACAGTGTGGGAGCTTCTGAGATGTATTTGCCTCCCTGAGATAGAAGCCCGTCGGTGAGGGCTGCAACAGGAGGCTTCCCTGTGCTCTGCCCTCAGCTTTCTTGTGCTCCCCAACAGGCCTGGTGGATTCTGAATTCACCCAGACCCCCAAATATCTGATCAAATCAAGAAAGCAGCAAGTGAGGCTGAGATGTTCCTCTGAATTTGGACATCGCTTTGTGTACTGGTACCAACAGGCTCTGGGCCAGGGCCCCCAGTTCCTCATTCAGTATTACAACAGGGAAGTTAATGAGAAAGGAAACATATCAGATCGATTCTCAGGAGAACAGTTCAGTGATTTTTCGCTTGGAGCTGAACTTGGGCTCCTTGGAGCTGACGGATTCCACCCTTTATCTATGTGCCAGTAGCCAAGACAACGCCCTGCATGATCAGGTGCCTCTGGGACAAAAACACTCCTGCCCCAGCTCAGGAAGTGGTGGTGAGTGTGTTGAATGCCAGCCTGGCAAGCCCAGTCTCTGGTGGAGTAGACAGTCTTCCCCAGATGTTCATTTCTTGATATACTTTAATGCTCACAAAGATCATGCAAGATAAGTAGTATTTTAACTGTTTATATATCTGAGTGAACATGATTTGCCCAGATCTCATACTTCATAATTATTGCAAGGACTCTGACTCAAGTCTCTTCTCATCACCTGTGGTGACTTGCCACGAATGTAACTGTCTCCCTACAGAACAAATTAGATATGCATGGGGGTTATGTGTAACAAGATTGAATTTGGGGCTCTAAGACATGAACTTTCATTCAGTGAATGGCGGTCCTGCTTCACAAGGAGGTATTCCCATGGAGGAATTTCTCAAATAAAAACAGAGCAGTTTTTGTTTATTCTGGAGTCTGCATCTCCCTCCATGTCCCTCCTAAGTCTGCATTCCTTTGTGCCAATAAGTAACCCGAGCTGGGCTACCAGCTTCTCTCCATTCAGAAAGGTGGGTCACAGGCCTGAGGGTATCTGCTTGCTCCCTCCCCAGACCTGGGAAGCAGGGGCTCCTGTGAACTTGAAGGAGCTGTACCTGCCTTTGGCTGGTGGACCAACTGTCAGTGAATTGATAAGAAACAGACCAAACAATTCCTCAATGTTGATGAGCTTGTGATAAGGGTAGGATCAGACACCTGGAGAAACATGATAGGTGGAGGGACATTCTCAGGACTGCAGGCAATTAAAGTGCAAATAGGCCTTGAAGTCCTACTGGGACACATGAGTCATAAGGGGCAACAGGAAGCCAGAAGGATTTCCCCAAGACTTAAAACTACAGAAATATGCAGATAAATAAATGTAACGTATGTGTTAATGAAAAATTATCTCTGGACTAGAACATACAAAAAATTTGATCAGTTTCACGGACAGATTACAACAACTTGTAAGGCTTATGTCCGTGAGCTGAATGGGTCTCCCTGTTATGAACTATTCACTCAGGTTTGATAGCTTCCATTAAAAGGTGTTGGATTCATGATTTCCGAAGACGATTTAGCTTCAAGACCAGTGACCAGTCTTGATCAATTAAGAGATTTTGTGTAGCTGAGTTTTTTTAACATATAAAAAGGGACAAGGAAATCTTCTGACATAGACATCAAAGGGGGAGGGAGAGTGCCCCCGCTTGCTAGTCTTATCAAGGCCTCATATAGTTTATCAGATCCATTCACAATATACATCTTAAATTAACAAGATTAGAACTGACAATAGAAAGTTCTCACCAAACACACTTACACAAAATATATCTTAAGATAACAAGATTAGTTAGATGATTAGTTAGATTAGTAAGGAGAAACATGTCCCCCAGCAAGATAGGTCCCTCTATTGACTAACCAAAGCAATGTAGAAAAAATGTTTGTTCTTTGCTCCTTGAGAGTCCTGGATCCCTTTCACCTTCTCTAGGGCTCTGGATTTCTTTCTCTTCCTCGGGGACCCTGGACTTATTCTCAGCCAGTCTAGGAAGTGACTCTCTGAGGTTCATCTTTGATTTGAGGCTCTGGGGGAAAGGGCGTGGCCCCCTTTTGGTGCAGGTCGGCTCTGGGGCCTGGCAGGGACAGTGACATCTCAGAAGGACTCCCTGGAGAGCCCCTCTCCCCTCTCATCCACACTCAGACCAGAGGGCCCTCTGCCTGTCCCGCCCCTGCCATGAGCCCCTGCTTCCTGGGCTGTGTGGTCTTCTGTCTCCTGCAGGCAGGTGAGTCCTGGGGGCAGGGTCCCCTTGGGGGTGCCAGCACCAAGCATGTCCACTGTGAGTGCAGCATCGGTCCTCCTTCTCCACAGGGGCGGTCCACGTAGGTGTCACTCAGGACCCCAGATTCCAGGTCGTGAGGACAGGACACAGCGAGACACTGAAATGTACTCAGGATTTGGGTCATGATCACATGTACTGGTACCGACAAGACCTGGGGCACGGGCTGAGGCTGATCTATTACTCAGCTGGTGTGCCCAGTAGCGAGCCGGGAGATGTGTCCGAGGGTTACAGCGTCTCCAGATCAAACAAAGAGAACTTCCCTCTGACACTGAAGTCTGCCATCCGCAACCAGACATCTGTGTACTTCTGTGCCAGCAGTTACTCCACGGCGCTTCACGGCCACCTCCTCTCTGTGCAGAAAGTACTAGGTGCCCACGATCAGGCTCCCAGCACCAGAAACCTTGGGCCTTTGTGGGCCACGTGCCTGCAGTGTGACCCTGGGTGTGTGGACAACGCAGCCCCAGCCTCACTCCCAGGCCTCGGGGCCATGTGTCCACCATCGGTCTCTGTCTTTCCACTGCATCCTCCCTGTGAACCAGGAAGATGCTTCCCCAGCTCTGACTCCTAGTCATCACCTGAGCCTGAGACCTCTAGGAGGGAAGGATGTTGGTAAATTAGATTTAAATAGGCCCTCCTGTCTTACCTCAGGCACTTCATCAATGTCTCTCTGGAAGGTTCTCCGCCAGCCTGACTCTCACATGCTCTCTTCTCTTGCCCACCTTTCCCAGGCAGGCAGGACATTCCTCTCCCCACCTCTCTGCATCAGCTCCCTGGCCCTCTCTCCCATAGCCACAGGCTCCTCCCTCATCTGCCTCAGGTCCCTTCTCATTTCGCAGGGAGGCCTTTAAAGTGGCCCCTCCACATGCTCTGCTTTGAGCAAGCTGGATGGAATCATCAAAGAGAAATCAACTTCAGTTAATCACCAATCATCCAAAAACTCATGGGAGTTCATCTCAGGGGGACAGATGATCTTTGTGTGTTCTCCCACCGCCCCGCCTGCCTTGACTTCCTTAGCAACTCATCTAACCAAGGCCAGGTTGCCACCACCTGGAGCCCTCATCAAAATCTTCTCAAAGTCAAAATATATCATACATCACCCCCATTATATCAAGATTTTATAAGTGCAGAAATAGATGAGATCATGTTTCTAAAACTTCTATTAAAGGTTTTATCTAGAATTTGATAATGCTCAATTTAAATACACAATCTGGAAATATATACATCTGATTAATCAGCAGTAGTTATGGAACACATGTTTGCTGCCAGATTCACTTGAGATCCTCAGAGTATTTATTCTATGATTATATATTTCCATCTTAGATAACTACATCATTATAGTGATGCTACAATCATTTCTCTCTTAGTGAAAAGTTTGGATCATAAAGTCTTCTGCCTTCAGAGGCTAAGAGTGGATTTGAAGATAAACCCTATCAGCCAGGCTAGGAAGGCAGGAGAACAGATGTGTGTTTGTATGTGTGAGTGCGCGTGTGTGTGTTTGTGTGTGTGTGTGAGTGTGTGTGTGTGTCTGTGTGTGTGAGTGTGTGTGTGTGTCTGTGTGTGTGTGTCTGTGTGTGTGTGTCTGTGTGTGTGTATCTGTGTGTATGTGTCTGTGTGTGTGTGTGTCTGTGTGTATATGTGTGTATGTGTGTGTGTCTGTGTGTGTGTCTGTGTGTGTATGTGTGAGTGTGTGTATGTGTGTGTGTGTGCAGGGTCCTGGATTTTTGTACCCTTGCTTTCAACAGATGGTGCAAATCCATGAAACCCTTTGGCCACTTGGAGGCACTGTGTTTCCAAGGTAAGTAGGGTGTATTGGGAGGGGTTGAGAATCTCTCTGGAGAGGGCAGTTTAAGGGAACCTTGGCTATATCATGCCTGCATATGGGAGCAGGTTTGAGTTCCCTGAACTGTTCCAAGACATATGGAACCAGCACAGACTCCTCCCTGCCCAGAGAACTGGGCACGTGCCTGGAACCTCAGGATGTTCACGGTTATCATATTCGGGATCAGCATGTGAGGAGGAGGTGAAGGGGTTGGGGTGGTTGGTGAGGTCTTGGGGCTGAGTGTCAGGCAGGGTCAGGCAGAGGAGAACAAGACATGTTTTGGGCACATGGGACCAGGGGATGAAACTCACCTCACAGCCAAACTTGCTGAGGGGCTGTCAGGACAGGGATGGCATAGAGGAGCCAGCCCTGGGTAATGCTGAGGGGTCCAGTGGACAAGGGCAGCCTGCAGAGACACAGAGCAGTGACATCATAGGCAAACGCTCCAATCAGGGAAGCAGGAGGGTCAGCACTTACACCTCTCACCCCAGGAGCCCCGCCCCCAGCCAGCAGCAGCCTTGGGTTCCTGATGCTGCCATGGGCTCCAGGCTCCTCTGCTGTGTGACTCTCTGCGTCCTGGGAGCAGGTGAGTCTGGACACAGTGGGGGCTTCTGAGATGTTTTTTCACCCTGCGACAGAAGCCCGTGATGACGGTTGAGGCAGGAGGCTTCCCTGTGCTCTGCCCTCAGTTTCCTTGTCTCCTCACTACAGGCCTGGTGGATTCTGAAGTCACCCAGACACCCAAGTACCGGATCAAATCAGGAAAACAGCAAGTGACTCTGAGATGTTCCCCTGAATCTGGACTCCGCTCTGTGTACGGGTACCAACAGGCCCTGGGCCAGGGCCCCCAATTCCTCATTCAGTATTACAACAGGGAAGTTAGTGAGAAAGGAAACACATCAGATTGATTCTCAGGAAAACAGTTCAGTGATCTTTGCTCAGAGCTGAACTTGATCTCCTTGGAGCTGACAGACTCCGCCCTGTATCTCTGTGCCAGCAGCCAAGACATAGCCCTGCGTGATCAGGTGCCTCTGGGACAAAAACACCCCTGCCCCAGCTCAGGAAGTGGTGCCCCGTGTGTCAGCTGCCAGCCTGCCAAGCCCAGTCTCTGGTAGAGCGATAGACTTTCCCAGACATTCATTTCTTTATATGCTTTAATGCTCACTAAGATCATCAAGATAAGTATAATTTTAACTGTTTGTACATCTGAGGGGACGGGAATTGCCCAGATCTCATACTTCATAACTTACAACTAGGCTTCCGCTCAAGTTTGTTCTCAGCACCTGTGGTTCCTTTCCTCATGGAAATGGCTCCATACAGAGCAAAGTCCATATCCGTGCTGGGCTCTGTGTAACAGGGACAGTGTGGGGCTGTAAGATATGAACTGTTACTCAGTGAATGGCAGCTGTGCATCACAAGGAGGCATTCCCATGGAAAGGATCTCTCAATAAAGAAAGAGCATTTTTCAGTTACCCTGGAGTCTGCCACCTCTTGCCGTGTCCCTCCTACGTCTGTATTCCTTTGTGCCAATATGTCATCTGGGGTGGTGGGCAACCAGCTTCTCTAAACCCAGAAAGGTGGGTCACAGGCCTGAGGGGGCTCTGCTTGCTCCCTCCCCTGACACGGGACACTCGGGCTCCTGTGAACATGAATGAGCTGTACCTGCATTTAGCTGGTGGACCGTCTGTCAGTGAATTGATTAGATAGACCAACAATTCCTCAAATGTTGATGAGCCTGCAATGAAGTTGGGAGCAGGTTCCTGGAGAAACATGGTAAGTGAATGGACAATCTCAGGACTGTGGTCAATTATGCAGAAATGGAAACTTGAAGTCCTACTGGGTCACATCAGTCATAAAGTCAAAGCGAAGCCAGAAGGATTTCCATAAGATTTAACACTACAGAAATATGCAGATAGATAAAAGTAAACAATGTATTAATGAAGAATTATCTCTGGACTAGAACACACACAAAATTTAATTAGTTTGACATAAAGTTTACATCAACTTCTCAGGCTTATATCTGTTGATCTGAATGGATCTCCCTGTTGTGAACAGTTCACTCAGGTTAATTTCTGATTTGAGCCTCTAGGGGAAGGGGCTTGGCCCCCTGAGTGACAGGTCGCTCTGGGACCCGGCAGGGACAGGGACATCTCAGAAGGACTGCCTGGAGAGCCCCTCTCCCCTCTCATCCACACTCAGACCAGAGGGCCCTCCTCCGCCCCGCTCCCACCATGAGCCCCTGCCTCCTGGGCTGTGTGGTCTTCTGTCTCCTGCAAGCAGGTGAGTCCTGGCGGCAGGGTCCCCTTGGGGTGTCAGCACTGAGCATGTCCACTGTGACTGCAGCATCTGTCCTCCTTCTCCACAGGGGCGGTCCACGCTGGTGTCACGCAGGACCCCAGATTCCAGGTCGTGAGGACAGGACCGAGGACAACAATGAAATGCACTCAGGATCTGGGTCATAACCCTATGTACTGGTACCGACAAGACCCGGGACACGGGCTGAGGCTGATCCATTACTCAGCTGTGGCTCCCTCCACAGAGCAAGGAGATGTGCCCGACGGGTACAGCGTCTCCAGACCAAAAACAGAGAACTTCCCTCTCACGCTGAAGTCTGCCAACCGCTCCCAGACATCTGTGTACTTCTGTGCCAGCAGTGACTCCACGGCGCTGCACCACCACCTCTTTTCTGTGCAAAAAGGGTGATGAGGGCCCTGCAGCCTGGAACTGGGGAGCCCCTTGCAGACTCCTAGCACCCGAGCCTCGGAGCCAACTGACACACTGGCAACATAGCCAGTACTTGTTGATCTTGGCTGGCACAGATCTGACAACAGGACCTCAAGGACATGTGTCCAGTTTCACTCTCTGTCTTTTCACCGTAGCTGCCACGAGAGCCTAAAGATGCTAGCCAGCTATGACTCCTAATATCAGTCTGAACAGGAGGCCTCCAGGAGGGAAGGGTGTTGGGAAATCAGGTACATCTAGACCCTCTTGTCTCTCCCCGGGCACCACATGCCTGTGGCTGTGGAAGGTTCTACCCCAGGCTGGCCCTTGTGAGGACTCTGCTCTTGTCCCACTTCCCCAGATGTGGGGTCTTTCCTCTCCCACCTTCCTGGCCCTCGTTCCCACCGTTCTCTACTTCAGCCTAGCTGCTCCTCCCTCATTTGGGACATGTCGTTGCCCGTCATCCAGGGAACCTTGTAATGATCCCTAAGTTTTCATATTTGAGTAGACTCCCTGGGGACCTCAAAGAGAATGCAACCTCAGTTAATTATTAATCATCCATAATTCCTTTGTAGTCCCTTAGGAGAGGGAGAGGCATACTGTGTGTGTATTCTCCACCACTGCCTGTCTTTAGCATCTAAATAGCCTAGACCCTGATGTTGGGAAAGACTGAAAGCAAAAGGAGAAGGGGGTGGCAGAGAAAGAGGTGGTTAAATAGCATCACTGACTCAACAGACATGAATCTGAGCAAACTCTGGGAGACAGTGAAGAACAGGGGAGCTTGGTGTGCTGTGATGCAAGGGGTATCAAAGAGTTGGACTGGAGTTAGCAATTGAACACCAGCACCACCAACAAAACTAACCCAAGTTTGTAGCAATTCCCTCATCACAATCTTGTAAAAGTCAAAGTATTAAATATTTCCTGCATGAACACCTTTCTTTTCTCTTGAAATACAAAATCATAAATCTGCTAAGGCAGGCTGGTTTGTGAGTTTGTGTTTCTAAATGCGTGTGTGTTCTTTAGAAAAACAAAACAAGCAAAAACACAGTGTGATCGGCAAGCAGTGAAATATTTTCTAATATGAAAACATCCCATGACTATTAAATCTGGGGAGGCAATCCTCCTTTCCACCCATACCACATGGGGACGCTGTGGAACTGCCAAACTCCGGAAGAATCTGGGGCAGAGCAAGGGGACAGTGCTAGTGTCTGGGACCAAGAGGGTTAAGAGAAAGCTTCATTTGGGGTTTTTATCTCTAGAAGCCTGACTAGCATAGGTGCTAATTTGTAAGCTTGCTGTCCCAGCTGGGAGCCATGAACTTCAACTATGCAATGCTGAAGGAGACTCTGAGGTTGCAGAAAAAGTGAAGGGTATGGAGGTGGGATTTGGTAGGAAAGAAACAGAAAAGGGAAACACCAGCCTGAAGGGAGAAGCGAAGGAGCCACGGGGAAGGGCATCGGGCATAAACCCAGCCTCGCCCAGAGCAGCAGTCCAGCTCACACGTCATCTAAGAGACTGCAGGAGAGAGCAGGGTTCCTGGATCAGCTGACCTGGAATGAGAGGTCAGATTCCTGGAACCTGTAGAGGCAATGACATCAGAGCAGTGACGTCCATGCCTCACCTCCAATCAGGGGAAGGAGGCCCAGAACCCCAGCTCTCAGAGAAGCAGAGCTCTGAGCAAGGAGACGCAGGACAGCTCTGCCCCTCCTGCCATGGGCTGCAGCCCCGTCTGCTGTGTGGCTCTTTGTCTCCTGGCAGCAGGTGGGTCCTTGGCACAGGAGAGAATCTGTTTTCCTAGGCTGACTTTGCCTGAAACCAAGGCACCATCGGCTTCTCTCCTGCGGTTTTTGTCAGCCCCAGTCTTCTTCCCCCTCAGGCCTTGTGGATGCTGGAGTCACACAAACCCCAAGATACCTGATTAAAGCAAGAGGACAGCAAGTGACACTGGGATGCTCCCCTGTCTCTGGACACCTCTCTGTGTACTGGTACCAACAGGCCCTGGGCCAGGGCCCCCGGTTCCTCGTTCAGTATTACAGGCAGGAAGTGAGGGGAGAAGCACAGCTCCCGGATCGATTCTCAGCAAAACAGTTCAGTGACTCTCGCTCTGAGCTGAACTTGAGCTCCTTGGAGCTGACGGACTCGGCCGTGTATCTCTGTGCCAGCAGCCCAGACACAGCCCTGCATGATCAGGTGCCTCTGGCACAAAAAGTCTCCTACCCCAGCTCAGGAAGTGTGGTGAGGGTGACTGCCTGCCTTCCAGGCCTAGATAGATCCGATAGACTCTCCCAGACATTCTTCCTCTGCTGTGTTTTAATGGTCCCACAGATCATCCTAGGTAAGTATTATTTTCTCTGTTTACACATCTGAGTGGAACTGACTTGTCCACATCTTCTGTGTCATTACTTTCAGAGCAAGGAATTTGATTCAAGCCTGTCCTCATTACTTGTGGTCTTTGCCCCCATAAAACTCTCTCCCACATAAAATAAATAGTACACATAAACACACACACACACATACACACGTACATGTTTTAAAGCAACTGGCTCACATATTTGTTAAGACTGGTAAGTCCAAAAGCTGCAGGCTGGTCTTGTGCTACTAGACACTGAGGGGGAACTGATGTTTAAGTTGAAAAGCAGAACTAATGGCCCAGTGTGATGGCCTTCGACTGATAATTATCTCTTACTTGGGGGAAGAATAGTGATTTCGTCTGTTCATCGCTTCACCTGGTTTCATGAAGACCACCTACGTTATGGAGGGTCATCTACTTTATGAATTAAAATGTTAATCTAATCTATTATTAAAATATACCTATTCACATGTTGAAAGTGAAGTCGCTGAGTCGTGTCCAACTCTTTGCAACCCATGGACTGTAGCCCACCAGGCTCCTCCACCCATGGAACTGTTTAGGCAAGAGTACTGGAGTGGGTTGCCATTTCCTTCTCCAGAGGATCTTCCTGACCCAGAGATCGAACCTGGGTCTCCCACATTGCGGGCAGATGCTTTATCGTCTGAGCCAAAAAATAACCCTCTTTGGAGCACCCAGAAAAATAAAGCTAAATAGCCATGGCAGAGTCAAGTTGACATATTGTATTAGTCAGGACACCGTCTTCCAGGCTTGCACAGGAATTTAGTCGCATGAAGTCCCTGGCAGGTAACAGGACTCTGGATTTCTTGACTCCCTTTGGTAATCTCTGACAGCCTCCTCTAGTGCTTTCTAGGTACTAAAGTAGATATGGACATGTTGTGACTTCAAGCCCTATACTTCAGGTCTACAGATGTCACAGGAAAGAAAGTAATTGTGTTTGTTGGTTCAATACATGAGAGAAACAGAGCATGTAATGTACCCTCAGGTGTTTTTACATCAAATATTGGCATATGAATTATAGTAAACATTTGAATAATGTGAAGTTTGTGGACCCTGACCCAGCCCTAACCCTGCTGTAAAAGTTTGTTTAAAATTCAGTCAACCTGCTGTATTTATGATTCCAGAACAGCAGATTCAACCAGACACAATTGTGTAGTACTGTGAAAAGTGACAGTGAAAGTTACTCAGTTGTGTCTGACTCTTTGTGACCCCCATACAGTCCTTGAAATTCTCCAGGCCAGAATACTGGACTGGGCAGCCTTTCCCTCCTCTAGCAGATCTTCCCCACCCAGGGATCCAACCCAGGTCTCTCCCATTGCAGCGAGATTCTTTACCAGATGAACAACAAGGTCTATAATTAGCATATATTAAAAATTCCACACAAAACTGGACACAGGAAGTTCAAAAAAGTGAGGTTCAAGGGACCCAGTCTATATATAATAACATTACACACTGTGCAGTGAACCAAGGAATGGTTTTGATCCATCCATACATATGTGTCCATGGAACATTCGCCTATAAAGACTGAGAACATTTCATCACCAGAAATTCTCTCAGGCCCCA
Organism: Cervus elaphus; assembly: GCF_910594005.1. NCBI lineage: Eukaryota > Metazoa > Chordata > Mammalia > Artiodactyla > Cervidae > Cervus > Cervus elaphus. Next base: position 111,372,095 of record NC_057832.1, read on the forward strand.
TTCCCAGGCCTGTCTCTTTCCCTGACAGTGAACAGTATGATTTCTTTTGCTGTCATTCTGTTTTAAAGTCCTCTTTAGCCCAGAGCTAAATATTTAAAACATTACTCCTGGAAAGGATTATGGTTAAAGACTTTCTTGAAAGCATGTGAGCACCATATCCATGTCAGGGACTATCCTATCTGGAGATGGATGGTTTGGAAAATGACCATCCAAAGATCTTCCCTGCCGGTACAAGCTTTTTTTTGTTTGTTTGTTTTTAAATTACTTATGCACTTTCATAAATTTCTTTTCTCATGCACACATTGCCTGAAATGATTTTATGGTGCTCTTTTGACAGGAAGTCCTCATCTAGGAAATTCCTTTAAGATCCCATGTGAAACACACACAACAAGGCTTCCTGGTCACACACTGGGTGCTGGGACTGAGCAGGCAACCAAAAGCAGCACTTTTGGTGAGAGATCATTTCATGTCAGGAGAAGCTTGCCTTTGATTTGACCCCAGCTACAAGTCACAGGAGTTGAGTTGAAAAGTCCCCCTTTCTGCGGCGGCCTGGCCTGGGCACTAGGCTCCTGTGTTGTGCGTCCCACTGTCTCTTGGACCAGAGACACTCTGAGCACAGGTGTGGATCCCATGGACTTGCCAGGCCCCAATTCAAGGCTTGTTTTTGTGGCTACAACATTGGGCTCATTCCTTGCTTCTGACTTTAGTTTCTGTGTTTTTGTCTCTGAGGCCCCAGGAATAGTTAGTCCCCCAGACCCCAGAAGTCAGACCAGCACATCAGGAGGTCACCACGGTCACCCACTCATGACCAGCTGATTGATATTCAGGTTCAGAAATTATTGAGAAGTTGAAAATCACTGCAGCAGAGCATGACAGCTAGCACAGGGTCCTTCTAAATGTGAGGTCTGAGCACCGTGATAGAGTCTAGGGTCTAGGATGTCAGTTACTGAATGGCTGCCACGCTTCACAAGGAAGTACTCCCATGCAATGGATGTCTCACGTAGAATCGGAGCTTTTTCCTTTGCCCCGGGTCAGCCATCTCTCCCGACATCCCTCCACGTCTGGACTCCTTTGTGCCTACATGGCATCCGTGGTGCTGGGCAGCCAGCTTCTCTCCTCAAAGCAAGGTGGGCCACAGGCCTGAGGTGGTTCGGCCTGCTGCCCCCCCACCCCTCAGACACCAGAAGACGTGCTCAGGTGAGCATGACGGCACTGAGCCTGCGTTTGACAGGCCCCCTGTCAGTCGGTGAATTAATAAGCAATAGAGCCCAAGGATTCCTCAGGTGTTGATGAGCCTGCCCTAAGGTTGGGGAAACAGGTCCAGAATCATTGTGAGTGGAAGGACATGAACAGGACTGCTGTCAATTTAACAAAGTAGAAACATGAGGGATTACTGGGGATATGTGAGTCCTAAAGGGCAGCAGGAAGCCCTGAGGATTTTCCCTGAGATTCAAAACCACAGAAATATGTAGACAAATAAAATGAATGTATGTATTATTGAACAGCTATTTCTGGAATAAAATGTACCGAAAGTGGTGAACAGTTTTATAGAAAGTTTAGAAGTACTTGTAAGGCTTATGTGCATTGAGCTGGATGGGTTTCCCTGCTGTGAGCAGTTCACTCAGGTTCATTTCTGAATTGAGCCTCTGGTGAAAGGGGCGTGGTTCCTGAGTGACAGCTAGGCTCTGGGGCCTGGCAGGGACAGTGAAGTCTCAGAAGGATTCCCTGGAGAGCCCCTTTTCCCTCTCATCCACACTCAGAACAGAGGACCCTCCGCCTGCCCCCCCTCCATGAGCCCCTGCCTCCTGGGCTGTGTGGTCTTCTGTCTCCTGCAGGCAGGTGAGTCCTGGGGGGCAGGGTCCCCTTGGGGGTGCCAGCACTGAGCATGTCCGCTGTGACTGCAGCATCGGTCCTCCCTCCACAGGGGCGGTCCACGCGGGTGTCACTCAGGACCCCAGTTTCCAGGTCGTGAGGACAGGACAGAGCGTGACACTTAATTGTACTCAGGATCTGGGTCATAACTGTATGTACTGGTACCGACAAGCCCCAGGACACGGGCTGAGGCTAATCCATTAGTCAGCTATGCCTCCCTCCACGGAGCAAGGAGACGTGCCCAATGGGTACAGCATTCAGACCAAACAGAGAGAACTTCGCTCTCACGCTGGAGTCTGCCAACCACTCCCAGACATCTGTGTACTTCTGTGCCAGCAGTTACTCCACGCCACTGCACGGCCACCTGTTCTCCGTACAAAAAGACAGGGGGCCCACGCGCAGGCTCCGAGCACCGGGAGCCTCACGCCCTGGGGACCACTGGCCGGCACTGTGACCCTGGATGTGCGATCTGAACAGGCCTGGATCTGACCCCAGGGACTCGGAGACACATGTCCACCATCCGTCTCTCTTTCAGAAAGCATCCAGTTCTGACTAGTTCTGACTGTTACTCATCAGCTTAAGACCCCCGGGAGGGAAGGATATTGGTAAGTCAGATACATCTAGCCCACTTGTCTCTCCCCAGCACCTCATTGCTATCTCTCTGGAAGTTTCTCCCCCCTCCTAGCTCTCAAGTGCTCCCTGCTCTTGCCCACCAGAGGGGCGGGTCTTCCCCCTTTACTGCCTTGGCCTCAGCTCCCCTGCCCTCTCTGCTCCAGACACACTGCCCTCCCCTCATCTGGATCATGGCCCTTCCCATGACACAGGGAACGTTGTAACCATGCCTAAGCCGTTGTGTTTGAGAAAGCTCTTGCGGTCATCAAAGAGAAAACACCCTCAGTTAATTAGAAACCGTTCAAAATCCCTCAGAAGTCCATTCGCAGGATGAGAGACAGGCTGGGTGTGTGTGTTCTCCTCCCTGCCCCTCTTTCTTTGCATCTCAATTAACCTGGACTAGGTTTCCATCATTTCCCTCAGAGAAATCTTCTCAAAGTCAAAATATTTCCTCCATGGTATCTTACTATATCAAGATTTTACCAGTTTATAGGAAATAAATAGGTTCATACCCGTAAAACCTCTTAATAAAATGCACTGGTTAGAATTTGGTAATGCTTAATTTAATTATGAAATCTGGAAATATATGTATCTGATTAATCAGAAGAAGGTCTTGAATCCAGGTGTCAAGGCTGGCTTCATTTGAGATCATGAGAGGGCTTATTTCTATTGCCTGTATTACTCCACTTTAGCTAACTACTGTCATTGTAGTAATGCAGCAATTATTTCCTTCTTAGCAGAAATGTCTGATCATACAGTGTTTTACCTCCACAGCCCAAGACTAGACTTGAAAATCAACCCTAGTTCAGCCAGGCGGGTAAGGGAGCAGATGAAGGATGTGTGTGTTTGTGTGTGTGTGTGTGTGTTTGTGTGTGTTTGTGTGTGTGTGTGTGTAGGGGTTGAAAGTGTGGAGTGTGGGGGATTTCTATTCTTGTTTTAGATGGAAGGCACAGATCTGTGAGACTGTGGATCACTGGCCCCTAGGAGGCACTGTGGGTCCATGGTAAGCTGGGTGCCCTGGGAGGGGTTGACAGTCACCCTGGGGAGAGTAGCTTAGGGGAACCTTGGCTACATGCCTGCATCAGAAAACAGGTTTGAGTTCCCTGAGTGGTCCAGACACATGGACCCAGCCCAGACACCTCACTGCCCAAGGGAGTGGGGACGTGCCTGGATCCTCAGGATGTGCCCAGGGGGTCGTCTCCTGGAGCAGCCTGGGAAATGGTGGGTGATGGATTAGTGTGGCTGGTGAGGGCTGGATGAGGAGTGTCAGGCAGGGACAGGAAGAGAAGAGAAAGCCATGTTATGGACATATGGGGACAGTGCTCACCTCACACCCACCCTTATCTGAGGGGCTGTGCAGGACGGGGAAGGGCATAGAGGAGCCCACCATGAGACCTGGCCAGGGGTGCAGTGGATCAGGAAACAGCCTGCAGGGACACAGAACAGTGACGTCATAGGCAATGGTCCAATCAGGGAAGTGGGAGGGTCAGCACTTTACACCACTCAGCCCAGGAGCCCCGCCCCCAGCCAGCAGCAGTCCTGAATTCCTGATGCTGCCATGGGCTCCAGGCTCCTCTGCTGTGTGACTCTCTGCCTCCTCGGATCAGGTGAGTCTGGACACAGTGTGGGAGCTTCTGAGATGCCTTTGCCTCCCTGAGATAGAAACCTGGCAATGAGGGCTGCAGCGGGAGGCTTCCGTGTGCTCTGCCCTCAGCTTCCTTGTCTCCTCCCCAACAGGTCTGGTGGATTCTGGAGTCACCCAGACCCCCAAGTACCTGATCAAATCAAGAAAGCAGCAGTCGACTCTGAGATGTTCCCCTGAATCTGGACACCGCTTTGTGTACTGGTACCAACAGGCCCTGGGCCAGGGCCCCCAGTTCCTCATTCAGTATTATGATGGGAAAGAGTATCTAAAAGGAAACATATCGGATCGATTCTCAGTAAAACAGTTGAGTGGCTCTCGCTCTGAGCTGAACTTGGGCTCCTTGGAGCTGACGGACTCTGCCCTGTATCTCTGTGCCAGCAGCCAAGACACAGCCCTGCATGATCAGGTGCCTCTGGGACAAAAACACTCCTGCCCCAGCTCAGGAAGTGTGGTGAGCGTGACTGCCTGCCTTCCAGGCCTAGATAGATCCGATGGTCTCTCCCAGAAATTCTTTTTCTGCTGTGTTTTAATGCTCCCAAAGATCATCCTAGGTAAGTATTATTTTCTCTGTTTATACATCTGAGTGGAAATGACTTGCCCACGTCTCATATTTCATTCCTTTCAGAGCAAGGTACTTGATTCAAGTCTGTCCTCATCTCTTGTGATCTTTGCCCCCCGAAACTGTCCCCCACAAGAATAAATAATATACACATACACTAAATACATACACACATACATGTTTTGAAGAAATTGGCTCATATATTTGTTAAGGCTGGTAAGTCCAAAAGCTGCAAGCTGGTCTGGTGCTTTTAGAGACTGAGGGGGAACTGGTGTTTAAGTTCAAAAGCAGAAGAACTAGTGGCCCAGTGTGAAGGGCATCAGCTGACAATGATGTCTTACTTGGGGGAGGATCAGAAGCCCACCTACGTTATGGAGGGTCATCTGCTTTACCAATTAAAATGCTAATCTAATCTATTATTAAAATACACCTATTCACATGTTACCTTTTCCAAAAATACCCCTTTTAGGAGCACCCAGAAAAATAAAGCTAAATATCCATTGCAGAGTCAAGTTGACATATTGTATTATTCAGGACACCATCTTCCAGGGTTGCACAAAATTTAGTCGCATGAAGTCCCTGGCACGTAACAGGACTCTGGATTTCTTGACTCCCTTTGGTAATCTCTGTCAGCCTCCTCTAGTGCTTCCTAGGTACTAAAGTAGATATGGACACATTTTGACTTCAAACCCTATACTTGAGGTCTTCAGATGTCAAAGGAAAGAAAGTAATTGTGTTTTTTGGTTCAATACATGAGATAAACAGAGCATGTAACTTACCCTCAGGCGTTTTTACATCAACGCCTGGCATATGAATTATAGTAAACATTTGAATAATGTGAATTTTGGGGGCCCTGACCCAGCCCTAACCATGATGTAAAAGTTTGTTTAAATTCAATCAACCCTCTCTATTTATGATTCCAGAACAGCAGATTCAACCAGACACAATTGTGTAGTACTGTCAAAAGTGAAAGTGAAAGTTACTCAGTTGTGTCTGACTCTTTGTGACCTCCATACAGTCCATGAAATTCTCCAGGCCAGAATACTGGAGTGAGTAGCCATTTCCTCCTCCAGCAGATCTTCCCCACCCAGGGATCCAACCCAGGTCTCTCCCATTGCAGGGAGATTCTTTACCAGACGAACAACAAGGTCTGTAGGTAGCATCTGTTAAAAATTCCACACAAAACTGGACACAGGAAGTTTAAAAAAGTGAGGTTCAAGGGACCCACTGAATATACAATAACATTATACACTGTACAGTGAACTGAAGAATGGTTTTGATCCTTTCATCTGTATGTGCCCATGGAACATTCACCTATAAAGACTGAGAATACTTCATCACCAGAAATTCTCTCAGGCTCCCTTCCCAGGCCTGTCTCCATGACAATGAACAGTATGATTTCTTTTGCTGTCATTCTGTTTTAAAGTCCTCTTTAGCCCAGAGCTAAATATTTAAAACATTACTCCTGGTAAGGATAATGGTTAAAGACTTTCTTGAAAGCATGTGAGCACCATATCCATTTCAAGGACTATCCTATCTGGAGATGGATGATTTGGAAAATGACTATCCAAAGATCTTCCCTGCCGGTACAAGCTTTTATTTGTTTTTTAAAAACAATTATTTATGCACTTTAATAAATTTCTTTTCTCATGCACACATTCTCTGAAATGATTTTATGATGCTATTTTGACAGGAAAACCTCATCTCCTAGGAAATTCCTTTGAGGTCCCATGTGAAACACACACAAGTCTTCCTGTGCACACACTGGGTGCTGGGACTGAGTAGGCAACCAGAAGCAGCAACTAGGGTGAGAGATCACTTCATGTCAGGAGAAGCTTGCCTTTGATTTGACCCCAGCTACAAGTCACAGGAGTTGAGTTGAAAAGTCTCCCTTTCTGTAGAAGCCTGGCCTGGGCACCAATCTCCTCTGTTGTGGGTCCCACTGTCTCTGGGACCAGAGACATTCTGAGCACAGGTGAGGATCCCATGGACTTGTCAGTCCCAATTCAAGGCTTGTTTTTGTAGCTACAACATCGGGCTCATTCACGGCTTCTGACTTTAGTTTCTGTGTTTTTGTCTCTGAGGCCCTAGGAAGAGTTACTCCTCCAGACCCCAGACTTGTGATCAGGTTCCATGGAAACCAGCACACCAGGAGGTAAACATGGTCAGCCAGTCATGACCAGGTGCATGATAATCAGGTTCAGAAATCATTGAGAATTTGAAAATCACTACAGCAGAGCATGGCAGCTAGCACAGGGTCCTTCTAAACGTGAGATCTGTGCGGTGTGATAGAGCCTACGGTCTAGAATGTCAGTCACTGATTGGCTGCCATTTTCACAAGGAAGTATCCCATGCAATGGATGTCTCACGTAGAATCGGAGCATTTTCCCTCTGCCCCGGGGTCAGCCATCTCTCCCGACATCCCTCCACGTCTGGACTCCTTTGTGCCAACATGTCATCCGTGGTGCTGGGCAGCCAGCTTCTCTCCTCAAAGCAAGGTGGGCACAGGCCTGAGGTGGTTCGGCCCGCTGCCCCCCCACCCCTCAGACACCAGAAGACGTGCTCAGGTGAGCATGACGGCGTGAGCCTGCCTTTGACAGGCACCCTGTCAGTCGGTGAATTAATAAGTGATAGAGCCCAAGGATTCCTCAGGTGTTGATGAGCCTGCCCTAAGGTTGGGGAACCATATCCAGAATCACTGTGGGTGGAAGGACATGAACAAGACTCTTGTTAATTAAACAAAGTAGAAACATGAGGGATTACTGGGGACATGTGAGTCCTAAAGGGCAGCAGGAAGCCCTGAGGAATTTCCCTGAGATTCAAAACCACAGAAATATGTAGACAAATAAAATGAATGTATGTATTAATGAACAGCTATTTCTGGAATAAAATGTACGTAAAGTTGTGAACAGTTTTACGGAAAGTTCACAAGAACTTGTAAGGCTTATGTGCATTGAACTGGCTGGGTCTCCCTGTTGTGAACTGTTCAGTTCGTTCAGTCATTAGGTCGTGTCCGACTCTTTGCGACCCCATGGATTACAGAATGCCAGGCTTTCCTGTGCATCACCAACTCCCAGAGGTTACTCAAATCCATGTCCATCATGTTGGCAATGCCATCCAACCATCTCATCCTCTGTCGTCCCCTTCTCCTTCTGCTTTCAATCTTGCCCAGCATCACAGTCTCTTCAAATGAGTCAGTTCTTCACATCAGGTGGCCAAAGTATTCGAGTTTCAGCTTCAGCATCAGTCCTTCCAATGAATATTCAGGACTGACTTCCTTTAGGATGGACTGCTTGTATCTCCTTGCAGTCCAAGGGACTCTCAAGAGTCTTCTCTGACACCACAGTTCAAAAGCATCAATTCTTCGGCACTCAGCTTTCTTTATAGTCCAACTCTCACATCCATACCTGACTACTGGAAAAACCATAGCTTTAACCAGATGGACATTTGTTGGCAAAGTATATGTCTCTGCTTTTTAATATGCTGTCTAGGTTGGTCATATGTGAACTGTTCACTTAGGTTCATTTCTGATTTGAGCCTCTGGGGGAATGGGCGTGGCCCCCTGAGTGACAGGTTGGCTCTGAGGCCTGGCAGGGAGAGTGACATCTCCGAAGGACTCCCTGGAGAGCCCCTCTCCCCTCTCATCCACACTCAGACCAGAGGACCCTCTGCCTGCCCCGCCCCCGCCATGAGCCCCTGCCTCCTGGGCGGTGTGGTCTTCTGTCTCCTGCAGGCAAGTGAGTCCTGGGGGCAGGGTCCCCTTGGGGGTGCCAGCACTGAGCATGCCCTCTGTGACTGCAGCATCGGTCCTCCTTCTCCACAGGGTCGGTCCACGCTGGTGTCACTCAGGACCCCAGATTACAGGTCCTGAGGACAGGACAGAGGGCGACACTTAATTGTACTCAGGATCTGGGTCATGACTATATATGCTGGTACCAACAAGACCCAGGACTCGGGCTGAGTTCACCAAGGAGCAAGGAAACGTGCCCGACGGGTACAGCGTCTCCAGACCAAACACAGAGAACTTCCCTCTCACGCTGGAGTCCGCCAAACACTCCCAGACATCTGTGTACTTCTGCGCCAGCAGTTACTCCACGGCGCTTCACGGCCACCTCCCCTCTGTGCAAAAATAGGGGGCACCGTGCAGGCTCCCAGCACCGGGAGCCTCAGGGCTTTGTTAGCCACATGCCTGCAGCGTGACCCTGGGTGTGTGCACTAGGTTGGCCTCAGCCTCACTCCCGGGCCTCGGGGCCATGTGTCCTCCATCGGTCTCAGTCTTTCCGGTGTATCCTCCCTGTAAACCAGGAGACACTTCCCCAGCTCTGACTCCTAGTCATCACCTGAGCCTGAGACCTAGGAGGGAAGGTTGTTGGTAAATCAGATACACTAGGCACTCTTGTCTCACTCAGGCAGCTGTTTCTGTCTTTCTGGAGGTTCTCCCCCAGCCTGGCTCTCACCTGGTCTCGGCTCTGGTCCACCTTTCCCAGGTGGGCAGGACTTCCTCTCCCCACCTGCCTGCATCAGCTCCCTGGCCCTCTCTACCACAGCCACACTGCTCCTCCCTCATCTGGGTCGGGTCCCTTCCCATGCCACAGGGAGGCTTTTAAAGTGGCCTCTCTATGTGGTCTGTTTTGAGCAAGATGTATGGAGTCATCAAAGAGAAACAAACTTTAGTTAATTATAAATCATCCAAAAACTCAGCTGAGCCCACCTGAAGGAGGACAGACTGTCTGTGTGTGTTCTCGACACCCCTGCTCCCAACATCCTTAGCATCTCATCTAACCTCCCTCATCAAAATCCTCTCACAGTCAAAATCTATCCTGCATCACCCCATTATATCATGCTTTGATAAGTGCAGAAATAATTGAGTCCACATTTATAAAATTTTTAATAAAAAGGATGTATTATCTAGAATTTGATAATGCTTAATTTAAATAGGAAATCTGAAAATATATGCCTGTGACTATTCAGAAGTAGTTATAAATACATGTTTGCAGGCAGATTCACTTGAGAGCCTCTGAGCATTTATTTTATGATCGTATATTTCCATCTTTAGCTAACTACCATCATTGTAGTGGAGCAGCAATTATTTCCTTCTTAGTAAAATGGTCAGATCATACAGTCTTCTACCTCCAGAGGCTAAGAGTGCATTTGAAGATCAATCCTAATTGGCCAGGCTAGGAAGGCAGTAGAACAGATGTGTGTGTGTGTGTGTGTGTGTGTATTCTGGGCATGGGATTTTTGAAACCTTGATTCAAAGAGAGGCTACAAATCCATATGACCATGGACCTTTGGCCACAAGGAGGCACTGTGTTTCCATGGTAAGCAGGGTGCCCTGGGAGGGGCTGAGAGGCACCCTGGGGAAGGAAGCTTAAGGGAACCTTGGCTACATGCCTGCACCTGGGAGCAGATTTGAGTTCCCTGAATGATCCTGGGACACGTGGAGCCAGCACAGACTCCTCACGGCTCAGGAGGAGGGGTCATGCCTGGAGCTTCAGGATGTGCCCAGGGGGCCGTCTCCTGGAGCAGCGTGGGAAGGGGAGGTGAGAGCCTGGGGTATCTGGTGAGCGCTGGGTCATGAGGGTCAGGCAGGGTCAGGCAGAGCAGAACAAGAGTGTTGTGGACACATGGGACCAGGGGATGAAGCTCACCTCACACCCATCTTTTTGAGGGGTTGTCAGGACAGGGAATGGCACAGAGGAGCCAGCCCTGGGTCCTGCCAAGGGGTCCAGTGGATCAGGAAACAGCCTGCAGAGACACGGAGCAGTGACGTCATAGGCAAATGCTCCAATCAGGGACACAGGAAGTTCAGCACTTACACCACTCACCCCAGGAGCCCCGCCCCCAGCCAGCAGCAGTCCTGAATTCCTGATGCTGCCATGGGCTCCAGGCTCCTCTGCGGTGTGACTCTCTGCCTCCTCGGATCAGGTGAGTCCTGGACACAGTGTGGAAGCATGTGAGATGTTTTTGCCCCCCTGAGATAGAAGCCTGGTGATGACGGCTGCAGCAGGAGGCTTCCGTGTGCTCTGCCCTCAGCTTCCTTGTCTCCTCCCCAACAGGCCTGGTGGATTCTGGAGTCACCCAGACCCCCAAATACCTGATCAAATCAAGAAAGCAGAACGCGACTCTGAGATGTTCCCCTGAGTCTGGACACCGCTCTGTGTACTGGTACCAACAGGCCCTGGGCCAGGGCCCCCAGTTCCTCGTTCAGTATTACAATACGGGAGTGAATGACAAAGGAAACATGCCAGATCGATTCTTAGGTGAACAGTTCAGTGACTCTCGCTCGCAGATGAACCTGAGCTCCTTGGAGCTGACAGACTCAGCCGTGTATCTCTGTGCCAGCAGCAAAGACACAGCCCTGCATGATCAGGTGCCTCTGGTACAAAAACACTCCTGCCCCAGCTCAGGAAGTGGTTGTAGGGTGTGAACTGCCAGCCAGCGGGACCCAGGTGCTGGTAGAGTGGACAGCCTTTCCCAGACATTCTTTCCTGGTATGTCTCAATGCTCACAAAGATTTTGCGAGGTACGTTTCATTTTATCTGCTCATTTATCTTAGGGAAAGTGACCTGCCCAGATCTCATATTTCTTAACTGTTAGAGCAAGGAATCCTACTCGAGTCTGACCTTTTCACTTGTGGTCCTCACCATGCCCCCAACTGACCTCTGCTAGGAATGATGCGTCACCCAGACCTGTGACGTGTGGTCATGCTCCGGGGAAACCAGCACATCAGGAGGTCACCGCAGGTCCACAGTCCTGTAACCAGGAATAGCTACATAATTTTTAGGGTGCCTGCTTTCCAATACCATGAGAATCTGAAGAAAGCAGAGCTCTGCAGCATGTGTGGGGTCCTGCTGTGTGGAATGATGCACAACAAGATAAGACTTTGAGGAGCTCTATGATATTTGTTACTCAATTAATGCAATCCCCGCTTCCCAAGAAAGCATTCCCACGGAATGCACATCTCACGTAAAATCAGAGCCCTTTTCATTCAACCTGGAGGCGACCACATCCCCCACATCCCTCCCACATGCAAGTTCCTTTGTGCCAACATGTCATCCGCTTGTGAGTGTGTGAGGGCTCAGTCACGTCAGTCGTGTTCGACTCTTTGTGACCCCACGGACTGTAGCGAGTCAGGCTCCTCTGTCCATGGGATTCTCCAGGCAAGACTAGTGGAGTGGGTAGCCACGTCCTCCTTCAGGAGATCTTCCCAACTCAGGGATCAGAACTGCATGTCTTACGTCTCCTGCACTGGCAGGCAGGTTCCTTCCCACTCTCACAATCTGAGAGAAGCCCACGTCATCTGTGGTGCTGGGCAACTGGCTTCTCTCCAAAAAGAAAGGCGAGTCCCAAGCTTGAGGTGGTTCTGCTTGCTGTTCCCCCTCTCACTTCAGAAACTGCAAGCACTGCGTCCAGGGGACAATATGGGAATGTAAATGCATCTGGCAGGTGACCCGTCGTTGGTGAATTGATAAGAAATAGAGCCAAAGGATTCCTCAAGTGGGGATAAGTCTGACCTACGGTTGGGGAACCAGATGCCAAAAGAATCATTGCAGGTAGAAGGACACCAAAGGACTGTGGTTAATTAACGAAAGCAGAAAGAGACACTTTCCCAGGTGGCGCTAGTGGTAATGATCCTGCCTGCCAATGTGGAGATGTAAGAGACTTGGGTTTGATCCCTGAGTTTGGAAGATCCCTGGAGGAGGAAATGGAAACCCACTGCAGTATTATTGCGTGGAGAATCCCATGGACAGTGGAGCCTGGTGGGCTACATACAGTCCATGGGGTCGCAAAGAGTCAGACATGACTGATCAACTAACACTTACTTAGACACCTGAAGGTGTATTTGGCATTCATGAGTCATAAAGGGCAGTAGGAAGCACAAAAGACTTTCCTCAGATTCAACACTACAGAAATATGCAGGTAAAAGTAATATACATATGAATGAAGAATTATCTCTAGAAAAAGTACATCAAGTTGCAAACTGCTTAGAGAAATATTACAACAACTTGTAAGCCTTATGCCTATTGATCTGGATGGATCTCCCTCTTGTGAACAGTTCTCTCAGGTTCATTTCTGATTTGAGTCTCTGGGGGAAGGGGCGTGGTCCCTGAGTGACAGGTTGGCTCTGGGGCCTGGCAGGAACAGAGACATCTCAGAAGGACTCCCTGGAGAGCCCCTCTCCCCTCTCATCCACACTCAGACCAGAGGGCCCTCTGCCTGCCCCGCCCCCGGCATGGGCCCCTGCCTCCTGGGCTGTGTGGTCTTCTGTCTCCTGCAGGCAGGTGGGTCCTGGGGGCAGGGTCCCCTTGGGGTGCCAGCACTGAGCATGTCCGCTGTGACTGCAGCATCGGTCCTCCTTCTCCACAGGGGCGGTCCACGCTGGTGTCACTCAGGACCCCAGATTCCAGGTCGTGAGGACAGGACAGAGCACAACACTGAAATGTACTCAGGATCTGAACCATGATTATATGTGCTGGTACCGACAAGACCTGGGACACGGGCTGAGGCTGATCTATTACTCAGCTGGTGCGCCCAATAGCGAACCAGGAGATGTGCCCGAGGGTTACAGTGTCTCTAGATCAAACAAAGAGAACTTCCCGCTGACACTGAAGTCTGCCATCCGCAACCAGACATCTGTGTACTTCTGCGCCAGCAGTTACTCCACGGCGCTGCACGGCCACCTCCTCTCTGTGCAAAAAGTACTGGGTGCCCATGAGCTGGCTCCCAGCACCAGAAACCTTGGGCCTTTGTGGGCCACGTGCCTGCAGTGTGACCCTGGGTGTGTGGACAACGCTGCCCCAGCCTCACTCCCAGGCCTCGGGGCCATGGGTCCACCATCTGTCTCTGTCTTTCCGCTGCATCCTCCCTGTGAACCAGGAAGATGCTTCCCCAGCTCTGACTCCTAGTCATCACCTGAGCCTGAGACCTCTAGGAGGGTAGGATGTTGGTAAATTAGATTTAAATAGGCCCTCCTGTCTTACCTCAGGCACTTCATCAATGTCTCTCTGGAAGGTTCTCCCCCAGCCTGACTCTCACATGCTCTCTTCTCTTGCCCACCTTTCCCAGGCAGGCAGGACATTCCTCTCCCCACCTCTCTGCATCAGCTCCCTGGCCCTCTCTCCCATAGCCACAGGCTCCTCCCTCATCTGGCTCAGGTCCCTTCTCATTTCGCAGGGAGGCTTTTAAAATGGCCCCTCCACGTGCTCCGCTTTGAGCAAGCGCGATGGAATCATCAAAGAGAAATCAACTTCAGTTAATCATCAATCATCCAAAAACTCATGGGAGTTCATCTCAGGGGGACAGATGATCTTTGTGTGTTCTCCCACCACCCCACCTGCCCTGTTTTTCTTAGCATCTCATCTAACCAAGGCCAGGTTGCCACCACCTGGCACCCTCATCAAAATCTTCTTAAAGTCAAAATATATCATACATCACCCCCATTTTATCAAGATTTTATAAGTGCAGAAATAAATGAGTTCATGTTTCTAAAACTTCTTTATAAAAAGTTTTATCTAGAATTTGATAATGCTCAATTTAAATACACAATCTGGAAATATATACATCTGATTAATCAGAAGTACTTATGGAACACATGTTTGCTGGCAGATTCACTTGAGATCCTCAGAGTATTTATTCTATGATTATATATTTCCATCTTAGATAACTACATCATTGTAGTGATGCTACAATCATTTCTCTCTCAGTAAAAAGTTTGGCTCATAAAGTCTTCTGCCTCCAGAGGCTAAGAGTGGATTTGAAGATAAACCCTATCAGCCAGGCTAGGAAGGCAGTAGAACAGGCGTGCGTGTGTGTGTGTCTGTGTTTGTGTGTGCGTGTGTGTGTCTGTGTGTGTGTCTGTGTGTGTGTGTGTGTCTGTGTGTGTATCTGTCTGTGTGTGAGTGTGTGTGTGTGTGTGTGTGAGAGTGAGTGTGTCTGTGTGTCTGTGTGTGTGTGTCTGTGTGTGCCTGTGTGTCTGTGTGTGTGTGTGTGTCTGTCTGTCTGTCTGTGTGTGTGTGTCTGTGTCTGTGTGTCTGTGTGTGTGTGTCTGTGTGTGTTTCTGTGTGTCTGTGTGGGTGTGTGAGTGTGTGCGTCTATGTGTGACTGTGTGTGTGTGTCTGTGTTTGTGTGTGAGTGTGTGTGTGTCTGTGTGTAGGTGTGTGTGTGTGTCTGTGTGTGTGTGAGTGTGTGTGTGTCTGTGTGTGAGTGTGTGTCTGTCTGTGTGTGTGTCTCTGTGTGTGTGTGAGTGTGTGTGTGTGTCTGTGTGTGTGTGAGTGTGTGTGTGTCTGTGTGTGAGTGTGTGTCTGTCTGTGTGTGTGTCTGTGTGTGTGTGTGAGTGTGTGTGTGTGTCTGTGTGTGAGTGTGTGTGTGTCTGTGTGTGTGTGTGTGTCTCTGTGTGTGTGTCTGTGTGTGAGTGTGTGTGTGTCTGTTGTGTGTGTCTGTGTGTGAGTGTGTGTGTGTCTGTGTGTGTGTGTCTGTCTGTCTGTCTGTCTGTGTGTGTGTCTGTGTGTGTGTGTGTGTGTGTCTGTGTGTGTGTGTGCAGGGTCCTGTATTTTTGTACCCTTGCTTTAAACAGATGGTGCAAATCCATGAGACCCTGGACCTTTGGCCACTTGGAGGCACTGTGTTTCCAAGGTAAGTAGGGTGTATTGGGAGGGGTTGAGAATCTCTCTGGAGAGGGCAGTTTCAGGGAACCTTGGCTATATCATGCCTGCATCTGGGAGCAGGTTTGAGTTCCCTGAATTGTCCCAAGACATATGGAACCAGCACAGACTCCTCCCTGCCCAGGGAACTGGGCACGTGCCTGGAACCTCAGGATGTTCACAGGGGGTCGTATCCTGGATCAGCATGTGAGGAGGAGGTGAAGGGGTTGGGGTGGTTGGTGAGGTCTTGGGGCTGAGTGTCAGGCAGGGTCAGGCAGAGGAGAACAAGACATGTTGTGGGCACATGGGACCAGGGGAAGAAACTCACCTCACAGCCAAACTTGCTGAGGGGCTGTCAGGATAAGGGATGGCATAGAGGAGCCAGCCCTGGGTCCTGCCAACGGGTCCAGTGGACAAGGGCAGCCTGCAGAGACACAGAGCCGTGACGTCATAGGCAATGGTCCAATCAGGGAAGCAGGAGGGTCAGCACTTACACCTCTCACCCCAGGAGCCCCGCCCCCAGCCAGCAGCTGTCTTGGGTTCCTGATGCTGCCATGGGCTCCAGGCTCCTCTGCTGGGTGACTCTCTGCCTCCTGGGAGCAGGTGAGTCTGGACACAGCGGGGAGCTTCTGAGATGTTCTGTCACCCTGCGACAGAAGCCTGGTGATGAGGATTGAAGCAGGAGGCTTCCCCTGTGCTCTGCCCACAGATTCCTTGTCTCCCCCAACAGGCCTGGTGGATTCTGAAGTCACCCAGACACCCAAGTACCGGATCAAATCAGGAGAACAGCAAGTGACACAGAGATGTTCCCCTGAATCTGGATACCTCTTTGTGTACTGGTACCAACAGGCCCTGGGCCAGGGCCCCCTATTCCTCATTCAATATTACAACAGGGAAGTCCGTGAGAAAGGAAACATATCAGATCGATTCTCAGGAATACAGTTCAGTGATCTTTGCGCAGAGCTGAACTTGATCCTAGGAGCTGATGGACTCAGCCCTGTCTCTGTGCCAGCAGCCAAGACACAGCCCTGCGTAATCAGGTGCCTCTGGGACAAAAACACCCCTGCCCCAGCCCTGGAAGTGTTGCCCCGTGTGTCAGCTGCCAGCCTGCCAAGCCCAGTCTCTGGTAGAGCGATAGACTTTCCCAGACATTCATTTCTTTACATGCTTTAATGCTCACTAAGATCATCAAGATAAGTATTATTTTAACTGTTTGTACATCTGAGGGGACGGGAATTGCCCAGATCTCATACTTCATAACTTACAACTAGGCTTCCGCTCAAGTTTGTTCTCAGCACCTGTGGTTCCTTTCCTCATGGAAATGGCTCCATACAGAGCAAAGTCCATATCCGTGCTGGGCTCTGTGTAACAGAGACAGTGTGGGGCTGTAAGATATGAACTGTTACTCAATGAATGTTGCTGTGCATCACAAGGAGGTATTCCCATGGAAAGAACCTCTCAATAAATAAAGACATAAACACTCAGTTACCCTGGAGTCTGCCACCTCTTGCCGTGTCTCTCATATGTCTGTATTCCTTTGTGCCAATGTGTCATCTGGGGTGGTGGGCAACCAGCTTCTCTACACCCGGAAAGGTGGGTCACAGGCCTGAGGGGGCTCTGCTTGCTCCCTCCCCGACACGGGAAACATGGGCTCCTGTGAACGTGAACGAGCTGTACCTGCATTTAGCTGGTGGACCGTCTGTCAGTGAATTGATTAGAAATAGACCGAACAATTCCTCAAATGTTGATGAGCCTGCAATGAGGTTGGGAGCAGATTCCTGGAGAAACATGGTAGGTGAAGGGACAATCTCAGGACTGTGGTCAATTATGCAGAAATGGAACCTTGAAGTCCTACTGGGTCACATCAGTCACAAAGTCAACAGGAAGCCAGAAGGATTTCCACAAGATTTAACACTACAGAAATATGCAGATAAATACAAGTAATAAATGTATTAATGAAGAATTATCTCTGGACTAGAACACACACAAAATTTAATTAGTTTGACAGAAAATTTACATCTACTTGTCAGGCTTATGTCCATTGATATGGATTGATCTCCCTGTTGTAAACAGTTCACTTAGGATCATTTCTGATTTGAGCCTATGGGGAAGGGGTGTGGCCCCCTGAGTGACAGGTTGGCTCTGGGGCCTGGCAGGGACAGTGACATCTCAGAAGGACTGCCTGGAGAGCCCCTCTCCCCTCTCATCCACACTCAGACCAGAGGGCCCTCTGCCTGCCCCGCCCCCGCCATGAGCCCCTGCCTCCTGGGCTGTGTGGTCTTCTGTCTCCTGCAGGCAGGTGAGTCCTGGGGGCAGGGTCCCCTTGGGGGTGCCAGCACTGAGCATGTCCTCTGTGACTGCAGCATCGGTCCTCCTTCTCCACAGGGGCGGTCCATGCTGGTGTCACCCAGGACCCCAGATTCCAGGTCGTGAGGACAGGACAGAGCACCACCCTTAATTGTACTCAGGATCTGGGTCATAACTATATGTGCTGGTACCGACAAGACCCAGGACTCGGGCTGAGGCTGATTCATTACTCAGCTGTGGCTCCCACCACGGTGGAAGGAGATGTGCCCGACGGGTACAGCGTCTCCAGACCAAGCACAGAGAACTTCCCTCTCACGCTGAAGTCTGCCAACCGCTCCCAGACATCTGTGTACTTCTGCGCCAGCAGTGACTCCACGGCGCTGCACGGCCACCTCCTCTCTGTGCAAAAAGGCCCTGCAGGCTGAAACTTGAGGAGCCCTTTGCAGGCTCCTAGCACCTGGAGCCTCCCAGCCCACAGACACACTGGCAGCATAGCCTGCAGTTTTGATCTTGGCTGGCACAGACCTGACAACAGGGCCTCATGATCATGTGTCCACTTTCACTCTCTGTCTTTTCACCGTAGCTGCCAGGTGAACGTAACATGCTAGCAGCTCTGACTCCTAGTATCAGTCTGAACATGAGGCCTCCAGGAGGGAAGGGTGTTGGGAAATCAGGTACATCTAGACCCTCTTGTCTCTCCCCGGGCACCACATGCCTGTCGCTGTGGAAGGTTATCCCCTAGGCTGGCCCTTGTGTGTTCTCTGCTCTTGTCCAACTTACCCAGACGTGGGGTCTTTCTTCTCCCATCTTCCTGGCCCTTGTACCCACCCTTCTCTACTTCAGCCTAGCTGCTCCTCCCTCATCTGGGTCATGTCCTTGCCCATCACCCAGGGAACCTTATAATGATCCCTAAGTGGTCGTGTTTGAGTAGGCTCTCTGGGGTCCTCAAAGAGAATGAAACCTCAGCTAATTATTAATCATCCCAAATTCCTTGCTAGTCCCTCAGAGAAGGAGAGACAAGCTGTGTGTGTATGTGTTCTCCACCACTGCCTGTCGTTAGCATCTAAATAGCCTAGACCCTGATGCTGGAAAAGACTGAAAGCAAGACAAGAAGGTGGTGGCCGAGAAAGCGGTGGTTAGATAGCATCTCTGACTCAACAGACATGAATTTGGGCAACCTCTGGGAGATTGTGAAGAACAGGGGAGCTTGGTGTGCTGCGATGCATGAGGTCTCAAAGAGTTAGACTCGAGTTAGCAATTGAACACCACCACCACCAACAAAAACTAACCCAAGTTTATAGCATCTCTTTCATCATAATCTTCTAAAAGTCAAAGTATTAAATATGTCCTGCATGAGCACATTTCTTTTCTTGTGAAATACAAAATTATAAACCAGCTATGGCAGGCTGCTGTGGGTCTTTGTGTTTCGAATTGTGTGTGTGTCCTTTTGAAAAACAAAAGAAAAACACAGTGCGATAGGCAAACTGTGAAATATTTTCTAATATGAACACATCCCATGACTATAAAACCTGGGCAGACAATCTTGGTTTCCACACATAGACCACATGGGGACACTGTGGAACTGCCAAACTCCAGAAGATTCTGGGGCAGAGCAAGGGGACAGTGCTAGTGCCTGGGACCAAGAGGGTTAAGAGAAAGCTTCATTTGGGGTTTTTATCTCTAGAAGCCTGACTAGCATAGGCACTAATTTGTAAGCTTGCTGTCCCAGGTGGGAGCCATGAACTTCAACTATGCAATGCTGAAGGAGCCTCTGAGGTTGCAGAAAAAGTGAAGGGTATGGAGCTGGGATTTGGTAGGAAAGAAACAGAAAAGGGAAACACCAGCCTGAAGAGAGAAGCGAAGGAGCCATAGGGAAGGGCGTCGGGCATAAACCCAGCCTCGCCCAGAGCAGCAGTCCAGCTCACACGTCATCTAAGAGACTGCAGGACAGAGCAGCGTTCGTAGATCAGCTGACCTGGAATGAGAGGTCAGATTCCTGGGAACCAGCAGAGGCAATGACATCAGAGCAGTGATGTCCTTGCCTCACCTCCAATCAGGGGAAGGAGGCCCAGAACCCCAGCTCTCAGAGAAGCAGAGCTCCGAGCAAGGAGACCCCGACAGCTCTGCCCCTCCTGCCATGGGCTGCAGCCCCGTCTGCTGTGTGGCTCTTTGTCTCCTGGCAGCAGGTGGGTCCTTGGCACAGGAGAGAATCTGTGTTCCTAGCCTGACTTTGCCTGAAACCAAGGCACCATCGGCTTCTCTCCTGCGGTGTTTCTCAGCCCCATCTTCTTCCCCCACAGGCCTTGTGGATGCAGGAGTCACCCAAATCCCAAGATACCTGATTAAAGCAAGAGGACAGCGAGTGACACTGGGATGCTCCCCTGTCTCTGGACACCTCTTTGTGTACTGGTACCAACAGCCTGGGCCAGGGCCCCCGGTTCCTCATTGAGCATTACAGGCAGGAAGTGAGGGGAGAAGTACAGCTCCCGGATCGATTCTCAGCAAAACAGTTCAGTGACTCTCGCTCTGAGCTGAACTTGAGCGCCTTGGAGCTGATGGACTCAGCCGTGTATCTCTGTGCCAGCAGCCCAGACACAGCCCTGCATGATCAGGTGCCTCTGGCACAAAAACTCTCCTACCCCAGCTCAAGAAGTGTGGTGAGGGTGACTGCCTGCCTTCCAGGCCTAGATAGATCCGATAGTCTCTCCCAGACATTCTTCTTCTGCTGTGTTTTAATGGTCCCAAAGGTCATCCTAGGTAACTATTATTTTCCCTGTTTATACATCTGAGTGGAACTGACTTGCCCACGTCTCATATTTCATTCCTTTCAGAGCAAGGTATTTGATTCAAGTCTGTCTTCATCTCTTGTGATCTTTGCCCCCCCAAAACTGTCCCCCACAAGAATAAATAATAGACACACACACACAAATACATACACACACATGTTTTAAAGCAATTGGCTCACACAGTTGTTAAGGCTGGTAAGTGCAAAAGCTGCAGGCTGGTCTGGTGCTACTAGACACTGAGGGGGAACTGATGTTTAAGTTCAAAAGCAGAACTAGTGGCCCAGTGTGAAGGCCATGAACTGACAATTATCTCTTACTTGGGGGAGGATCAGTGATCGTTTGTCTATTCATCTCTTCTCCTGGTTTCATGAAGCCCACCTACATTATGGAGGGTCATCTGCTTTACAAATTAAAATGCTAATCTAATCTATTATTAAAATTTACCTATTAACATATTACCTTTTCGAAAACTACCCCTTTTAGGAGCACCCAGAAAAATAAAGCTAAATAGCCATGGCAGAGTCTAGTTGACATATTTTATTAGTCAGGACACCGTCTTCCAGGGTTTCACAAGAATTTAGTCGCATGAAGTCCCTGACAGGTAACAGGACTCTGGATTTCTTGAGCCTTTTGCTAATCTCTGACAGCCTCCTCTAGTGCTTCCTAGGTACTAAAGTAGATATGGACACAGTGTGACTTCAAGCCCTATACTTGAGGTCTTCAGATGTCACAGTAATGAAAGTAATTGTGCTTGCTGGTTCACTACATGAGATAAACAGAGCATGTAACTTACCCTCAGGCGTTTTTACATCAACTTTATTGGCATATGGATTATAGTAAACATTTGAATAATGTGAAGTTTGGGGACCCTGACCCAGCCCTAACCCTGATGTAAAAGTTTCTTTAAAATTCAGTCAACCTGCTGTATTTATGATTCCAGAACAGCAGATTCAACCAGACACAATTGTGTAGTACTGTGAAAAGTGACAGTGAAAGTTACTCAGTTGTGTCTGACTCTTTGTGACCCCCATACAGTCCATGAAATTCTCCAGGCCAGAATACTGGAGTGGGTAGACTTTTCCCCTTCCGGCAGATCTTCCCCACCCAGGGATCCAACCCAGGTCTCTCCCATTGCAGGGAGATTCTTTACCAATGAACAACAAGGTCTGTAGTTAGCATCTATTAAAAATTCCACACAAAACTGGACACAGGAAGTTCAAAAAAGTGTGTTTCGAGGGATCCTCTGTATATACAATAACATTACAAACTGTACAGTGAACCAAAGAATGGTTTTGATCATTCCATCTGTATGTGCCCCTGGATCATTCGTCTATAAAGACTGAGAACATTTCATCACTAGAAGTTCTCTCAGGCCCCCTTCCCAGGCCTGTCTCTTTCCCTGACAGTGAACAGTATGATTTCTGTTGCTGTCATTCTGTTTTAAAGTCCTCTTTAGCCCAGAGCTAAATATTTAAAACATTACTCCTGGAAAGGATTATGGATAAGGACTTTCTTGAAAGCATGTGAGCACCATATCCATGTCAGGGACTATCCTATCTGGAGATGGATGGTTTGGAAAATGACCATCCAAAGATCTTCCCTGCCGGTACAAGCTTTTTTTTGTTTTGTTTTTAATTACTTATGCGCTTTCATAAATTTCTTTTCTCATGCACACATTGCCTGAAATGATTTTATGGTGCTCTTTTGACAGGAAGTCCTCATTTAGGAAATTCCTTTAAGGTCCCATGTGAAACACACACAACAAGGCTTCCTGTGCCCACACTGGTGCTGGGACTGAGCAGGCAACCAGAAGCAGCAACTAGGGTGAGAGATCATCTCATGTCAGGAGAAGCCTGCCTTTGATTTGACCCCAGCTACAAGTCACAAGAGTTGAGTTGAAAAGTTCCCCTTTCTGCAGCGGCCTGGCCTGGGCACTAGTCTCCTGTGTTGTGGGCCCCACTGTCTCTTGGGCCAGTGACACTCTGAGCACAGCTGTGGATCCCATGGACTTGCCAGGCCCCAATTCAAGGCTTGTTTTTGTGGCTACAACATCGGGCTCATTCGTTGCTTCTGACTTTAGTTTCTGTGTTTTTGTCTCTGAGGCCCCAGGAATGGTTAGTCCCTCAGACCCAAGACCTGAGACCAGCATATCAGGAGATCACCACGGTCACCTACTCATGACCAGGTGCATGATATTCCGGTTCAGAAATTATTGAGAAGTTGGAAATCACAGCAGCAGAGCATAGCAGCTAGTACAGGGTCCTTCTAAATGTGAGGTCTGTGCACCGTGATAGTCTAGGGTCTAGGACATCAGTTACTGAATGACTGCCACGCTTCACAAGGACGTATCTCATGCAATGGATGTCTCACATTAGAATCAGAGCATTTTCCCTTTGCCCCGGATCAGCCATCTCTCCCGACATCCCTCCCCGTCTGGACTCCTTTGTGCCAACATGTCATCCGTGGTGCTGGGCAGCCAGCTTCTCTCCTCCAAGCAAGGTGGGCACAGGCCTGAGGTGGTTCGGCCTGCTGCCCCCCCACCCCTCGGACACCAGAAGACGTGCTCAGGTGAGCATGACGGCGCTGAGCCTGCGTTTGACAGGCCCCCTGTCAGTTGGTGAATTAATAAGCAATAGAGCCCAAGGATTCCTCAGGTGTTGATGAGCCTGCCCTAAGGTTGGGGAAACAGATCCAGAATCACTGTGGGTGGAAGGACATGAACAAGACTGTTGTCAACTAAAGAAAGTAGAAACATGAGGGATTACTCGGGACACGTGAGTCCTAAAGGGCAGCAGGAAGCCCTGAGGAATTTCCCTGAGATTCAAAACCACAGAAATATGTAGACAAAGAAAATGAATGTATGTATTAATGAACAGCTATTTCTGGGATAAAATGTACCTAAAGTTGTGAACAGTTTTATGGAAAGTTTACAAGAACTTGTAAGGCTTATGTTCATTGAGCTGGATGGGTCTCCCTGTTGTGAACTGTTCAGTTCGTTCAGTTGCTAGGTCGTGTCCGACTCTTTGCGACCCCCTGATTGCAGAATGCCAGGCTTTCCTGTGCATCACCAACTCCTGGAGGTTATGCAAACATATACCCATCACGTCGGCAATGCCATCCAACCATCTCATCCTCTGTCGTCCCCTTCTCCTCCTGCTTTCAATCTTGCCCAGCATCAGGGTTTCTTCAAATGAGTCAGTTCTTCACATCAGGTGGCCAAAGTATTGGAGTTTCAGCTTCAGCATCAGTCCTTCCAATGAATATTCAGGACTGACTTCCTTTATGATGGACTGCTTGTATCTCCTTCCAGTCCAAGGGACTCTCAAGAGTCTTCTCCAACACCACAGTTCAAAAGCATCAATTCTTCGGCCCTCAGCTTTCTTTATAGTCCAACTCTCACATCCATACGTGACTACTGGAAAAACCATAGCTTTAACCAGATGGACATTTGTTGGCAAAGTAAATGTCTCTGCTTTTTAATATGCTGTCTAGGTTGGTCATATGTGAACTGTTCACTTAGGTTCATTTCTGATTTGAGCCTTGGGGGAAGGGGCTTGGCGCCCTGAGTGACAGGTTGGTTCTTGGGCCTGGCAGGGACAGTGACATCTGAGAAGGACTCCCTGGAGAGCCCCTCTCCCCTCTCATCCACACTCAGACCAGAGGGCCCTCTGCCTGCCCCGCCCCCGCCATGAGCCCCTGCCTCCTGGGCTGTGTGGTCTTCTGTCTCCTGCAGGCAGGTGAGTCCTGGGGGCAGGGTCCGCTTGGGGGGTCCCAGCACTGAGCATGTCCGCTGTGACTGCATCATCGGTCCTCCTTCTCCACAGGGGCGGTCCACGCTGGTGTCACTCAGGACCCCAGATTCCAGGTTGTGAGGACAGGACAGAGAGCCACAGTTATTGTACTCAGGATGAACCATGATTATACGTACTGGTACCGACAAGACCTGGGACACGGGCTGAGGCTGATCCATTACTCAGTTATCCGTCCTGCCTCGGAGAAAGGAGACGTGGCCGACGGGTACAGCGTCTCCAGACCAAACACAGAGAACTTCCCTCTCACACTGGAGTCTGCCAGCCGCTCCCAGACATCTGTGTACTTCTGCGCCAGCGGGTACTCCACAGCGCTGCACGGCCACCTCCTCTCTGTGCAAAAAGATGAGGGAAGCCCTGTGGCCTGGAAGTAGGAGAGCCCCTTGCAGGCTTCTCGCACGCGGAGCCTCAGAGCCCAGGGCCACATGTCTACAGTGTGACACGGAGTGTGCATCTCCTATCACGCCCAGCTGCATCTACCTTAAATACAGTGCACGGTTGGTGTTTTTAATTTCAAAGTCTCATAACTTTAATAATCAATGGGTTAATATATAATCTCTGTATATAAATCCATTACCTAGAATTAGTGATATTTAATTAATGTAGAAAATAAAGAAATATGTGGATCTGACTAATCAGAGGGATC
Source organism: Cervus elaphus (assembly GCF_910594005.1). NCBI lineage: Eukaryota > Metazoa > Chordata > Mammalia > Artiodactyla > Cervidae > Cervus > Cervus elaphus. Next base: position 111,396,974 of record NC_057832.1, read on the forward strand.
TAAGGAATGCAGTGTCCCAGGCTGTATTCACCTGAGCTCATCAGAGTGTCTGTATTGAAGGTCTGTGTGATTCCACCTCAGCATGCTACTGCCAGTGAAATTATTTTCTTCTTAATGGAAATGTTGGTTTCTACAGTCTTTTACCTCCAGAGGCTAAGAGGGAATTTGAAGACCAATCTGAAGTCAGCCAGGTTGGGAAGACAGTAGAACAACTGTGTGTGTGTGTGTGTGTGTGTGTGTGAGTGTGTGAATTCAGGGTGTGGGGTGTTTACATTCTTGCTTTAGACAGAAGGCACAGATCTATGAGACTCTGGACCTTTGGCCACTAGGAGGCGCTGTGCGCCCACGGTAAGCAGGGGACTTGGGAGGGGTGGAGATTCACCCTGGGGAGGGCAGCTTTAAGGAACCTTGGCTAGATGCCTGCCTGAGAAAGCAGGATTGAGATCCCTGAGATCCTGAGGTTCCAGGACACATGGGACCAGTACAGACTCCTCACTGCCAGGGAAAGTGGGGATGTGCCTGGATCCTCAGGATGTGCCCAGGAGATGGTCTCCTGGAGCTGCAAGCAAAGTGGAGGTGAAGGGGTTGGGGTAGCTGGTGAGGGCTGGGTGATTGTCAGCTGATTACCTGGTGATTCTCAGCCAGGTGAGTGCCTGGCTGAGTGTTAGGCAGGGCCAGGCAGAGGACAACAAGCTCTGTTGTGGGCATATGGGGACATGGGAATGGTGCACCCTTCACACCCACCCCTTGTTCAGGGTCTGTGAAGGGCAAGGAATGGTATAGAGGCCTCACCTTTGGTCCTGGCAGGGTGTACAGTGGGTAGGGAACTTGCAGAAACACATAGCTGTGACGTCATAGGCAAATGCTCCAATCAGGGAAGCAGGAGGGTGGGCAGTTTACCCCACTTACCCTAGGAGACCCGCCCCCAGCCAGCAGCAGTCTTGGATTCCTGATGCTGCCATAGGCGCCAGGCTCCTCTGCTGTGTGACTCTCTGCTTCCTGGGAGCAGGTGACTCCTGGACACAGTGTGGGAGCTTCTGAGATGTATTTGCCTCCCTGAGATAGAAGCCCGTCGGTGAGGGCTGCAACAGGAGGCTTCCCTGTGCTCTGCCCTCAGCTTTCTTGTGCTCCCCAACAGGCCTGGTGGATTCTGAATTCACCCAGACCCCCAAATATCTGATCAAATCAAGAAAGCAGCAAGTGAGGCTGAGATGTTCCTCTGAATTTGGACATCGCTTTGTGTACTGGTACCAACAGGCTCTGGGCCAGGGCCCCCAGTTCCTCATTCAGTATTACAACAGGGAAGTTAATGAGAAAGGAAACATATCAGATCGATTCTCAGGAGAACAGTTCAGTGATTTTTCGCTTGGAGCTGAACTTGGGCTCCTTGGAGCTGACGGATTACACCCTTTATCTATGTGCCAGTAGCCAAGACAACGCCCTGCATGATCAGGTGCCTCTGGGACAAAAACACTCCTGCCCCAGCTCAGGAAGTGGTGGTGAGTGTGTTGACTGCCAGCCTGGCAAGCCCAGTCTCTGGTGGAGTAGACAGTCTTCCCCAGATGTTCATTTCTTGATATACTTTAATGCTCACAAAGATCATGCAAGATAAGTAGTATTTTAACTGTTTATATATCTGAGTGAACATGATTTGCCCAGATCTCATACTTCATAATTATTGCAAGGACTCTGACTCAAGTCTCTTCTCATCACCTGTGGTGACTTGCCACGAATGTAACTGTCTCCCTACAGAACAAATTAGATATGCATGGGGGTTATGTGTAACAAGATTGAATTTGGGGCTCTAAGACATGAACTTTCATTCAGTGAATGGCGGTCCTGCTTCACAAGGAGGTATTCCCATGGAGGAATTTCTCAAATAAAAACAGAGCAGTTTTTGTTTATTCTGGAGTCTGCATCTCCCTCCATGTCCCTCCTAAGTCTGCATTCCTTTGTGCCAATAAGTAACCCGAGCTGGGCTACCAGCTTCTCTCCATTCAGAAAGGTGGGTCACAGGCCTGAGGGTATCTGCTTGCTCCCTCCCCAGACCTGGGAAGCAGGGGCTCCTGTGAACTTGAAGGAGCTGTACCTGCCTTTGGCTGGTGGACCAACTGTCAGTGAATTGATAAGAAACAGACCAAACAATTCCTCAATGTTGATGAGCTTGTGATAAGGGTAGGATCAGACAACTGGAGAAACATGATAGGTGGAGGGACCTTCTCAGGACTGCAGGCAATTAAAGTGCAAATAGGCCTTGAAGTCCTATTGGGACACATGAGTCATAAGGGGCAACAGGAAGCCAGAAGGATTTCCCCAAGACTTAAAACTACAGAAATATGCAGATAAATAAATGTAACGTATGTGTTAATGAAAAATTATCTCTGGACTAGAACATACAAAAAATTTGATCAGTTTCACGGACAGATTACAACAACTTGTAAGGCTTATGTCCGTGAGCTGAATGGGTCTCCCTGTTATGAACTATTCACTCAGGTTTGATAGCTTCCATTAAAAGGTGTTGGATTCATGATTTCCGAAGACGATTTAGCTTCAAGACCAGGGACCAGTCTTGATCAATTAAGAGATTTTGTGTAGCTGAGTTTTTTTAACATATAAAAAGGGACAAGGAAATCTTCTGACATAGACATCAAAGGGGGAGGGAGAGTGCCCCCGCTTGCTAGTCTTATCAAGGCCTTATATAGTTTATCAGATCCATTCACAATATACATCTTAAATTAACAAGATTAGAACTGACAATAGAAAGTTCTCACCAAACACACTTACACAAAATATATCTTAAGATAACAAGATTAGTTAGATGATTAGTTAGATTAGTAAGGAGAAACATGTCCTCCAGCAAGATAGGTCCCTCTATTGACTAACCAAAGCAATGTAGAAAAAATGTTTGTTCTTTGCTCCTTGAGAGTCCTGGATCCCTTTCACCTTCTCTAGGGCTCTGGATTTCTTTCTCTTCCTTGGGGACCCTGGACTTCTTCTCAGCCAGTCTAGGAAGTGACACTCTGAGGTTCATCTTTGATTTGAGTCTCTGGGGGAAGGGCGTGGCCGCCTTATGGGGCAGGTCTGCTCTGGGGCCTGGCAGGGACAGTGACATCTCAGAAGGACTGCCTGGAGAGCCCCTCTCCCCTCTCATCCACACTCAGACCAGAGGGCCCTCTGCCTGCCCCGCCCCCGCCATGAGCCCCTGCCTCCTGGGCTGTGTGGTCTTCTGTCTCCTGCAGGCAGGTGAGTCCTGGGGGCAGGGTCCCCTTGGGGGTGCCAGCACTGAGCATGTCCTCTGTGACTGCAGCATCGGTCCTCCTTCTCCACAGGGGCGGTCCACGCAGGTGTCACTCAGGACCCCAGATTCCAGGTCGTGAGGACAGGACACAGCAAGACACTGAAATGTACTCAGGATTTGGGTCATGATCGCATGTACTCGTACCGACAAGACCTGGGACATGGGCTGAGGCTGATCTATTACTCAGCTATTGTGCCCAGTAGCGAGCCGGGAGATGTGCCCGAGGGTTACAGCGAGCGTCTCCAGATCAAACAAAGAGAACTTCCCTCTGACACTGAAGTCTGCCATCCGCAACCAGACATCTGTGTACTTCTGTGCCAGCAGTTACTCCACGGCGCTTCACGGCCACCTCCTCTCTGTGCAAAAAGTACTAGGTGCCCACGATCAGGCTCCCAGCACCAGAAACCTTAGGCCTTTGTGGGCCACGTGCCTGCAGTGTGACCCTGGGTGTGTGGACAACGCTGCCCCAACCTCAGTCCCACGCCTCAGGACCATGTGTCCACCATCGGTCTCTGTCTTTCCGCTGCATCCTCCCTGTGAACCAGGAAGATGCTTCCCCAGCTCTGACTCCTAGTTATCACCTGAGCCTGAGACCTCTAGGAGGGAAGGATGTTGGTAAATTAGATTTAAATAGGCCCTCCTCAGGCCTATTTACCTCAGGCACTTCATCAATGTCTCTCTGGAAGGTTCTCCCCCAGCCTGACTCTCACATGCTCTCTTCTCTTGCCCACCTTTCCCAGGCGGGCAGGACTTCCTCTCCCCACCTCTCTGCATCAGCTCCCTGGCCCTCTCTCCCATAGCCACAGGCTCCTCCCTCATCTGCCTCAGGTCCCTTCTCATTTCGCAGGGAGGCTTCTAAAGTGGCCCCTCCAAGTGCTCTGATTTGAGCAAGCTGGATGGAATCATCAAAGAGAAATCAATTTCAGTTAATCACCAATCATCCAAAAACTCATGGGAGTTCATCTCAGGGGGACAGATGATCTTTGTGTGTTCTCCCACCACCCCACCTGCCCTGTTTTCCTTAGCATTCATCTAACCAAGGCCAGGTTGCCACCACCTGGCGCCCTCATCAAAATCTTCTTAAAGTCAAAATATATCATACATCACCCCCATTATATCAAGATTTTATAAGTGCAGAAATAGATGAGATCATGTTTCTAAAACTCCTATTAAAAGTTTTATCTAGAATTTGATAATGCTCAATTTAAATACACAATCTGGAAATATATACATCTGATTAGTCAGAAGTACTTATGGAACACATGTTTGCTGGCAGATTCACTTGAGATCCTCAGAGTATTTATTCTATGATTATATATTTCCATCTTAGATAACTACATCATTATAGTGATGCTACAATCATTTCTCTCTTAGTGAAAAGTTTGGATCATAAAGTCTTCTGCCTTCAGAGGCTAAGAGTGGATTTGAAGATACACCCTATTAGCCAGGCTAGGAAGGCAGTAGAACAGATGTGTGTTTGTGTGTGTGAGCGCACGTGTGTGTGTGTGTGTCTGTGTATGTGTGTGTGTCTGTGTGTGTGTGTGTGTGTCTGTGTGTGTGTGTCTGTGTGTGTTTGTGTGTGTCTCTGTGTGTGTGTCTGTGTGTGTCTGTGTGTGTGTGGTGTTTGTGTGTGTCTGTGTGTGTGTCTGTGAGTGTGTGTCTGTGTGTGTGAGTGTGTGTGTGTGTGTGTCTGTGTGTATGTGTCTGTGTGTGTGTTTGTGTGTGTCTGTGTGTGCATGTGTGTCTGTGTGTGTGTCTCTGTGTGTGTCTGTGTGTGTGTGTGTGTGTGTGTGTGTGTGCAGGGTCCTGGATTTTTGTACCCTTGCTTTCAACAGATGGTGCAAATCCATGAGACCCTGGACCTTTGGCCACTTGGAGGCACTGTGTTTAAAGGTAAATAGGGTGTACTGGGAGGGGTTGAGAATCTCTCTGGAGAGGGCAGTTTAAGGGAACCTTGGCTATATTATGCTTGCATCTGGGAACAGGTTTGAGTTCCCTGAATTGTTCCAAGACATATGGATGAGCACAGACTCCTCCCTGCCCAGGGAACTGGGGACGTGCCTGGAACCTCAGGATGTTCACGGTTGTATTCTGGATCAGCATGTGAGGAGGAGGTGAAGGGGCTGGGGTGGTTGGTGAGGTCTTGGGTCTGAGTGTCAGGCAGGGTCAGGCAGAGGAGAACAAGGCATGTTGTGGGCACATGGGACCAGGGGAAGAAACTCACCTCACAGCCAAACTTGCTGAGCGGCTGTCAGGACAGGGAAGGGCATAGAGGAGCCAGCCCTGGGTAATGCTGAGGGGTCCAGTGGACAAGGGCAGCCTGCAGAGACACAGACCAGTGACGTCATAGGCAAACGCTCCAATCAGGGAAGCAGGAGGGTCAGCACTTACACCTCTCACCCCAGGAGACCCGCCCCCAGCCAGCAGCAGCCTTGGGTTCCTGATGCTGCCAAGGGCTCCAGGCTCCTCTGCTGGGTGACTCTCTGCCTCCTGGGAGCAGGTGAGTCTGGACACAGCGGGGAGCTTCTGAGATGTTTTTTCACCCTGCGACAGAAGCCCGGTGATGAGGATTGAAGCAGGAGGCTTCCCCTGTGCTCTGCCCACAGATTCCTTGTCTCCCCCAACAGGCCTGGTGGATTCTGAAGTCACCCAGACCCCCACGTACCGGATCAAATCAGGAAAACAGCAAGTGACGCTGAGATGTTCCCCTGAATCTGGACTCCGCTCTGTGTACTGGTACCAACAGGCCCTGGGCTAGGGTCCCCAATTCCTCATTCAATATTACAACAGGGAAGTTAGTGAGAAAGGAAACTTACCAGATCGATTCTCAGGAGAACAGTTCAGTGATCTTTGCTCAGAGCTGAACTTGATCTCCTTGGAGCTGACGGACTCCGCCCTGTATCTCTGTGCCAGCAGCCAAGACACAGCCCTGCGTGACCAGGTGCCTCTGGGACAAAAACACCCCTGCCCCAGCTCAGGAAGTGTTGCCCCGTGTGTCAGCTGCCAGCCTGCCAAGCCCAGTCTCTGGTAGAGCGATAGACTTTCCCAGACATTCATTTCTTTATATGCTTTAATGCTCACTAAGATCATCAAGATAAGTATTATTTTAACTCTTTGTACATCTGAGGGGACGGGAATTGCCCAGATCTCATACTTCATAACTTACAACTAGGCTTCCGCTCAAGTTTGTTCTCAGCACCTGTGGTTCCTTTCCTCATGGAAATGGCTCCATACAGAGGAAAGTCCATATCCGTGCTGGGCTCTGTGTAACAGAGACAGTGTGGGGCTGTAAGATATGAACTGTTACTCAGTGAATGGCAGCTGTGCATCACAAGGAGGTATTCCCATGGAAAGGATCTCTCAATAAATAAAGAGCATTTTTCAGTTACCCTGGAGTCTGCCACCTCTTGCCATGTCCCTCCTACGTCTGTATTCCTTTGTGCCAGTGTGTCATCTGGGGTGGTGGGCAACCAGCTTCTCTACACCCAGAAAGGTGGGTCACAGGCCTGAGGGGGCTCTGCTTGCTCCCTCCCCTGACACGAGAAACAAGGGCTCCTATGAACGTGAACGAGCTGTACCTGCATTTAGGTGGTGGACCGTCTGTCAGTGAATTGATTAGATAGACCAACAATTCCTCAAATGTTGATGAGCATGCAGTGAGGTTGGGAGCAGATTCCTGGAGAAACATGGTAGGTGAAGGGACAATCTCAGGACTGTGGTCAATTATGCAGAAATGGAACCTTGAAGTCCTACTGGGTCACATCAGTCATAAAGTCAAAGCGAAGCCAGAAGGATTTCCAAAAGATTAAAAACTACAGAAATATGCAGATAAACAAAAGTAAAAAACGTATTAATGAAAAATTATCTCGAGACTAGAACACACACAAAATTTACTTAGTTTGACAGAAAGTTTACATCTACTTGTGAGGCTTATGTCCATTGATCTGGATGGATCTCCCTGTTGTGAACAGTTCACTTAGGATCATTTCTGATTTGAGCCTCTGGGGGAAGGGGTGTGGCCCCCTGAGCGACAGGTCGGCTCTGGGGCGCGGGCAGGGACAGGGACATCTCAGAAGGACTGCCTGGAGAGCCCCTCTCCCCTCTCATCCACACTCAGACCAGAGGGCCCTCTGCCTGCCCCGCCCCCGCAATGGGCCCCTGCCTCCTGGGCTGTGTGGTCTTCTGTCTCCTGCAGGCAGGTGAGTCCTGGGGGCAGGGTCCCCTGGGGTGTCAGCACGAAGCATGTCCACTGTGACTGCAGCATCGGTCCTCCTTCTCCACAGGGGCGGTCCACGCTGGTGTCACTCAGGACCCCAGATTCCAGGTCGTGAGGACAGGACAGAGGGTGACACTTAATTGTACTCAGGATCTGGGTCATAACTATATGTACTGGTACCGACAAGACCCGGGACTCGGGCTGAGGCTGATCCATTACTCAACTGTGGCTTCCTCCACGGTGCAAGGAGATGTGCCCGACGGGTACAGCGTCTCCAGACCAAGCACAGAGAACTTCCCTCTCACGCTGAAGTCTGCCAACCGCTCCCAGACATCTGTGTACTTCTGCGCCAGCAGTGACTCCACGGCGCTGCACGACCACCTCCTCTCTGTGCAAAAAGACAGATGAGCGCCCTGCAGCCTGAACACTGGGGAGCCCCTTGCAGGCTCCTAGCACCTGGAGCCTCGGAGCCCACAGACACACTGGCAGCATAGCCAGTAGTTTTAGATCTTTGCTGGCACAGACCTGACAACAGGGCCTCATGGACAAGTGTCCACTTTCATTCTCTGTCTTTTCACCGTAGCTCCCATGTGAGCCTAAAGATGCTAGCCAGCTCTGACTCCTAGTATCAGTCTGAACATGAGGCCTCCAGAGGGGAAGGGTGTTTGGAAGTCAGGTACATCTACACCCTCTTGTCTCTCCCTGGGCACCACATGCCTGTCGCTGTGGAAGTTTCTCCCCCAGGCTGGCCCCTGTGTAGTCTCTGCTCTTGTCCAACTTACCAGATGTGTGGTCTTTCCTCTCTCACCTTCCGGGCCCTCGTTCCATCCCTTCTCTACTTCAGCCTTGATTCTCCTCCCTCATCTGGGTCAAGTCCTAGCCCACTACTCAGGGAACCTTGTAATGATCCCTAAGTGGTCGTGTTTGAGTAGGCTCCCTGGGGTCCTCAAAGAGAATAAAACCTCAATTAATTATTAATCATCCATAATTCCTTTGTAGTCCCTCAGGAGAAGGAGAGGCAAACTGTGTGTGTATGTATTCTCCACCACTGCCTGTCTTTAGCATCTAAATAGCCTAGACCCTGATGTTGGCAAAGACTGAAAGCAAAAGGAGAAGGGGGTGGCAGAGAAAGAGGTGGTTAGATAGCATCACCAACACAAAAGACATGGATTTGAGCAAACTCTGGGAGACAGTGAAGAATAGGGGAGCTTGGTGCATTGCAATGCATGGGGTCTCAAAGAGTTGGACTGGAGTTAGCAATTGAACACCACCACCACCAACAAAAACTAACCCAAGTTTGTAGCATTTCCCTCATCACAATCTTCTAAAAGCCAAAGTATTAAATATTTCCTGCATGAACACCTTTCTTTTCTCTTGAAATACAAAATCATAAATCATCTAAGGAAGGCTGGTTTGTGAGTTTGTGTTTCTAATTGTGTGTATGTTCTTTGGAAAAACAAAACGAGCAAAAACACAGTGTGATTGGCAAACAGTGAAATATTTTCTGCTATGAACGCATCCCATGACTATAAAACCTGGGCAGACAATCTTGGTTTTCACACATAGACCACATGGGGACGCTGTGGAACTGCCAAACTCCAGAAGATTCTGGGGCAGAGCAAGGGGACAGTGCTAGTGCCTGGGACCAAGAGGGTTAAGAGAAAGCTTCATTTGGGGTTTTTATCTCTAGAAGCCTGACTAGCATAGGCACTAATTTGTAAGCTTGCTGTCCCAGGTGGGAGCCATGAACTTCAACTATGCAATGCTGAAGGAGCCTCTGAGGTTGCAGAAAAAGTGAAGGATATGGAGCTGGGATTTGGTAGGAAAGAAACAGAAAAGGGAAACACCAGCCTGAAGAGAGAAGCGAAGGAGCCATAGGGAAGGGCCTCGGGGATAAACCCAGCCTCGCCCAGAGCAGCAGTCCAGCTCACACGTCATCTAAGAGACTGCAGGACAGAGCAGCGTTCGTAGATCAGCTGACCTGGAATGAGAGGTCAGATTCCTGGGAACCAGCAGAGGCAATGACATCAGAGCAGTGATGTCCCTGCCTCACTTCCAATCAGGGGAAGGAGGCCCAGAACCCCAGCTCTCAGAGAAGCAGAGCTCTGAGCAAGGAGACCCCGGACCACTCTGCCCCTCCTGCCATGGGCTGCAGCCCCGTCTGCTGTGTGGCTCTTTGTCTCCTGGCAGCAGGTGGGTCCTTGGCACAAGAGAGAATCTCTGTTCCCAGCCTGACTTTGCCTGAAACCAAGGCACCATTGGGTTCTCTCCTGCGGTCTTTCTCAGCCCCATCTTCTTCCCCCACAGGCCTTGTGGATGCTGGAGTCACCCAAACCCCAAGATACCTGATTAAAGCAAGAGGACAGCGAGTGACCCTGGGATGCTCCCCTGTCTCTGGACACCTCTCTGTGTACTGGTACCAACAGGCCCTGGGCCAGGGCCCTGGTTCCGCATTGAGTATTACAGGCAGGAAGTGAGTGGAGAAGCACAGCTCCCAGATCGATTCCCAGGAGAACAGTTCAGTGACTCTCGCTCTGAGCTGAACTTGAGCGCCTTGGAGCTGACGGACTCAGCCGTGTATCTCTGTGCCAGCAGCCCAGACACAGCCCTGCGTGATCAGGTGCCTCTGGCACAAAAAGTCTCCTACCCCAGTTCAGGAAGTGTGATGAGGGTGACTGCCTGCCTTCCAGGCCTAGATAGATCCGATAGACTCTCCGAGACATCCTTCCTCTGCTGTGGAAGTCCCCCTTTCTGCAGTGGCCTGGCCTGGGTACTACTCTCCCGTGTTGTGGGTCCCACTGTCTCTTGGACCAGAGACATTCTGAGCACAGGTGTGGATTCCATGGACTTGCCAGGCCCCAATTCAAGGCTTGTTTTTGTGGCTACAACATTGGGCTCATTCATTGCTTCTGACTTTAGTTTCTGTGTTTTTGTCTCTGAGGCCCCAGGAATAGTTAGTCCCTCAGACCCAAGACCTGAAACCAGCACATCAGGAGGTCACCACGGTCACCCACTCATGACCAGGTGCATGATATTCAGGTTCAGAAATTACTGAGAAGTTGATAATCACTACAGCAGAGCATAGCCCCTAGTACAGGGTCCTTCTAAATGTGAGGTCTGTGCGGTGTGATAGAGTCTAGGGTCTAGGATGTCAGTCACTGAATGGCAGACACTTTCACAAGGAAGTATCCCCTGCAACGGATGTCTCACGTAGAATCAGAGCTTTTCTCCTTTGCCCTGATCTCAGCCATTTCTCCCGACATCCCTCCACGTCTGGACTCCTTTGTGCCAACTTGTCACCCGTGGTGCTGGGCAGCCAGCTTCTCTCCTCAAAGCAAGGTGGGCCACAGGCCTGAGGTGGTTTGGCCTGCTGCCCCCCCACCCCTCAGACACCAGAAGACGTGCTCAGGTGAGCATGACGGCACTGAGCCTGCGTTTGACAGGCCCCCTGTCAGTCGGTGAATTAATAAGCAATAGAGCCCAAGGATTCCTCAGGTGTTGATGAGCCTGCCCTAAGGTTGGGGAAACAGGTCCAGAATCATTGTGAGTGGAAGGACATGAACAGGACTGCTGTCAATTTAACAAAGTAGAAACATGAATGATTATTGGGGACATGTGCGTCATAAAGGGCAGCAGGAAGCACTGAGGATTTTCCCTGATATTCAAAACCACAGAAATATGTAGATAAAGTAAATGAATGTATGTATTAATGAACAGCTATTTCTGGGATAAAATGTACATAAAGTTGCGAACAGTTTTACAGAGTTTACAAGAACTTGTAAGGCTTATGTGCATTGAGCTGGATGGGTCTCCCTGTTGTGAACTGTTCAGTTCATTCAGCCGCTAGGTCGTATCTGACTCTTTGCGACCCCCTGGATTGCAGAATGCCAGGCTTTCCTGTGCATCACCAACTCCAGGAGGTTATGCAAACGTATACCCATCACGTCGGCAATGCCATCCAACCATCTCATGCTCTGTCGTCCCCTTCTCCTCCTGCTTTCAATCTTGCCCAGCATCAGGGTTTCTTCAAATGAGTCAGTTCTTCGCATCAGGTGGTCAAAGTATTGGAGTTTCAGCTTCAGCATCAGTCCTTCCAATGAATATTCAGGACTGACTTCCTTTAGGATGGACTGGTTGGATCTCCTTCCAGTCCAAGGGACTCTCAAGAGTCTTCTCCAACACCACCATTCAAAAGCATCAATTCTTCGGCACTCAGCTTTCTTTATAGTCCAACTCTCACATCCATACATGACTACTGGAAAAACCACAGCTTTGACCAGATGAACATTTGTAGGCAAAGTAAATATCTCTGCTTTTTAATATGCTGTCTAGGTCGGTCATATGTGAACTGTTCACTTAGGATCATTTCTGATTTGAGCCTCTGGAGGAGGGGGCGTGGCCCCTTTAGTGACAGGTTGGCTCTGGGGCCTGGCAGGGACAGAGACATCTCAGAAGGACTCCCTGGAGAGCCCCTCTCCCCTCTCATCCAGACTCAGACCAGAGGACCCTCCACCTGCCCCGCCCCCGACACGAGCCCCTGCCTCCTGGGCTGTGTGGTCTTCTGTCTCCTGCAGGCAGGTGAGTCCTGGGGGCAGGATCCCCTTGGGGGTCCCGGCACTGAGCATGTCCGCTGTGACTGCAGCATCGGTCCTCCTTCTCCACAGGGGCGGTCCACGCTGGTGTCACTCAGGACCGCAGATTCCAGGTCGTGAGGACAGGACAGAGTGTCACACTTAATTGTACTCAGGATCTGAGCTATAGCTATATGTACTGGTACCGACAAGACCCGGGACATGGGCTGAGGCTAATCCATTACTCAGTTATCCCTCCTGCCACGGAGAAAGGAGACATGACTGACAGGTACATTGTCTCCAGACCAAACACACAGAACTTCCCTCTCACGCTGGAGTCTGCCAACAGCTCCCAGACGTCTGTGTACTTCTTCGCCAGCAGTTACTCCACGGCTGCACGGCCACCTCCAGTCTGTGCAAAAAGATGAGGGAAGCCCTGCGACCTGGAAGTAGGAGAGCCCCTTGCAGGCTTCTCGCACGCGGAGCCTCGGAGCCCAGGGCCACATGTCTGCAGTGTGACACGGAGTGTGCATCTCCTATCACGCCCAGCTGCATCTACGTTAAATACAGTGCACGGTTGGCTTTTTTAATTTCAAAGATTATAACTTTAATAATCAATGGGTTAATATATAATCTCTGTATATAAATCCATTACCTAGAATTAGTGATATTTAATTTATGTAGACAATCAAGAAATATGTGGATCTGACTAATCCGAGGGATCTAAGGAATGCAGTGTCCCAGGCTGTATTCCCCTGAGCTCATCAGAGTGTCTGTATTGAAGGTCTGTGTGATTCAACCTGAGCATGCTACTGTCTGTGAAATTGTTTTCTTCTTAATGGAAATGTTGGTTTCTACAGTCTTTTACCTCCAGAGGCTAAGAGGGAATTTGAAGACCAATCTGAAGTCAGCCAGGATGGGAAGACAGTAGAACAACTGTGTGTGTGTGTGTGTGTGTGTGTGTGTGTGTGTGTGTGTGTGTGTGTGTGTGTGTGTTCAGGGTGTGGGGTGTTTACATTCTTGCTTTAGACAGAAGGCACAGACCCATGAGACTCTGGACCATTGGCCAATAGGAGGCGCTGTGGGCCCACGGTAAGCAGGGCACTTGGGAGGGGTGGAGATTCACCCTGGGGAGGGCAGCTTTAAGGAACCTTGGCTACATGCCTGCCTGAGAAAGCAGGTTTGAGATCCCTGAGATCCTGAGGTTCCAGGACACATGTGACCAGCACAGACTCCTCACTGCCAGGGAAAGTGGGGATGTGCCTGGATCCTCAGGATGTGCCCAGGAGATGGTCTCCTGGAGCTGCAAGGGAAGTGGAGGTGAAGGGGTTGGGGTGGCTGGTGAGGGCTGTGTGATTGTCAGCTGATTGCCTGGTGATTCCCAGCCAGGTGAGTGCCTGGCTGAGTGTTAGGCAGGGCCAGGCAGAGGACAACAAGCTCTGTTGTGGGCATATGGGGACATGGGAATGGTGCACCCTTCACACCCACCCCTTGTTCAGGGTCTGTGAAGGGCAAGGAATGGTATAGAGGGCCCACCTTTGGTCCTGGCAGGGTGTACAGTGGGTAGGGAACTTGCAGAAACACATAGCTGTGACGTCATAGGCAAATGCTCCAATCAGGGAAGCAGGAGGGTGGGCAGTTTACCCCACTTACCCTAGGAGACCCGCCCCCAGCCAGCAGCAGTCTTGGATTCCTGATGCTGCCATAGGCGCCAGGCTCCTCTGCTGTGTGACTCTCTGCTTCCTGGGAGCAGGTGACTCCTGGACACAGTGTGGGAGCTTCTGAGATGTATTTGCCTCCCTGAGATAGAAGCCCGTCGGTGAGGGCTGCAACAGGAGGCTTCCCTGTGCTCTGCCCTCAGCTTTCTTGTGCTCCCCAACAGGCCTGGTGGATTCTGAATTCACCCAGACCCCCAAATATCTGATCAAATCAAGAAAGCAGCAAGTGAGGCTGAGATGTTCCTCTGAATTTGGACATCGCTTTGTGTACTGGTACCAACAGGCTCTGGGCCAGGGCCCCCAGTTCCTCATTCAGTATTACAACAGGGAAGTTAATGAGAAAGGAAACATATCAGATCGATTCTCAGGAGAACAGTTCAGTGATTTTCGCTTGGAGCTGAACTTGGGCTCCTTGGAGCTGACGGATTCCACCCTTTATCTATGTGCCAGTAGCCAAGACAACGCCCTGCATGATCAGGTGCCTCTGGGACAAAAACACTCCTGCCCCAGCTCAGGAAGTGGTAGTGAGTGTGTCGACTGCCAGCCTGCCAAGCCCAGTCTCTGGTGGAGTAGACAGTCTTCCCCAGATGTTCATTTCTTGATATACTTTAATGCTTACAAAGATCATGCAAGATAAGTAGTATTTTAACTGTTTATATATCTGAGTGAACATGATTTGCCCAGATCTCATACTTCATAGTTATTATAGCAAGGACTCTGACTCAAGTCTCTTCTCAACACCTGTGGTGACTTGCCACGAATGTAACTGTCTCCCTACAGAACAAATTAGATATGCATGGGGGTCATGTGTAACAAGACAGAATTTGGGGCTCTATGATATGAACTTTTATTCAGTGAATGGTGGTCCTGCTTCACAAGGAGGTATTCCCATGGAGGAATCTCTCAAATAAAAACAGAGCAGTTTTTGTTTATTCTGGAGTCTGCATCTCTCTCCATGTCCCTCTTAAGTCTGCATTCCTTTGTGCCAATAAGTAACCCGAGCTGGGCTACCAGCTTCTCTCCATTCAGAAAGGTGGGTCACAGGCCTGAGGGTATCTGCTTGCTCCCTCCCCAGACCTGGGAAGCAGGGCCTCCTGTGAACTTGAAGGAGCTGTACCTGCCTTCGGCTGGTGGACCAACTGCCAGTGAATTGATAAGAAACAGACCAAACAATTCCTCAGTGTTGATGAGCTTGTGATAAGGGTAGGATCAGACACCTGGAGAAACATGGTAGGTGGAGGGACCTTCTCAGGACTGCAGGCAATTACAGTGCAAATAGGCCTTGAAGTCCTACTGGGACACATGAGTCATAAGGGGCAACAGGAAGCCAGAAGGATTTCCCCAAGACTTAAAACTACAGAAATATGCAGATAAATAAATGTAACATATGTGTTAATGAAAAATTATCTCTGGACTAGAACATACAAAAATTTGATCAGTTTCACGGACAGATTACATCAACTTGTAAGGCTTATGTCCTGTGAGCTGAATGGGTCTCCCTGTTATGAACTGTTCACTCAGGTTTGATAGCTTCCATTAAAAGGTGTTGGATTCATGATTTCCGAAGACGATTTAGCTTCAAGACCAGGGACCAGTCTTGATCATTCAAGAGATTTTGTGTAGCTGAGTTTTTTTAACATATAAAAAGGGACAAGGAAAGCTTCTGACATAGACATCAAAGGGGGAGGGAGAGTGCCCCCGCTTGCTAGTCTTATCAAGGCCTTATATAGTTTATCAGACCCATTCACAACATACATCTTAAATTAACAAGATTAGAACTGACAATAGAAAGGTCTCACCAAACACACTTACACAAAATATATCTTAAGATAACAAGATTAGTTAGATGATTAGTTAGATTAGTAAGGAGAAACATGTCCTCCAGCAAGATAGGTCCCTCTATTGACTAACCAAAGCAATGTAGAAAAAATGTTTGTTCTTTGCTCCTTGAGAGTCCTAGACACCTTTCACCTTCTCTAGGGCTCTGGATTTCTTTCTCTTCCTTGGGGACCCTGGACTTCTTCTCAGCCAGTCTAGGAAGTGACACTCTGAGGTTCATCTTTGATATAAGTCTCTGGGGGAAGGGCGTGGCCGCCTTATGGGGCAGGTCTGCTCTGGGGCCTGGCAGGGACAGTGACATCTCAGAAGGACTCCCTGGAGAGCCCCTCTCCCCTCTCATCCACACTCAGACCAGAGGGCCCTCTGCCTGCCCCGCCCCCCACCATGAGCCCCTGCCTCCCGGGCTGTGTGGTCTTCTGTCTCCTGCAGGCAGGTGAGTCCTGGGGGCAGGGTCCCCTTGGGGGTGCCAGCACTGAGCATGTCTGCTCTGACTGCAGCATCGGTCCTCCTTCTCCACAGGGGCGGTCCACACTGGTGTCACTCAAGACCCCACATTCCAGGTCGTGAGGACAGGACACAGCAACACACTGAAATGTACTCAGGATTTGGGTCATGATCGCATGTACTGGTACCGACAAGACCTGGGACACGGGCTGAGGCTGATCTATTACTCAGCTGGTGTGCCCAGTAGCGAGCCAGGAGATGTGCCCGAGGGTTACAGCATCTCCAGATCAAACAAAGAGAACTTCCCTCTGACATTGAAGTCTGCCATCCGCAACCAGACATCTGTGTACTTCTGTGCCAGCAGTTACTCCACGGCACTGCATGGCCACCTCCTCTCTGTGCAAAAAGTACTAGGTGCCCACGATCAGGCTCCCAGCACCAGAAACCTTAGGCCTTTGTGGGCCACGTGCCTGCAGTGTGACCCTGGGTGTGTGGACAACGCTGCCCCAACCTCACTCCCACGCCTCGGGGCCATGTGTCCATAATCGGTCTCTGTCTTTCCGCTGCATCCTCCCTGTGAACCAGGAAGATGCTTCCCCAGCTCTGACTCCTAGTCATCACCTGAGCCTGAGACCTCTAGGAGGGAAGGATGTTGGTAAATTAGATTTAAATAGGCCCTCCTGTCTTACCTCAGGCACTTCATCAATGTCTCTCTGGAAGGTTCTCCCCCAGCCTGACTCTCACATGCTCTCTTCTCTTGCCCACCTTTCCCAGGCAGGCAGGACATTCCTCTCCCCACCTCTCTGCATCAGCTCCCTGGCCCTCTCTCCCATAGCCACAGGCTCCTCCCTCATCTGCCTCAGGTCCCTTCTCATTTCGCAGGGAGGCTTTTAAAGTGGCCCCTCCACGTGCTCTGCTTTGAGCAAGCTGGATGGAATCATCAAAGAGAAATCAACTTCAGTTAATCACCAATCATTCAAAAACTCATGGGAGTTCATCTCAGGAGGGCAGATGATCTTTGTGTGTTCTCCCACCACCCCACCTGCCCTGTTTTCCTTAGCATCTCATCTAACCAAGGCCAGGTTGCCACCACCTGGCGCCCTCATCAAAATCTTCTTAAAGTCAAAATATATCATACATCACCCCCATTATATCAAAATTTTATAAGTGCAGAAATATATGAGATCATGTTTCTAAAACTCCTATTAAAAGTTTTATCTAGAATTTGATAATGCTCAATTTAAATACACAATCTGGAAATATATACATCTGATTAATCAGAAATAGTATTGGAACACATGTTTGCTGGCAGATTCACTTGAGATCCTCAGAGTATTTATTCTATGATTATATATTTCCATCTTAGATAACTACATCATTATAGTGATGCTACAATCATTTCTCTCTTAGTGAAAAGTTTGGATCATAAAGTCTTCTGCCTTCAGAGGCTAAGAGTGGATTTGAAGATACACCCTATCAGCCAGGCTAGGAAGGCAGTAGAACAGATGTGTGTTTGTGTGTGTGAGCGCGTGTGTGTGTGTGTGTGTGTGTGTGTGTGTCTGTGTCTGTGTCTGTGTGTGTGTGTCTCTGTGTGTGTGTCTGTGTGTGTTTGTGTGTGTCTGTGTGTATGTGTCCGTGTGTGTGTTTGTGTGTGTCTGTGTGTGTATGTGTGTATGTGTGTGTGTCTCTGTGTGTGTGTGAGTGTGTGTATGTGTGTGTTTGTGCAAAGTCCTGGATTTTTGTACCCTTGCTTTCAACAGATGGTGCAAATCCATGAGACCCTGGACCTTTGGCCACTTGGAGGCACTGTGTTTCCAAGCTAAGTAGGGTGTATTGGGAGGGGTTGAGAATCTCTCTGGAGAGGGCAGTTTAAGGGAACCTTGGCTATATTATGCTTGCATCTGGGAACAGGTTTGAGTTCCCTGAATTGTTCCAAGACATATGGAACGAGCACAGACTCCTCCCTGCCCAGGGAACTGGGCACGTGCCTGGAACTTCAGGATGTTCACAGGGGTTTGTATCCTGGATCAGCATGTGAGGAGGAGGTGAAGGGGTTGGGGTGGTTGGTGAGGTCTTGGGGCTGAGTGTCAGGCAGGGTCAGACAGAGCAGAACAAGACATATTGTGGGCACATGGGACCAGGGGATGAAACTCACCTCACAGCCAAACTTGCTGAGGGGCTGTCAGGACAGGGAGTGGCATAGAGGAGCCAGCCCTGGGTAATGCTGAGGGGTCCAGGGGACAAGGGCAGCCTGCAGAGACACAGAGCCGTGACGTCATAGGCAAACGCTCCAATCAGGGAAGCAGGAGGGTCAGCTCTTACACCACTCACCCCAGGAGCCCCGCCCCCAGCCAGCAGCAGCCTTGGGTTCCTGATGCTGCCAAGGGCTCCAGGGTCCTCTGCTGAGTGACTCTCTGCCTCCTGGGAGCAGGTGAGTCTGGACACATCGGGTAGCTTCTGAGATGTTTTGTCACCCTGCGACAGAAGCCCGGTGATGAGGATTGAAGCAGGAGGCTTCCCCTGTGCTCTGCCCACAGATTCCTTGTCTTCCCCTACAGGCCTGGTAGATTCTGAAGTCACCCAGACACCCAAGTACCGGATCAAATCAGGAAAACAGCAAGTGACTCTGAGATGTTCCCCTGAATCTGGACACCTCTCTGTATACTGGTACCAACAGGCCCTGGGCCAGGGCCCCCAATTCCTCATTCAATATTACAACAGGGAAGTTAGTGAGAAAGGAAACATATCAGATCGATTCTCAGGAAAACAGTTCAGTGATCTTTCCTCAGAGCTGAACCTGAGCTCTTTGGAGCTGACAGACTCAGCCCTGTATCTCTGTGCCAGCAGCCAAGACAAAGCCCTGCTTGATCAGGTGCCTCTGGGACAAAAATGCCCCTGCCCCAGCTCAGGAAGTGTTGCCCCGTGTGTCAGCTGCCAGCCTGCCAAGCCCAGTCTCTGGTAGAGCGATAGACTTTCCCAGACATTCATTTCTTTACATGCTTTAATGCTCACTAAGATCATCAAGATAAGTATTATTTTAACTGTTTGTACATCTGAGGGGACGGGAATTGCCCAGATCTCATACTTCATAACTTACAACTAGGCTTCCGCTCAAGTTTGTTCTCAGCACCTGTGGTTCCTTTCCTCATGGAAATGGCTCCATACAGAGCAAATTCTATATCCGTGCTGGGCTCTGTGTAACAGAGACAGTGTGGGGCTGTAAGATATGAACTGTTACTCAATGAATGCAGCTGTGCATCACAAGGAGGTATTCCCATGGAAAGGATCTCTCAATAAATAAAGATCATTTTTCAGTTACCCTGGAGTCTGCCACCCTTTGGGGTGTCCCTCCTACGTCTGTATTCCTTTGTGCCAATATGTCATCTGGGGTGGTGGGCAACCAGCTTCTCTACACCCAGAAAGGTGGGTCACAGGCCTGAGGGGGCTCTGCTTGCTCCCTCCCCTGACACGGGACACTCAGGCTCCTATGAACATGAATGAGCTGTACCTGCATTTAGCTGGTGGACCGTCTGTCAGTGAATTGATTAGATAGACCAAACAATTCCTCAAATGTTGATGAGCGTGCAATGAAGTTGGGAGCAGATTCCTGGAGAAACATGGTAGGTGAAGGGACAATCTCAGGACTGTGGTCAATTATGCAGAAATGGAACCTTGAAGTCCTACTGGGTCACATCAGTCATAGGGTCAACAGGAAGCCAGAAGGATTTCCACAAGATTTAACACTACAGAAATATGCAGATAGATAAAAGTAAACAATGTATTAATGAAGAATTATCTCTGGACTAGAACACACACTAAATTTAATTAGTTTGACATAAAGTTTACGTCAACCTCTCAGGCTTATATCTGTTGAGCTGGATGGATCTCCCTGTTGTGAACAGTTCACTCAGGTTCATTTCTGATTTGAGCCTCTGGGGGAAGGGGCGTGGCCCCCTGAGCGACAGGTCAGCTCTGGGGCGCGGGCAGGGACACGGACATCTCAGAAGGACTCCCTGGAGAGCCCCTCTCCCCTCTCATCCACACTCAGACCAGAGGGCCCTCCGCCTGCCCCGCTCCCACCATGAGCCCCTGCCTCCTGGGCTGTGTGGTCTTCTGTCTCCTGCAGGCAGGTGAGTCCTTGGGGCAGGGTCCCCTGGGGGTGCCAGCACTGAGCATGTCCACTGTGACTGCAGCATCGGTCCTCCTTCTCCACAGGGGCGGTCCACGCGGGTGTCACTCAGGACCCCAGATTCCAGGTCGTGAGGACAGGACAGAGGACAACAATGAAATGCACTCAGGATCTGGGTCATAACTCTATGTACTGGTACCGACAAGACCCGGGACTCGGGCTGAGGCTGATCCATTACTCAGCTGTGGCTCCCTCCACAGAGCAAGGAGATGTGCCCGACGGGTACAGCGTCTCCAGACCAAAAACAGAGAACTTCCCTCTCACGCTGAAGTCTGCCAACCGCTCCCAGACATCTGTGTACCTCTGCGCCAGCAGTGACTCCACGGCGCTGCACCACCACCTCTTCTCTGTGCAAAAAGGGTGATGAGGGCCCTGCAGCCTGGAACTGGGGAGCCCCTTGCAGACTCCTAGCACCCGAGCCTCGGAGCCAACTGACACACTGGCAACATAGCCAGTACTTGTTGATCTTGGCTGGCACAGATCTGACAACAGGACCTCAAGGACATGTGTCCAGTTTCACTCTCTGTCTTTTCACCGTAGCTGCCACGAGAGCCTAAAGATGCTAGCCAGCTCTGACTCCTAATATCAGTCTGAAAAGGAGGCCTCCAGGAGGGAAGGGTGTTGGGAAATCAGGTACATCTAGACCTTCTTGTCTCTCCCCGGGCACCACATGCCTGTGGCTGTGGAAGGTTCTCCCCCAGGCTGGCCCATGTGAGGTCTCTGCTCTTGTCCAACTTCCCCAGATGTGGGGTCTTTCCTCTCCCACCTTCCTGGCCCTCGTTCCCACCCTTCTCTACTTCAGCCTAGCTGCTCCTCCCTCATTTGGGACATGTCCTTGCCCGTCACCCCGGGAACCTTGTAATGATCCCTAAGTTTTCATATTTGAGTAGACTCCCTGGGGACCTCAAAGAGAATGCAACCTCAGTTAATTATTAATCATCCATAATTCCTTTGTAGTCCCTCAGGAGAGGGAGAGGCATACTGTGTGTGTATTCTCCACCACTGCCTGTCTTTAGCATCTAAATAGCCTAGACCCTGATGTTGCGAAAGACTGAAAGCAAAAGGAGAAGGGGGTGGCAGAGAAAGAAGTGGTTAGATAGCATCACTGACTCAACAGACATGAATCTGAGCAAACTCTGGGAGACAGTGAAGAACAGGGGAGCTTGGTGTGCTGTGATGCAAGGGGTGTCAAAGAGTTGGACTGGAGTTAGCAATTGAACACCACCACCACCAACAAAACTAACCCAAGTTTGTAGCAATTCCCTCATCACAATCTTCTAAAAGTCAAAGTATTAAATATTTCCTGCATGAACACCTTTCTTTTCTCTTGAAATACAAAATCATAAATCTGCTAAGGCAGGCTGGTTTGTGAGTTTGTGTTTCTAAATGCGTGTGTGTTCTTTAGAAAAACAAAACAAGCAAAAACACAGTGTGATCGGCAAGCAGTGAAATATTTTCTAATATGAAAACATCCCATGACTATTAAATCTGGGCAGGCAATCCTCCTTTCCACCCATACCACATGGGGACGCTGTGGAACTGCCAAACTCCGGAAGTTTCTGGGGCAGAGCAAGGGGACAGTGCTAGTGCCTGGGACCAGGAGGGTTAAGAGAAAGCTTCATTTGGGGTTTTTATCTCTAGAAGCCTGACTAGCATAGGTGCTAATTTGTAAGCTTGCTGTCCCAGCTGGGAGCCATGAACTTCAACTCTGCAATGCTGAAGGAGCCTCTGAGGTTGCAGAAAAAGTGAAGGGTACGGAGCTGGGATTTGGTAGGAAAGAAACAGAAAAGGGAAACACCAGCCTGAAGAGAGAAGCGAAGGAGCCACAGGGAAGGGCATCGGGCATAAACCCAGCCTCGCCCAGAGCAGCAGTCCAGCTCACACGTCATCTAAGAGACTGCAGGAGAGAGCAGGGTTCCTGGATCAGCTGACCTGGAATGAGAGGTCAGATTCCTGGAACCTGTAGAGGCAATGACATCAGAGCAGTGACATCACTGCCTTGCCTCCAATCAGAGGAAGACGGCCCTGAACCCCGGCTCTCAGAGAAGGATAGCTCTGAGCAAGGAGACCCCGGACAGCTCTGCCCCTCCTGCCATGGGCTGCAGCCCCGTCTGCTGTGTGGCTCTTTGTCTCCTGTGTGGCTCTTTGTCTCCTGGCAGCAGGTGGGTCCTTGGCACAGGAGAGAATCTGTGTTCCTAGCCTGACTTTGCCTGAAACCAAGGCACCATCGGCTTCCTTCCTGCCTTCTTTCTCAGCCCCAGTCTTCTTCCCCCTCAGGCCTTGTGGATGCTGGAGTCACCCAAACCCCAAGATACCTGATTAAAGCAAGAGGACAGCGAGTGACCCTGGGATGCTCCCCTGTCTCTGGACACCTCTCTGTGTACTGGTACCAACAGGCCCTGGGCCAGGGCCCCCAGTTTCTCGTTCAGTATTACAGGCAGGAAGTGAGGGGAGAAGCACAGCTCCCGGATCGATTCTCAGCAAAACAGTTCAGTGACTCTCGCTCTGAGCTGAACTTGAGCTCCTTGGAGCTGACGGAATCAGCCGTGTATCTCTGTGCCAGCAGCCCAGACACAGCCCTGCATGATCAGGTGCCTCTGGCACAAAAAGTCTCCTACCCCAGCTCAGGAAGTGTGGTGAGGGTGACTGCCTGCCTTCCAGGCCTAGATAGATCCGATAGACTCTCCCAGACATTCTTCCTCTGCTGTGTTTTAATGGTCCCACAGATCATCCTAGGTAAGTATTATTTTCTCTGTTTACACATCTGAGTGGAACTGACTTGTCCACATCTTCTGTGTCATTACTTTCAGAGCAAGGAATTTGATTCAAGCCTGTCCTCATTACTTGTGGTCTTTGCCCCCATAAAACTCTCTCCCACATAAAATAAATAGTACACATAAACACACACACACACATACACACGTACATGTTTTAAAGCAACTGGCTCACATATTTGTTAAGACTGGTAAGTCCAAAAGCTGCAGGCTGGTCTGGTGCTTCTAGAGACTCAGGGGGAACTGATGTTTAAGTTGAAAAGCAGAACTAATGGCCCAGTGTGATGGCCTTCGACTGATAATTATCTCTTACTTGGGGGAAGAATAGTGATTTCGTCTGTTCATCTCTTCACCTGGTTTCATGAAGACCACCTACGTTATGGAGGGTCATCTACTTTATGAATTAAAATGTTAATCTAATCTATTATTAAAATATACCTATTCACATGTTGAAAGTGAAGTTGCTGAGTCGTCTCCAACTCTTTGCAACCCATGGACTATAGCCCACCAGGCTCCTCCACCCATGGAATTGTTTAGGCAAGAGTACTAGAGTGGGTTGCCATTTCCTTCTCCAGAGGATCTTCCTGACCCAGAGATCGAACCTGGGTCTCCCACATTGCGGGCAGACGCTTTATCGTCTGAGCCAAAAAATAACCCTCTTTGGAGCACCCAGAAAAATAAAGCTAAATAGCCATGGCAGAGTCAAGTTGACATATTGTATTAGTCAGGACACCGTCTTCCAGGCTTGCACAGGAATTTAGTCGCATGAAGTCCCTGGCAGGTAACAGGACTCTGGATTTCTTGACTCCCTTTGCTAATCTCTGGCAGCCTCCTCTAGTCCTTTCTAGGTACTAAAGTAGATATGGACACAGTGTGACTTCAAGCCCTATACTTCAGGTGTACAGATGTCACAGGAAAGAAAGTAATTGTGTTTGTTGGTTCAATACATGAGAGAAAGAGAGCATGTAACTTACCCTCAGGTGTTTTTACATCAAATATTGGCATATGAATTATAGTAAACATTTGAATAATGTGAAGTTTGGGGACCCTGACCCAGCCCTAACCCTGATGTAAAAGTTTCTTTAAAATTCAGTCAACCTGCTGTATTTATGATTCCAGAACAGCAGATTCAACCAGACACAATTGTGTAGTACTGTGAAAAGTGACAGTGAAAGTTACTCAGTTGTGTCTGACTCTTTGTGACCCCCATACAGTCCTTGAAATTCTCCAGGCCAGAATACTGGACTGGGCAGCCTTTCCCTCCTCTAGCAGATCTTCCCCACCCAGAGATCCAACCCAGGTCTCTCCCATTGCAGCGAGATTCTTTACCAGATGAACAACAAGGTCTATAATTAGCATATATTAAAAATTCCACACAAAACTGGACACAGGAAGTTCAAAAAAGTGAGGTTCAAGGGACCCAGTCTATATACAATAACATTACACACTGTGCAGTGAACCAAGGAATGGTTTTGATCCATCCATATATATGTGTCCATGGAACATTCGCCTATAAAGACTGAGAACATTTCATCACCAGAAATTCTCTCAGGCCCCATTCCCAGGCCTGTCCCTTTCCCTGACAGTGAACAGTATGATTTCTTTTGCTGTCATTCTGTTTTAAAGTTCTCTTTAGCCCAGAGCTAAATATTTAAAACATTACTCCTGGAAAGGATTATGGTTAAAGACTTTCTTGAAAGCATGTGAGCACCATATCCATGTCAGGGACTATCCTATCTGGAGATGGATGGTTTGGAAAATGACCATCCAAAGATCTTCCCTGCCGGTACAAGCTTTTTTTTGTTTGTTTGTTTTTAAATTACTTATGCACTTTCATAAATTTCTTTTCTCATGCACACATTGCCTGAAATGATTTTATGGTGCTCTTTTGACAGGAAGTCCTCATCTAGGAAATTCCTTTAAGGTCCCATGTGAAACACACACAACAAGGCTTCCTGGTCACACACTGGGTGTTGGGACTGAGCAGGCAACCAAAAGCAGCACCTTTGGTGAGAGATCATTTCATGTCAGGAGAAGCTTGCCTTTGATTTGACCCCAGCTACAAGTCACAGGAGTTGAGTTGAAAAGTACCCCTTTCTGCAGCAGCCTGGCCTGGGCACTAGTCTCCTGTGTTGTGGGCCCCACTGTCTCTTGGACCAGAGACACTCTGAGCACAGGTGTGGATCCCATGGCCTTGCCAGGCCCCAATTCAATGCTTGTTTTTGTGGCTACAATATCGGGCTCATTTGTTGCTTCTGACTTTAGTTTCTGTGTTTTTGTCTCTGAGGCTCCAGGAAGTTAGTCCCCCAGACCCCAGAAGTCAGACCAGCACATCAGGAGGTCACCACGGTCATCCACTCATGACCAGCTGATTGATATTCAGGTTCAGAAATTATTGAGAAGTTGAAAATCACTGCAGCAGAGCATGACAGCTAGCACAGGGTCCTTCTAAATGTGAGGTTTGAGCACCGTGATAGAGTCTAGGGTCTAGGACATCAGTTACTGAATGGCTGCCACACTTCACAAGGACGTATCTCATGCAATGGATGTCTCACGTAGAATCGGAGCATTTTTCCTTTGCCCTGGTGTCAGCCATCTCTCGAGATATCTCTCCACGTCTGGACTCCTTTGTGCCAACATGTCTTCCGTGGTGCTGGGCAGCCAGCTTCTCTCCTCCAAGCAAGGTGGGCCACAGGCCTGAGGTGGTTCGGCCTGCTGCCCCCCCCCCCCACCCCTCAGACACCAGAAGACGTGCTCAGGTGAGCATGACGGCGCTGAGCCTGCGTTTGACAGGCACCCTGTCAGTCAGTGAATTAATAAGCAATAGAGCCCAAGGATTCCTCAGGTGTTACTGAGCCTGCCCTAAGGTTGGGGAACCAGATCCAGAATCATTGTGGGTGGAAGGACATGAACAGGACTGCTGTCAATTTAACAAAGTAGAAACATGAGGGATTACTGGGGACACGTGAGTCCTAAAGGGCAGCAGGAAGCCCTGAGGATTTTCCCTGAGATTCAAAACCACAGAAATATGTAGATAAAGAAAATGAATGTTTGTATTATTGAACAGCTATTTCTGGAATAAAATGTACCGAAAGTGGTGAACAGTTTTAGGGAAAGTTTAGAAGAACTTGTAAGGCTTATGTGCATTGAGCTGGATGGGTTTCCCTACTGTGAACAGTTCACTCAGGGTCATTTCTGATTTGAGCCTCTGGGGAAAGGGGCGTGGTCCCTGAGTGACAGCTCGGCTCTGGGGCCTGGCAGGGACAGTGATGTCTCAGAAGGATTCCCTGGAGAGCCCCTCTTCCCTCTCATCCACACTCAGAACAGGGGGCCTCCACCAGCCCCCCCTCCATGAGCCCCTGCCTCCTGGGCTGTGTGGTCTTCTGTCTCCTGCAGGCAGGTGAGTCCTGGGGGGCAGGGTCCCCTTGGGGGTGCCAGCACAAAGCATGTCCGCTATGACTGCAGCATCGGTCCTGCCTCCACAGGGGCGGTCCACGCTTGTGTTACTCAGGACCCCAGTTCCCAGGTCGTGAAGACAGGACAGAGCGTGACACTTAATATTACTCAGGATCTGGGTCATAACTGTATGTACTGGTACGGACAAGCCCCGGGACACAGGCTGAGGCTGATCCATTACTCAGCTATGCCTCCCTCCACGGAGCAAGGAGACGTGCCCAATGGGTACAGCATTCAGACCAAACACAGAGAACTTCGCTCTCACCCTGGAGTCTGCCAACCACTCCCAGACATCCGTGTACTTCTGCGCCAGCAGTTACTCCACGGCGCTTCCTGGCCACCTGCTCTCTGTGCAGAAAGACAGGGAGCCCACGCGCAAGCTCCGAGCAGCGGGAGCCTCACGCCCTGGGGACCACTGGCCGGCACTGTGACCCTGGATGTGCGATCTGAACAGGCCTGGATCTGACCCCAGGGACTCGGAGACACATGTCCACCATCCGTCTCTCTTTCGGAAAGCATCCAGTTCTGACTAGTTCTGACTGTTACTCATCAGCTTAAGACCCCCGGGAGGGAAGGATATTGGTAAATCAGATACATCTAGACCCACTTGTCTCTCCCCAGCACCTCATTGCCCTCTCTCTGGAAGTTTCTCCCCCAGCCTAGCTCTCAAGTGCTCCCTGCTCTTGCCCACCAGAGGGGCGGGTCTTCCCCGTTTACTGTCTTGGCCTCAGCTCCCCTGCCCTCTCTGCTCCAGACACACTGCCCTCCCCTCATCTGGGTCATGGGCCTTCCCCATGACACAGGGAAAGTTGTAACCATGCCTAAGCCGCTGTGTTTGAGAAAGCTCTTGTCGTCATCAAAGAGAAAACACCCTCAGTTAATTAGAAACCATCCAAAATCCCTCGGGAGTCCATTTGCAGGAGGAGAGACAGGCTGGGTGTGTGTGTTCTCCTCCCTGCCCCTCTTTCTTAGCATCTCAATTAACTTGGACCAGGTTTCTACCATTTCCCTCAGAGAAATCTTCTCAAAGTCAAAATATTTCCTCCATGCTATCTTATTATATCAAGATTTTAGAAGTTCATAGGAAATAAATAGGTTAATACATGTAAAGCCTCTTAATAAAATGCACTGGCTAGATTTTGGTAATGGGTTATTTAAATATGAAATCTGGAAATATATGGATCTGATTAATCAGAAGGAGGTCAGGAATACAGGTGTTCAGGCTGGCTTCAGTTGTGATCATGAGAGTGCTTATTTCTTTTGCCGGTTACTCCATTTTAGCTAACTACTGTCATTATAGTGGAGCAAGAATTGTTTCCTTCTTAGTAGAAATGTCTGATCATACAGTGTTTTACCTTGACAGGCTAAGACTAGACTTGAAGATCAACCCTAGTTCAGCCAGGTGGGTAAGGGAGCAGATGAAGGATGTGTGTGTTTGTGTGTGTGTGTGCTTGTGTGTGTGTGTGTGTGTGTAGGGGTTGAAAATGTGGAGTGTGGGGGATTTCTGTTCTTGTTTTAGATGGAAGGCACAGATCTGTGAGACTGTGGACCATTGACCACTAGGAGGCACTGTGGGTCCATGGTAAGCTGGGTGCCCTGGGAGAGGTTGAGAGTCACCCTGGGGAGGGCAGCTTAGGGGAACCTTGGCTACATGCCTGAATCAGAAAACAGGTTTGAGTTCCCTGAGTGGTCCAGGACACATGGACCCAGCCCAGACTCCTCACTGCCCAGGGGAGTGGGGACCTGCCTGGATCCTCAGGATGTGCAAAGGGGGTCGTCTCCTGGAGCAGTATGGGGAGCGGTGGGTGATGGATTAGTGTGGCTGGTGAGGGCTGGGTGAGGAGTGTCAGGCAGGGACAGGAAGAGAAGAGAAAGCCATGTTATGGACATATGCGGACAGTGCTCGCCTCACACCCAGCCTTTGCTGAGGGGCTGTGCAGGATGGGGAAGGGCATAGAGGAGCCCACCATGGGACCTGGCCAGGGGTGCAGTGGATCAGGAAACAGCCTGCAGAGACACAGAGCAGTGATGTCATAGGCAATGGTCCAATCAGGGAAGCGGGAGGGTCAGCACTTTACACCACTCAGCCCAGGAGCCCTGCCCCCAGCCAGCAGCAGTCTTGGGTTCCTGATGCAGCCATGGGCTCCAGGCTCCTCTGCTGAGTGACTCTCTGCCTCCTCGGATCAGGTGAGTCTGGACACAGTGTGGGAGCTTCTGAGATGCCTTTGCCTCCCTGAGATAGAAGCGTGGCGATGAGGGTTTAAGCAGGAGGCTTCCCTGTGCTCTGCCCTCAGCTTTCTCGTCTCCTCCCCAGCAGGCCTTGTCGAATCTGGAGTCACCCAGACCCCCTGATACCTGATCAAATCAAGAAAGCAGCAAGCGACTCTGATGTGTTCCCCTGAATCTGGACACTGTTCTATGTACTGGTACCAACAGGCCCTGGGCCAGGGTCCCCAGTTCCTGTTCAGTATTATGATGGGAAAGTGCATCCCTCGGAGCTGACGGACTCCGCTCTGTATCTCTGTGCCAGCAGCCAAGACACAGCCCTGCGTGATCAGGTGCCTCATTGACAAAAGCACTCCTGCCCCAGCTCAGGAAGTGGTGCCCAGGGTGTCGGCTGCCAGCCTGCCCAGCCCAGTCTCTGGTAGAGCGATAGACTTTCCCAGACATTTACTCCTTGGTATGTTTAAATGCTCACTAAGGTCATTAAGATAAGTATTATTTTAACTGTTTGTAATTCTGAGGGATCATGAGTTGCCCAGATCTCATACTTCATAAGTGTTACAGCGAGCATTCCGGCTCAAGTCTGTTCTCTAAACCTGTAGTCCCTTCGCTCACAGATATTTCTCTGTACAAGCAAATTATACTTACGCGTTATTTTATCTGTAACAAGATACAATTTTGGGCTCTATGATATGAATTGCTACTCAATGAATGACAGCCACACTTCACAAGCACGTATTCCCACGAGAGGAATGTCTCAAATAAAAACAGAGCCTTTTTCTTTTACGGTGGTGTCTGCACCTCCCTCCAGGTCCCTCCTACGTCTGTATTCCTTTGGGCCAAAACGTCATCCTGTGCTGGGCACCCAGCTTCTCTCCACCCAGAAAGGTGGGTCACAGGCCTGAGGGGGCTCTGCTGGCTCCCTTCCCCCAACACGGGAAACACGTGTGAACATGAAGGGGCTGTACCTGCTTTGACCGGTGGACCGTCTGTCAGTGAACTGATTAGAAACAGACCAAACATTTCCTCAAATGGTGATGAGCCTGTGGTGAGGTTGGGAGCAGAAACCTAGAGAAACATGGTGGGTGGAGGGACATTCTCAGGACTGCGGTCAATGTTGCAGAAAGGAGCCTTGAAGTGCTATTGGGACACAAATCATAAAGGACAGGAGGACGCCAGAAGGATTCCCCAGGATTCAACCTCCAGAAATATGTAGATAAATACAAGTAATGTACATGTTAATGAAGACTTATCTGTGGACTAGAACTTACAAAACATTTAATCAGTTTAACATTTACAGAAAAAATCTTTAACATTTGTAGAAAGGTTACAGCAATGTGTGAGAGTTACGTCCATTGAGTTGGATGGGTCTCCCTGCAGTGAACTCTTCACATAGATTTATGTCTGATTTGAGCCTCTGGGGGAAGGGGCGTGGTCCCTGAGTGATAGGCTGGCTTGTGCCTGGCAGGGACAGTGACATCTCAGAAGGACTCCCTGGAGAGCCCCTCTCCCCTCTCATCCACACTCAGACCAGAGGGCCCTCTGCCTGCCCCTGGCATGGGCCCCTGCCTCCTGGGCTGTGTGGTCTTCTGTCTCCTGCAGGCAGGTGAGTCCTGGGGTCAGGGTCCCCTTGTGGGTGCTAGCACTAAGCATGTCCTCTGTGACTGCAGCATCGGTCCTCCTTCTCCACAGGGGCGGTCCACGCTGGTGTCACTCAGGACCCCAGATTCCAGGTCGTGAGGACAGGACAGAGCGTGACGCTTAATTGTACTCAGGATATGAACCATGATTATATGTACTGGTACCGACAAGACCCGGGACACGGGCTGAGGCTGATCCATTACTCAGATGGCCCACCCGGCACGGACAAAGGAGACGTGCCTGACGGGTACAGTGTCTCCAGACCAAGCACAGAGAACTTCCCTCTCATGCTGAAGTCTGCGAACCGCTCCCAGACATCTGTGTACTTCTGCGCCAGCAGTTACTCCACGGCGCTTCACGGGCACCTCCTCTCTGTGCAAAAAGGCAGATGAGGGCCCTGCAACCTGGAACTTGGGGAGCCCCTTGCAGGCTCCTAGCACCTGGAGCCTCTGAGCCCACAGACACACTGGCAGCATAGCCAGTAGTTTTTGATCTTGCCTGGCACAGACCTGACAACACGGACTCATGGGCATGGGTCCACTTTCACTCTTTGTCTTTTCACTGTAGCTGCCACATGAACCTAAAGATGCTAGCCAGCTCTGACTCCTAGTATCAGTCTGAAAATGAGGCCTCCAGGAGGGAAGGGTATTGGGAAATCAGGTACATCTAGACCCTTTCTTCTCTCCCCCGGCACCACATGCCTGTCGCTGTGGAAGGTTCTCCCTAAGGCTGGCCCTTGTGTGGTCTCTGCTCTTGTCCGACTTCCCCAGATGTGGGGTCTTTCCTTTCCCACCTCCAGGCCCTCCTTCTGACCCTTCTCTACTTCAGCCTAGTTGCTCCTCCCTCATCTGGGTCATGTCCTTGCCTGTCACCCAGGGAACATTATAATGATTCCTAAGTGGTCCTGTTTGAGTAGGCTCCCTGGGGTTCTCAAAGAGAATGCAACCTCAGTTAATTATTAATCATCCATAATTCGTTTGTAGTCCCTCAGGAGTAGGAGAGACAAACTGTGTGTGTGTATTCTCCATCAATACCTGTCTTTAGCATGTAAATAGCCTAGAGCCTGATGTTGGGAAAGACTGAAAGCAAAAGGAGAAGAGGGTGGCAGAGAAAGAGGTGGTTAGATAGCATCACCGACTCAAAAGACATGAATTTGAGCAAAGTCTGGGAAATAGTGAAGAATAGGGGAGCTTGGTGCACTGCGATGCATGAGGTCTCAAAGAGTTGGACTCAAGTTAGCAATTGGACCACAACACCACCAACAAAAACTAACCCAAGTTTGTAGCATCTCCCTCATCACAATCTTCTAAAAGTCAAAGTATTAAATATTTCCTGCATGAACACATTTTCTTTCTCTTGAAATACAAAATCAAAAATCAGCTAAGGCAGGCTGCTTTGTGAGTTTGTGTTTCTAATTGTGTGTATGTTCTTTAGAGAAACAAAACAATCAAAAACACAGTGGGATTGGCAAGCAGTGAAATATTTTCTAATATGAACACATTCCATGACTATTAAATCTGGGTAGACAATCTTGGTTTCCACACATACCACATAGGGACGCAGGTGGAACTGCCAAATTCCAGAAGTTTCTGGGGCAGAGCAAGGGGACAGTGCTAGTGCCTGGGGCCAGGAGGGTTAAGAGAAAGCTTCATTTGGGGTTTTTAATCTCTAGAAGACTGACTAGCATAGGCAATAATTTACAGGCTTGCTGTCCCAGCTAGGATCCATGAATGTCAACTCTGCAATGCTGAAGGAGACTCTGAGGTTGCAGAAAAAGTGAAGGGTACGGAGCTGGGATTTGGTAGGAAAGAAACAGAAAAGGGAAACACCAGCCTGAAGAGAGAAGCAAAGGAGCCACGGGGAAGGGCGTCGGGCATCAACCCAGCCTCGCCCAGAGCAGCAGTCCAGCTCACATGTCATCTAAGAGACTGCAGGACAGAGCAGGGTTCCTGGATCAGCTGACCTGGAATGAGAGGTCAGATTCCTGGGAACCTGTAGAGGCAATGACATCAGAGCAGTGACATCACTGCCTCGCCTCCAATCAGAGGAAGATGGCCCAGAACCCCGGCTCTCAGAGAAGCAGAGCTCTGAGCAAGGAGACGCAGGACAGCTCAGCCCCTCCTGCCATGGGCTGCAGCCCCGTCTGCTGTGTGGCTCTTTGTCTCCTGGCAGCAGGTGGGTCCTTGGCACAGGAGAGAATCTGTGTTCCTAGGCTGCCTTTGCCTGAAACCAAGGCACCATCAGCTTCTCTCCTGCGTTCCTTCTCAGCCCCAGTCTTCTTCCGCCACAGGCCTTGTGGATGCTGGAGTCACCCAAACCCCAAGATACCTGATTAAAGCAAGAGGACAGCGAGTGACCCTGGGATGCTCCCCTGTCTCTGGACACCTCTCTGTGTACTGGTACCAACAGGCCCTGAGCCAGGGCCCCCGGTTCCTCGTTCAGTATTACAGGCAGGAAGTGAGGGGAGAAGCACAGCTCCTGGATCAATTCCCAGGGGAACAGTTCAGTGACTCTCGCTCTGAGCTGAACTTGAGCTCCTTGGAGCTGATGGACTCAGCCGTGTATCTCTGTGCCAGCAGCCCAGACACAGCCCTGCATGATCTGGTGCCTCTGGCACAAAAACTCTCCTACCCCAGCTCAGGATGTGTGGTGAGGGTGACGGCCTGCCTTCCAGGCCTAGATAGATCCGATAGTCTCTCCGAGACATCCTTCCTCTGCTGTGGAAGTCCCCCTCTGCAGCGGCCTGGCCTGGGTATTAGACTCCTGTATTGTGGGTCCCACTGTCTCTTGGACCAGAGAGACTCTGAGCACAGGTGTGGGTCCCATGGACTTACCAGGCCCCAATTCAAGGCTTGTTTGTAGCTACATCATCGGGCTCATTCATTGCTTCTGACTTTAGTTTCTGTGTTTTTGTCTCTGAGGCCCCAGGAATGGTTAGTTCCCCAGACCCCAGACATGAGATTGGGTTCCATGGAAACGAGCACATCAGGAGGTCACCACGGTCACCCACTCATGACCAGGTGCATGATATTCAGGTTCAGAAATTATTGAGAAGTTGGAAATCACAGCAGCAGAGCATAGCAGGAGGCACAGGGTCCTTCTAAACGTGAGGTCTGTGCGGTGTGATAGAGTCTAGTCTCTAGGATGTCAGTCACTGAATGGTCGCCACTTTCACAAGGAAGTATCCTATGCAATGGATGTCTCATGTAAAATCAGAGCATTTCTCCTTTGCCCGGGGTCAGCCATCTCTCCCGACATCCCTCCCCGTCTGGACTCCTTTGTGCCAACATGTCATCCGTGGTGCTGGGCAGCCAGCTTCTCTCCTCCAAGCAAGGTGGGCCACAGGCCTGAGGTGGTTCGGCCTGCTGCCCCCCCACCCCTCAGACACCAGAAGACGTGCTCAGGTGAGCATGACGGCACTGAGCCTGCGTTTGACAGGCACCCTGTCAGTCAGTGAATTAATAAGCAATAGAGCCCAAGGATTCCTCAGGTGTTGATGAGCCTGCCCTAAGGTTGGGGAAACAGATCCAGAATCATTGTGGGTGGAAGGACATGAACAAGACTGCTGTCAATTAAACAAAGTAGAAACATGAGGGATTACTGGGGACACGTGAGTCCTAAAGGGCAGCAGGTAGCCCTGAGGAATTTCCCTGAGATTCAAAACCACAGAAATATGTAGATAAAGAAAATGAATGTATGTATTAATGAACAGCTATTTCTGGGATAAAATGTACATAAAGTTGCGAACAGTTTTACGGAGTTTACAAGAACTTGTAAGGCTTATGTGCATTGAGCTGGATGGGTCTCCCTGTTGTGAACTGTTCAGTTCATTCAGCCGCTAGGTCGTGTCTGACTCTTTGCGACCCCCTGGATTGCAGAATGCCAGGCTTTCCTGTGCATCACCAACTCCAGGAGGTTATGCAAACGTATACCCATCACGTCGGCAATGCCATCCAACCATCTCATGCTCTGTCGTCCCCTTCTCCTCCTGCTTTCAATCTTGCCCAGCATCAGGGTTTCTTCAAATGAGTCAGTTCTTCGCATCAGGTGGTCAAAGTATTGGAGTTTCAGCTTCAGCATCAGTCCTTCCAATGAATATTCAGGACTGACTTCCTTTAGGATGGACTGGTTGGATCTCCTTCCAGTCCAAGGGACTCTCAAGAGTCTTCTCCAACACCACCATTCAAAAGCATCAATTCTTCGGCACTCAGCTTTCTTTATAGTCCAACTCTCACATCCATACATGACTACTGGAAAAACCACAGCTTTGACCAGATGAACATTTGTAGGCAAAGTAAATATCTCTGCTTTTTAATATGCTGTCTAGGTCGGTCATATGTGAACTGTTCACTTAGGATCATTTCTGATTTGAGCCTCTGGAGGAGGGGGCGTGGCCCCTTTAGTGACAGGTTGGCTCTGGGGCCTGGCAGGGACAGTGACATCTCAGAAGGACTCCCTGGAGAGCCCCTCTCCCCTCTCATCCACACTCAGACCAGAGGACCCTCCACCTGCCCCGCCCCCGACACGAGCCCCTGCCTCCTGGGCTGTGTGGTCTTCTGTCTCCTGCAGGCAGGTGAGTCCTGGGGGCAGGGTCCCCTTGGGGGTCCCGGCACTGAGCATGTCCGCTGTGACTGCAGCATCGGTCCTCCTTCTCCACAGGGGCGGTCCACGCTGGTGTCACTCAGGACCCCAGATTCCAGGTCGTGAGGACAGGACAGAGTGTCACACTTAATTGTACTCAGGATCTGAGCTATAGCTATATGTACTGGTACCGACAAGACCCGGGACATGGGCTGAGGCTAATCCATTACTCAGTTATCCCTCCTGCCACGGAGAAAGGAGACATGACTGACAGGTACATTGTCTCCAGACCAAACACACAGAACTTCCCTCTCACGCTGGAGTCTGCCAACAGCTCCCAGACGTCTGTGTACTTCTTCGCCAGCAGTTACTCCACGGCTGCACGGCCACCTCCAGTCTGTGCAAAAAGATGAGGGAAGCCCTGCGACCTGGAAGTAGGAGAGCTCCTTGCAGGCTTCTCGCACGCGGAGCCTCGGAGCCCAGGGCCACATGTCTGCAGTGTGACACGGAGTGTGCATCTCCTATCACGCCCAGCTGCATCTACGTTAAATACAGTGCACGGTTGGCTTTTTTAATTTCAAAGATTATAACTTTAATAATCAATGGGTTAATATATAATCTCTGTATATAAATCCATTACCTAGAATTAGTGATATTTAATTTATGTAGACAATCAAGAAATATGTGGATCTGACTAATCAGAGGGATCTAAGGAATGCAGTGTCCCAGGCTGTATTCCCCTGAGCTCATCAGAAT
Organism: Cervus elaphus; assembly: GCF_910594005.1. Classification (NCBI taxonomy): domain Eukaryota; kingdom Metazoa; phylum Chordata; class Mammalia; order Artiodactyla; family Cervidae; genus Cervus; species Cervus elaphus. The sequence continues at coordinate 111,432,680 of NC_057832.1, forward strand.
GTCTGTATTGAAGGTCTGTGTGATTCCACCTCAGCATGCTACTGTCAGTGAAATTATTTTCTTCTTAATGGAAATGTTGGTTTCTACAGTCTTTTACCTCCAGAGGCTAAGAGGGAATTTGAAGACCAATCTGAAGTCAGCCAGGATGGGAAGATAGTAGAAAGTGTGTGTGTGTGTGTGTGTGTGTGTGTGTTCAGGGTGTGGGGTGTTTACATTCTTGCTTTAGACAGAAGGCACAGACCCATGAGACTCTGGACCATTGACCACTAGGAGGCGCTGTGGGCCCACGGTAATCAGGGGACTTGGGAGGGGTGGAGATTCACCCTGGGGAGGGCAGCTTTAAGGAACCTTGGCTACATGCCTGCCTGAGAAAGCAGGATTGAGATCCCTGAGATCCTGAGGTTCCAGGACACATGGGACCAGTACAGACTCCTCACTGCCAGGGAAAGTGGGGATGTGCCTGGATCCTCAGGATGTGCCCAGGAGATGGTCTCCTGGAGCTGCAAGCGAAGTGGAGGTGAAGGGGTTGGGGTGGCTGGTGAGGGCTGTGTGATTGTCAGCTGATTGCCTGGTGATTCCCAGCCAGGTGAGTGCCTGGCTGAGTGTTAGGCAGGGCCAGGCAGAGGACAACAAGCTCTGTTGTGGGCGTATGGGGACATGGGAATGGTGCACCCTTCACACCCACCCCTTGTTCAGGGTCTGTGAAGGGCAAGGAATGGTATAGAGGGCTCACCTTTGGTCCTGGCAAGGAGTACAGTGGACAGGTCAACCTGCAGAGACACAGAGCAGTGACGTCATAGGCAAATGCTCCAATCAGGGAAGCAGGAGGGTCAGCAGTTTACACCACTCACCCCAGGAGTCCCACCCCCAGCTAGCGGTGGTCTTGGGTTTCTGATGCTGCCATGGATTCCAGGACATCCTCTGCTGTGTGACTCTCTGTCTCCTGGGAGCAAGGGAGCCCTGGACACAGCGTGGGAGACTCCTTCTTGATTCTGTGTTGAGATTCTGCATCTTTGACTCTCAGGTCTTGGGAAAGATTACTCACCCAAACTCAAGACATGTGGTCCTACTCAGTGGAAACCAGCACATCAGGAGGTCACCACAGTCATGCAGTCAAGACTAGCTCCATGATTTGCAGGGTCCACAGTTTGAATATTATTGAGAATTTATTGTGTAAGGAAATGAACAGCACTGTGGTCAATTAGGCCAAGTAGATACCAACATCTGAAGGAGTCTTTGTGATGCGTGAGTCATAAAGGGCAGCATGAAGCCAGAAGGTTTTCTTCTTCAGTTTCAAAACTACAGAAGTATGTTGCTGTGTTTTAGTTGTAAAGTCCTGTCCAAGTCTTTGCGACCCCATGGACTTCAGCGTGACAAGCTTTGCAGCCCTTCACAATCTCCCTTAGTTTGCTCAAACTCATGTTCATCGAGTCAGTGACGCCATCCAACAATCTCATCCCCTGTCATTCCCTTCTCTTGCCTTCAGACTTTCCCAGCATCAGAATCTTTTCCAATGAGTCAGTTCTTTGCATCAGGTGGCCAAAATATTGGAGCTTCATCTTCAGTCCTTCCAATGAATATTCAGGATTGATATCCTTTAGAATGGACTGGTTGGATCTCCTTGCAGTCCAAGGGACATTCAAGAGTCTTCTCCAGCACCACAGTTTGAAACCATCAATTCGTAAGCACTCAGCCTTCTATAGGGTCCAACACTCACAGTCATATATGACTCCCAGAAAGACCATGGTTTTGACTAGACAGACCTTTGTTCCCAAAGTAATGTCTCTGCTTTATAATATGCTGTCTAGGTTGGTCATAGGTTTTCTTCCAAGAAGCAAACATCTTTGAATTTCATGGTTGCAGTCACGATCTGCAGTATGTTGGAGCCAGAGAAAATAAAGTCTGTCACTATTTCCATTGTTTCTCCATCTATTTGCCAAGAAGTGATGGGCCTGGATGCCATGATCTTAGTTTTTTTAAATATTGAGTTTTAAGCTAGCCCTTCCACTCTCTCTGTCACCTTCATCAAAAGGCTCTTTAGTTTCTCTTTGCTTTCTGCATAGGGTGGTGTCATGAGCATATGTGAGGTTATTGACATTTCTTCCAGCATCTTGATTCCAGTTTGAGCTTCATGCAGCCCGGCATTTCACATGGTGTCCTCTACATATAAACTAAATAAGCAGGTGACAATATACAGCCTGATATACTCCTTTCCCAATTTTGAGCCAGTTTGCTGTTCTACAGATGTATGTAGATAAATAAACATACATAGCAGTGAAGAATTATCTCTGGAATACAACACACTTAAAGTTGCAAGCTATTTACAGGAAGAATACAACAACTCATAAGGCCAATGTCCATTGAGCTAGATGGGTCTCCCTGTTGTGAACAGTTCTCTCAGGTTCATTTCTGATTTGAGTCTCTGGGGGAAGGGGCGTGGCCCCCTGAGTGACAGGTTGGCTCTGGGGCCTGGCAGGGACAGTGACATCTCAGAAGGACTCCCTGGAGAGCCCCTCTCCCCTCTCATCCAGACTCAGACCAGAGGACCCTCCGCCTGCCCCGCCCCGGCCATGAGCCCCTGCCTCCTGGGCTGTGTGGTCTTCTGTCTCCTGCAGGCAGGTGAGTCCTGGGGGCAGGGTCCCCTTGGGGGTGCCAGCATGAAGCATGTCCACTGTGACTGCAGCATTGGTCCTCCTTTTCCACAGGGCTGGTCCACGCTGGTGTCACCCAGGACCCCAGATTCCAGGTCGTGAGGACAGGACAGAGCGTGACACTTAATTGTACTCAGGATCTGGGTCATAACTATATGTACTGGTACCGACAAGACCCGGGACACGGGCTGAGGCTGATCCATTACTCAGCTGGGACTCCCTACACGGAGCAAGGAGATGTGTCCGACGGGTACAGCGTCTCCAGACCAAGCACAGAGAACTTCCCTCTCACGCTGAATTCTGCCAACCGCTCCCAGACATCTGTGTACTTCTGCGCCAGCATTGACTCCATGGTGCGGCACGGCCACCTCCTATCTGTGCAAAAAGGCAGATGAGGGCCTTGCAGCCTGGAACTTGGGGAGCCCCTTGCAGGCTCCTAGCACCTGGAAACTCGGAGCCCACAGAAATATTCTGGCAGTATAACCTGCAGTTTTGATCTTGGCTGGCACAGACCTGACAACAGGGCCTCATGGACATGTGTCTGCTCTCACTCTCTGTATATTCACCAGAGCTGCCATGTGAGCCTGAATTAAAGATGCTAGCCAGCTCTGACTTCTAGTCATCAGTGAAAATGAGGCCTCCAGGAGGGAAGGGTGTTGGGAAATCAGGTACATCTAGACCCTCTTGTCTCGCCCCGGGCACCACATGCCTGTCGCTGTGGAAGGTTCTCCCCAAGGCTGGCCCTTGTGTGGTCTCTGCTCTTGTCCAACTTCCCCAGATGTGGGGTCTTTCCTTTCCCACCTTCCTGGCCCTCTTTCAGACCCTTTTCTACTTCAGCCTTGCTGCTCCTCCCTGATCTGGGTCATGTCCTTGCCCGTCACCCAGGGAACCTTGTAATGATCCCTAAGTTTTCATGTTTGAGTAGGCTCCCTGGGTTCCTCAAAGAGAATGCAACCTCAGTTAATGATTAATCATCCGTAATTCCTGTAGTATCTCAGGAGAAGGAGAGGCAAGCTGTGTGTGTATCTATTCTCTACCACTGCCTGTCTTTAGCATCTAAATAGCCTAGACCCTGATGTTGGCAAAGACTGAAAGCAAAAGGAGAAGGGGCTGGCAGAGAAAGAGGTGGTTAGATAGCATCACCAGCACAAAGACATGAATTTGAGCAAACTCTGGGAGATAGTGAAGAACAGGGCAGCTTGGTGTGCTGCAATGCATGGGGTCTGAAAGAGTTGGACTGGAGTTAGCAATTGAACACCACCACCACCACCAAGAACTAACCCAAGTTTGTAGCATTTCCCTCATCACAATCTTCTAAAAGTCAAAGTATTAAATATTTCCTGCATGAACACCGTTTTTACTCTTGAAATACAAAATCCTAAAACAGTTAAGGCAGGCTGGTTTGTGTGTTTGTATTTCTAATTGTGTGTATGATCTTTAGAAAAACAAAACAAGCAAATACACAGTGAGGTCGGCAAACAGTGAAATATTTTCTAAATTGAAAACTTCCCGTGACTATCAAATCTGGGCAGACAATCTTGGTTTCCACATATAGACCACAGGGGGATGCTGTGGAACTGCCAAACTCCGGAAGTTTCAGGGGCAGAGCAAGGGGACAGTGCTAGTGCCTGGGACCAGGAGGGTTAAGAGAAAGCTTCATTTGGTGTTTTTATCTCTAGAAGCCTGACTAGCATAGGTGCTAATTTGCAGACTAGCTGTCCCAGCTGGGAGCCATGAACTTCAACTATGCAATGCTGAAGGAGCCTCTGAGGTTGCAGAAAAAGTGAAGGGTATGGAGCTGGGATTTTGTAGGAAAGAAACAGAAAAGAGAAACACCGGCCTGAAGAGAGAAGCGAAGGAGCCACAGGGAAGGGCGTCGGGCATCAACCCAGCCTCGCCCAGAGCAGCAGTCCAGCTCACAGGTCATCTAAGAGACTGCAGGACAGAGCAGGGTTCCTGGATCAGGTGACCTGGAATGAGAGGTCAGATTCCTGGGAACCTGTAGAGGCAATGACATCAGAGCAGTGACGTCCCTGCCTCACCTCCAATCAGAAGAAGACGGCCCTGAACCCCGGCTCTCAGAGAAGCAGAGCTCTGAGCAAGGAGACCCCGGACCGCTCTGCCCCTCCTGCCATGGGTTGCAGCCCCGTCTGCTGTGTGGCTCTTTGTCTCCTGGCAGCAGGTGGGTCCTTGGCACAGGAGAGAATCTGTGTTCCTAGCCTGACTTTGCCTGAAACCAAGGCACCATCGGCTTCCTTCCTGCCTTCTTTCTCAGCCCCAGTCTTCTTCCCCAATAGGCCTTGTGGATGCTGGAGTCACCCAAACCCCAAGATACCTGATTAAAGCAAGAGGACAGCGAGTGACCCTGGGATGCTCCCCTGTCTCTGGACACCTCTCTGTGTACTGGTACCAACAGGCCCTGAGCCAGGGCCCCCGGTTCCTCGTTCAGTATTACAGGCAGGAAGTGAGGGGAGAAGCATAGATCCCGGATCGATTCTCAGCAAAACAGTTTAGTGACTTTCGCTCTGAGCTGAACTTGAGCTCCTTGGAGCTGACGGACTCAGCCGCGTATGTCTGTGCCAGCAGCCCAGACACAGCCCTGCATGATCAGGTGCCTCTGGCACAAAAAGTCTCCTACCCCAGCTCAGGAAGTGTGGTGAGGGTGACTGCCTGCCTTCCAGGCCTACAAAGATCTGATAGACTCTCCCAGACATTCTTACTCTGGTATGTTTTAATGCTTCCAAGGATCATCCTCGGTATTATTTTACCTGTTTACACATCTGAGTGGAAGTGACTTGTCCGCATCTTATATGTCATTCCTTTCAGAGCAAGGAATTTGATTCAACCCTGTCCTCATTACTTGTGGTCTTCGCCCCCATTAAACTGTCCCCCACATAGAATAAATAATACACATAAACACACACACACACATACACACGTACATGTTTTAAAGCAAGTGGCTCACATATTTGTTAAGACTGGTAAGTCCAACTGCTGCAAGTGGGTCTGGTGCCTCTAGAGACTGAGGGGGAGCTGATGTTTAAGTTGAAAAGCAGAAGAACTAATGGCCCAGTGTGAAGACCAGCGGCGGACAATTCTCTCTTACTTGGGGGAAGATCAGTGTTTATGTCTGTTCATCTCTTCACCTGGTTTCATGAAGATCACCTACGTTATGGAGGGTCATCTACTTTATGAATTAAAATGTTAATCTAATCTATTATTAAAATATACCTATTCACATGTTGAAAGTGAAGTCGCTGAGTCGTGTCCAACTCTTTGCAACCCATGGACTGTAGCCCACCAGGCTCCCCCATCCATGGAATTTTCTAGGCAAGAGTACTGGAGTGGGTTGCCATTTCCTTCTCCAGAGGATCTTCCTGACCCAGAGATTGAACCTGGGTCTCCCATATTGCGGGCAGACGCTTTACTGACTGAACCAAAAAATGACTGTCTTTGGAGCACCCAGAAAAATAAAGCTAAATATCTAATGCGGAGTCAAGTTGACATATTGTATTAGTCAGGACACCATCTTCCATGGTTGCGCAAGAATTTAGTAAGCATGAAGTCCCTGAAGTCCCTGGCAGGTAACAGGACTTTGGATTTCTTGACTCCCTTTGCTAATCTCTGACAGCCTCCTCTAGTGCTTTCTAGGTCCGAAAGTAGATATGGACACATTGTGACTTCAAGCCCTATACTTGAGGTCTTCAGATGTCACAGGGAAGAAAGTAATTATGCTTGCTGGTTCAATACATGAGATAAACAGAGCATGTAACTTACCCTCAGGCGTTTTTACATCAACTTTATTGGCATAAGAATTACAGTAAACATTTGAATAATGTAAAGTTTGGGGGCCCTGACCTCCCCAAAATGTGAGATCATTTCATGTCAGGAGAAGCTTGCCTTTGATTAGACCCCAGCTACAAGTCACAGGAGTTGAGTTGAAAAGTCCCCCTTTCTGTAGCGGCCTGGCCTGCGCACTAGACTCATGTGTTGTGGGTCCCACCGTCTCTTGGACCAGAGACACTCTGAGCACAGGTGTGGATCCCATGGCCTTGCCAGGCCCCAATTCAAGGCTTTTTTTGTGGCTACAACATCAGGCTCATTCGTTGCTTCTGACTTTAGTTTCTGTGTTTTGTCTCTGAGGCCCCAGGAATGGTTAGTCCCCCAGACCCCAATGTGAGATTGGGTTCCATGGAAACCAGCACATCAGGAGGTCACCACGGTCACCCACTCATGACCAGGTGCATGATATTCAGGTTCAGAAATTATTGAGAAGTTGAAAATCACAGCAGCAGAGCATGGCAGCTAGCACAGGGTCCTTCTAAACGTGAGGTCTGTGCGGTGTGATAGAGTCTAGGCTCTAGGACATTAGTTACTGAATGGCTGCCATTTTCACAAGGAAGTATCCCATGCAAAGGATTTGTCACGTTAAATTGGAGCTTTTCTCCTTCGCCCCGGGATCAGCCATCTCTCCCGACATCCCTCCACGTCTGGACTCCTTTGTGCCAACATGTCATCCGTGGTGCTGGGCATCCAGCTTCTCCCCTCCAAGCAAGGTGGGCCACAGGCCTGAGGTGGTTCAGCCTGCTGCTCCCCCACCCCTCAGACACCAGAAGACGTGCTCAGGTGAGCATGACGGCGTGAGCCTGCGTTTGACAGGCCCCCTGTCAGTCGGTGAATTAATAAGCAATAGAGCCCAAGGATTCCTTAAGTGTTGATGAGCCTGCTCTAAGGTTGGGGAAACAGGTCCAGAATCATTGTGGGTGGCAGGACATGAACAAGACTGCTGTCAATTAAACAAAGTAAAAACATGAGGGATTATTTGGGACATGTGATTCCTAAAGGGCAGCAGGAAGCCCTGAGGAATTTCCCTGAGATTCAAAACTACAGAAATATGTAGATAAAGAAAATGAATGTATGTATTAATGAACAGCTATTTCTGGGATAAAGTGTAGATAACGTTGTGAACAATTTTACGGAAAGTTTCCAACAAATTATAAGGCCTATGTTCATTGAGCTGGATAGGTCTCCCTGTAAGGGAACTGTTCAGTTCAGCTCAGTCACAGAGTCATGTCTGATGTTTTTCGACCCCATGGGCTGAAGCACGTCAGGCTATCCTGTCCATCACCAACTCCTGGAATTTATTCAAACCCATATCCATCGAGTTGGTGATACCATCCAACCATCTCATCCTCTGTTGTCCCCTTCTCTTCCAGCCTACAATTTTGCCCAGCATCAGAGTCATTTCAAATGAGTCAGTTCTCTGCATCAGGTGGCCAAAGTATTGGAGTTTCAGCTTCCGCATCAGTCCTTCCAATGAATATTCAGGACTGATTTTCTAGGATGGACTGCTTGGATCTCCTTGCAGTCCAAGGGACTTTCAAGAGTCTTCTCCAAGACCACAGTTCAAAAGCATCAATTCTTTGGCGCTCAGCTTTCTTTATAGTTGAACTCATACATCCATACATGACTACTGGAAAAACCATAGATTTCACTAGAGGGACCTTTGTTGACAAAGTAATGTCTCTGCTTTTTAATATGCTACCTAGGTCGGTCACATGTGAACAGTTCACTCAGGTTCATTTCTGATTTGAGCATCTGGGGGAAAGGGTGTGGCCTCTGAGTGACAGGTCGGCCCTGGGGCCTGGCAGGGACAGTGACATCTCAGAAGGACTCCCTGGAGAGCCCCTCTCCCCTCTCATCCACACTCAGACCAGAGGGCCCTCCACCCGCCCCGTCCCCGCCATGAGCTCCTGCCTCCTTGGCTGTGTGTCTTCCGTCTCCTGCAGGCAGGTGAGTCCTGGGGACAGGGTCCCCTTGGGGGTGCCAGCACTGAGCATGTCCTCTGTGACTGCAGCATCGGTCTTCCTTCTCCACAGGGGCGGTCCACGCTGGTGTCACTCAGGACCCCAGATTCCAGGTCGTGAGGACAGGACAGAGCGCGACACCCTAATGTACTCAGGATCTGGGTCATAACTCTATGTGCTGGTACCGACAAGACCCGGGACACGGGCTGAGGCTGATCCATTAATCAGATGGCCCTCCGGTCATAGACAAAGGAGACGTGCCCGACGGGTACAGCGTCTCCAGACCAAGCACAGAGAACTTCCCTCTCACGATGGAGTCTGCCAACCGCTCCCAGACATCTGTGTACTTCTGCGCCAGCAGTTACTCCACGGCGCTGCATGGCTACCTCCTCTCTGTGCAGAAAGACAAGGGGCCCACGCGCAGGCTCCGAGCACCGGGAGCCTCACGCCCTGGGGACCACTGGCCGGCACTGTGACCCTGGATGTGCGATCTGAACAGGCCTGGATCTGACCCCAGGGACTCGGAGACACGTGTCCACCATCCGTCTCTCTTTCGGAAAGCATCCAGTTCTGACTAGTTCTACCTCTTACTCATGAGCTTAAGACCACCGGAGGGAAGAATATTGGTAAATCAGATACATCTAGACCCACTTGTCTCTCCCCAGCACCTCATTGCTGTCTCTCTGGAGGTTTCTCCCCTAGCCTAGCTCTCAAGTTCTCCCTGCTCTTGCCAACCAGAGGGGCGGGTCTTCCCCCTTTACTGCCTTGGCCTCAGCTCCCCTGCCCTCTCTGCTCCAGACACACTGCCCTCCCCTCATCTGAGTTATGGCCCTTCCCAGGACACAGGGAACATTGTAACCATGCCTAAGCCGCTATGTTTGAGAAAGCTCCTGCGATCATCAAAGAGAAAACAACCTCAGTTAATTAGAAACCATCCAAAATCCCTCAGGAGTCCATTCCCAGGATGAGAGACAGGCTGGGTATGTGTGGTCTCCTCCCTGCCCCTCTTTCTTAGCATCTCAATTAACTTGGACCAGGTTTCTACCATTTCCCTCAGAGAAATCTTCTCAAAGTCAAAATATTTCCTCCATGCTATCTTATTATATCAAGATTTTACAAGTTCATAGGAAATAAATAGGTTAATACATGTAAAGCCTCTTAATAAAATGCACTGGCTAGATTTTGGTAATGGGTTATTTAAATATGAAATCTGGAAATATATGGATCTGATTAATCAGAAGGAGGTCTGGAATACAGGTGTTCAGGCTGGCTTCAATTGTGATCATGAGAGTGCTTATTTCTTTTGCCGGTTACTCCATTTTAGCTAACTACTGTCATTATAGTGGAGCAAGAATTGTTTCCTTCTTAGTAGAAATGTCTGATCATACAGTGTTTTACCTTGACAGGCTAAGACTAGACTTGAAGATCAACCCTAGTTCAGCCAGGTGGGTAAGGGAGCAGATGAAGGATGTGTGTGTTTGTGTGTGTGTGTGCTTGTGTGTGTGTGTGTGTAGGGGTTGAAAGTGTGGAGTGTGGGGGATTTCTGTTCTTATTTTAGATGGAAGGCACAGATCTGTGAGACTGTGGACCATTGACCACTAGGAGGCACTGTGGGTCCATGGTAAGCTGGGTGCCCTGGGAGAGGTTGAGAGTCACCCTGGGGAGGGCAGCTTGGGGGCACCTTGGCTACATGCCTGCATCAGAAAGTAGGTTTGAGTTCCCTGAGTGGTCCAGGACATATGGACCCAGCCCAGACTCCTCACTGCCCAGGGGAGTGGGGACCTGCCTGGATCCTCATGATGTGCCCAGGGGGTCGTCTCCTGGAGCAGCGTGGGGAGCGGTGGGTGATGGATTAGTGTGGCTGGTGAGGGCTGGGTGAGGAGTGTCAGGCAGGGACAGGAAGAGAAGAGAAAGCCATGTTATGGGCATATGGGGACAGTGCTCACCTCACACCCAGCCTTTGCCGAGGAGCTGTGCAGGACGGGGAAGGGCATAGAGGAGCCCACCATGGGACCTGGCCAGGGGTGCAGTGGATCAGGAAACAGCCTGCAGGGACACAGAGCAGTGACGTCATAGGCAATGGTCCAATCAGGGAAGCAGGAGGGTCAGCACTTACACCTCTCAGCCCAGGAGCCCCGCCCCCAGCCAGCAGCAGTCTTGGGTTCCTGATGCTGCCATGGGCTCCAGGCTCCTCTGCTGTGTGACTCTCTGCCTCCTCGGATCAGGTGAGTCTGGACAGTGTGGGAGCTTCTGAGATGTCTTTGCCTCCATGAGATAGAAGCCTGGAGATGAGGGTTTAAGCAGGAGGCTTCCCTATGCTCTGCCCTCAGCTTTCTTGTCTCCTCCCCAGCAGGCCTTGTCAAATCTGGAGTCACCCAGACCCCCAAGTACCTGATCAAATCAAGAAAACAGCAAGCGACTCTGATGTGTTCCCCTGTATCTGGACACTGTTCTATGTACTGGTACCAACAGGCCCTGGGCCAGGGTCCCCAGTTCCTGTTCAGTATTATGATGGGAAAGTGTATCCCTCGGAGCTGACGGACTCCGCTCTGTATCTCTGTGCCAGCAGCCAAGACACAGCCCTGCGTGATCAGGTGCCTCATTGACAAAAGCACTCCTGCCCCAGCTCAGGAAGTGGTGCCCAGGGTGTCGGCTGCCAGGCTGCCAAGCCCAGTCTCTGGTAGAGCGATAGACTTTCCCAGACATTTACTCCTTGGTATGTTTAAATGCTCACTAAGGTCATTAAGATAAGTATTATTTTAACTGTTTGTAATTCTGAGGGATCGTGAGTTGCCCAGATCTGATACTTCATAAGTGTTACAGCGAGCATTCCGGCTCAAGTCTGTTCTCTAAACCTGTAGTCCCTTCGCTCACAGATATTTCTCTGTACAAGCAAATTACATTTATGCGTTATATTATCTGTAACAAGATACAATTTTGGGCTCTATGATATGAATTGCTACTCAATGACTGGCAGCCACACTTCACAAGCACATATTCCCACGAGAGGAATGTCTCAAATAAAAACAGAGCCTTTCTCGTTTACCCTGGCGTCTGCACCTCCCTCCAGGTCCCTCCTATGTCTGTATTCCTTGTGCCAAAACGTCATCCTGTGCTGGGCACCCAGCTTCTCTCCACCCAGAAAGGTGGGTCACAGGCCTGAGGGGGCTCTGCTGGCTCCCTTCCCCCAACACGGGAAACACGTGTGAACATGAAGGGGCTGTACCTGCTTTGACCGGTGGACCGTCTGTCAGTGAACTGGTTAGAAACAGACCAAACATTTCCTCAAATGGTGATGAGCCTGTGGTGAGGTTGGGAGCAGAAACCTGGAGAAACATGGTGGGTGGAGGGATATTCTCAGGACTGCGGTCAATGTTGCAGAAAGGAGCCTTGAAGTGCTATTGGGACACAAATCATAAAGGGCAGGAGGACGCCAGAAGGATTCCCCAGGATTCAAAACTCCAGAAATATGTAGATAAATACAAGTAATGTACATGTTAATGAAGACTTATCTGTGGACTAGAACTTAAAAAACATTTAATCAGTTTAACACTTACAGAAAAAATCTTTAACATTTACAGAAATGTTACAGCAATTTGTGAGCTTATGTCCATTGACCTGGATGGGCCTCCCTGTTCTGAACAGTTTTCTCAGGTTCATTTCTGATTTGAGCCTCTGGGGGAAGGGACGTGGCCCCCTGAGTGACAGGTTGGCTCTGGGGCCTGGCAGGGACAGTGACATCTCAGAAGGACTCCCTGGAGAGCCCCTCTCCCCTCTCATCCACACTCAGACCAGAGGGCCTGCCGCCTCCGCCCCTGCCATGAACCCTGCCTCCTGGGCTGTGTGGTCTTCTGTCTCCTGCAGGCAGGTGAGTCCTGGGGGCAGGGTCCCCTTGGGGGTGCCAGCACTGAGCATGTCCTCTATGACTGCAGCAATGGTCCTCCTTCTCCTAGGGGCGGTCCACGCTGGTGTCTCTCAGGACCCCAGATTCCAGGTCGTGAGGACAGGACAGAGTGCCACAGTTATTGTACTCAGGATGAACCATGATTATATGTGCTGGTACCGACAAGACCCGGGACATGGGCTGAGGCTGTTCCATTACTCAGTTATCCGTCCTGCCTCGGAGAAAGGAGACGTGCCCGACAGGTACAGTGTCTCCAGACCAAACACAGAGAACTTCCCTCTCACGCTGGAGTCTGCCAACCACTCCCAGACATCTGTGTACCTCTTCGCCAGTGGTTACTTCACGGCGCTACACGGCCACCTCCAGTCTGTGCAAAACGATAAGGGAAGCCCTGTGGCCTGGAAGTAGGAGAGCCCCTGGCAGGCTTATCACACGCGGAGCCTCGGAGCCCAGGGCCACACGTCTGCATTGTGACACGGAGTGTGCAGTCTCCTATCACGCCCAGCTGCATCTACGTTAAATACAGTGCACGGTTGGTTTTTTTAATTTCAAAGTCTTATAACTTTAATAATCAATGGATTAATATATAATCTCTGTATATAAATCCATTACCTAGAATTAGTGATATTTAATTTATGTAGACAATCAAGAAATATGTGGATCTGACTAATCAGAGGGATCTATGGAAAGCAGTGTCCCAGGCTGTATTCCCCTGAGCTCATCAGAGTGTCTGTATTGAAGGTCTGTGTGATTCCACCTGAGCATGCTACTGTCAGTGAAATTTTCTTCTTAATGGAAATGTTGGTTTCTACAGTCTTTTACCTCCAGAGGCTAAGAGGGAATTTGAAGACCAATCTGAAGTCAGCCAGGATGGGAAGACAGTAGAACAAGTGTGCGTGTGTGTGTGTCAGGGTGTGGGGTGTTTACATTCTTGCTTTAGACAGAAGGCACAGACCCATGAGACTCTGGACCATTGGCCACTAGGAGGCGCTGTGGGCCCACGGTAAGCAGGGCACTTGGGTGGGGTGGAGATTCACCCTGGGGAGGGCAGCTTTAAGGAAGCTTGGCTAGATGCCTGCCTGAGAAAGCAGGTTTGAGATCCCTGAGATCCTGAGGTTCCAGGACACATGGAACCAGCACAGACTTCTCACTGCCCGGGAGAGTGGGGATGTGCCTGGATCCTCAGGATGTGCCCAGGAGATGGTCTCCTGGAGCTGCAAGGGAAGTGGAGGTGAAGGGGTTGGTGTGGCTGGTGAGGGCTGAGTGATTGTCAGCTGATTACCTGGTGATTCCCAGCCAGGCGAGTGCCTAGCTGAGTGTTAGGCAGGGCCAGGCAGAGGACAACAAGCTCTGTTGTGGGCATATGGGAATGATGAACCCTTCACACAACCCCTTGCTCAGGGTCTGTGAAGGGAAAGGAATGGCATAGAGGTTTCACCTTTGGCCCTGGGAAGGAGTACAGTACAAGGGCAACCTGGGGAGACACAGAGCAGTGATATCATAGGCAAATGCTCCAATCAGGGAAGCAGGAGGGTCAGCACTTTACACCACTCACCCCAGGAGACCGGCCCACAGCCAGCTGCAGTCTTGGGTTCCTGATGCTGCCATGAGCTCCAGACTCCTCTGTTGTGTGACTCTGCTTCCTGGGAGCAGGTGATCCCTGGACACAGTGTGGGAGCTTCTGAGATGTCTTCGCCTCCCTGAGATAGAAGCCTGGTGATGAGGACTGCAACAGGAGGCTTTCCAGTGCTCTGCCCTCAGCTTCCTTCTGTCTCCTCCCCAAAAGGCCTGGTGGATTCTGTAGTCACCCAGACCCTGAAATACCTGATCAAATCAAGAAAGCAGCAAGTGATGCTGAGATGTTCCCCTGAATCTGGACATCACTCTGTGTACTGAAACCAACAGACCCTGAGCCAGGGCCCCCAATTCCTCATTCAGTATTACAACAGGGAAGATAATGAGAAAGGAAACACATCAGATCGATTCTCAGGAGAACAGTTCAGTGATTTTCGCTCGGAGCTGAACTTGGTCTCTTGGAACTGTTGGACTCAGCCCTGTATCTCTGAGCCAGCAGCCAAGACAAAGCCCTGCGTGATCAGGTGCCTCTGGGACAAAAACACTCCTGCCCCAGCTCAGAAAGTGGTAGTGAGTGTGTCGACTGCCAGCCTGACAAGCCCAGGCTCTGATAGAGTAGACAGTCTTCCCCATATGTTCATTTCTTGATATATTTTAGTGCTCACAAAGATCATGCCAGGTACATATTATTTTAACTGTTTATACATCTGAGTGAACATAAATTGCCCAGATTTCATACTTCATAATTATTATAGCAAGGACTCTGACTCAAGTCTCTTCTCAACACCTGTGGTCGCTTGCCCCCAGTGGGACTGCCTCCCTACAGAACAAATTAGATATGCATGGGGGTCATGTGTAACAAGACAGAATTTGGGGCTCTATGATATGATTTATTATTCAGTGAATGGCAGCCCTGCTTCACAACGAGGTATTCCCATGGGAGGAATCTCTCAAATAAAAAGAGAGCAGTTTTTGTTTATTCTGGAGTCTGCTTCTCCCTCCATGTCCCTCCTAAGTCTGCATTCCTTTGTGCCAATAAGTAACTCGTGCTGGGCAACCGGCTTCTCTCCATTCAGAAAGGTGGGTCACAGGCCTGAGGGTATCTGCTTGCTCCCTCCCCAGACCTGGGAAGCAGGGGCTCCTGTGAACTTGAAGGAGCTGTTACCTGCCTTTGGCTGGTGGACCAACTGCCAGTGAATTGATAAGAAACAGACCAAACAATTCCTCAATGTTGATGAGCTTGTGATAAGGGTAGGATCAGACAACTGGAGAAACATGGTAGGTGGAGGGACCTTCTCAGGACTGCAGGCAATTACAGGGCAAACAGGCCTTGAAGTCCTATTGGGACACATGAGTCATAAGGGGCAACAGGAATCCAGGAGGATTTCCCCAAGACTTACAACTACAGAAATATGCAGATAAATAAATGAAACGTATGTGTTAATGAAAAATTATCTCTGGACTAGAACATACAAAAAATTTGATCAGTTTCACAGAAAGATTACATTAACTTGTAAGGCTTATGTCCGGTGAGCCGAATGGGTCTCCCTGTTATGAACTGTTCACTCAGGTTTGATAGCTTCCATTGAAAGGTGTTGGATTCATGATTTCTGAAGACGATTTAGCTTCGGGACCAGGGACCAGTCTTGATCATTCAAGAGATTTTGTGTAGCTGAGTTTTATTAAATTATAAAGAGGGACAAGGAAAACTGCTGACATAGACATTGAAGGGGGAGGGGGAGTGCCCCCACTTGCTAGTCTTATCAAGGCCTTATATAGTTTTATCAGACCCACATACATCTTAAATTAACAAGATTAGAACTGACAATAGAAAGGTCTCACCAAACACACTTACACAAAATACATCTTAAGATAACAAGATTAGTGAGAAGGTTCTTGGTAAGGAGAAACATCTCCTCAAGCAAGATACAGTGCTCTATTGACTAAACAAAACAATGTAGAAAAAATGTTTGTTCTTTTCTCCTTGAGAGCCCTGGACCCCTTTCACCTTCTCTGGGGCTCTGGGCTTCTTTCTCTTCCTCGGGGATCCTAGACTTCTTATCAACCACTCTAGGAAGTGACTCTCTGAGGTTCATCTTTGATTTGAGTCTCTGGGAGAAGGGGCGTGGCCGCCTTGTGGCAGGCCTGCTCTGGGGCCTGGCAGGGACAGGGACATCTCAGAAGGACTCCCTGGAGAGCCCCTCTCCCCTCTCATCCACACTCAGACCAGAGGGCCCTCCGCCTGCCCCGACCCCACCATGAGCCCCTGCCTCCTGGGCTGTGTGGTCTTCTGTCTCCTGCAGGCAGGTGAGTCCTGGGGGCAGGGTCCCCTTGGGGGTGCCAGCACTAAGCATGTCCACTGTGACTGCAGCATCGGTCCTCCTTCTCCACAGGGGCGGTCCACGCTGGTGTCACCCAGGACCCCAGATTCCAGGTCGTGAGGACAGGACAGAGCGTGACACTTAAGTGTACTCAGGATCTGGGTCATAACTCTATGTTCTGGTACCGACAAGACCCGGGACACCGGCTGAGGCTGATCCATTACTCTGCTGCTGCGCCCAATAGCGAACCAGGAGATTTGCCCGAGGGTTACAGCGTCTCCAGATCAAACAAAGAGAAGTTCCCTCTGACGCTGATGTCTGCCAACCGCTCCCAGACATCTGTGTACTTCTGCTCCAGCAGTTACTCCACGGCGCTGCACGGCCACCTCCTCTCTGTGCAAAAAGTACTCAGTGCCCACGATCAGGCTCCTAGCACTGGGAGCCTCGGGCCTTTGCAGGCCACGTGCCTGCAGCCTGACCCTGGGTGTGTGGACAACGCTGTCCAACCTCACTCCCGGGCCTCGGGGCCATGTGTCCACCATCGGTCTCTGTCTTTCCACTGCATCCTCCCTGTGAACCAGGAAGATGCTTCCCCAGCTCTGACTCCTAGTCATCACCTGAGCCTGAGACCTCTAGGAGGGAAGGATGTTGGTAAATTAGATTTAAATAGGCCCTCCTGTCTTACCTCAGGCACTTCATCAATGTCTCTCTGGAAGGTTCTCCCCCAGCCTGACTCTCACATGCTCCCTTCTCTTGCCCACCTTTCCCAGGCGGGCAGGACATTCGTCTCCCCACCTCTCTGCATCAGCTCCCTGGCCCTCTCTCCCATAGCCACAGGCTCCTCCCTCATCTGACTCAGGTCCCTTCTCATTTCACAGGGAGGCTTTTAAATTGGCCCCTCCACGTGCTCTGCTTTGAGCAAGCTCGATGGAATCATCAAAGAGAAATCAACTTCAGTTAATCATCAATCATCCAAAAACTCATGGGAGTTCATCTCAGGGGGACAGATGATCTTTGTGTGTTCTCCCACTGCACCACCCGCCCTGACTTCCTTAGCTTCTGATCTAACCAAGGCCAGGTTGCCACCACCTGGCGCCCTCATCAAAATCTTCTCAAAGTCAAAATATATCATACATCACCCCCATTATATCAAGATGTTATAAGTGCAGAAATAGATGAGTTCATGTTTCTAAAACTTCTTTATAAAAAGTTTTATCTAGAATTTGATAATGCTCAATTTAAATACACAATCTGGAAATATAAACATCTGAGTAATCAGAAGTACTTATGGAACACATGTTTGCTGGCAGATTCACTTGAGATCCTCAGAGTATTTATTCTATGATTATATATTTCCATCTTAGATAACTACATCATTGTAGTGGTGCCGCAATCATTTCTCTCTCAGTAAAAAGTTTGGATCATAAAGTCTTCTGGCTCCAGAGGCTAAGAGTGGATTTGAAGATAAACCCTATCAGCCAGGCTAGGAAGGTGTGTGTGTGCGTGTGTCTGTGTGTGTGTGTGTGTCTGTGTGTGTGTCTGTGTGTGTGTCTGTGTCTGTGTGTGTGTGCATGTCTCTGTGTGTCTGCATGTCTCTGTGTGTCTGTGTGTGTCTGTGTGTGTGCGTGTGTGTGTGTGTGTGTCTGTGTGTGTCTGTGTGTGTGTATGTGTGTCTGTGTGTGTCTGTCTGTGTGTATGTGTGTCTGTGTGTGTCTGTGTGTGTGTCTGTGTGTGCACAGTGTCCTGGATTTTTGTACCCTGCTTTAAACAGATGGTGCAAATCCATGAGACCCTGGAACTTTGGCCATTGGAGGCACTGTGTTTCCAAGGTAAGTAGGGTGTATTGGGGGGGGGTGAGAATCTCTGTGGAGAGGGCAGTTTAAGGGAACCTTGGCTATATCATGCCTGCATCTGGGAGCAGGTTTGAGTTCCCTGAATTGTTCCAAGACATATGGAACCAGCACAGACTCCTCCCTGCCAAGGGAACTGGGGACGTGCCTGGAACCTCAGGATGTTCACAGTTGTCATATCCTGGATCAGCATGTGAGGAGGAGGTGAAGGGGTTGGAGTGGTTGGTGAGGTCTTGGGGCTGAGTGTCAGGCAGGGTCAGACAGAGGAGAACAAGACATGTTGTGGGCACATGGGACCAGGGGATGAAACTCACCTCACACCCAAACTTGCTGAGGGGTGTCAGGATATGGGATGGCATAGAGGAGCCAGCCCTGGGTAATGCTGAGGGGTCCAGTGGACAAGGGCAGCCTGCAGGGACACAGAGCAGTGATGTCATAGGCAAACGCTCCAATCAGGGAAGCAGGAGGCTCAGCACTTACACCTCTCATCCCAGGAGCCCCGCCCCCAGCCAGCAGCAGCCTTGGGTTCCTGATGCTGCCATGGGCTCCAGGCTCCTCTGCTGTGTGACTCTCTGCGTCCTGGGAGCAGGTGAGTCCTGGACACAGTGCGGGAGCTTCTGAGTTGTTTTGTCACCCTGCGACAGAAACCCGGTGATGAGGATTGAAGCAGGAGGCTTCCCCTGTGCTCTGCCCACAGATTCCTTGTCTCCCCCAACAGGCCTGGTGGATTCTGAAGTCACCCAGACACCCAAGTACCGGATCAAATCAGGAAAACAGCAAGTGACGCTGAGAAGTTCCCCTGAATCTGGACACCTCTCTGTGTACTGGTACCAACAGGCCCTGGCCAGGGCCCCCAATTCCTCATTCAGTATTACAACACGGAAGTTAGTAAGAAAGGAAACATACCAGATTGATTCTCAGGGGAACAGTTCAGTGATTTTCATTCGGAGCTGAACTTGGGCTCCTTGGAGCTGACGGACTCAGCCCTGTATCTCTGTGCCAGCAGCCAGGACACAGCCCTGCGTGATCAGGTGCCTCTGGGACAAAAACACCCCTGTCCCAGCTCTGGAAGTGTTGCCCCGTGTGTCAGCTGCCAGCCTGCCAAGCCCAGTCTCTGGTAGAGTGATAGACTTTCCCAGACATTCATTTCTTTACATGCTTTAATGCTCACTAAGATCATCAAGATAAGTATAATTTTAACTGTTTGTACATCTGAGGGGACGGGAATTGCCCAGATCTCATACTTCATAACTTACAACTAGGCTTCCGCTCAAGTTTGTTCTCAGCACCTGTGGTTCCTTTCCTCATGGAAATGGCTCCATACAGAGCAAAGTCCATATCCGTGCTGGGCTCTGTATAACAGAGACAGTGTAGGGCTGTAAGATATGAACTGTTACTCAGTGAATGCAGCTGTGCATCACAAGGAGGTATTCCCATGGAAAGGATCTCTCAATAAAGAAAGAGCATTTTTCAGTTACCCTGGAGTCTGCCACCTCTTGCCATGTCCCTCCTATGTCTGTATTCCTTTGTGCCAATGTGTCATCTGGGGTGGTGGGCAACCAGCTTCTCTACACCCAGAAAGGTGGGTCACAGGCCTGAGGGGGCTCTGCTTGCTCCCTCCCCTGACACGGGACACTCGGGCTCCTGTGAACATGAATGAGCTGTACCTGCATTTAGCTGGTGGACCGTCTGTCAGTGAATTGATTAGACAGACCAAACAATTCCTCAAATGTTGATGAGCCTGCAGTGAGGTTGGGAGCAGATTCCTGGAGAAACATGGTAGGTGAAGGGACAGTCTCAGGACTGTGGTCAATTATGCAGAAATGGAACCTTGAACTCCTACTGGGTCACATCAGTCACAAAGTCAACAGGAAGCCAGAAGGATTTCCAAAAGATTAAAAACTACAGAAATATGCAGATAAATACAAGTAATAAATGTATTAATGAAGAATTATCTCTGGACTAGAACACACACAAAATTTAATTAGTTTGACAGAAAGTTTACATCTACTTGTGAGGCTTATGTCCATTGATCTGGATGGATCTCCCTGTTGTGAACAGTTCACTTAGGATCATTTCTGATTTGAGCCTCTGGGGGAAGGGGCGTGGCCCCCTGAGCGACAGATCGGCTCTGGGGCGCGGGCAGGGACACGGACATCTCAGAAGGACTGCCTGGAGAGCCCCTCTCCCCTCTCATCCACACTCAGACCAGAGGGCCCTCTGCCTCTGGTCCCCGCCCCTGCCATGAGCCCCTGCCTCCTGGGCTGTGTGGTCTTCTGTCTCCTGCAGGCAGGTTAGTCCTGGGGGCAGGGTCCCCTTGGGGGTGCCAGCACTAAGCATGTCTGCTCTGACTGCAGCATCGGTCCTCCTTCTCCACAGGGGGGGTCCACGCTGGTGTCACTCAGGACCCCAGATTCCAGGTCGTGAGGACAGGACAAAAGGCGACACTGAAATGTACTCAAGATCTGGGTCATGATAATATGTTCTGGTACCGACAAGACCTGGGACACGGGCTGAGGCTGATCTATTACTCAGCTGGTGTGCCCAGTAGCAAGCCGGGAGATGTGCCCGAGGGTTACAGCGTCTCCAGATCAAACAAAGAGAACTTCCCTCTGACACTGAAGTCTGCCATCCGCAACCAGACATCTGTGTACTTCTGCGCCAGCAGTTACTCCACGGTGCTGCATGGCCACCTCCTCTCTGTGCAAAATCTACTAGGTGCCCACGAGCTGGCTCCTAGCACCAGAAACCTTGGGCCTTTGTGGGCCACGTGCCTGCAGTGTGACCCTAGGTGTGTGGACAACGCTGCCCCAGCCTCACTCCCAGGCCTCGGGGCCATGGGTCCACCATCGGTCTCTGTCTTTCCGCTGCATCCTCCCTGTGAACCAGGAAGATGCTTCCCCAGCTCTGACTCCTAGTCATCACCTGAGCCTGAGACCTCTAGGAGGGAAGGATGTTGGTAAATTAGATTTAAATAGGCCCTCCTGTCTTACCTCAGGCACTTCATCAATGTCTCTCTGGAAGGTTCTCCCCCAGCCTGACTCTCACATGCTCTCTTCTCTTGCCCACCTTTCCCAGGCGGGCAGGACATTCCTCTCCCCACCTCTCTGCATCAGCTCCCTGGCCCTCTCTCCCATAGCCACAGGCTCCTCCCTCATCTGCCTCAGGTCCCTTCTCATTTCCCAGGGAGGCATCTAAAGTGGCCCCTCCACGTGCTCTGCTTTGAGCAAGCTGGATGGAATCATCAAAGAGAAATCAACTTCAGTTAATCATCAATCATCCAAAAACTCATGGGAGTTCATCTCAGGGGGACAGATGATCTTTGTGTGTTCTCCCACCACCCGCCCGCCCTGACTTCCTTAGCATCTCATCTTACCAAGGCCAGGTTGCCACCACCTGGCGCCCTCATCAAAATCTTCTCAAAGTCAAAATATATCATGCATCACCCCCTTTATATCAAGATTTTATAAGTGCAGAAATAGATGAGTTCTTGTTTCTAAAACTTCTTTATAAAAAGTTTTATCTAGAATTTGATAATGCTCAATTTAAATACACAGTCTGGAAATATATACATCTGATTAATCAGCAGTAGTTATGGAACACATTTTTGCTGGCAGATTCACTTGAGATCCTCAGAGTATTTATTCTATGATTATATATTTCCATCTTAGATAACTACATCATTGTAGTGGTGCTGCAATCATTTCTCTCTCAGTAAAAAGTTTGGCTCATAAAGTCTTCTGCCTCCAGAGACTAAGAGTGGATTTGAAGATAAACCCTATCAGCCAGGCTAGGAAGGCAGTAGAACAGGTGTGCGTGTGTGTGTGTGTGTGTGTGTGAGTTTGTGTTTGTGTGTGTGTCTGTGTGTCTCTGTGTGTCTGTGTGTGTGTGTCTGTGTGTGTGTGTCTGTGTGTGTGTGTGTCTGTGTGTGTGTGTGTCTGTGTGTGTGTGTCTGTGTGTGTGTGTCTATGTGTGTGTGTCTGTGTGTGTGTGAATGTGTGGTGTGTGTCTGTGTGTGTGTGTGTCTGTGTGTGTGTGTCTGTGTGTGTGTGTCTATGTGTGTGTGTCTGTGTGTGTGTGAATGTGTGGTGTGTGTCTGTGTGTGTGTGAGTGTTTGTGTGTCTGTCTCTGTGTGTCTGTGTGTGTGTGCCTGTGTGTGTCTGTGTCTGTGTGTGTGTGTCTGTGTGTCTGTGTGTGTGTGTGCAGGGTCCTGGATTTTTGTACCCTTGCTTTAAACAGATGGTTCAAACCCACGAGACCCTGGACCTTTGGCCACTTGGAGGCACTGTGTTTCCAATGTAAGTAAGGTGTATTGGGAGGGGTTGAGAATCGCTCTGGAGAGGGCAGTTTAAGGGAACCTTGGCTATATCATGCCTGCATCTGGGAGCAGGTTTGAGTTCCCTGAATTGTTCCAAGACATATGGAACCAGCACAGACTCCTCCCTGCCCAGGGAACTGGGCACGTGCCTGGAACCTCAGGATGTTCACAGGGGGTTGTATCCTGGATCAGCATGTGAGGAGGAGGTGAAGGGGTTGGGGTGGTTGGTGAGGTCTTGGGGCTGAGTGTCAGGTAGAGGAGAACAAGACATGTTGTGGGCACATGGGACCAGGGGAAGAAACTCACCTCACAGCCAAACTTGCTGAGGGGTTGTCAGGACAGGGAGTGGCAAAGAGGAGCCAGCCCTGGGTAATGCTGAGGGGTCCAGGGGACAAGGGCAGCCTGCAGAGACACAGAGCCGTGACATCACAGGCAAACGCTCCAATCAGGGAAGCAGGAGGGTCAGCACTTACACCTCTCACCCCAGGAGCCCCGCCCCCAGCCAGCAGCAGCCTTGGGTTCCTGATGCTGCCAAGGGCTCCAGGGTCCTCTGCTGAGTGACTCTCTGCCTCCTGGGAGCAGGTGAGTCTGGACACAGCGGGGAGCTTCTGAGATGTTTTTTCACCCTGCGACAGAAGCCCGGTGATGAGGATTGAAGCAGGAGGCTTCCCCTGTGCTCTGCCCATAGATTCCTTGTCTCCCCCTACAGGCCTGGTGGATTCTGAGTCACCCAGACCCCCAAGTACCGGATCAAATCAGGAAAACAGCAAGTGACACTGAGATGTTCCCCTGAATCTGGACACCTCTCTGTGTACTGGTACCAACAGGCCCTGGGCCAGGGCCCCCAGTTCTCATTCAGTATTACAACAGGGAAGTTAGTGAGAAAGGAAACATACCAGATCAATTCTCAGGAGAACAGTTCAGTGATCTTTGCTCAGATCTGAACTTTCGCTCCTAGGAGCTGACGGACTCAGCCCTGTATCTCTGCGCCAGCAGCTGAGGCACAGCCCCGTGTGATCAGGTGCCTCTGGGACAAAAACACCCCTGTCCCAGCTCTGGAAGTGTTGCCCCGTGTGTCAGCTGCCAGCCTGCCAAGCCCAGTCTCTGGTAGAGCGATAGACTTTCCCAGACATTCATTTCTTTACATGCTTTAATGCTCACTAAGATCATCAAGATAAGTATAATTTTAACTGTTTGTACATCTGAGGGGACGGGAATTGCCCAGATCTCATACTTCATAACTTACAACTAGGCTTCCGCTCAAGTTTGTTCTCAGCACCTGTGGTTCCTTTCCTCATGGAAATGGCTCCATACAGAGGAAAGTCCATATCCGTGCTGGGCTCTGTGTAACAGAGACAGTGTGGGGCTGTAAGATATGAACTGTTACTCAGTGACAGCTGTGCATCACAAGGAGGTATTCCCATGGAAAGGATCTCTCAATAAAGAAAGAGCATTTTTCAGTTACCCGGGAGTCTGCCACCTCTTGCCGTGTCTCTCCTACGTCTGTATTCCTTTGTGCCAATGTGTCATCTGGGGTGGTGGGCAACCAGCTTCTCTACACTCAGAAAGGTGGGTCACAGGCCTGAGGGGGCTCTGCTTGCTCCCTCTGCGACACGGGAACCACAGGCTCTAGTGAATGTGAATGAGGTGTACCTGCATTTAGCTGGTGGACCGTCTGTCAGTGATTTGATTAGATAGACCAAACAATTCCTCAAATGTTGATGAGCCTGCAATGAGCTTGTGAGCAGATTTCTGGAGAAACTTGGTAGGTGAAGGGACAATCTCAGGACTGTGGTCAATTATGGAGAAATGGAACCTTGAAGTCCTACTGGGTCACATCAGTCATAAAGTCAACGCAAAGACAGAAGGATTTCCACAAGATTAAAAACTACAGAAATATGCAGATAAATAAAAGTAAAAAATGTATTAATGAAGAATTATCTCTGGACGAGAACACACACAATATTTAATTAGTTTGCCAGAAAGTTTACATCTATTTGTGAGGCTTAAGTCCGTTGAGTTGGATGGGTCTCCCTGTTGTGAACAGTTCTCTCAGGTTCATTTCTGATTTGAGCCTTGGGGGAAGGGGTGTGGCCCCCTGAGCGACAGATCGGCTCTGGGGCCCGGCAGGGACAGGGACATCTCAGAAGGACTCCCTGGAGAGCCCCTCTCCCCTCTCATCAACACTCAGACCAGAGGGCCCTCCACCTGCCCCGCCCCCGCCATGGGCCCCTGCCTCCTGGGCTGTGTGGTCTTCTGTCTCCTGGGGGCAGGGTCCCCTTGGGGGTGTCAGCACGAAGCATGTCCGCTGTGACTGCAGCATCGGTCCTCCTTCTCCACAGGGGCGGTCCACGCTGGTGTCACTCAGGACCCCAGATTCCAGGTCGTGAGGACAGGACAGAGCGTGACACTTAAGTGTACTCAGGATCTGGGTCAGAACTCTATGTATTGGTACCGACAAGACCCGGGACACGGGCTGAGGCTGATCCATTACTCAGCTGTGACTCCCTACATGAAGCAAGGAGATGTGCCCGACGGGTACAGCGTCTCCAGACCAAGCACAGATAACTTCCCTCTGACGCTGAAATCTGCCAACCGCTCCCAGACATCTGTGTACTTCTGTGCCAGCAGTGACTCCACGGCGCTGCACGGCCACCTCCTCTCTGTGCAAAAAGGCAGATGAGGGCCCTGCAGCCTGGAACTTGGGGAGCCCCTGCAGGCTCCTAGCACCTGGAGCCTTGGAGCCCACAGACATACTGGCAGCATAGGCAGTAGTTTTTTATCTTTGCTGTCACAGACCTGACAACAGAGCCTCATGGACATGTGTCCGCTCTCACTCTCTGTATATTCACCAGAGCTGCCACCTGAGCCTGAATTAAAGATGATAGCCAGCTCTGACTTCTAGTCATCAGTGAAAATGAGGCCTCCAGGAGGGTAGGGTTTGGGAAATCAGGTACATCTAGACCCTCTTGTCTTGCCCTGGGCACCACATGCCTGTCGCTGTGGAAGTTTCTCCCCCAGGCTGGCCCTTGTGTCGTCTCTGCATTGTCCAACTTCCCCAGATGTGCGGTCTTTGCTCTCCCACCTTCCTGGCTTTCGTTCCGACCCTTCTTTACTTCAGCCTTGCTGCTCCTCCCTCATCTGGGTCATGTCCTTGCCCATCACCCAGGGAACCTTATAATGATCCCTAAGTTTTCCTGTTTGAGTAGGCTCCCTGGGTTCCTCAAAGAGAATGCAACCTCAGTTAATGATCAATCATCCATAATTCCTTTGTAGTCCCTCAGGAGAAGGAGAGGCAAACTGTGTGTATCTATTCTCCACCACTGCCTGTCTTTAGCATCTAAATAGCCTAGACCCTGATGTTGGGAAAGACTGAAAGCAAAAGGAGAAGGGGATGGCAGAGAAAGGGTGGTTAGATAGCATCACCAACACAAAAGACATGAATTTGAGCAAACTCTGGGAGATAGTGAAGAACAGGGCAGCTTGGTGTGCTGCAATGCATGGGGTCTGAAAGAGTTGGACTGGAGTTAGCAATTGAACACCACCACCACCACCAAGAACTAACCCAAGTTTGTAGCATTTCCCTCATCACAATCTTCTAAAAGTCAAAGAATTATATATTTCCTGCACGAACACATTTCTTTACTCTTGAAATACAAAGTCATAAATCAGCTAAGGCAGGCTGGTTTGTGAGTCTGTGTTTCTAATTGCCTGTATGTTCTTTAGAAAAACTAGACAAGCAAAAACGCAGTGCGGTCAGCAAACAGTGAAATATTTTCTAGTATGAACACATCCCATGACTATTAAATCTGGGTAGACAATCTTGGTTTCCACACATAGACCACAGGGGGATGCTGTGGAACTGCCAAACTCCAGAAGATTCTGGGGCAGAGCAAGGGGACAGTGCTAGTGCCTGGACCAGCAGGGTTAAGAGAAAGCTTCATTTGATGTTTTCATCTCTAGAAGCCTGACTAGCACAGGCACTAATTTGTAGGCTAGCTGTCCCAGCTGGGAGCCATGAACTTCAACTATGCAATGCTGAAGGAGCCTCTGAGGTTGCAGAAAAAGTGAAGGGTATGGAGCTGGGACTTGGTAGGAAAGAAACAGAAAAGAGAAACACCGGCCTGAAGAGAGAAGCAAAGGAGCCAAGGGGAAGGGCATCGGGCATAAACCCAGCCTCGCCCAGACCAGCAGTCCAGCTTACAGGTCATCTAAGAGACTTTGCAGGACAGAGCAGCATTCGTGGATCAGCTGACCTGGAATGAGAGGTCAGATTCCTGGGAACCAGCAGAGGCAATGACATCAGAGCAGTGACATCCCTGCCTCGCCTCCAATCAGGGGAAGGACCCCAGAACCCCAGCTCTCAGAGAAGCAGAGCTCTAAGCAAGGAGACGCTGGACCGCTCTGCCCCTCCTGCTATGGGCTGCAGCCCCGTCTGCTGTGTGGCTCTTTGTCTCCTGGCAGCAGGTGGGTCCTTGGCACAGGAGAGAATCTGTGTTCCTAGCCTGACTTTGCCTGAAACCAAGGCACCATCGGCTTCTCTCCTGCGGTCTTTCTCAGCCCCATCTTCTTCCCCCCCAGGCCTTGTGGATGCTGGAGTCACCCAAACCCCAAGATACCTGATTAAAGCAAGAGGACAGTGAGTGACCCTGGGATGCTCCCCTGTCTCTGGACACCTCTCTGTGTACTGGTACCAACAGGCCCTGGGCCAGGGCCCCCTGTTCCTCATTGAGTATTACAGGCAGGAAGTGAGGGGAGAAGCACAGCTCCCGGATCGATTCTCAGCAAAACAGTTCAGTGACTCTCGCTCTGAGCTGAACTTGAGCTCCTTGGAGCTGACGGACTCAGCCGTGTATCTCTGTGCCAGCAGCCAAGACACAGCCCTGCATGATCAGGTGCCTCTGGCACAAAAACTCTCCTACCCCAGCTCAGGAAGTGTGGTGAGGGCGACTGCCTGCCTTCCAGGCCTAGATAGATCCGATATACTCTCCCAGACATTCTTCTTCTGCTGTGTTTTAATGGTCCCAAAGATCATCCTAGGTAAGTATTATTTTCCCTGTTTATACATCTAAGTGGAAATGACTTGCCCACATCTCATATTTCATTCCTTTCAGAGCAAGGTATTTGATTCAAGTCTGTCCTAATCTATTGTGATCTTTGCCCCCCCAAAACTGTCCCCCATAAGAATAAATAATAGACACACACACAAAATACATACACACATGCATGTTTTAAAGCAATTGGCTCACACAGTTGTTAAAGCTGGTAAGTGCAAAAGCTGCAGGCTTGTCTGGTGCTACTAGAGACTGCGGGGGAACTGATGTTTAAGTTCAAAAGCAGAAAAAGTAGTGGCCCAGTGTGAAGGCCATCAGCTGACAATTATCTCTTACTTGGGGGAGGATCAGTGTTCTTTTGTCTGTTCATCTCTTCCCCTGTTTCATGAAGCCCACCTACATTATGGAGGGTCATCTGCTTTACCAATTAAAATGCCAATCTAATCTATTATTAAAATTTACCTATTAACATATTACCTTTTCCAAAAATACCCCTCCTAGGAGCACCCAGAAAAATAAAGCTAAATATCCATGGCAGTGTAGTTGACATATTTTATTAGTCAGGACACCATCTTCCAGGGTTTCACAGGAATTTAGTAAGCATGAAGTCCCTGGCAGGTAACAGGACTCTGGATTTCTTGACTCCCTTTGGTAATCTCTGACAGCCTCCTCTAGTGCTTCCTATGTACTAAAGTAGATATGGACACATTTTGACTTCAAACCCTATACTTGAGATATTCAGATGTCACAGTAAAGAAAGTAATTGTGCTTGCTTGTTCACTACATGAGATAAACAGCATGTAACGTACCTTCAGGCGTTTTTACATCAACTTTATTGGCATATGGATTATAGTAAACATTTGAATAATGTGAAGTTTGGGGACCCTGACCCAGCCCTAACCCTGCTGTAAAAGTTTGTTTAAATTCAGTCAACCCTCTCTATTTATCATTCCACAGCTGCAGATTCAACCAGCCACAATTGTGTAGTACTGTGAAAAGTGACAGTGAAAGTTACTCAGTTGTGTCTGACTCTTTGTGACCCCCATACAGTCCATGAAATTCTCCAGGCCAGAATACTGGACTGGGTAGCCTTTCCCTCCTCCAGCAGATCTTCCCCACCAAGGGATCCAACCCAGGTCTCTCCCATTGCAGGGAGATTCTTTACCAGATGAACAACAAGGTCTGTAGTTAGTATCTATTAAAAATTCCACACAAAACTGGACCCAGGAAGTTCAAAAAAGTGTGGTTCGAGGGACCTGGTGGAATCTGGAGTGACATCTCAGAAGGACTCCCTGGAGAGCCCCTCTCCCCTCTCATCCACACTCAGACCAGAGGCCCTCCACCTGCCCCGCCCCCGACACGAGCCCCTGCCTCCTGGGCTGTGTGGTCTTCTGTCCTCTGCAGGCAGGTGAGTCCTGGGGGCAGGGTCCCCTTGGGGGTGCCAGCACTGAGCATGTCCGCTGTAACTGCAGCATCGGTCCTCCTTCTCCATAGGGGTGGTCCACGCTGGTGTCACTCAGGACCGCAGATTCCAGGTCGTGAGGACAGGACAGAGCGTGACACTTAATTGTACTTAGGATGTGGGTCATAACTATATGCGCTGGTACCAAGACCCAGGACTCGGGCTGAGCCTGAGCCATTACTCAGCTATGCCTCCCTCCATGGAGCAAGAGACGTACCCGACAGGTACAGCGTCTCCAGATCAAACAGAAAGAATTTCCCTCTCACGGTGGAGTCTGAGAACTACTCCATACTTCTGTGCCAGCCGTTACTCCACTCCACTGCACGGCCACCTGTTCTGTGTACAAAAAGACAGGGGGCCCACGCGCAGGCTCCGAGCACCGGGAGCCTCATGCCCTGGGGACCACTGGCCGGCACTGTGGCCCTGGATGTGCGATGTGAACAGGCCTGGATCTGACCCCAGGGACTCGGAGACACGTGTCCACCATCCGTCTCTGTCTTTCGGAAAGCATCCAGTTCTGACTAGTTCTACCTCTTACTCATCAGCTTAAGACCCCAGGAGGGAAGGATATTGGTAAATCAGATACATCTAGACCCACTTGTCTCTCCCCAGCACCTCATTGCCCTCTCTCTGGAGGTTTCTCCCCCAGCCTAGCTCTCAAGTGCTCCCTGCTCTTGCCCACCAGAGGGGCGGGTCTTCCTCCTTTACTGCCTTGGCCTCAGCTCCCCTGCCCTCTCTGCTCCAGACACACTGCCCTCCCCTCATCTGGGTCATGGCCCTTCCCATGACACAGGGAACATTGTAACCATGCCTAAGTGGTTGTGTTTGAGAAAGCTCTTGCAGTCATCAAAGAGAAAACAACCTCAGTTAATTAGAAACCATCCAAAATCCCTCAGGAGTCCATTCAAAGGAGGAGAGACAGGCTGGGTATGTGTGTTCTCCTCCCTGCCCCTCTTTCTTTGCATCTCAATTAACCTGGACCAGTTTTCCACTATTTCCCTCAGAGAAATGTTCTCAAAGTCAAAATATTTCCTCCATGGTATCTTATTATAACAAGATTTTACAAGTTCATAGGAAATAAATAGGTTAATATCCATAAAACTTCTTAATAAAATGCAATAGCTAGAATTTGGTAATGCTTAATTTAAATATGAAAACAGTAAATATATGGGTCTGATTAGTCAGAAAGAGGTCTTGAATCCAGGTGTCAAGGCTGGCTTCATTTGAGATCATGAGAGGGCTTTTTTCTATTGCCTGTATTACTCCACTTTAGCTAACTACTGTCATTGTAGTAATGCAGGAATTATTTCCTTCTTAGCAGAAAAGTCTGATCATACAGTCTTTTAACTCCACAGCCCAAGACTAGACTTGAAGATCAACCCTAGTTCAGCCAGGCGGGTAAGGGAGCAGATGAGGGATGTGTGTGTTTGTGTGTGTTTGTGTGTGTTTGTGTGTGTTTGTGTGTGTTTGTGTGTGTGTGTGTGTAGGGGTTGAAAGTGTGGAGTGTGGGGGATTTCTATTCTTGTTTTAGATGGAAGGCACAGATCTGTGAGACTGTGGATCACTGGCCACTAGGAGGCACTGTGGGTCCATGGTAAGCTGGGTGCCCTGGGAGGGGTTGAGAGTCACCCTGGGGAGGGCAGCTTAAGGGAACCTTGGCTACATGCCTGCATCAGAAAGTAGGTTTGAGTTCCCTGAGTGGTCCAGACACATGGACCCAGCCCAGACTCCTCACTGCCCAGGGGAGTGGGGACCTGCCTGGATCCTCAGGATGTGTCCAGGGGGCGTCTCCTGGAGCAGCATGGGGAGCGGTGGGTGATGGATTAGTGTGGCTGGTGAGGGCTGGGTGAGGAGTGTCAGGCAGGGACAGGAAGAGAAGAGAAAGCCATGTTATGGGCATATAGGGACAGTGCTCATCTCACACCCACCCTTTGCTGAGGAGCTATGCAGGACGGGGAAGGGCATAGAGGAGCCCACCATGGGACCTGGCCAGGGGTGCAGTGGATCAGGAAACAGCCTGCAGGGACACAGAGCAGTGATGTCATAGGCAATGGTCCAATCAGGGAAGCAGGAGGGTCAGCACTTACACCTCTCACCCCAGGAGCCCCGCCCCCAGCCAGCAGCAGTCTTGGGTTCCTGATGCTGCCATGGACTCCAGGCTCCTCTGCTGTGTGACTCTCTGCCTCCTGGGAGCAGGTGAGTCCTGGACACAGTGCGGGAGCTTCTGAGATGCCTTTGCCTCCCTGAGATAGAAGCCTGAAGATGAGGGCTGCAGCGGGAGGCTTACCTGTCCTCGGCCCTCAGCTTCCTTGTCTCCTCCCCAACAGGCCTGGTGGAATCTGGAGTCACCCAGACCCCCAAGTACCTGATCAAATCAAGAAAGCAGAACGCGACTCTGAGATGTTCCCCTGAATCTGGACACCGCTCCGTGACCTGGTACCAACAGGCCCTGGGCCAGGGCCCCCAGTTCCTTGTTCAGTATTATGATGGGGAAGAGTATCAAAAAGGAAACATATCGGATCGATTCTCAGGAGAACAGTTCAGTGACTCCCGCTCTGAGCTGAGCTTGACCCCCTTGGAGCTGATGGACTCCGCTCTGTATCTCTGTGCCAGCAGCCAAGACACAGCCCTGCGTGATCAGATGCCTCTGGGACAAAAACACTCCTACCCCAGCTCAGGAAGTGGTAGTGAGTGTGTCGACTGCCAGCCTGGCAAGCCCAGTCTCTGGTGGAGTAGACAGTCTTCCCCAGATGTTCATTTCTTGATATATTTTAGTGCTCACAAAAATCATGCAAGGTACATATTATTTTAACTGTTATACATCTGAGTGAACATGAATTGCCCAGATCTCATACTTCATAATTATTATAGCAAGGACTCTGACTCAAGTCTCTTCTCAACACCTGTGGTCCCTGGCCCCAATGGGACTGCCTCCCTACAGAACAAATTAGATATGCATGGGGGTCATGTGTAACAAGACAGAATTTGGGGCTCTATGATATGAATTGTTATTCAGTGAATGGCAGCCCTGCTTCACAAGGAGGTATTCCCATGGAGGAATCTCTCAAATAAAAACAGAGCAGTTGTTTTTTTTATTCTAGAGTCTGCATCTCCCTCCATGTCCCTCCTAAGTCTGCATTCCTTTGTGCCAATAAGTCACCCGAGCTGGGCAACCAGCTTCTCTCCATTCAGAAAGGTGGGTCACAGGCCTGAGGGTATCTGCTTGCTCCCTCCCCAGACCTGGGAAGCAGGGGCTCCTGTGAACTTGAAGGAGCTGTTACCTGCCTTTGGCTGGTGGACCAAATGCCAGTGAATTGATAAGAAACAGACCAAACAATTCCTCAGTGTTGATGAGCTTGTGATAAGGGTAGGATCAGACACCTGGAGAAACATGGTAGGTGGAGGGACCTTCTCAGGACTGCAGGCAATTACAGTGCAAATAGGCCTTGAAGTCCTACTGGGACACATGAGTCATAAGGGGCAACAGGAAGGCAGAAGGATTTCCCCAAGACTTACAACTACAGAAATACGCAGATAAACAAATGTAACATGTGTGTTAATGAAATATTATCTCTGGACTAGAACATACAAAAATTTGATCAGTTTCACAGAAAGATTACATCAACTTGTAAGGCTTATGTCCGGTGAGCTGGATGGGTCTCCCTGTTATGAACTGTTCACTCAGGTTTGATAGCTTCCATTGAAAGGTGTTGGATTCATGATTTCCGAAGACGATTTAGCTTCGGGACCAGGGACCAGTCTTGATCAATCAAAAGATTTTGTGTAGCTGAGTTTTATTAAAGTATAAAAAGGAACAAGGAAAGCTTCTGACATAGACATTGAAGGGGGAGGGAGAGTGCCCCCACTTGCTAGTCTTATCAAGGCCTTATATAGTTTTATCAGACCCACTCACAACATACATCTTAAATTAACAAGATTAGAACTGACAATACAAAGATCTCACTGAATGCACTTCCACAAAATATATCTTAAGATAACAAGATTAGTGAGAAGGTTCTTGGTAAGGAGAAACATCTCCTCAAGCAAGATACAGTGCTCTATTGACTAAACAAAGCAATGTAGAAAAAATGTTTGTTCTTTTCTCCTTGAGAGCCCTGGACCCCTTTCACCTTCTCTAGGGCTCTGGACTTCTTTCTCTTCCTCGGGGAACCTGGACTTCTTCTCAGCCAGTCTAGGAAGTGATTCTCTGAGGTTCATCTTAGATTTGAGTCTCTGGGGGAAGGGCGTGGCCGCCTTATGAGGCAGGTCTGCTCTGGGGCCTGGCAGGGACAGTGACATCTCAGAAGGACTCCCTGGAGAGCCCCTCTCCCCTCTCATCCACACTCCGACCAGAGGGCCCTCTGCCTCTGGTCCCCACCCCTGCCATGAGCCCCTGCCTGTTGGGCTGTGTGGTCTTCTGTCTCCTGCAGGCAGGTGAGTCCTGGGGGGCAGGGTCCCCTTGGGGATGCCAGCACTAAGCATGTCCGCTGTGAGTGCAGCATCGGTCCTCCTTCTCCACAGGGTCGGTCCACGCTGGTGTCACTCAGGACCCCAGATTCCAGGTCGTGAGGACAGGACAGAGGACAACTCTGAAATGTACTCAGGATCTGGGTCATAATAATATGTTCTGGTACCGACAAGACCTGGGACACGGGCTGAGGCTGATCTATTACTCAGCTGGTGCGCCCAATAGTGAGCCGGGAGATGTGCCCGAGGGTTACAGCGTCTCCAGATCAAACAAAGAGAACTTCCCTCTGACGCTGATGTCTGCCATCCGCAACCAGACATCTGTGTACTTCTGCGCCAGCTGTTATTCCACAGCACTGCATGGCCACCTCCTCTCTGTGCAAAAAGTACTGGGTGCCCACGATCAGGCTCCTAGCACAGGAAACCTTGGGCCTTTGTGGGCCACGTGCCTGCAGTGTGACCCTAGGTGTGTGGACAACGCTGCCCCAGCCTCACTCCCAGGCCTCGGGGCCATGGGTCCACCATCGGTCTCTGTCTTTCCGCTGCATCCTCCCTGTGAACCAGGAAGATGCTTCCCCAGCTCTGACTCCTAGTCATCACCTGAGCCTGAGACCTCTAGGAGGGAAGGATGTTGGTAAATTAGATTTAAATAGGCCCTCCAGTCTTACCTCAGGCACTTCACCAATGTCTCTCTGGAAGGTTCTCCCCCAGCCTGACTCTCACATGCTCCCTTCTCTTGCCCACCTTTCCCAGGCGGGCAGGACATTCGTCTCCCCACCTCTCTGCATCAGCTCCCTGGCCCTCTCTCCCATAGCCACAGGCTCCTCCCTCATCTGCCTCAGGTCCCTTCTCATTTCGCAGGGAGGCATCTAAAGTGGCCCCTCCACGTGCTCTGCTTTGAGCAAGCTCGATGGAATCATCAAAGAGAATCAACTTCAGTTAATCATCAATCATCCAAAAACTCATGAGAGTTAATCTCAGGGGGACAGTTGATCTTTGTGTGTTCTCCCACTGCACCACCCGCCCTGACTTCCTTAGCATCTCATCTAACCAAGGCCAGGTTGCCACCACCTGGCGCCCTCATCAAAATCTTCTCAAAGTCAAAATATATCATACATCACCCCCATTATATCAAGATTTTATAAGTGCAGAAATAGATGAGTTCTTGTTTCTAAAACTTCTTTATAAAAAGTTTTATCTAGAATTTGATAATGCTCAATTTAAATACACAATCTGGAAATATATACATCTGATTAATCAGCAGTAGTTATGGAACACATTTTTGCTGGCAGATTCACTTGAGATCCTCAGAGTATTTATTCTATGATTATATATTTCCATCTTAGATAGCTACATCATTGTGTTGGTGCCTCAATCATTTCTCTCTCAGTAAAAAGTTTGGATCATAAAGTCTTCTGCCTCC
Organism: Cervus elaphus; assembly: GCF_910594005.1. Taxonomy (NCBI): domain Eukaryota; kingdom Metazoa; phylum Chordata; class Mammalia; order Artiodactyla; family Cervidae; genus Cervus; species Cervus elaphus. Next base: position 111,467,512 of record NC_057832.1, read on the forward strand.
AGAGTCTAAGAGTGGATTTGAAGATAAACCCTATCAGCCAGGCTAGGAAGGCAGTAGAACAGATGTGTGTGTGTGTGTGTGTGTGTGTGTGTGTGTGTGTGTGTGTGTATGTTTCTGAGTGTGTGTGTGTCTGTGTGTGTGAGTGTGTGTGTCTGTGTGTTTGTGTGTGTGTGTCTGTGTGTGTGTGTCTGTGTGTGTGTCTGTGTGTGTGTGTATGTGTGTGTGTGTTTGTGTGTGTGTGTGAGTGTGTGTGTCTGTGTGTGTGTGTTTGTGTGTGTGTTTGTGTGTTTGTGTGAGTTTGTATGTGTGTGAGTGTGTGCAGGGTCCTGGATTTTGTACCCTTGCTTAAACAGATGGTGCAAATCCATGAGACCCTGGACCTTTGGCCACTTGGAGGCACTGTGTTTCCAACGTAAGTAAGGTGTATTTGGGAGGGGTTGAGAATCGCTCTGGAGAGGGCAGTTTAAGGGAACCTTGGCTATATCATGCCTGCATCTGGGAGCAGGTTTGAGTTCCCTGAATTGTTCCAAGACATATGGAACCAGCACAGACTCCTCCCTGCCCAGGGAACTGGGGACGTGCCTGGAACCTCAGGATGTTCACAGGGGGTTGTATCCTGGATCAGCATGTGAGGAGGAGGTGAAGGGGCTGGGGTGGTTGGTGAGGTCTTGGGGCTGAGTGTCAGGCAGGGTCAGGCAGAGGAAAACAAGGCATGTTGTGGGCACATGGGACCAGGGGAAGAAACTCACCTCACACCCAAACTTGCTGAGGGGCTGTCAGGACAGGGAGTGGCATAGAGGAGCCAGCCCTGGGTAATGCTGAGGGGTCCAGGGGACAAGGGCAGCCTGCAGAGACACAGACCAGTGACGTCATAGGCAAACGCTCCAATCAGGGAAGCAGGAGGGTCAGCACTTACACCTCTCACCCCAGGAGCCCCGCCCCCAGCCAGCAGCAGTCTTGCGTTCCTGATGCTGCCAAGGGCTCCAGGGTCCTCTGCTGTGTGACTCTCTGCCTCCTGGGAGCAGGTGAGTCCTGGACACAGTGCGGGAGCTTCTGAGATGCCTTTGCCCCCCTGAGATAGAAGCCTGGAGATGAGGGCTGCAGCAGGAGGCTTCCCTGTGCTCTGCCCTCAGATTCCTTGTCTCCTCCCCAACAGGCCTGGTGGATTCTGGAGTCACCCAGATGCCCAAGTACCTGATCAAATCAAGAAAGCAGCAAGCGACTCTGAGATGTTCCCCTGACTCTGGACACTGCTCTGTGTAGTGGTACCAACAGGCTCTGGGCCAGGACCCCCAATTCCTTGTTCAGTATTATGATGGGGAAGAGTATCAAAAAGGAAACATATCGGATCGATTCTCAGGAAAACAGTTGAATGACATTTGCTCTGAGCTGAGCTTGACCCCCTTGGAGCTGACGGACTCCGCTCTGTATCTCTGTGCCAGCAGCCAAGACACAGCCCTGCGTGATCAGGTGCCTCATTGACAAAAGCACTCCTGCCCCAGCTCAGGAAGTGGTGCGTAGGGTGTCAGCTGCCAGCCTGCCAAGCCCAGTCTCTGGTAGAGCGATAGACTTTCCCAGACATTTACTCCTTGGTATGTTTAAATGCTCACTAAGGTCATCAAGACAAGTATTGTTTTAACTGTTTGTAATTCTGAGGCGTTGTGAGTGGCCCAGATCTGATACTTCATAAGTGTTACAGCGAGCATTCCGGCTCAAGTCTGTTCTCTAAACCTGTGGTCCCTTGGCTCATGGATATTTGTACAAGCAAATTACATTTACACGTTGTATTATGTGTATACAAGATACAATTTTGGGCTCTATGATATGAATTGCTACTCAATGACTGGCAGCCACACTTCACAAGCAGGTATTCCCATGGGAGGAATGTCTCAAATAAAAACAGAGCCTTTCTCGTTTACGGTGGCGTCTGCACCTCCCTCCAGGTCCCTCCTACATCTGTATTCCTTGTGCCAAAACGTCATCCTGTGCTGGGCACCCAGCTTCTCTCCACCCAGAAAGGTGGGTCACAGGCCTGAGGGGGCTCTGCTGGCTCCCTTCCCCCAACACGGGAAACACGTGTGAACATGAAGGGGCTGTACCTGCTTTGACCGGTGGACCGTCTGTCAGTGAACTGATTAGAAACAGACCAAACATTTCCTCAAATGTTGATGAGCCTGCGATGAGGTTGGGAGCAGAAACCTGGAGAAACATGGTGGGTGGAGGGACATTCTCAGGACTGCGGAATGGAGTCAATTTTGCGGAAATGGAGCCTTGAAGTGCTATTGGGACATATCACAAAGGGCAGGAGGACACCAGAAGGATTCCCCAGGATTGAAACTCCAGAAATATGTAGATAAAGAAAAGTAATATACATGTTAAAGAAGACTTATCTCTTGACTAGACCATACAAATCATTTCATCACTTTAACATTTACAGAAAAAATCTTTAACATTTACAGAAAGGTTACAGCAATGTGTGAGGCTTATGTCCATTGAGCTAGATGGGTCTCCCTGCTGTGAACAGTTCTCTCAGGTTCATTTCTGATTTGAGCCTCTGGGGGAAGGGGCGTGGCCCCCTGAGTGATAGGTCGGCTCTGGGGCCAGGCAGGGAGAGTGACATCTCAGAAGGACTCCCTGGAGAGCCCCTCTCCCCTCTCATCCACACTCTGACCAGAGGGCCCTCCACCTGCCCTGCCCCTGCCATGAGCCCCTGCCTCCTGGGCTGTGTGGTCTTCTGTCTCCTGCAGGCAGGTGAGTCCTGGGGGGCAGGGTCCCCTTGGGGGTGCCAGCAGGAAGGATGTCCACTGTGACTGCAGCATCGGTCCTCCTTCTCCACAGGGGCGGTCCACGCTGGTGTCACTCAGGACCCCAGATTCCAGGTCGTGAGGACAGGACAGAGGACAACACTGAAATGTACTCAGGATATGTACCACGACACTATGTACTGGTACCGACAAGACCTGGGACACGGGCTGAGGCTGATTCATTATTCATCTGCCACTGACACCACTTACCAAGGAGATGTGCCCGAAGGCTACAGCGTCTCCAGATCAAGGGCAGAGAACTTCCCTCTCACGCTGGAGTCCGCCAACCCCTCCCAGACATCTGTGTACTTCTGCGCCAGCGGTTACTCCACAGCGCTGCAGGGTCACCTCCTCTCTGTGCAAAAAGACAGGGGGGGCCCTTGTAGGCTCCTAGGACTGGGAGCCTCTGGGCTTTGCTGCCACGTGCCTGCAGTGTGACCCTGGGTGTGTGGTCTGTGCTGGCCCGGACCTCACTCCAGGCCTTGCGGACACTTGTCCACCATCCATCTCTGTCTTTCCTCTGTATCCTCCCTGTGATCCAGGAAGATGCTTCTTTAGCTCCGACTCCTGGTCATCACCTGAGCCTGAGACCTCCAGGAGGAAAGCTTGTGGGAAATCAAATACATCTATTCCCTCCTGTCTCTCCCTGGGCACTTCACTGCTGTCTTTCTGAAACTTCTTCACCAGCCTGACTTTCACGTGGTTTCTGATCTTGCCCATCTTTCCCTGGGGGGCAGGGTCTTCCCACTCTTCGTCTCTCTGGCCTCAGCTCCCCGTCCTCTCTTCTCCAGTCAGGCTGCTCCTCCCTCACCTGGGTCGTGTCCTTTCCCATCTCAGGGACACCAAAATACATCCTGTGCCCTATGGAGGGATCCGGCCTTTCCTAGTGATTAACTCCTACCTGTGATCGCATTCAAGGTCCCACTGTGTGGTCAGGCACATCCGGGTACACCTGTTTCCCAGATGAACTGTGAGCACAAGTGGGTTGTCTTTCTTCTGACTTTTGAGTCCTAGATTATGAACTTTTCTCTCCTAGATGTGCTCTTTGTCTACGCAGAAGCAGGGCTCTGTCTCCTGTGTGTGTCTCCTCCTTGACTCCTGTGATGATGGAGCTGCATGGGCACTGGGACAGCTGATCAGTGTAACAAGACCAGTGGAGACAGTGGGATATAACATCACTTCTGAGTACCCTCCTGCATCCAGGTCAGTAAAGACACAGAGCTACAGAGCGTCCCCGTCCTGGACTCTATAGCCTTACTCTCCACCCCTCACTCATCTCTGGTCCTGCTCTCTCCTCCCCCTGAAAGAGAGGATGTTTGTAATGACCATTAGCCTATGAACAAATGGCTTTTGAACAAGCAGATGCTCTGATAGCAGTGAAAGTGAGAACTACATTATTTTGCAACATAGCCTCTTAGGTTTCCAGAAAGACAGAGTTATTACTGTATTGATATATTATACACCAGTGTTTTAAAGGTCAGTGAAATGGGGTCTTCTGTAAAGAAGCTCTGAGGAGCCTGTGTTTTAATGAGTGGTGACTTAGATGAACGTGAGGCTCTGTTGAGGGCTGTGGAGACATGAAGCTGCCTGAAGACTGAGGAACACAGAGAGGGCAATTGGTTTTTGGCCCACAGAAGGGAATAGAAGCTTCCAGCCCAGGTCTCTTCCTGGGGCATCATTTCATCCCTTGTGTCTCTGAATATGTCAGTGACTTCATCAGGCTTCTTGGGCCAAATCGGGTCTACCCCTCCATTGCCCACCCTTGCCTAAGAAGTGAATACCATGGAGCCTGTATGACTATAGGACCATGTGGCGGGAGTGCTGGACTAGGTCAGAAATAGGGGTGCTCATGGGAGACCATGATGTGCAGGTAAGACAATGAATTCACCACCTGGTATCTGGTTTTGGGGGCTTCCCAGATGGGACTAATGGTAAAGAACCCACCTGACAATGCAGGAGACTTGAGACGCAGGTTCGATCCCTGTGTAGAGAAGATACCCTGGAGAAGGGAATGGCAGCCCACTCCAGTATTCGTGCCTGGGAAATCCCGTGGAGAGAGGAGCCTGGGAGAATAGGGTCGCAAAAAGTCAGACACAACTGAAGCAACTTAGCACGCACACATCTGACATTGGAGGTGCTGTTGACCCTCTGAGTGAAAGTTCCCTGCAGGCAAGGGGAGATGGAGGATGAGAAGATGAATGTAGAGATGCAACAACATGTGAGCCCTGTGGGAAGGCAGCCCTAAAACCCACACATTGTTTGTGTTAAAAGGGGGGCTTGCTTGCGTGTGTGCTAAGTCACTTCAGTTGTGTCCAACTCTTTGCAACCCTACGGACTGTAGCCCACCAGGCTCCTCTGTCTAAGGGATTCTCCAGGCAAGAATATTGGAAGGGGTTGCCATGTCGTCCTCCAGGGGATCTTTCTGAACCAGGGATCTAAGCCACATTTCCTGGGGCTCCTGCATCCCTGGCAGATTCTTTATTGCTGAGACTCTGGGGAAGCCCAAAAAAGGGGAGATTATAAATATTTAAATTAGTCATCTATGTATGTTATAATATTGGGCTGGCCAATACGTTCATTCGGGTTTTCCCGTAACATTTTATGGAAAATCTCGAATGAATGTTTCGACCAACCCAATATAAATTACATGTCCCTGAAGTCATGGGCATTGACAGAGGCAGTGATGTCACCAAGGGAGCTGCCCTATGGGGACAGGTGACAGCCCACCCCCCGACCCCCGCTCATGCTCACAAGAACCCTGAGCTGGTGAACTTCCCATTGCTTCTCTGTCCCTGCCATGGGCTCCAGGATCCTCTGCTGGGCGACCCTCTGTCTCCTGGGGGTGGGTGAGTCCTCAGCAAACCAAGCAGGTCCAGTGTGTGTGTGTGTGTGTGTGTGAGAGAGAGAGAGAGAGAGAGATAATTACAAGTAGGCTCTACCTGACTGTCCCCCACTTCTGTCCCCACAGGTCACACAGGAGCTGGGGTAGTGTCCCAGTCCCCCAGGCACAGGGTCACAAGGAGAGGCCAGACTGTGAATCTTAGGTGTGATCCAATTTCTGGTCACATTTCCCTTTATTGGTACCGACAGACACTGGGGCAGGGCCCGGAGTTTTTGGCTTACTTTCAAAACGAGCGAGCACTAGACAAATCAGGGCTGCCTAAAAACCGGTTTTCTGCTGAGAGACCTGACAGCACGTACTCCTCTCTGAAGATCCAGCCAGCAGAGCCCGAGGACTCGGCCGTGTATCTCTGTGCCAGCAGCCCAACCACAGCGTGGCACAGTCACCTCCTTCCTGTTCACAAACCTCATCCTTCTCTCTCCTTGCAGCTCCCAGAGACCCTAAATAGGTTGTTCTTTGCTTTCCACTCACCAATATGTGGCGCTAGTGGTAAAGAATTTCTGCGCAATGCAGAAGACCCCAGTTCCAACCCTGGGTCAGGAAGATCCCCTGGAGAAGGGAATGGCTACCCACTCCAGTATTCTTGCCTGGAAAATTCCTTGGACAGGGGAGTCTGATGGGCTACAGTCCATGAGGTTGCAAAGAGTAGGTAGGGCTGAGCACACACACACCCCAACAAAAAGAGGTAGATTTGGACTCAGTTGTTCTTTGGATAGAAAGAGACCATAGATTAACTCCTGAGATACTGCAGCCGTAAATGTTGGTGGATAGAAATCAGTAGGGCTCATTGTGTTCTAGCAGTCCCAGGGACAGCTCAGTGCTCTGGGGCATGGACCCAAAGTCCTGGACACCACAGTCTTCTATGGGACCTGTGGGTGGCTGCCCACACACGCGACTTTAGCTGCCTGTGTTTGTAGTGAGTTCCCCTCGGTTGTTGTTGGCAACTGGAAAGTTTTCGACTACCTCATATTCTTTCTTCTAAAGTCTCTTCCATCCCTGTCACAGGTGGCACTAGCAGTAATGAACCCAACTGCCAATGCAGGAGATGTAAGAGACTTGGGTTCGATCCCTTGGTTGGGAAGATGCCCTGGAGGAGGGCCTGCAACCCACTCCAGTATTCTTGCCTGGAGAATCTCACGGCCAGAGGAGTCTGGCAGGGTACAGTCCATAGTGTCGCATGGAGTCGGACACGATGGAAGTGACTGAGCACACACGTCCCTGTTTCATTGCAAGTTTTCCACAATGTAGCATCAAGGCTATCTTCCTGTTGGAAGTCAAAGCCTTACTACTTCTGTGCCAGTTAGTTGACAAATACAGCGTTGAAAACAGTAAGACTTTATTTCCTTTGCCTTATTTAAGCAACCCACTTTCTGTATTTTGTTTTCATGTTTTCACTGTTGCAGTCCTGACAGTTAGACTAAAGCATACTTTCACAACCTCTCCAGTTTTATCCTGATTCCCTAAATAAATCTGTTCTCTAGAGGTTGTTGTAATTCACACCCTAGGCTTTTGATTTGAAATAATTTCCCTGAGTTCTTTAACTCAAGAAGACAGAATATTTTCTAATGCCCCTATTCCTTTTTATGTGTTTGCTGTATTATATATTGTTGTACATATTGGTTATAAATATAAATACCTATATTGTAAATAATACCTTCTATCCATCTTCACCCACAGATGAATCTATGAACTCTAAAGCCCTAGTCAGAGTGGATGTGATTATAGGTCATGGTTTCTGGGAGTTCAAAGAGATAACCAGATAACTCTGGTGGGTCAGATAGTAAAGAACCCATCTGTAATGCAGGAGACCTGGATTCGATCCCTGTCTTGAGACGATCCCCTGGAGAAGGGAATGGCAACCCACTCCAGTATTCATGCCTGGAGAATCCCATGGACAGAGGAGCATGGCAGGCTACAGTCCTTGGAGTCCCAAAGAGTGGGACAGGACTGAGCTATTAACACTTTCACTTTTCAAGAGGTAACCCAGCTGTAAGACTGGGATTGAATGGCATAGCCTCAGCCATGATAGGGGCACCCTGAGCCTTGCATAGTGGATAAAGGGAATGACAGTCACCCCAAATCCACTTATTAGAAACTGTAGTCGCTCAGGACACCAAGGTTCTTTCCCAAGAGCGTGAGTGCCCTTGGAAGGGAGTTCTCCTAGTCTTTGAATTGTGGTATCAGCAAAGCTTTCCTGGCTCTGGGGAGCAAGGAAGGCCAGATACACATGAGAATTCCCTGCTCTAGCAATCCCATTTGAAGGACTCCCTTTCCAGACTTTTGTCTTCAAGTTTTTTCCCCCATTTTTCCCATCTTTGCCACATGAACCTGGCAGATTCAGCTTCCTTATACTATTTTGTACTGCTGTTTTCATATCTTCCAACTCCACTGCTTCTTCCAGAACCATCTGCTCCCTCCCTGCTGCTCAAATTGGCACAGTGTTCAAGTTAATCATTTAGTGGAGACTGATCTCAATTTCACCCATCCTCATCTCCCCATGAGATACTGTTCCTCTGTGATGGCTTATGGCTTTATAAGATGTTCTTTTTTGTTCTTACATTCCAATTTTACTTTTTATTCAGATACAATTGACCTCATCTTGAAGGCAATTTCCTTATCTTCTCAGTCCTTTGCTGATCTATATTTTGGAGTTAACACTGATTTTTTTTTTTTTTAGCAGTTTTGTTTATCTTTAGTAATGAAGATAAAAGAATCTCCTTACACTTCAACTTCTGCGTTTTTCTTAGTACCTTTAAAAAACATTTTTTGTCATTTCTCCCATTCTATTCCTCTCCCTTTCAGAAGACAGTTTTAAGAAGGAAGGTCTCAGTTGGAATGTAACTGCCAGATAATGAGATAGAGGTTAAGTAGAATGAAGATTGCCTATTAAGTGCGATAAATCAAAGGAACAGTTAGGATTAGAATTAGTGTTGGGATTAGAATTGAAGGAAATTGAGTATAAAATGTGATCACGCAGACGTTTCCCAGCACCCCTTGGACCACTGCAGAAGAAACAATGGTGAAGCTTCAGTTATTGGCCACAAGGTGGCACTGTGATGCAACTGAGATCTGAGGGGCTCTGGGCAGGGTCTGGGAGAAAAACCTGGGAGGGAAAGTGTTAAGAAACACAGGCAGGGATTCAGCACTAGGCAGCTGTTGAAGTTTTCAGTTATTTCCAGGCTACCTAACAACTATGGAAGAAGTGGGAGGCCCCTCTAAACCTTAATGAGATCAGCAGTTGAAGGGTTTGGGCAAAGCAGCTTTGATGTCAGGCAAGGGGCAGGTGCAGACAGAGGAGCAACTGTCTCAGAGGAATACCAGGGACCCAGGGGCTGAATCCATGCACCCAAAACTCAGCACGTTGCAGCCCCGCCCATCTCGCCTGCAGCAACATCTAAGCCAGGAGGAGCTGATGTTCCTAAGCCAAGTCACAAGGAACCCTGCGAGAATCTGCAGGGGTGAGGGGTGACATCCCAGGCAGACCCGTCTGGCCTTTGGAGAAGAGCCCGCAGCTTCCTTTCTCAGACCTGTGGATCAGAGCATTTAGCAGGGACAGTCCTCCTCGCCCTGACCCTGCCACGAGCCCCAAACTCTGCATGATTCTTTGTCTCCTGGCATCAGATGACTTAGAAACTGGCTGAAACCTCTGTAGGGTTTGCAGAGTCCCAGCTCCAAGCCATCCCTTTTCTTCTCGGACCCAGGTTACTCTACTCACTAAACCTTATCTTTGCTGTGTGTGTCTGCCTCTCCAACAGGACTGGTGGATGCAACAGTCAGCCAGAAACCAAGAGACTGTATTATACACACAGGAAACAAGATGGTCCTTGAATGTTCTCAGCATATGAACCACTTGAGAATGTTCTGGTACTGGCAAGATCTAGAACAGGGGCTAAGGCTGATCCATTATTCAAATGGTGTCCACGACACTGGCTGGGGTGGGGGTGGGGGATTACAGAGGGATACAGTGTCTCCCGAAGCAAGAAGGAGCATTTCCCCCTGTCCCTGGAGTTGGCCAGCACCAACCAGACCTCCTTGTACTTCTGTGCCAGCAGAAGTGGCATAGCCAGCTGCTCTCTGCACAAAAAGGGCAGCCACAAACATGAGGCGGACCCTTCTTCCTGAGGCCATGTCTCAGCAGGGGAGAAAACTCCTCATTTTGAAGATCTCACGCGACTAGTGTGAACTGAGCTCCATCAGCGTGACGTGTGTGTGTGCTCTAATTCAAAAGATACGTGACCTCATTGTTCACTGCAGCACTATTTACAACAGCCAAGACATGGAGCCACATAACTGTCTGTCAACAGATGAATAAATGAATAAAGATGTGGTACATATATAAACAGAATATTACTCAGCCATCAAAAGAATGAAAAGATGCCATTTGCAACAACATGGATGGACTTGGAGATTATCATAATAAGTGAAGTCAGACAGAGAAAGACAAATATATGATATCACTTTCATGGAATCTAAAAATGATATAAACGAATTTATTTACAAAACAGAAATCGACTCACAGACATGGAACACAATCTTATGGTTACCCGAGGGGGCAGCAGGGTGGGAGGGAGATATATTAGGAGACTGGAGTTAATATATGCATACCACTATATGGAAAATAGACAAAAAGGACCTACTGTATAGCACACGAAACTGTATTCTATGTCTTGTAATAGCCTATAATGGAAAATGATCTGAAAAAGATTATATATGTGCATATATAACTGAATCACTTTCCTGAACACCTGAAGCTAACACAACATTGTAAATTAATTATATCAATACTTCAATTTAAAAACGGTTTACAAAAGTAAATTCAAATAGCACTTAATGTTACATCTCTCAATTGAGAATATTCTGGTAATTGAGCAAAGCCAAGGAACAGTAGCATCCAACATGAAATTTATATTTCTCTTTCTTTTTTTAAGCAGAAAGCATCCTGGCAGCTTTAAATTCCCTGAGTGATTTGAGCTCTCCCATCTTGAAACTGTTACATAAAACTGCTTGGGGCTCACTGAATACCAGGCAAGAATTCTCCAGAGGAAAAAAAAAATCTCAGTAATAAATTATAAGATACACAAGTAAACAAAACACTTAGGAGAAATGTTAGTAGATGCGTCAAACAGCTGCATTAAACCCCAAGATGATCAACTGCAGAATTATCAAAACTGGGTGACAAACTAAGTCTCTCCTGCCGGCACAGGGCAGTATTTTGCATCTTCTCAGGTTACGAGGTCTTCTGAGGTCACAGAGACCATCTCACATACTCAATATTTTATACATATGACTATTCCCATAGTTTCTTGCTTGTGTGTGATTCATTTCTAAGTTGAACTGCAAGGAACACAAGCATAAAATTGTACATGACTCCCATTTGTATGCAATTTGTTAATTAAGAAAGAACTTCACTTTTATCATCCATTTGATTTGGATTAAAATCTATGAGCTTTTCAATTTTTTTCTTGTAAAATATAAAATTTTTATTGGGCAACAATTTTATTCACCCCTAGTAGGCTGTATCCCTCCTTGGCTCCTTACAGGTAGAAGTCCACACACAAAGGGCAGAGTTTCTTCACATGGGATCCACTGACTCCAAGGCGGGATTCACAGCTGGGTTTCACAGGAAGGCCAAACCCCAAGTGCTGCTCACCCCTTGACCTTCTGTGCCACATACACCCTGGCACAGGGGAACACCGGTTAACCCAGGACCTGATCACAGACAAGAGAGCAGACTGCTTGCTGGGCAAAAACTCCACTCACTAATTGGCCAACCTGCTGAAAGTCTAAGTGGTGAAACTGATGAATAACCAATTTTGACAAGTTATGGTGTTTACAGCAGTTCAGGATGCTTGGAATGATTTCAACAGCCTTTGGGATTTTTTTCTTTTGAAGTTTGTGTGTGGTTCACTTGTGGGTTTCTTGGAATATAAGCAAAAATGTGACTCCCTTCTCCTGTGTAATTGTATGTTTATGGTTTAGGAATACTTTCAGTTCAGTTCAGCTCAGTCGCTCAGTCGTGTCCGACTCTTTGCGACCCCATGAATCGCAGCATGCCAGGCCTCCCTGTCCATCACCAACACCCAGAGTCTACTCAAACTCATGTCCATCAAGTCAGTGATGCCATCCAGCCATCTCATCCTCTGTCGTCCCCTTCTCGTCCTGCCCCCAATCCCTCCCAGCATCAGGGTCTTTTCCAATGAGTCAACTCTTTGCATGAGGTGGCCAAAGTACTGGAGTTTCAGCTTCAGCATCAGCCCTTCCAGTGAACACTTTAAAGTGTAATTAATAGGGAGAAAATGCTCTAATTAATATACATAATGCTCTAATAATATCTAAATATACAAAATAATATGCAAAATGCTCTAATATAATATACGCTCAGTCATGCTGACTCTGTGACCCCACGGACTGTCCGTGAAATTCTCCAGTCCAGAATGCTGGAGTGGGTAGACTTTCCTTTCTCTAGGGGATCTTTCCAACCCAGGAATTGAAGTCAGGTCTCCCACATTGCAGGCGGATTCTTTACCAGCTGAGCTGCAAGGGAAGCCCAAGAATACTGGAGTGGGTAGCAGATCTTCCTGACCCAGGAATCAAACCGGGTCTCCTGCATTGCAGGTGGATTCTTTACCAACTCAGCTATCAGGGAAGCCCACAACAATATACATATTTGTGGGTAAGTTTTGACAAAGGCATACACCAATGCAACCATAATTGAAATCAAAATAAAGAATATTCCCTTCACCCAAGAAAATTTCCTCGTTCCTCTTCCCAATCAGTTCATTTCCGAGAAAACCACTTTCGTGATTATATGACTACAGTTTTCCAAAGTGGCTGCACCCACGTATAGCACCAAGTGTAAGGCTTCCCCTTCACCTCCACCCACACCAATATTTGGTATTCTCCTTTTTATTGTTAGCCATTCTATTGGGTTCATAGTGATGTCTCATTTACACTTCATTAACCAGTAATGATATTTACTTTTTCATATCTTCCTATCTTTTTTATAATGTGCCTGCTTTTAAATTTGTTCATATTTAAAAATCATTTTGCTTTATATTACTGATTTGTAGAGGATATTTTTATATCCTAGATAGGAGCTTTTGACCATTAAATAGATTGAATCTGTCTTCTCCCACTTGGCTTGCCTTCTTGCTTTTTTAATGTCGCCTTTTGGTAAAATGAATATTTACATTTTTTAAAGGCCTAACTTACCATTTTTTTCTTTTTCACTTGGTGCCCTTCGCATCCTGTTTGCCTATCCCAAAGGTATGATCCTTTTCTTTCTATTTCTTTCACTACTGCTTCACTTTAATAACATCATTCCCTGTTCCTTGCCGTCAGCTGAAAATGACCCACCTCCAAAATGACGACTTAAACATCTCACTTTGCCCACAGCTTCCTATCCTCCCACACCTATTCTTTGACAATACCAGGATCTCCTATCCATTGGTAACTAGTCTTCCTTTTTTCTATTTCTTAGGGTCCTTCCATATTTTCATCACCTCCTGATAGAGATTTGATGATGTTACATTCTTTTAACCCTTCCTTGCAAATATTCCTTCTTTGGCCATGATCTTTAAGGTTGCCCTCACATTACAGAAACCCAAACCAGAGTGAATGCATTGATCCGTCCTTTTCACAACAGCAGGTGAGAGCTGTCAGAGTAAGTCACACCTGCACAAACTAGTATCTAACATGAAAAATCGAGTCACTAACCTTACCTGCTTTTACATCTCTGTTTTGAGATACCAGTTAGCTCACTCTCTCACTTTCCAAAACTCTATTCCAAATATCTAAAATGCTTTCCACTCTCTGTAAAATGTGTCCACTTCTTGCCTCCTAATTCAAGGGTGAATCCTACAGCAGAGGGCAGTGCCCTTCAAGGGGGATCTTTGTGGGGCCCCTGGTCTCTACCACATATGTGAAGAAACCCACCCTGCTGTAGACCTCCCTGAGTAGAGGTAGGTGAGGAGTGGAGTCCGACTTCCCTGGATCCCCTTCAGAGTCTATGTTCCGAAGTCACGCTATTTATTTTCACATTGCATATTGCTCTCTGCTTCTGCTGCCTGTTTCAGCAATGCTAATTGCAGAACATTAGAAATTTTGTTACTGCTAATTGCAGAATGTTGGAAATTTGTCATTGCTAATTGCAGACAGTTAGAACTTTTGTTACTGCTAATTGCAGAATGGTAGAACTTTTTTTTAAAAGGCAGAATACATTCTCCGAGCTCATTTTCCCCTTTTCGCCAGGCTACATCTACTATTTTACCCCGCAGGGTGATGGCAGGTTGAGGAGGACCAATGAAGACCTTATTTATAAAGGTGAGACAGGGTTCAGGGAAACCAGTAAAGGAAGGAGAAGCGTCCTAAGGGTGGCATAAGTGGGTGGCTCTTATCCTTTCAGGCCTGAAGCGGGGGGGCTGTTTCCTGGGCAGTAGGGTGCTATAATTCAGGGAGCCAGGTCTGGCCTTTGGTAAGAAAGAGTAGCTAGGATCAAAGGTAGGGAGAAGGAAGCCACGGGTTAGACATTTATTATAAACGAGGACAGTGGTGACCTGCTTCCCTTCACTCTCCTGCCATCATCTATAAACAAACTCAATCTAGAGGAAGCCCAGTTACTAGAATCCATAAAGGTCAGAATCACAGGGTAAGACGAGTCTGTAAGGATAAACAGTAACTCCCCAGAACTGAAGATGGGCTTGAGGACAGTAAGTCCCAAGTTAGCTAGGTCCCTGCCCGTGAGCAGATCAAGGCTGAGACTTGTTTCTGGAGGACCTTCACTCCCAAGAATTTATAGACAACACAGACCCCCTGAAGACCCAGTCAGATGGACCAAATCTTAGTCTCTGCATTACTGGCCAGTTAGAACAGGGGGGCCGCCCAGGAAAGTAAAATATCCAGACAAGGCTTGGTTTGACCCCGGCATCAACGAGACGAGGCCGCACAGGCTGAGAGGGACCTGGAGGCTTCCTCACAGACCCTCCCCCTCGGCTGACGTCAGGGTGGGTGGGCTTCAGCGCGGAGACCCGGGAGCAGAAGCCGTGCGGCTAAGGAAAGTGAGGGGAGACAGTGTTTTCTGGTTGCTGGTGTGGGTGGAGGCGGGGGCAGCAAAGGGACACCCGCCTCAGAGAAACATCAGCACAACTGTGTGGAGACAGGCGTCGCCCTGAGCCATCTTCCTGCTTGGCTTCCGGAAGCCCACAGGGTCAGGACAAAGGGGCGGGGCTATCACAGGATAATCCTCCAATCAGAGAGAGCGCAGCCGGAACTCCGCTCTCACCCGGGAGGACCAGACTCAGCGCTCGGCGCCTGCTGCCCACCCCCGGGTGCCATGGGCTCCAGGCTCCTTCCCTGGGTGCTGCTGTATCTTCTGGGAGCAGGTAAGTCCTGTAGACAAAGAGGTGATTGCCCTTCGGAGCTTGCCGACTCCTGAACGCTCCACCTCACCTCGGGGGTAATCATCAAGCTCTCTCCGGCGCTCATTTGATCTCTGTGGTTCCCACAGGTCCTTTGGAGGCTGAAGTCACCCAAACTCCAAGACACCTGATCAAAAGGACGGGACAGACAGTAACCCTGAGATGTTCTCCTATGTCTGGGCACAGCAGTGTATCTTGGTACCAACAGGCCTGGAGTCAGGGCCCCCAGTTCATCGTTGAGTTTTATGAAACTCAGCCGAGAGCTAAAGGAAACTTTTCGAATCGGTTCTCAGCAAAACAGTTCCGCGACTTTAGCTCTGAGCTGAACGTGACCTCCTTGGAGCTGACAGACTCCGCCCTGTACCTCTGTGCCAGCAGCTTGGCACAGCTGTGCTGAGTCACCCGCGCTCTGCGCACAAACCTCTGCCTTGGCTTGAGCGGTGACAGAGCGGTGCAGCCTCCCACCCAGGTTTCCCTCCTCCAAGGGATGTTTTTAGCCGCTTCAGAGTTGCTTCTTGTGCCCTGCTGAGCTCAGAGCACTCCCGGAGAAGAGCAATCAGGGTCTCCTCTGTGCACTGAATGTTTCCACATCTCCCAGCATCAACCAAGTACTGGGGATCATCAACAGAAGGGGGCATCTGAGCCCTTCGCTTGTGCTAGAGTCTCTGTACGTATCATACCCTTTAAAGCTCTGTGACAATCATGCAAATCAAGTATTCTTATACCTGCTTTATAGATAAAAGAGCTCAGGGACATTAAATCATTTTCCCAATGTCTCATGATTTAGAAGAAGCAGAACTGGGAGACAAACGTGTCTGTTTACAGAATCCATACTTCCTCCATACGCCCAGCTGTTCCATCATGAGCCCTCTTCAACCTCATCAGTGAGAGCAAAGGCAGGCCTCCATCTTCACCTGTCCTGCTAGTCAGCAGTGGAAAGCTGATACCTCATCGTGGACATCACCATGGCCTCCTCCTTGGCAACACTGAAGAACATAAGATTTCACACAGATTCATTCTCATTTGTATGCAGCCCTCTCATTTTTTTTTTTTTTTTTTCAGTCTATAGCTCACTTCTTCATTTTTTACAGTCTGTTTTGATGGACAAAAGTTTTATGCAACTGACATTATAGTTTTCTTTGTGTCTCAACTAGACAAATGCTTTCTCAAACAAGTGCCTGGAAATATTCTTGATTTAGTCTAGTAAATTTAAATTTTACTTTTCATAAGTAATAATAAAATATACATGAAACATAGTTTCATGTAAGTAATTAAGTAGAGATCTGGGACTATGAGGAAGGAATATATTTGCAGAGATGTGGATGGTCCTAGACAGGGTCATACAAAATGAAGTAATTCAGAAGCAGAAAAAGAAATATCATGTATTCACATTTATAAGCGGAATCTAAGAAAATGGTGCAGATGAACAAATCTTTGTCAGATAAATTAGAGGTCAGAGGACCTGGTCCACTGAACTGTGTGGTGGATGTCCACTTCCACGGATCACTGGGAAATGCCAGAGATACAGAGCTGAGGCTCACTTGTCCTCAAACCCCAGCTTCCTCCAGCCAACACCCTGCCTATGGGATGGGTTGCTAGGCAGGGCTCTTTCTGGGCTCCCCTTCTTCACCCTCAGCCATTTCAGAAATGCTGTTTGTGACAGCACAGCCTCCATTTATAGAGAGGCCGTGTATTAGTCCTTGAATAATTGTGTGAGTCTTTCTGGGCAGAAATAATCAAATATACAATTGCCTAGCATGGCCCAAGGATAGACCAAAGCCCTGGTTTTGCCTGAATGATTCACATCAGTGCTTTAAAAACTAATGCAGCTTCATCTCCTTAGGCAGCGAAGACTAAAAACAGACTACTCATTTCAAAGAGTTGAACCTTAGAAAGACTGGAGTTAGAACATGTGCCCTGGGGACAGCACCCCTTATCACCCTTTGGAGAAAGCTGTGAGCTGCTGATGAACACTGGAATAACATCACCACAGACACTGGAATGAGTAATACTGCTACTTGAATTAAAAGTAAAAGACTTGAACATTTCTAGAGCCAGTGAAAATATAACATTTTTTTAATTGCGCTTGGAAATGCAGGCACTAGGGGGCGCTCATTTACCTTCCTTTTCCAATAAGGATTATTCAAGGCTTGTTCTAGAATGAGGGGTCAGAGGCTCCGCTCCAGGTGCTGGCCAGTTCTTGTACAAACAGAAGTCACATTAATCCACACTCAGCACAAAATGAAGTCACCAATGACCTCATTATTCACCCACTTCACCAGTCAGGGTATGTCCATATGCATAGGTCACCTGTGTTCCTTCACCCTTGGCTTATGTTTTAAAATAAGCATTTATACCATATTCCACGATCAGTGCCTCTCTGGATATTGCCTATTTAGACACCACAAATTCTGCAATCTGATCAAGGATCTGAGTTTAAAGCTGTCATGTGGTTAGGCTGTTTTTGTTTTTCAGTAAATCATTGTTGATTATCTATTTTATGTATAGCAGTTTGTATCCGTTGATCCCTTACTCCTAATTTGTCCCTCCTTCCCTCTGTTTCCCCTTTGGTAACCATAGATTTGCTTTCTATGGCTGTGAGTCTGTTTTTGTTTTGTATATACGTTTGTCTTATTTTTTAGATTCCACATACAGCCGATACCATGTGGTACTGGTCTTCTTATTTCACTAAGTGAAATTGGTCTGGCTTATTTCACTAAGCATAATGTTCTCTAGGTTCATCCACATTGCTGCAAATGGCAATATTTCATTCTTTTTATAGCTGAATAATATTCCATTGTATATATACAATATATAATATATATTATGTAATGTAGCATATATATATATATACACACCACATCTTTGTCCATTCATCTGTTGATGGGCACTTGAGTTGCTTCTATGCATTCTTAATAATGCTTAGCTATGTTCTGTAGTTAGGGCTTCCCCTGTGGCTTAGCTGGTAAAGAATCCGCCCTCAATGCAGGAGACCTGGATTCCATACCTGGGTTGTGAAGATCCCCTGGAGAAGGGAATGGCTACCCACTCCAGTATTCTTGCCTGGAGAATTCCATGAATAGAGGAGCCTGATCGGCTACAGTCCATGGGTCACAAACAGTCAGACATGACTGAGCGACTAATACACACACACATTTTACAGCTTAAAAAAAAAAAAAAAAAAAGCATCAACAAGGTATAAAGACAATGTTAAATGTTAATAATCCCTCTCCTTCTCCAGACATACCACTATCCAATCCCATCTTCAGGGTGTGTTTCTTACCTTCTTCTCAATGCTGATGCAAACCTGTCTACCCAAATACTCCCACAAAAGTGGGGCCATATGTACACATTAACTGCCACTTGCGTGCTTTCTTCTCTTAGTCTACTTCGGACATTTTTTTCAGATCAGTAGATAGAGATCTAACTTACTTCTGTTAACTGCTTCATATTGCATAATGGGAGTGGACAGGTAGGTTAATGGCCTCATGCATGGTCTCAGAGCTGATAAGTGATGGAACCAGATTACAAAGCACAGGTTGTCTGCATCTGTGTTGTAGGGCATGGGAGCTACAGGGTCACTGTGGGAATCAAAGATACAGAACCACTGGGGGTTTTTGGTCTTCAAGTCAGACACGAGAGGTTAAGAGGGTCTGAGCATTTCTTATAGTACTGCAGGTAAGAGTATCATGATATTGGCAGAGGAGAAGTGTTAGAGGTGATTGACTGGGGCTAAGCCCCAGAAAAGCCAAGCTTTGAGCAAATTATTCCAATCCCAAGATGCATCAGAGACACAAATGGAAATAAATTAGGGAAGGAAACTTGGTGAGAAACTATTGTTAAAATGAGAAGTGGGGAGAGAGGCAACTGAGTTGCTGGGAGCCAGCACATGAGATCCCACCCATGACAAGGTCATGAGGGAGAAAACCTGACAGGCAAGGCGGATCAGGTTTTCAGGGATTCCGAAAAGCTGCCCCAAAGCTGCCCCCAGCGCTCACCTTAAAGATGGTATCTGTTTTTCTGATGTCTGCCTCAATAGACTACTCCCTAATTTCTGTGACACAGGCAGAAGGCCTTCCCAGATCTCCTTCCAAATAAGAACCAATTTAGAACTTTAATCAATAAGTTTCCCGGGTGGTGGTATTTTATGAGATTATCCAGGGTGAAAGGAGTGTTTTAATTTAAACTCCTTTGCTGATTTTTTAGTTTGTTTGGCAAATGCGTTTATGCCCTTGGTGCTAATATGCATGATTGCTTATAATATTTTAATCATAAAATAGCATAAAGAACCTGATTATATAAAAGCCCTAATAGACATAGAGCATTTTTGAGGGGTGAAGGAGTTTTATTAGAAAATATAAGAAAAAATTATTATAAAAGTGGTTATTGGGTTAACGTTTGCTTGCTGTGTTTTTGCTTTTAGTGTGCTAAGGCTGTGCTATTGGAAACCATTGTTAATATAGTTATAGATCTAGAAAAATAAGAGCTTAGCCCTAGTGTTGTAACAATGAAATAGTTGTTAATTATTAGCCAAGAGTGCTAAGCAGAGGCTGCCTAATTAGAGCCGCAGAGTCTGTATGGGGTAAAACTTTTGGATAAATTTAACTGACAACTTTTGCAGAAGAATTGATGTTGATATTAACAGGGTCATATTTTTACTATGTTGTGACATACTGTACTGTTGCCCTATGAGACTGTAACTCTTCTGTTAAGGTCACCACAGAAACAGAAAACAGGTTTACATTCACCTGACTTACATAAAATGTTAATAGGCCCCAAGGCCAGAAGATAATGTACAAGACCCTCATAAACAAAGAAGTATGCAGAAAACACCCTGGTTTTGTGAAGAACAAGCTGATGTAATGTTAAACTATCTTCGCCTTAGAAATGTACTAATTTAGGGTATAAAAGCCACGGTGAAAAATAAAGCATTGCCAGACTCTGCCAGACCCTGCAAACACCCCCATCTGGTCATTCTCTCTCTCTCTGTCTCTTTCTCTCTCTCTCCCTCGAAGACTTGGCCCTATCAAGGCTGGTCTCACGTGTCTTCTATCTCTCGCTGACGCCGTTCATCCTGAGGGTACCCCTGGATCCTGCTGGGGCTGAGTGGTCACTTAACAAGCATGAAATGCAGAGGAATACATTATTAACTAAACTCCACTCTGGTTCTGATCAGTTTTGCTTGCTAAGGTGGATAGAAATGGGATGATTTATTGTGAGGGTGAAGTTACCATCTGGACTACTCCTTTTCTGTCCATGGAGGCTGGTGACAAAGGGAGGAGTGGTGGGGCTGGGACCACAGCTTGCCTGTTCAGTTGTCGTTTGCTGTTCACTTTCTACATCATGTCTGACTCTTTGCAACCCCCTGAACTGCAGCATGCCAGGCGTCCCTGTCCTTCACTATCTCCTGGAGCTTGGTCAAACTCATGTCCATTGAGCCAGTGATGCCATCCAACCATCTCACCCTCCGTTGCCCCCCTCTCCTCTTGCCCTCAGTCTTCCGCAGCATCAGCACTTGTTCAGTGGGGTGCACTAATAAATCATGCCCTGACCAAAGAGACTCTCAGGGGCTGGGCATAGGTCAGTTTTCCTGCATAATAAAGTTGGAGGAAACTTATCTTCTTCTGGAAGGGATTGTGATTCTTGTTCCTTTTATGAAGGCGTGGTCTGCATAAGTGCATGCTCAGTTGTCTCCAATTTTTACGACACCATGGACTGTAGCCTGCCAGGCTCCACTGTGCATGAGATTTTCCAGGCAAGAAAACTGGAGTGGGTAGCCACTTCCTCCTCCAGGGGATCTTCCCAACCATGGATCAAACCTGCCTTTCATATATTGATAGGCAGATTTTTTACTACTGAACCACGTGGGTAGCCCGCAGGCATCTTAGATATACTTAATTGATTACTATCAATGAGGCTCACTGATGTCACCATGGGAACTGCCTTGTGGGAACAGGTGACGCAGGTCCTCCTCTGCTCATGCTCACAAGGACCCTGAGCTGGTGAACCTCCCATTGTTGCTCTGACCCTGCCATGGGCTCCAGGCTCCTCTGCTGGGCGACCCTCTGTGTCCTGGGGGTGGGTGAGTCCTCAGCAAGCAGGTCCAGTGTGTGTGTGCGTGTGTGTATCTGTGTATGTATGATGATGATTACAAATAGGCTCTACCTGACTGTCCCCCACTTCTGTCCCCACAGGTCACACAGGAGCTGGAGTAGTGTCCCAGTCCCCTGGGCACAGGGTCACAGGGAGGGGCCAGAGTGTGAATTTCAGCTGTGATCCAATTCCTGGTCACCAAGGCCTTTACTGGTACCGACAGATGCTGGGGCAGGGCCCGGAGTACCTGACTTATTTTCAGGGCAAGGATGAACCAGACAAATCAGGGATGCCTAACAACCGGTTTTCTGCTGAGAGGCCTGACGGCACGTACTCCTCTCTGAAGATCCAGTCAACAGAGCCCGGGGACTCGGCTGTGTATCTCTGTGCCAGCAGCCCAACCACAGCGTGGCACAGTCACCTCCTTCCTGTTCACAAACCCCTATGTGCTCACTTCTCTTCATGGTTCCCAGAAATGCCAGGAAAAGGAGCTACCTGTTCTTCCCTCTGCAGGGGGAGTAAGTGGATTTGGGGCTTCAGCTGTTCTGATAGTTGGAGGTCAGAAAATTACCTTTGAAAGACTAGAGCATCTGTAGGGTAGTCATAATTTTCATTTATGGGTTTCTGAGATCCCTTTATATAGGAACTATAAAATTCTATAATTGGGCTAGAATATCAGACTTTAGTCTCAGGGTGGACTGAAATACACTCTTGTAAAACTATGTAGTTTTAGCACATTTATAATGAACTCTTCATACTGAGTGTTACCAGCTCAGACTACACAGTGCCCAGATGTAGGCCAGCCAATGCAGAACCCTTTTAAGGTCATCTGCAGCTACTAGTCTTAACAATAAGTAAATTAGAATCCTAAGTGACAATGGCCACTGACATAAATCATCCACAAGGAATTGTCATCCACAATAATGTGTGTTAATGTATGTCCATATATTGCTTTTTACTTCTTGACTATCCTGAAGTCATTTTGTGTTTAATTTCCTTCTTCTTTAGTCTGTTTTTTTTTTAAATAGAAACTCAGCTTGGTTTTCATAAAAGATAACCCTACTTGAGAAGATGTCAAAGGAGAGTAGTTAACAAATATTGGAATAAGAATCATGTCAACCATTCAGGGTTCTTGGAGGTTTCCAATTTATACTCCCACCAGAAGTATATGAGCCTTTCAACTGGCTTATATAGACACATGCACATACATGCACACACACTGTGTGGGTTACTTTTTCATTCTCTTAATGATGTCTTTTGATGAGGAGAACTTCTTAATCCAAAATTATTCCACCCTCCCCCCATTTGTGGTTTGCATTTTGTATTTTACTGTCTAGGAATTTTTTTCCTATTTCAAAATGATCATGTTTTCTTATATTTCCTTCTAAATTCTTTATATTTTAAACTTTTGCATTACAATCTAATCCAACTGGAGTTAATTCTTTGTATATGAAATGAGGAAGAGGTCAAGTTATGATATTCCATATAGATATTAAATTGAGCCAATATTATTTGTTGAAGCATAGTACTTTTCTTGCTAAGAGTCGGACACGACTGAGTGACTTCACTTTCACTTTTCACTATCATGGATTGGAGAAGGAAATGGCAACCCACTCCAGTGTTCTTGCCTCAAGAATCCCAGGGACGGGGGAGCCTGGTGGGCTGCCGTCTATGGGGTCGCGAAGAGTCGGACACGACTGAAGTGACTTAGCAGCAGCAGCAGCAGCAGTACTTTTCTTACCACTCTGTAATTCCACTTTTATCATATATCAGTCATTGCATATGTGTTGGTCTGTTTTGTCAGTTCTTGCACAAATAATACACTGCCTTATTTACTGTAGCTTTATAATTTATCATATCAAACACTATAAAAGGAAAACCATACAATTATGTCTACAGATGTTCAAAAAAAAGTTTGATACAGTCTAACATCCATTCCTGATTTTAAGAAAAAACTCTTAGCAAATTAGGAATAACTGGAAACTTCCTAATAAAGAGCATTTATGGGAAGTGTTAGTCACCCAGTTGTATCAAACTCTTTGTGACCCCATGGACTGTAGCCTACCAGGCTCCTCTGTCCATGGGATTCTCCAGGCAAGACTACAGGAGTGGGTTGCCATTCCCTTTTTCAGGCGATCTTCCCGACCCACGGATCAATCCCAGGTCTCCTGCATTGCAGGCAGGTTCTTTACCATTTGAGCCACCAGGGAAGCCCATTTATGGGAAACCTATGGTTAATAGAAACTTTCTGCAGATAGACTATGATAAGGTAAAGAGGCATATTGTAATCTCTAGACCAAATACTACAAGTAGCCAAAGAGGAAAAAGAAATAATATTTTAAACAAATGGTGGTGGAAAAAAATGTATATCTTGTGGGAAAATAATGACTTTCAATTCTCATCTCAATCCATAAACCAAGACTGGACACAGGAAGGTTCATAGGCCAAATAGGGGCTCTGTCTGTTTTTATACAGCCCAGGGGCTAACAATGGATTTTGCATTTTTAAATGGTTAAAAAATATAAAGAATAATATTTTGCGGCAGATAATGATTACATGAGATTCATATTTCAGTATCCATAAGTAAAGTTTTATTGGAATAAAGCTAAACTCAATCTTCCGTGTATTACTTCTGGCTGATTTTGCACAGCAATGGCAGAGTTGAGTAGTTGTAGCAGAAACTTCATGGGGTGCACAAAACCAGACATATTTACTATCTGATTATTTACAGAAAAGGTTTGCTGACCCTTGCCAAAAGCAAAAATTAATATGAGATGGAGCAATATTCCCAGTGTCTTAAAGCTTCTGAACTATAAAATTTCTGAAAGAAAAAAGAGGATAAAAAATGTTCTAATTTTTTAAAGTATTAAATTTTTCTTTATCAAAGTTTTAAAAATTGTGTTCATCAAAAGATAAAATTAGGTAATATATGGATACAGGAGCCTGATGGGCTACAGTCCATCGGGTTGCAAAGAGTCGGACACGACCGAGTGACTAAGCACAGCGCAGCACAGATAGATGAGAAAGAGTGCGTATTCAGAATATAAAGAATTCCTACAAATCAATACTTAAGGTGACAAATTTAATTGAAAATTGTAAATCAGTTTTTAAAAGATTTGAATACAGTGTTCAGATAAGAGAAGATATATAGGTAGGCAGTTTCCCCTTCAAGGAATTGATGGGCTTGTTTCCCTGGCTGCTTGGAAGATGTTTTGGTTGATAGATCTCCACTGGCAGCCTCTCTTGGAATTATCTTTGGTTAAAGAGAAAGCTTTGCTCAAAGTCCCACCTCTTCCTGTGTTTGTCGCTCAGTCGTGTCCAACTCTTTGCGACCCTATGGACTGTAACCCACAAGGCTCCTCTGTCCATGGGCTTCTCCAGGCAAGAATACTGGAGTGGGTTGCCATGCCCTCCTCCAGGGGATCGTCCCAACCCAGGGATTGAACCCGGGTCTCCTGCATTGAAAGTGGATTCTTTACCATCTGAGCCACCAGGGAAGCTCATGAATACTGGTGTGGGTAGCCTATTCCTTCTCCAGGGGATCTTCCCAACCTAGGAATCAAACTAGGGTCTCCTGCATTGCACGTGGATTCTTTACCAGCTGAGCTAACAGGGAAGCCTGGCATCTAATGACTGGTCAGTATCCCCTTTCCTGGAACACTAATTAATGAGGTTTAGAATTTTTACTCTCTTCTGGAAAAGTGTTTGCTTCATGCCTCCCTCACTACCATGTGCAGTGGGTGAGCCCGACAGATAAGCAGCAAATCAGCAAGATCTGTGCCTTGAGTGTCCTGGCAGATTCTGATTCAGATCCTAGTTTAGATAGTACCAAGCCTGCTTGGGCTTCCTGGGTGGCGCTAGTGGTAAAGAATCCACCTGCCAATGCAGGAGACACAGGAGATATGGGTTCGATCCCTATATCTGGAAGATGCCCTGGAGGAGGGCATGGCAACCCACTCCAGTATTCTTGCCTGGAGAATTTCATGGACAGAGGAGCCTAGTAGGCTGTAGTCCATGGGGTCACAAAAGACACTACTAAGCGCCCGCGCGCGCGCGCACACACACACACACACACACACACACACACAGGTCTGCTTGAGCTTCTTCAATAACACTACTGCACAGTGGGCCACTTGAGGGCACTGTGGATCCGCTGAGTGAGCCTCTGTTAGCAACACCTGGGAGGGGCACGCAGAGAGCGCGAGAGGAAGGGGAGGGGGCGTCAAGCGAGACTCAGTCCTGGCTTGGTCCCTGAGTCAGGGAGGTCATTTGATGAATCAGTTACTGCTAGCAGTTAGAGAGCTGATCTTAATCTTCTCGCATTAACAGATATGCCGATGTGTTCG
The DNA here is from genome assembly GCF_910594005.1 of Cervus elaphus. Taxonomy (NCBI): domain Eukaryota; kingdom Metazoa; phylum Chordata; class Mammalia; order Artiodactyla; family Cervidae; genus Cervus; species Cervus elaphus. The sequence continues at coordinate 111,493,073 of NC_057832.1, forward strand.
TCACAGCAGGGAGCCATGAACTTCCCCTGGCAGGGAGCAAAGGCCTCTCTTTCTTGGAGGCTACATTTAGTACAGAGTGTGCTGGGGCTTCAGTGGGGCAGCCTGGATAATACAAACCAGATGTAAAAAACAGGAGCACCTGCTCCAAGGGCAGTAGAGAGGCAGTGGGGGTGGTCACCTGGCCCAGCCCTACAGAGTGAGCTCTACCTGCTCCTTGGGGACTCTCCTGGGGGATCAAGGGTAAAGAATCTGCCTGCCAATGCAGGAGTCTCTATTTCAACCCCTGGGTGGAGAATATCCCCTGGAGGAGGAAATGGCAACCCACTCCAGTATTCTTGCTTGGAGAATTGCGTGGGCAGAGGAGCCTGGCGAGCTATCGTCCACAGGGTCACAGAGAGTTGGTTAGCACAGGGTGACAGGACAAAAGAGAACGTTCTCAACCAGCTGAGCCTGCTCGGTGGGAAATGTGGGGATGGGGGTGGTGCAGAGTGTCTGCGGGGGCCCATAGGGACAGGGACGTCTGAACAGTACTGTCACAGGTAAGCCCTCCAAAGGGAAAAGGAGGGAATCACACATCTGCTCTCTCACCCCAGAGCCCAGAGCCCCGAGTAGGGAGAAGCCCAGTCTCCTTCTGCCGGAGTTGACCAGGGTGCTCGGATTCTTGGCTGTGTGCCCTGCTGTCTCCTAGGAGCAGAGGAGCCCTGGGCTCAGCGGCACAGCCCCGGACCCTGAGACTTTAACTCTTGCTGGAGTGTCAGACCCGGGCTAGGTCTCCAGCTTCCCCTCCTTCCTCCTGGGCTCCGTGGATGCTGGAGTCAGCCAGTCCCAAGACACCTAGTCAGAGGCAGTGGGGGACGGCTGTTCTGGAATGCTGTCCCATCTCTGGACACAACAGTGTGTGCTGGTACCAGCAGGCCTTGTGGCAGGACCCCAGTCCCCCTTAGTATTATGAAAAGGCATAGAGAGACAAAGGAAACATCACTGATTGCTTCTCGGCTCAACAATTCAGTGACCATAGCTCTGAGCTGGACATGGGCTCCTTTGCAGCTGGGAGACTTGGCGCCTCATGCCTCTGTGCTCGCAGCTTAGCACAGCCCTGCAGAGTCCCTGGCTTTCTGTATTCAAACCTTCCTGTCCCAGCAGAAGATATAATGGGGAGAAGGAGGGGGCTCTTAACCAAGTTCGGGGGATGTCTTGATTTCTTTTCTAACACTCTCTCTGTCCTGCTGAGCTCAAGTCAAAGCACTCCTGAACATTCAGACCCCAGATTCACTGAACATTCTCATCCATTCCTAGCAAATGGCAGGCGCTCCTCCTCTGTGCTAGAGTGGAGGAATCCACTATGTGTTTCAATGCAAGATAGTGGTGCTGGAGAAGACTCTTGAGAGTCCCTTGGACTGCAAAGAAATCAAACCAGTCAATCCTAAAGGAAATCAACCATGAATAGTCACAGGAAGGACTGATGCCGAAGCTGAACTCCAATATTTTGGCCACCTGATGCGAAGAGCTGACTCACTGGAAAAGACCCTGGTATTAGGAAATATTGAGGGCAGGAGGAGAAGGGGGCAGCAGAGGATGAGATGATTCGATAGCATCACCAACTCAGTGGACATGAATTTGAGCACACTCTGGGAGATAGTGGAGGATAGAGGATCTGGCATGCTGCAGTCCATGAGGTCACAGCGAGTCAGACATGACTTAGCAACTGAACAACAACAAACATGGGTATGTCCACTCTGTAGATGAGAAAGTTCTCAGTAAACCATGGAATAAACAGCAAGCTGGAGATCATGGACTTTCCAAATATTTCCTATTTTAAAGTATCAGAGACAGGATCCAACCTACATCATCATGCTTCCAAAATCAATGTTCTCCTAAAATTCCATGAGGTTTCCTGGGCTCTGGTCAACAAGTTGTAGCAGAACACTGTCTCTTCCATCTTAAGACTGGCTGAGCTGTAGTGGGTGGTCACACATCATGGTGTGGTTACTACAAGCTTACTACCTGTGAACTTCCAGGACATTTGACTACAAGCCAGAGAATGTTTGCCCAGACTTAATTCCTTATAGAATGAGGCATGATAGCCCCCAATATAGGAACTAGTGACTGGAGAGAGGGGGATTTCTAGTCTATCAGAGGATTCAGTAAAGGAAACAGAAACCCTCCAGGAATTTTCAGCAAAATGGGAGTGAATACAGGGAATTCGTGCTTCTAAGCCATGGGTGGGTCTGGAGAAGGAAGGGTCTCCGAAGTTTGTGGCTTGTTCTCACGTGGACTGCTTTTGATCAAAAAATCTGAAATTTCTACTTTTTCCCAGATCAGTCACTACAGAAAGTAGCCAAGAGTCACAACTATTAAATGCATGGTGTTGCCACTTATAGATCACAGGCACAAGTTTATTAGTGAATGCAGACTGCTTTTAGTCTGGTGAAGTTATAGAAAATTCTTTTATTTATCCTTTATTTTCTCTGTGCCATATACATTATTTCAATTAGTTTTCTTAAGAACCATGTGAGATAGAGCGGTGTAGCCACATTAAGGTGAAAAAACAGACTCCTGAAGAGTTTAGTTAATTTGCTAAAGCAGGCACAGCTAACAAATAACAACTGGGACTCAAACCCACCCATGCTATTGATCCACTTCTGTGTTTTGGTAGCAGGAGACATCTCCAGCATCAAACCACTGACCCAAGTCTCTTTCAGAAACACTAACTCTGACACAAGTTATCATCACAGCATCTTTCAAGTGGGAGGCGAAAAGGACAAGAGTTCTGACTTCAGGGACCTTGGTCTGTTCTGCCTTTGACTATTCTGACCTGCCTTGAGCTGGTGATTTGGAGAAGCTTTGGCTGAGTTTTCCCACTTGTCAACTGAAGCAAGTGATACATGACTTGCAGAGATTTTATGCAAGAAAATGAAACAGATTGCCAAATGCAAAGTGCAGGCTTAAGAAACCTTAGTTCTCTGTTAACTCTCTGACAAATCTCTGGCCTAGCACAATTACTGACTGTGCCCAATTCTAGGATCAAAGACAAGAATGGATTACTCTTGTCTGAGTCACCTGTGTTCCAGACACAAAGACATTTGAAATGCAAATACAGTCACCTGATAATTTATTATGTGAAACTGGTTACAAAGACTTGCCTCTTAAGTAAAAAGGGAACCCAGGACAGTCTTTCCTGTTTGATATTAAGTCTGATACGCAAGAAGGTGTGGTGCTTCCAGAAAATTCCAGTTTTCAAGCTGTTAGCAGTTATGTACAAGATCTGCTAGAAGAGGGGACAGTTTTTTTCACCTGAAGAGCGGCCATCATGGAGCTTCTAGGGTTTTCCATCACATCCTCAGGCCCCTCTGATTTCAGCCTCAACTGCAGTGAAGGTTACATGCAAGTCTGCATCCCTTTGCCCCAAGCTATGAGAGACTTTATTTGGGGGGACTCCAAAATCACTGCCGATGGTGACTGCAGCCATGAAATTAAAAGACGCTTGCTCCTTAGAAGAAAAGTTATGACCAACCTAGAGGGCATATTAGATAGCAGAGACATTGCTTTGCCAACAAAGGTCTGTTTAGTCAAGACTATGGTTTTTCCAGAAGTCGTGTATAGATCTGAGAGTTGGACTGTAAAGAAAGCTGAGTACCAAAGAATTGATGTTTTTGAACTGTGGTGCTGGAGAAGACTCCTGAGAGTCCCTTGGACTGCAAGGAGATCCAACCAGTCCATCCTAAAGGAGATCAGTGCTGGGTGTTCATTGGAAGGACTGATGTTGAAGCTGAAACTCTGATACTTTGGCCACCTGATGTGAAGAGCTGACTCATCTGAAAAGACCCTGATGCTGGGAAAGGTTGAAGGCAGGAGGAGAAGGGGACGACAGGGGATGAGATGATTGGACGGCATCACCGACTCAACGGACATGAGTTTGGGTAAACTCCAGGAGTTGGTCATGGACAGGGACGCCTGGCGTGCTGCAGTCCATGGGGTTGCAAAGAGTCAGACACGACTGACTGACTGAACTGAACAGTCTCCTTCCACGCATGCTGGGAGTCGCTCCCTCTGCTTTCTGCCCCAGGGTCTTCTGTGATGTCCTAGGAGCCCCCATGGCCTGTACCCAGAGCAGACAGAGCTGTAGGGGTGCAAATGCTCCTGGTGGGACAGAAGCCAAAGGACACAACTCTAGTGTTTCCATCAGGGATAGTTTAGGGAGGCATTCCTGTGCTTCTTGGAAGGTCCTCATGGAATCCATCTTCTGTTGCCTGGCACAGCCTCAGTATGGTGCCTTATCCTGGTTTTCTCCTTCTGTGCTTCATCCTGCCTGCTCTCTGACAGGGATGGAATGACGTCATCAAGGGAGGCTTCCCCTTGGAAGAGACCGCCATTTTCCTTTTCTTCATACTGCCGTTCAGTCATTCAAACAGTCTTATGGTAGCTTATATGAATGAATCTTTCCTCGTTCATTTTGGTTGATTTTGAATTCCCAACAGACTCACATAGTCTCTGCTCCCTTAAAGCTCTGAACCTACTTGCAACTAGAATTACGTTTACAAAAGTAGAGTTGGCCTGAACTCAGATAGTCATTTTTTTCTTCAGTCATTCAACAAACACTTGTTGAATGCAGAGTAGATCCAGGTTTTGTAGGACCTAAATCTTATATAAAGAATAGAAACCTTTTAAAAGTCTTAGATTCTGTGCAAATGAGAAGGCCTGAAGTTATTTTATTCTTCACTGACTTCATGGTTCATCTACTATTTACTATTCACCATGTGTAGGTTCTGTTCCATAATGTTTTGGGTGCTTGGAAACACCAGTGCAAAAAATGAAAAAAGCCCAAACCTCCAGACAGACAAAGCTTCTAGATGAGGTGTATGTTTTCAGCAATACCAAAGTTGAGACTCAGCAGTTAATTTAAAAATAAAAAGGAAAATTTCTGGCAAATACTCTTCTCCCTAAAAAAGTCAGAATGCTGTTGAAAATACTAATATTAGAGGTAGCTAATACCTTATTGTGAGAACAATCCTCAGCTTTCAAGAATTCCATGCACCCTACTTCAAAGAATGTGAGTCTCAGCTGAAAAACTCTCTTTTTGTCACTAACTCAGCCATAGGAGGTAGGCTGCTTTGCTGTGAGGCTCTTGGTCCCTGGGACCAAGTGGGTCCTGGCAAGAGATGGGAAAACCCTTCCCCAAGTTTGCCAGGCCCCAGTCACAAGCTTCTCCATGCTGTTCTACATCACTCTCCTCCTTATCTGATTTTGGATTCCATATCCTTCCTCAGTGTCATGTGATCATAGGGATTCCCCATCCAGATATCACCAAGATAGGTGATCACAGAAATAGGGGAGCCATCCATGCACACATCCATGACCTATATATGACTTAACAGTAAGCACTGATATTGTCTAGCTGTAAGTTTTGCACTATAGCCAATTTATGATTCAATCAATACGCTGTCATTTGGTGGATAGAACACCTGCCACATGGAGACAGAACATTTCCCTGTGGCCCCGGAGGCATCGAGTATGTGTACATCTGGGCGAGTATTTTATCCACGTTGCTAACAAGCCTCTTTCCTTTTTCACAGAAAACACAGTAACAGAAGTGAGTGATCTAGCCCTCCTTGGCCTCGTCTGGAACAAAGGGAGGAATTTTACCCTCCAAGGATACAGAGACCTGAGCATGGATGGTGGGGCTCCCATCATAAATAGTTCTTGAAATTCCCATGACTTTGACCTTGAGATTGAAAACATTCTGGAAATCAGGTAGCTCTTTTTCAATGGAAAGATATCTGTTGGCTGATAGTCAAGTATCCAGAGGTTAGGCAAAAAAAAGAAAAGAAAAAGAACTAGTAAAATTTTGAGCACAGAAGTCACAAAAGTACCAGGACTGCCAAGAGAATATTTCTTAGTCCACAGAAGCATGAAAAATTTTTAAGTGTCCAAATAAGGAATATGATCACTATGCAGAGAGGAAAAAAATTCCTTACTAAAAGGTGGAGGGAATGCTCATAGATCTAAGATTTCTTTTTAAAGCAGACTTACTAATTCTTCCTGTTCTGAGCTGTTCAGCTTTATATAGATTATTGGCTTGCTCCCGTGGGAAGGTCTGTGACTGCTGAGCTTTGCAGCTCATGCATGTGTCAAGGACAGTGACATCACTGAGTTACTGAGAGCCCAAGTTCTTTTTTTAATTGTTGGTGGTGTCACATGCCTCTCGGGACCTTAGTTCCCAACCAGGGATCGAAATCAGCTCCTGGCAGTGAAAGCGCCAAGTCCTAACCACTGGACCTCCAGGGAATTCCTAAGAGCTCAAGTTCTATTTCCCCGAAACAGAGCTGGACGACACAGGCCTCTGTCCTGGACCAGAAATGGTCATCAGGCACTCCTTCTGTGTGGCTTTTTATCTCCTGTGGGCAGGTAAGTACAGGTGGGATCGCTCCCTGAAATTCTCAAGACCTCAATACAAGCCTTCCTATTGGGATGACAACATCAGCTCTGTCTATCACAGGACCTGTGGAGGTTGGAATCATCGAAGATACAGGATCACAGCGACAGGAGAGATAATGAGTCTGGAATGTCACCAGACTGATAACCATGACTGTATGTACTGGTCCCAGTAAGACCTGGGACACGAGCTGAGGCTGATCCGTGACACCTATGATGTTGGCAACACTGAGAAAGTTGACATCTCCAATGGGTACAGTGTCTCGAGACCAAATACAGAGGATTTCTACCTGACCCCAGAGTCTGATATCCCCTCCCACACATCCATGTGCTCCTGTGCCAGCAGTAACCCCACAGCGCTCCATGCCCACTTCCTCTCTGCATAGAAAGGGTGGTTAGAAAGACTGGGGGTTGACCGCACGCGTGAGGTCTGGTCCAAACCCCTGGAAGTCCCTGTCTCCATCAAAGTCACAGAGCTCTTGCCAGCCTGGGGGCTTGACTGCAGTGGGCATTGTGACCCTCAATGCTGAAGTCTGCCGCACGCCAGTCTCAGTCTGACTGCAGGTCACCCCAACACCTTAGCTTGCTGGTTCTCTCTTCTGAAGTCCCTCTGCTTGCAGAAAGGAAAGTGCATCTTTAGTTGAGATACATGAAGAGTCCCTTGATAATCTCAGAGTCCCACCTTCTTCTCCCTGCTGTGGGCTTTGCAACTTCTTCATCTACCACTTACCCCACTCTCTGCTATCCTTCACCTTCCAAGTCAGAAACCTTCACTCACATGGTCTCTACTCCCGACTGCCTTTCTTTAGTCCTACAAATTCCTATAATGTTTGCCTTCCTTCCATCCCTCACCATCATTCTGCATGAGTTTCCCCTGACTCTTCCTGCTCCAGCCATACGCATCTACATTTAGTTATTTCCTCCTCTGTGTCGTGTTCCTTGTCACTCTAGGATCTTTTTTATAGACTATTTATTCTGCACTAAACATATATCCCTCCTTCTTATTTCTAGATTTCTGCTTCATTCTTTACATGAAAATCTATTTCAGGTATTTGTGCCTGCTTAGTCACTCAGTCGTGTCCGACTCTTTGCAACCCTTTGGACTGGAGCCCACCAGACTCCTCTGTTCATGGGATTTTTCAGGCAAGAATACTAGAGTGGGTTGCCATTTCCTCCTCCAGTATACCTAATTGCAATTGTGAAGAGCAAAATTAAATTTTACTAGGAGAAATGAAGGAAAAATATTTGGGGGTGTTCATCTGCAAAAGGATTTTTTTTTTTAAGAGAAACACAAAAGAACACAAACTATGTGAACTTTCTTGGTGGTCCAGTGGTTAAGAATCAGCCTGCCAATGCAGAGGACATGGGTTTGGTCCCTGGGTTGGGAAGATTCCACGTGTCATGGGGCAACTAAGCCCATGCACCACAACTGCTAAGCCTGCACTCTAGACCCTGTGGGCCACAACAAGAGAAGCCACTGAACTGAGAATCCCACATACCGCAATGAGAGAGGAGCCCTCTCTATCGGGAACCAGAGAAAACCCACGTGCACAAATGAAGACCCAACGCAGTCAAAAATAAATAAATAAAAATAAAATAAAAGCAAAAAAAAAAAAAAACACCACAAACTGCAAGGAAAATATTTATAATGTGAGTGCATTCAATTAAACCCTTGTATATAAACACACTGTAACACACTGTAAAAAAATGAAAAAGCAAGCTGCAGACTAGGAAAAGACATAAAGGCTGCAGACAAATGATACAGAATCAGTGTGACAGAGTCTAACCGTGCTCACAAATTCCTGTGGCCCCTCTGTGATTCCAATATCACGTACGGTTGGAGGGTTGAGAACCTAAGACCTGGTTCTGAACAATGGGATGTGTGTAAGCCAATTATGTAAGTCAATTTCCAGCCTTGGCCCTTATAATTTTCTATGGCACTGTGATGGGATCTCCAAGTATCCTCCCATTTGGAGATTTGCTTTAAAGACTCATCAGATATGACACAGAGTTGTAGTCATGGCTAAGATTTATTAGTTTACAAAAGAAATATTCAGTGGCAGATCATCAAGGAAAAAGACAGACAGAGTTTGGAAGAATCCAGACATGGACTTCCTTATGCTCTCTTCCTCCTGGGAGGGCTCACACAGCAGAGCCCACTGTCCCTGGGTCACAAAAATGCAGCAACATGGGTGTGATGATCCTGCCAGGGGAGCCCACTGAGGACTCTGCAAATCTGGACTCTAGCTGGCATCTGGGAACTTGGTTGGTGAACAGCTGTCTACACTGATAGAAACTTTTCTTGAGAAGAGTATCTCATTGTGCCCCACCATTAGTGTGAACAACATAGCTTATGCTGTACCCTGGATTTCCTTCTGGGAGACTAGATTTTTTTCATTAATGGTAGGCAAAGCGTGCCTATGGGCTCAGATCCCCCCAAAAAGCTTGGGCAGAGTTCTCAATGGGCTCCCTTGGCAGAAGTCAGCCAAATTCTTAGGAACCTGTGGAATGGAAAACAACTGCTTTGGGAGACCATCAGAGAAACCCTAGAGAAGCACCTATACCCCAAACCTAACCCCTTCTAGTTGTGTGCCCTAGATACTGTGTAGGATGATGCAAGAGAGATTCAAGGGAGGAGAGTAGATAATTCTAGACCTTGTCTAGGCTAGTCTTGAATTGCTCACACCAGTGACACTGCAAATATCCTTAAAAAGAATCAGATAAGCCAGAATGCCAGCCTTTCCTCCTCTGAGCAGTGAGATGCCCCCTTCCCGCTCCACCTGGATTTTGTCTTGGATTTGTTCCATTTTGCGGCCCAGGAAGCAGGGGAGGCCAGGAACACAGAGGGGATTTCCTCCTGGAATGCGCACACCTCAGCCACAAGCATTTCGTATGTAGCCCGGGAGGGCCCCGTCTCGTCACCCAGGTCACCACCAACCATGAATGGTGTTGTCACTCAACCTCTAACCCTTGGGCACAAGCATGGAACAAGTAATGACACCTCAGTGTGAAGAAGCTTCCCATCAGGGGGTGATTAACTGGTGCCAACATAAACTGGACTCAGGCCAATGGCTTTTCCATCTCAATAATAGAGAATTTATGAGCGAAATGGATGGTCCTAATAGTTCTACATCTATGGGTCTTAAATGGATAATGTTGGCATGTAAGCCCTAGGGTTTGAATACTCAGAAGATTATCTCAGAGAACATGACTCTACTGCTTCCAGCTCTCTGACACACATTTCCTTGTTTTCTTGTTTCATACCAACCCTCAGGGCCTTCTTCAGTCCTCTAACCCTTTCAACCTCACCCCTCGGACAATGAAGAATGTGTTTCACAATAAAAAAAGAAAATAAGCCATTTTAAAAAAGATACTAACCCCTGAAATTCAATTGTATGTCTGCTATGCTTTTTTTTAAGATTCCAGAAGCTCTGTTCAATTTTGCATTTATTGTTATTGTTATCCATCCTTGTACTTCCAGGGATAAGGGGGTTCTCTGCCTTCTCAACTAAGATTAAAGGTATTGCATTGATGACCTTGAAGTACAGGCAGCACCATGACAAAGGTTTTGCAAAAGCAAAGAGGAAGCTGGTCTTTGACCTTCAGACAGAACGAAAGCTGCCAACTTAAATCTACACCCAGGGCATCATTTTATCCCTTTATCTTCAACTGTGTCAGTTGGTTCACTGTGCTCCTAGGATAAAGCTGTGGCAATTACCTCAGCTTCCACCTTGTCTGGGGCTTCCAGAGAGCTCAGTGGTCAAGAATTCGCCTGCAATGCAGGAGACTAGGGTTCAGTCCTTCGGTTGGGAAGATCCCCTGGAGGAGGAGGAAATGGCAACCCACTCCAGTATTCCTGCCTGGGAAATCCTATGGATAGAGGAGACTGGCGGGTCACAAGAAGTCAGACACGACTGAGCATGCATGCACACACACCACCTTATCTAAGCTCATCTGATTGGGAAAATAGAGAACCTGGTAAAAGAGATATCTCTGAAGAGAAGGATAAGTATAGATAACAGAAAGAGGGCATTAATTGATATCTCAAACTTGAGTCACCTTTGACACATCTAAATAGGAACATCCAGCAGAGAGTTAGACAATGGTGATGGGAGATCCACTCCTCAGGTTCTGGAGTGATGGGTGAGGATGCTTGGATGAATTCACCCCCAGTCTATGACATTCAACAAACTCTAGATAGGTTTTAGTTAATAGTGGTTGGCTTTGAAGGCTATGGGCCTTTGCAGAGGCAGTGATGTCATCGTGGGAATTTCCAGTGAGGACAAGGCCCCCCCCCCCCCCCCCCCGCTCATGCCCACAAGGACCCTGAGATGGCGAACCTCCCACTGCTGTTCCTACCTGCCATGGGCTCCAGGCTCCTCTTCTGGGTGACCCTCTGTCTCCTGGGGGTGGGTGAGTCCCGAGAACATCAAGCTCTCGCTGCGTTTTTGTCTTTCCAGTTAAAGTTTCAATCATCTCCTTTTTCCATTTTCAAATTCTATCTTTCCCCCCAACCTCAACAGAACTCACAGAAGGTGGGGGTAGCCCAGTCCCCCAGACACAAGATCACGGAGGAAAGAAAGACCGTGGCTTTATGGTGCGATCCTGTTTCTAACCACAGTATCCTTTACTGGTACCGTCAGACCCTGGGACGAAGTCTGGAGTCGCTGACTGTCTTTGAGGAAGAGACTGAAATAAACATTATGCAGTTGCCTGAGAATCGATTTTCTGCAGAGAGGCCCAGAGGCGCAGACTCCACTCTCGGGATCCAGTCTGCAGAGCTGGGGGACTCAGATGTGTATTTCTGTGCCAGCAGCTCAATCATAGCCTCACAGAGACCCTTCCTTTCTCTGCCCAAATTTCATGATTCTCCCTCTTTGTAGCTCGTGGCAGCTCCAGACAGGCTCCCCTGCCCCCACTTATTCCTCATTATGCCAGGGGCAGACGTGGGTTTGCAGAGATAAGCTAGGATGCATATAAATGGAGAACACACGCTTTTCCTTAAAACACAAGAGCTGAAATTGTGGTTTGAAAATCATTACGACTCAGGGATTAGAATCATTTCATGGTGACAACTCAAGAATCTAAAATGAAAGTACTTGTCACAGATTCAGCCCTCAGGGGCTAGTGATGGTTGTTCTCCTGTAATATGCAATCAAAAAGTATGTCCAATAAACTTTAATAATACAGGTGGTGATTCTGTGAGTGCAGCAAACAGCAGGCTCCCTGAGGTTTTTTTCATCATCTGAATGATTCAAGTTTACATCCTTCTCTTTTTGCTTTTACTTAGGCAACTTTAGGCATCAAAGTCTCAACATAGAGTATGTGTTTGGAAAACACTCCCCCCCCCCATTTTTATGGGGGGATAATTATGATGTCATTGATGGTGATGTTAATTTTAGCTATTTTATTCAGCCATTTTTTAGCTTCAAAGAAATATATACAAATAGATATCCTGGTAACCAGTCTTAAATCCTAGCCCAAAACAACTTCTTGCTCTGGAATTGTCTAACTTTTCATGATAACTAACACAACTCAACACTCTATATAGGCTTGTGACTTCCCTGGTGGTCCAGTGGCTAAGACTACACATTCCCAGTGCAAGGAGCCAGGGTTTGATCCCTAGTCAGGGAACTAGATCCCACATGCCACAACTAAAGATCCCGTGTGCTGCAACTAAGACCTTGTGCAGCTAATTAAGTAAGTGAATTAAAAAAAAACATCAAAAATAAAAAACACAGTATGTAGGCTTGAGACAGACATTCAGAGGCTATGGAGGACATTTCCAGTTGTCTGGCTTAGTACATGAAAGTAGTTCCTTAGCATTAAAACATTTTTTAGTAAGAACTTCTAAAGCATTCAATTGACCTGATCCAATTGCCCCCTCTGACTCTATCCTCCAACTTCTGCCTGGGTTCTTGAAGATAATTATAGAAATCACTCTGAAGCATTGGTTAGAACTATTTGGAAAGCAACTTACTGAGATCCTCTTGAAGGCATGGTCACTACCCCTCAGCCTCTGTTGGTTTCACTTCTCTGCTTATCCAACCAAGACTGAAAGTCATAATACATGTTCATTCACTCAACGCACGTTCCTCTCCATGGCTCTGCCCATATCTCCATCCAGCTTATTTGTCTGATAAAAACTTCAGTCACTAATGACCATCTCTTTGCTGTTGCTGGTTAGTTGCTAAGTCGTGTCAGACTCTTGTGGTCCCATATATACACATGTATACATATACATGTATCCTCTCTTTTCTGGATTTCTTTCCCATTTAGGTCACCCTGGAGCATTCAGTAGAGTTCCCTGGGCTGTACAGTAGGTTCTAGTTACCGATTTGATACATAGTGGTGTATTTATGTCAAGCCCAATCTCCCAATTCATTCTATCCCCCTTCCCTTCTTGGTATCCATAAGTTTGTTCTTTATATGCATAGATATGTGCTAAGTCATTTCAGTCGTGTCTGACTCTGTGTGATCCTATGGACTGTAACCTGCCAGCCTCCTCTGTCCGTGGGATTCTCTAGGCAAGAATGCTGGAGTGGGTTGCCTTGTCCTCTTCCAGGGGATCTTCCCGACCCAGGGATTGAACTCTTGTCTCTCGTGTTTCCCCTATTGGCATGCAGGTTGTTTACCAGTAGTACCACTTGGGAAGCCCATTCTCTACATCTGTCTCCATTTCTGTTTTACAAATATATTCAGTTGTACTATTTTTCTAGATTCTACATGTAAGCAATATTATACAACATTTGTTTTTCTCTTTCTGACTTGCTGTATTCTGAGGACTGTCTCTAGTCAGTTCATGTCTCTGCCAATGACACAATTTCACTCCTTTTTATGGCTGAGTAATATTCCATTGCATGTGTACACCATATCTTCTTTATCCATTCCTCTGTTGATGGAAATTTAGGTTGCTTCCATGTCCTGGCTATTGTAAATAGTGCTGCAATAAACATTAATGAATTAAAGTTTGATGATTGTTTTTACCCAACTATTTAAACAAAGAAGGGTTGGCTTGAGAGCTCTCATCCATAAGTACTAGAATTAGAGTCAAAAGAATTTTATTTGGAATTTTAAATAAAATTGATTAATGTTAGATTCTTATTCTGAGATTGCTTACATATTTAGCTTAAATGACTGAGAGATGTTACACTTAAATTTTAATTTTAACCAAAGTATTTCTTTTAAAAAAGAGTATTTGTAATCAAATTGAGAGATTGACTTTGTCGTTTTATTATTGGTGTTTTAAAATGTTTTCTTTTTTTTAACCTTTATTGTATGACCTCTGATGTTCCATTGGACCCCGTAGCAGGTTGGGAAATGAGATAGGGAATGGATATTTAGACTTGATCACAGAGTACAGAATAGATTTGGGATTTGTTTAATTGTTGCAATGTCAGGACATATATGTGCCATTTTCTTAAGTATACCAGAAGAGCAATGGTTGGATTTGGGGAGAATAACTGACGTGTTTCTATCTTTTCATCTCCCCATTAGTTCAGTCTTCTAGGACAATGCTTTATTTGATATTCCCCATTTTTGGGAATTTGATAAGGTAATCATCCTGTTCTAATCTTCCTATTCCTTGCTGAATCTACTCTATGAGAAGAGAAATAGATAATCTTATTTAATCTCTTTTTCTACTTTATTCTCTCATTTTCTTGCCTTCTTCTTGCTGGCTACCTACACAAGAGATAGATGCTTTGGTGCTTTCTCAACACACATCAAGAATCGCAAAGACCTTTCTTATCCATACAGGGTCATCCTGTAGTTTGGAAGAGAGAGAAATGAGTTAAGTTCCTACTCAGCATACTGTAAACCAACCCTTATGGTTTCACATCTGAGCCCTGTTATTACCAATATAAAAACTGATATTATTTTCTTTACCTGACTCCAATGTCTAACTCTCAGGTGGTTCCATCTTAGGCCATAAGACAATATTATTCACTGTTCCTCTAACACCAAGAAATAGTAATACCCATATGCCCTGTACCTAGTGGTACAACACACAATCCCCTTATGTTTTCAGTCAGTTCAGTTGCTCAGTCGCGTCCAACTCTTTGTGACTCCATGGACTGCAGCACACCAGACTTCCCTGTCCACCACCAACTCCTGGAGATTGCTCAAACTCATGCCCATTGAGTTGGTGATGCCATCCAACCATCTCATCCTCTGTCATCCCCTTCTCCTCCTGCCTTCAATCTTTCCCATCATCAGGGTCTTTTCCAATGAGTCAGTTCTTTACATCAGGTGGCAAAGTATTGGGTTTCAGTTTCAGCATCAGTCCTTCCAATGAATATTCAGGGCTGACTTCCTTTAGGATGGGCTGGTTGGATCTCCTTGCAGTCCAAGGCACTCTCAAGAGTCTTCCCCAATACCACAGTTCAAAAGCATCAATTCTTCGGCGCTCGGTTTAGTTAGAGCGTATTTGTGCTGCCTCTACCCACTGGCCACTAGGAGGCGCCGTTGCCTCGTTGTCATCCAGTGTCTATGTGGTGGCGCTGCCTGGATGGCATTAAGGGAAAGCAGAGGGTTGGGAGAGTTAGGGAGTTGCAGAGGTCTCAAGTAAAGACTGAGAGTGAAGGAACGAGAGGCCAACCCTGCTTCCTCTGTTGTGTGGGTGGGTTTTGCTCTGACGGGACCTCTGAGTGCTCACTCGCTTCAGTCGTGTCCGACTCTCTGGGACCCCGTGGACTGCAGCCCAGCGGGCTGTGAACTACAGGTGCGCCTGCCCAGCGGGCATTTCTCTGAATTTCCTTAAGTCGTGGCTGCACAAGGAACTGGGATGCTGCAGCTTGCAGGTTCTGGGTTGGAGAAAGCAGAGAAGCAGTTTGAGTGTCAGAGCAGCCCAGCCTAGCGAGACAGAGCTCAAGCCACCGGCTCTGCTGAGCTCAGAGGGCAGGGCTGGGAGAAGGACAGGTGCTAACCTGGACCTCATCAGGGGGCCCTGGCCCCGGGCAGCTGACAACCACCGGGACACCTCTGGCAAACCCACGTGTCAGGCAGGGACTGGGTGGATCGGAACAACAGAATTTCTCCCCAGGAAGTTTTGCTCTCAGCAGGAAGATACGTAATGGAGTTTTGCCATTCACTCCAGATTCATGTGTCCCTTTGAAGCAGATGAGATCTGGCAGAAATGAGAATTTTTTTGTCTGGGCTACCTTGGTCTGATTTCAAGTTCTTTCTATGGGACTGCATCAGTCCCCCTTCTGTATCTCCTATCTAGCTGTGGCCTCTTTCAACCAGGAGCCCCCTATACGGTGATTGATTAGGTTCCTGTTGCTGTTCTAACAAATTACCATACATTTTGTAGCTTAAAACAATACAAGTTTATTGTCTGATGCTTTTGAAGGTCAAAAGTCCAAAATGAGTCTGTGCTGTGCTTAGCCGCTCAGCCGTGTCTGACTGTGTGTGACCGCATGGACTGTAGCCCGCCAGGCTCCTCTGTCCATGGAATTCTCCAGGCAAGAATACTTGAGGGGGTTGCCGTGCCCTCCTCCAGGGGATCTTCCCAAGCCAGGGATCAAACCCAGGTCTCCTGGATTACAGGCAGATTCTTTACCAGCTGAGCTACCAGGGAAGCACCAAAATGGGTCTAAGTGGGTTAGAATCAAGGTGTCAGCAGGGATGCTTTTGTTTTCTTGCCTTTCTCAGCTTCTAGAGGTCACAGGATTTCTTGGCTCATGGGCGTTTCCATCTTCAAAGCCAACAATGACAGATCAAGTCTCTTCTCATGCTGCATCGCTGTGACCCTTACTCTTCTTCCTTCTTTTTCCAAATTTTACAGTCCTTGTGATTACATTGGGCCCATCTGAAAAATCCAGGCTTGTTTCCCTACATTTATGTCAGCTGATTAGCAACCTTAATTCCATTGAGAACCCAATTCCTTCCCCCATGTTACGTAATATAACATATCCACAGTTCCAGGGCTCAGGCACTGACATCTTTGGGGAGCCATCATTCTGTCTACCATACCCTAGGTACCTGGTAACAAGGAAGGAACAAACAATGATCCTTTATAAAAATATAATAATGGCCTCAGTTTTATGTTTAGGATCCAACAGAAACCAAAGGGATGGACTCTGCAGGGGGAACAAGTACCTCTGGTAACATAATTTAGCCTGTAGACTCTTTGCTCTTTAAAATTGGCATGTATATCTTCCATTTCTCCCAGTGGCTCAGTGTTAAAGAATCTGCTTACAATGCAAGAGACCCGGATTTGATCCCTGGGTCAGGAAGATCCCCTGAAGAAGGGAATCACAACCCACTCCAGTATTCTTGCCTGGGAAATCCCATGGATAGAGGATCCCTATGGGGTACAGTCCATGAGGTTGCAAAGAGTTGGGCATGACTGAGTGACTAACACTCCTTGGTTCAGAAGACTTAGTACTGTGTCTCTGTGTTAATCACAAAATAAGGATTGAACTGGTCCTTCTTCTTGGTTAACAAATAACTCACTTGAACAACCCAGTAAACAGAGGCTTGCTTCTCTCAATTTTCTGTAACTTCAACCATGAGGGGAAGTGGGCTTGTGGCACCAGACCCCTTTTATAGGCAAAAGGCAAAATGTTAATGTAAAGACATTGAGTTTTTCCGGGAATAAGGATAGTATATAACTCAATGCTAGAGAATTTTATTTGCAAAGAGAACATGAAAATCCTCTGCTTATTTCATGGTGGGGATAGAGAAATATGGGAAATTCTATGCTAGGGGTTTTGAGAATTTAATAGAACTTGAGGATATATAAACTCAGAAAGATCTTTCACTGCAAAAAGAGATTTCAAATTGAATCAGTTCTCAGGTCATCAGTTCAGCCCCTGAAGCCCTAACAAGGCAGTTGCTATGCTTGTTTATCCTGGAGCGCTCAGAGCTAAACTCCTGACCAATGGATGAGTTTGAGTGTGATATGACCAGGGTCATCTAGCCACCGGTGAAAGGAATACGAGGGTTCATGGAGAAGCTGGATTGTAACGAGACAGTGAATTCATCTTTAAGTACTCGGAGTATGAGATTCAAGTGGAAAAATTGGGTTGGCAAGATCTAGATGAGAGAGAGTATAGAGAAGACATTATGAATTGTTGATACCAAAATAAATCTGTGGGAACCTCTATCTCATATCAATTATAATTGAGTTCAGTCCTGCTTGATTCATCTCCCAGAGATGCGGCCTTCTCTGAAGGGAGCTGCCAAGCTGGGAGTGGTGGCTCGTTCAGTGACGTCACTGACAGACACATCTTGCCAGGATAAGCAGCCCCGAGCACACTTCTCTGCCTATGCTCACAAGGGCCCTGCTCTGGTCCCGCCATTCTCATCCTGCCATGGGCACCCGAGCCCTCTGCTGTATTGCCCTCTGTCTCCTAGGGGTAGGTGAGTCCACGGAACATGTAGCGTTCTCCTGTTGGTTTGCCCTATTGTGACTCCAATATTTTTCTTATTCTGTTTCCAAATTCTTTCACAGGATCCACAGATGCTAACCTAGGGGTTACCCAGACCCCTAGGCATGAGGTGACAGAAAAGGGACAGGCAGTCACTCTGAGTTGTGAGCCGATTAAAAGCCACACTGCCCTTTATTGGTACAGACAGACCTTGGTGCGGGGACTGGAGTTCCTGATTTACTTCCGCAACGAAGCTCCTATAGATGAGTCAGGGATGCCCAAGGACCGATTCTCAGCTAAGATGCTTAACGCATCATTCTCCACTCTGAAGATCCAGCCCACGGATCCTGGGGACTCGGCCACGTACCTCTGTGCCAGCAGCAAGACACAGTGCTGCAGAGTCGCCCCTTCCTGAGCAGAAAACCTCTGCTTCCCCTTCCGGTTCTGCCCCCAGCTCTCTAAGTCATCCTTACTTCTCTTTCACCAAGAGAAGTGAGTGGGTTTGGGGCTTAACAAGAACAGAAAATAAGGTATCAACATAGACGATCTTATATGAGAAATCCTATAGGAATGGGATTTAGGGATTGCTCTGAAATTGTCAATGGACTCAAAATTCATCCCACATATAAGATAAGCCTTAATTACTCAGATCATAGAATTTCCTGCCTTCCTGCACTTGCCACCCGCATTTGAATGGAAGAAGCTCCAGTAATGGCTGCTCAGCATTCTCCATTCTTTTTCAACTCTAAGTTGTTAACAGAATCCTGCCCCACCCCAACACAAGTTTTTTTTTTTATAGGACCCTCTTTATCGTGATTACAGACATCCCATTCTAATGATAATATCAACTTAACATATATAGGACTTTTTCAAAACATTTTGGGTAAAGTAAACAGCTTAATTCATTAGGTGTAAGTTGCCACTCCTTGAATCTTGGTATTTATCCATCTCTCTCCTGCCTAGGAGAGATATTGATATTGAAATAAAACCACTCAATAGCTCAGCAATCCAAGTCTATGCCCCGATCAGTAATGCTGAAGAAGCTGAAGTTGAACAGTTCTAAGAAGACCAGCAAGACCTTCTGGAACTAATACCCAAAAAAGATGCCCTTTTCATTATAGGGGACCAGAATGCAAAAGTAGGAAGTCAAGATATAACTGGAGTGACAGGCAAATTTGGCCTTGGAGTACAGAATGAAGCAGGGCAAATATAACAGAGTTTTGCCAAGAGAACACACTGGTCATAGCAAACACCCTCTTCCAACAACACGAGAGATGACTCTGTACATGGACATCACCAGATGGTCAATACTGAAATCAGATAGATTATATTTCTTGCAGCCAAAGATGGAGAAGCTCTATACAGTAAGAAAAAACAAGACCAGGAGCTGACTGTGACTCAGATCATGAACTCCTTATTGCCAAATTCAGACTTAAATTGAAGAAAGTAGGGAAAACCACTAGACCATTCAGGTATGACCTAAGTCAAATCCCTTACAATTATACAGTGGAAGTGAGAAATAGATTCAGGGGATTAGATCTGATAAATGCCTGAAGAACTATGGATGGTGGTTCATGACATTGTATAGGAGGCAGGAATCAAGACCATTCCCAAGAAAAAGAAATGCAAAAAGGCAAAATGGTTGTCTGAGGAGGCCTTTCAAATAGCTATGAAAAGAAGAGAAGCAAAAAGCAAAGGAGAAAAGGAAAGATATACCCATTTGAATGCAGAGTTCCAAAGAATAGCAAGGAGAGATAAGAAAGCTTTCCTTAGTCATCAATGCAAAGAAATAGAGGAAAACAATAGAATGGGAAAATCTCATCAAGAAAATTAGAGAAACCAAGGGAATATTTCATGCAAAGATGGGCTCAATAAAGGACATAAATGCTCCTAACAGAAGCAGAAGATATTAAGAAGAGGTGGCAAGATACACAGAACTGTACAAAAAAGATCATGACCCAGATAATCACGATAGTGTGATCACTCAGCTAGAGCCAGACATCCTGAAATGCAAAGTCAAGTAGGCTTTAGGAACCATCATTATGAACAGAGCTAATGGAGGTGACAGAATTCCAGTTGAGCTATTTCAAATCCTAAATGATGATGCTATGAAAGTGCTGCACTCAATATGCCAGCAAATTTGGAAAACTCAGCAGTGGCCACAGGACTAGAAAAGGTCAGTTTTCATTCCAATCCCAAAGAAAGGCAATGTGAAAGAATGCTCAAACTACTGTACAATTGCACTCATCTCACATGCTAGTAAAGTAATGCTAAAAATTTTCCAAGCCAGACTTCAACAGTACTTGAACAGAGAACTTCCAGATGTTCAAGCTGGATTTAGAAAAGACAGAGGAACAAGAGGTCAAATTGCCAACATCTGTTGGATGATAGAAAAAGCAAGAGAGTTCCAGAAAAACATCTATTTCTGCTTTATTGACAATGCCAAAGCCTTTGATTGTGTGGATCACAAAAAACTGTGGAAAATTCTGAAAGAGATAGGAATACCAGACCACCTGACCTGCCTCCTGAGAAATCTGTATGCAAGTTAACAAGCAACAGTTAGAACTGGATATGGAACAATAGACTGGCTCCAAATCGGGAAAGGAGTACATCAAGGCTGTATATTGTCACCCTGCTTATTTAACTTATATGCAGAGTACATCATGAGAAATGCTGGACTGGATGAAGCACAAGTTGGAATCAAGATTGCTGGGAGAAATATCAGTAATCTCAGGTATGCAGATGGCAGAAAGTGAAGAACTAAAGAGCCTCTTGATGAAAGTGAAAGAGGAGAGTGAAAAAGTTGGCTTAAAACTCAACATTCAGAAAACTAAGATCATGGCATCTAGTCGCATCACTTTATTGCAAATAGATGGGAAAACAATGGAAACAGTGAGAGACTTTATTTTTGGAGGCTCCAAAATCACTGCAGATGGTGATTGCAGCCATGAAATTAAAAGATGCTTGCTCCTTGGAAGAAAAGTTGTGACCAACCTAGAAAGCATATTAAAAAGCAAAGATTCAATGCAATCCCTATCAAGTTACCAACAGTATTTTTCACAGAACTAGAACAAATAATTTCACAATTTGTAAGGAAATACAAAAAACCTCGAATAGCCAAAGCAATCTTGAGAAAGAAGAATGGAACTGGAGGAATCAACCTGTCTGACTTCAGGCTATACTACAAAGCTATAGTTATCAAGACAGTATGGTACTGGCACAAAGACAGAAATATAGATCAATGGAACAAAATAGAAAGCCCAGAGATAAATCCACGCACCTATGAACACCTTATCTTTGACAAAGGAAGCAAAAATATACAATGGAGAAAAGACAATCTCTTTAACAAGTGAGGCTGGGAAAACTGGTCAACCACTTGTAAAAGAATGAAACTATAACACTTTCTAACACCATACACAAAAATAAATTCAAAATGGATTAAAGATCTAAATGTAAGACCAGAAACTATAAAACTTCTGGACAAAAACATAGGCAAAACACTCTCCGACATAAATCACAGCAGGATCCTCTATGACCCACCTCCAAGAATATTGGAAATAAAAGCAAAAATAAACAAATGGAACCTAATGAAACTTAAAAGCTTTTGCACAACAAAGGAAACAATAAACAAGGTGAAAAGACAGCCCTCAGAATGGGAGAAAATAATAGCAAACGAAGAAACAGACAAAGGATTAATCTCAAAAATAAACAAGCAACTCCTGCAGCTCAATTCCAGAAAAATAAATGACCCAATCAAAAAATGGGCCAAAGAACTAAACAGACACTTCTCCAAAGAAGACATACAGATGGCTAACAAACACATGAAAAGATGCTCAACATCCCTCATTACCAGAGAAATGCAAATCTAAACCACAATGAGGTACCATTACACGCCAGTCAGGATGGCTGCTATCCAAAAGTCTACAAGCAATAAATGCTGGAGAGGGTGTGGAGAAAAGGGAACCCTCTTACACTGTTGGTGGGAATGCAAACTAGTACAGCCACTATGGAGAACAGTGTGGAGATTTCTTAAAAAACTGGAAATAGAACTGCCATATGACCCAGCAATACACATACACATACACACCGAGGAAACCAGATCTGAAAGAGACACGTGCACCCCAGTGTTCATCGCAGCACTGTTTATAATTGCCAGGACATGGAAGCAACCTAGATGCCCATCAGCAGACGAATGGATAAGGAAGCTATGGTACATATACACAATGGAATATTACTCAGCCATTAAAAAGAATTCATTTGAATCAGTTCTAATGAGATGGATGAAACTGGAGCCAATTATACAGAGTGAAGTAAGCCAGAAAGATAAAGACCAATATAGTATACTAATGCATATATATGGAATTTTAAAAGATGGTAACGATAACCCAATATGCAAAACAGAAAAAGAGACACAGATGTACAGAACAGACTTTGGGACTCTGTGGGAAAAGGCGAGGGTGGGATGTTCTGAGAGAATAGCATTGAAATAAGTATACTATCAAGGGTGAAACAGATCACCAGTCCAGGTTGGACACATGAGACAAGTGCTCAGGGCTGGTACACTGGGAAGACCCAGAGGGATGGGATGGGGAGGGAGGTGGGAGGGGGGATTGGGATGGGGAACACATGTAAATCCATGGCTGATTCATGTCAATGTATGGCAAAAACCACTACAATATTGTAAAGTAATTAGCCTCCAACTAATAAAGATAAATGAAAAAAAATTCAAGATCAAGCTTGATATTGAGTCTTCAGACAGTGAAAAGAAGCTCATGAAAATAGCCTTTTTAGGTGGATTGTCACAGAAAAAATCTATATTTCCAAGGTTCTTCTTGAAATTAGAGTGAATTGTCAGTAACTAATGATCTCTCAGACAGAAATAATTTAGAGAGCATGTGATAATAAGCATGACTGGCCAGGCCCTCTCTCCTGAAGGAAAAATGAATGGGCAAGACCCTTAAGGAGAAATGGAATAGATCATGTGCACAGAGAAATCCCAAATTATTCAACATAATTATTGCAAAAGCTTAGAGAACACTTAAAAGAGCACTTGTGCCTGAAACACTGTCATAGGGAATTTAAAATTGCTAAGAGAATGGATGAGACATTACAGTAGTTTGAAGTTATTCTTCCTTCTTACCATCAGGATAGGAAGAGAGGAACAATATCTATAGTAGAAAGTTCTTCTATGCTTCTTCCTATGTGACGGGCATTCCACTAGATGCTGAACACGTTCCATTAGTACTCCATATTACAGACAAGGAAACTAAAGAAGAAAACTTGTATGTAATTTTCCAAAAGTCACCCAGCTAAAAAATGGTGGGAAAGGATCCAAACACAAGAAATTTGAGGCCAGATTCTTTTTAATCATTTGCAAACCACTAATAAACAAAATCGAAATTATAGGTTCACTAAACTAGAGAAAGAAAGATACATCTTTAGGAAAAGTGCTAAAATCTTAGAAGGCTCAGTGTGCTTATGTGGAAGGAAAAGGCAGCCTCCAGTCAGGAGAGACAGATTTTAAAGGGAAGGGGGAATGCATTTGGGCTCAACTGCTCTCAAAGTTGTTAGAAAAGACAGAACTGTTTTCTTAGTTGTTACCTAAGTTGACAAGATAACTGGGCCCACCAAAGCCCTTTGGGAAGATTCTCTGGAGGAGGACATGGCAACCTACTCCAGTATTCTTGCCTAGAGAATCCCCGTGGACAGAGGACCCTGGTAGGTTGTGGTCCATGCAACAAAGAGTGGCACACGGCTGAGCTACTAAGCGCACACAAAGCAAAGTCCTTGAGAAATAAATGCACAGTCTCAGAGGTCACAGGGAAGATAGGAATGACTCTGAAAATCAACCTGACTGAAGGGCTAAGTACAATCTGGACAGTATTGGAAGGGATTGAATTGAAAATGTTCACATTATTGTACGAACATTATCTATAGGTTATTTTAAAGGGCCATGCCTAATACACTTACAAAATTATGATTCCTATGAAAGGTTTAGGAAAAAACAGGATATATTAAAGCAAAAGTATGCAAAACAAGAGAATGCCTTGTAGATGGGGTTGCTCAACAGAGGAAATTGAAGATATGCAATATTTGTTTTAATAGTGTTTGTTTTAGAAGACTCAGAGCTTAATTTCACATTTCTCACTAGGGAAGACAGCAGAGATTAAAAAAATCTAGAAGAACATATTAAAGAAATTAATGATTTGGGCCAGGATACAAACATAACATTAAAGAAGGTATTCAATTCCAGTGACTGCTGCTAACACCACTGTGTCTGAGGAGAGACAGAATGAATTTTAAAGGTATTTATAATTTTGAGAACTTCAATTAAATCTTTCTTAAAGGATTAGGTAATCACAAAGGGAAATAAGATGATTAAATTGGGATCTTTCTTGTAGAAATAAAATGCTGTAATGGAAATACTATTCAAAGCCTGGAGCATTCCAGATTTGAAAAAAGAGTGTGAATTGATGAAAAAAAATTAATGACTTAGATTGCTGTTTTCTAGAATTTCATAACGGAAGTAGTACTTATTTAAGTTTGGGGCGACTTTGAGTATTGGCATTTAATCATTGGTAGCTCATCATGATGTCATTTTTTTTAAAGGTTTTTTCTTTTGGATGTGGACCATTTTTAAAGTCTTTATTGAATTTGTTACAACATTGCTTCTGTGTTATCTCTTGGTTGTTTGGCCTTGAAGCATGTGCGACCTTACCTCCCTGGATAGGGATCAAACCCATACCCCTGCATTGGAAGCTGAAGTCTTAACCACTGAGCCACCTCGGAAGTCCCTATGATGTCATGTAAGTGTGTCCTGGAACCTCTGTTTGGTCATAATGGGAAATACAGCAGGAGAGACTGGAGAGGGAAAGGGAAACGGAGAGCTGATTCCCAGTGTTTCCGCCAGCCTGGCCTGTGAGTTCTTTAGTTACTATACTGCTGTGCACCATTTCATGTCCTGTGAGGCCCAGCTTAATTGCCCCCTGTGGCTCCAGGAGTAGATCCCAAAGAGCAGTAATTAATACTGGGGGGAGCCCCTTAAGAAGGTGGGAATAGACTTATCCTACCAGATGGCTCATCTCTTGTTGATCGTGGACACAATGGTCGAGTTCAAGGTGTTGAGAGAACATAAATCTTGAGAATCTCAGGGAAATATCTATTGCCCACTTTCGTCTCTGGGAGTTCCTGGAGCAATACCCTAGCCCCTCTGCCATCCCCTCCCTCTTCTCTTTGGTAAGAGAACTGAGTTACTGATTAGAGATTTTTTAAAGGAGGAACTCAGCAGGTCAGACCAAATCTTCCTACTTCTATCTTCTGTTTGTCTTCTGTCTGCAAGGAAGATGCTTTCTATTCTCCTGGCTCAGAATTACGGTAAAATTAGTGAGCAGACTGTATTCAGTGGGGAAGACTGGCTGCTGGGGAAACAGTAGTCAGGGGTGTACATTCATCTCAGGGGATACGAGCTACCACTCGGCGACACATCTTAGCCCCGCCTTTACTGGAGCCAATGCTGATGTTTGAATTTTGGTTTGACTTCAGTCTCTCTCTTTCTCAAGTGTTTTATCCGAGAAACAGGATTATTTTTGAACTTCTAAAACACAAACACAAATAACTCCCCATTGTCTATATACCAATGTAACAAGCGGAGTTCACCTTGGGTCTTGCCAAAAGTTCATTTCTAGTGACCCTGCCCAGATGGCCACCAGGAGATGCTGTGGTTCCACATTCCTTGGTGGCTTGCTGGAAGAACTGGGAGAACTGCCTGACAGTGGGGGTTAGAGAGAAGCTCTAAATCTCATGGTCTCTGAATCACGAACCTGATTTGCAGACACTGAGCAGGTGTTGGAGACAGAAAGGTAGGGACCAACGACGTCTATTCTTGTGCAAATGGGTGAAGACCCACAGTGAGCACAGACTCAGAGGCAAGCCTTGGATGGACTGTACAGTCCATGGGGTTGCAAAGAGTCGGACACGACTGAGTGACTTTCCTTTTCATTTCCATTTCATTTTCCTTCCATTTCATTTTCTGGGATGGTTGCCATGTAAAGGAGCCAGTGATACATGAATCGTTAACACCATGCAGTCCAAATTTATATGTGTGTGTGTGAGACAAGTGCACAAGAAACAGAACCTGTGTGATTCCCATCCCCCTTTATCCTCAACCCAAGTCTCATTAACCCACAGAGATGTGTGTTTAGGTGGGTCATAGGTAGATTGCAAAGAGTATGGGCAATATTCTAGTAGATGCCTCATGATACTGCAAGTATTCTGTGGAACGAGAGGGCTGAGTAGGGGACATCTTGGTGACTTTAAGAGATGTCCCCTTAATGGTTAAAGAAATGGCCTTAATGGAAAGGAAGATCTTGTTTTTCTGTAAGCTAATGCAGATCATCGAGCCAGCTCTCTGCTAAATTACTGAAAAAATTTAGAAAATAAGTCCCCAAGGTCATTTCTCTCTGCTCCAGGGGGGCACCTCTTGAGCCTGTCAAGATGTGGTAGGAAAAGGAGATGGTAAATTTTTGTGTCCTGATAGAAGGAAAGCAAAACAGTTCCTGTGTCAGGACATAAGAGAAGCTATTGGAATGGGCTTCCCTCTAAACCCAGCCTGGTCCCATCCTACCACTGTTGGGGGCCTTTATGGCAGGGCCCCAAGGAGGACAGCTTGACAATGTTCTGAGTTAGAGGGGCCCCGAGCCTTCAGAAGTCCAAAAGTGTGTCTGTATAAGCAGAAAATGTACCAGGGCCTGGGGTGACCCTAAGACTGATTTTTCTCTCCACTAGAGATTGGAGCACTTAAGAGGTAACTGGCTCACTCATATTCTGAACTTGTTGTAGTCTCACAGCTTCTCTGTTTCACAACATTTTGTATTCTACAGAAGATAAGTCCTGGATAGGAGTCAGAAAACTCACATGCTGAATGCTGTGTCCTGACTTGCAATGTTTTCTATTTGTCTCTGCTGTTATTGCCCCTCCTAAAGAATCTGCCTGTCAATGCAGGAGACATGGGTTCGATCCCTGAATTGGGAAGATCCCCTGGAGAAGGAAATGGCAACCCACTCAATATTCTTGTTGGAAAATCCCATGGACAGAGGATCCTGGCAGGCTGCAGTCCAAGGGATTGCAAGAGTCAGATATGACTTTGCAACTAAGCAACAGCAACAAAAAACCCTGTGTCCAGCTCTGCGTTCTTCAACCTCAGGTTGCAAGATGCTCTCCTGAAGCAAGTAAACACTGGACCAGGGAGTGGGCACTGCTGATTCTATAAAACCAAGAAAGTTTCACTATCATAATATTTCCAAGTAGGCAGTCATATGTTTCTGTCTCTTGACAGACTCCCAAGTTTGGGGAGTTGAGGAATGTGTCTCTGTGCCAACAGCCAAGACATGGAGCTAATGTTTTCCATGCCCTCTGTAGAATCTTACTACACTCCATACCCCCAAGAACTGGGTCGTTTTCCAGAGTCTCATCCTCACCACCAGAAAGAGTTCATTTATGAGTATTGGTTGCCTTAGTACAAGGAGAGTCAAGTGTTAACCATCAAAGAACCTTTTAGAGCTTTGCTAGGGGTTGAAGAGGGTTAGAATGGACTGAGAGAGCTTTATTACGGTTCCTCAAAGAAGGTCGAAGCCCTCATTTTTCACTGCACAACCCACACGAGGACCTGCAGGATTAAGGCAATTCTGAGGTTCACCACAGAGGTAAGATGGCTTCCCTGGTGTTTCAGACAGTAAAGAAACTGCCTGCAATGCAGGAGACCCAGGTTCAATCCCTGGATTGGGAAGAACCCCTGGAGAAGGAAATGGCAACCCACTCTAGTAGTCTTGCCTGGAGAATCCCATAGACAGAGGAGCTTAGCAGGCTATAGTCCACGGGGTCGCAAAGAGCCAGACACAACTGAGTGACTGACACATTCTCTTTCTTTTTATGAGGTAAGATGGAGCCCCTTCATGGAAAAGGTGCAGACATACAGAGGCCCTGTGCTGCGGGCTGGGGATTATGCAGCATAAGGGCATTGGTCTCTAGCTTTTGCTGGGAATAAAATCTTCACAAGCCAGTCTCTTTCCAGGGCTTCCATTTATGCCCCTTAGAGATGAGCACAGTGGCCAAGTACAAAGGCTTTGGGAGGAATCTGTGGCAAAGCTCTAACTCGGCAAGGATTTATTTTGATTTTCTATATCCAGGTGATAGGGAATGCCAGCAAGAGGCATGTTGAAGGTCTTAATATGTAAAGAGTAATTTACTGATGTCTGGAATTTGTGGTGCTGGTGGTACATTTAAGCAGAAACATTTAATGGACCATTGACATATGACACATCGGAGAAGGCCAGAGGGGTGGGAACACCAGGGCTGGGAGAGGCGGCAGCTGGAGAAGGTGCCTGGGGGGTCTGTGAATGAGCCAGTACACCCTAGAAGAGCTGGGACCTGTTCAGTCGGTCTCTTGCAGAGAATGAACGCTCACCTTTGGAAGGAGGTCCCCTGAGCAGGGTCAGAGTGTTGTGTCCCTGCCAGGTCCCTCTCCGCCTTGCGGAGGACTCAGAAGCCCCACCTTTCTGTTCACACCCACAAGAGCCCCATCTGGGTGAAGCATCCTCCTGCTGGCATCGCCATGGCCACCATGCTCCTCTGCTGTGTGGCCCTGTGTCTTCTGGGAGTAGGTACGTCCCCAGAAATAATCTGCATTCTTGGATATTTCCCGTTATGATTCCAATCATGCTTCTTATTCTGTCCCCAAACTCTGTCCCTCTCCACAGGGCCCACAGATGCTGGAGTCACCCAGACCCCTAGGCATGAGGTGACAGAAAAGGGACAGGCAGTCACTCTGAGTTGTGAGCCGATTAAAAGCCACGCTGCCCTTTATTGGTACAGACAGACCTCAGTGCGGGGACTGGAGTTACTGATTTATTTCAACAACCAAGAGCCTGTGGATGAGTCGGGGATGCCCAAGGACCGATTCTCAGCTAAGATGCCTAACGCGTCACTCTCCACTCTGAAGATCCAGCCCACTGATCCTGGGGACTCGGCCACGTACCTCTGTGCCAGCAGCAAAGACACAGCGCCGCAGAATCGCTCCTTCCTGAGCAGAAAACCTCTGCTTCCCCTTCCGGCTCAGGCCCTAGCGTCATCAGCTGTCTTCCTAGGCTTCACCCCTAGCAGCCCAGCACCTCAGTGTTCTAATGACCCTAGGGAAGGCAAGAGCAGAATGAAACAACCCATCACATTAGGAAACACGTGAGGGGAAGGCAGTAGAGGGCTTGGTTTCTGGCATTTCTCACACATTTCCCACAGAGGCTGACAGTCCATTTGTTGTTGTCATTGTTTGATCACTCAGTCATGTCCGACTCTCTGCAACCCCATGGACTGTAGCACGCCCCGCTTCCCTGTTCTTCACCACATCCCGGAGCTTGCACAAACTCATGTCCATTGATTCAGTGATGCCATCCAACCATTTTGTCCTCTGTAATCCCCTTCTCCTCCTCCTCACAGTCCAAGGCTAAGGGTAAATCTCACCCACTGGGCTTTCAAGTGATTATATAACCATCAGATAAACTCAGTTTGAAAGGGCTTCTACAAAATACTTGACTGGTGATCCTCAAAAGGGCTTCCCAGGTGGTGCTACTGGTAAAGAACCTCCTTGCCAATGCAGAAGACATAAGAGTCGTGGGTTTAATCCCTAAGTTGGGAAGATCCCCTGGAGAAGGGCATGGCAATCCACTCTAGCATTCTTGCTTGGAGAATTCCATGGACAGAGGAGCCTGGTGGGCTACAGTCCAGAGAGTCACACAGAGTTGGACATGACTAAGCAACTGAGCATGCACACACGATTCTCAAAAGTGTCAAAATCATTCACAACAAGAAAAGACTAAGAAACTCTCATGGCTTGAAGGAATCTAAGAAGACAGGTCATCTAAATGTTCTGTGGTGTCCTGGATTAGATCTTGGAACAGAACAGTAGAAAAAAGAGGGAAATCTGAGTTTAGCCTGTAGCTGACTTGTGTGTATGTTAAATCCTTGGTTCTAAGCAAAGAATCATGCTTATGCATGATGTTTACAACAGGGGAAATTGGATGAAAGGTGGAGAGGAACCATAATATCTGTACAACTCATGGGAAATAGGTTCTCCAGTGTTGAATCTCCAGAGTCCCTGCTATACCAACAAGGGATGTTGCTGTTAATTGTCCTGTTCCCCAGGCTCAGAGCACTCGGACAGATCCAAACTCAGCTGCTGCTGAGTGCTCCAATGCTTTCTGAACATCGGGCAGGGCAATGTAGGCCAAGCAGAAGCCTGCAATGTGGAAATCCACCACCAGGGCTGGCCCCCTGCTTCTCTGAGGCGCCCCTTCTGTCCCCTCCGCACACAGCCGCCACGCACACTGGGGTCACTGACTCTGCCATCGCCAGCTGCTGCGAGCTGACAAACACTGACGCCTAACAGTGAAGAGAATGTGTTGCAGATTTATATACAAAGGGCTCAAGTTGATTCATTTAGTATTATGGGGAAATGACACCCATAAAAATTCCCCAACTGATCAGCAGAACATTTTGTATTGTGTGGCAGGCTGAATAATGACCTCCGGCCCACCCCACCGTCCCAAAGACACCCATATATTCATCCCTGGAACCTATGGATGTTGTGGCAAAAATGGACTTTATAGATGTGATTCAGTTAAGACTTTGAGAAGGGGCATTTATCTGGGATTATCCAACTGGGCCTTAATAAGACCATGGGTATCTTTATCAGAGGGAGGCAGAGGAGATTTGATACAAATAGAAGAGGAAGTAGCAAGGTAACCACAGAGGCAAAGGTCGAACCCATAGGAGGTCAATACCTAGTTAAATGCATAAACAGGCCAGTTTTTTTGATGTCAGGTTTTCCTGATCATCCCTCAAAGGCAGCCTTCTTTGGGGAAAAATAAGCGTGCTCTTTCTTCTATGCTTCTGTTTCCCTAGAGGGAGCCACTGAGACCGTGGACGCCTGCTCACAGGGTGATGTCAGCGCCAGCCCACATAGGGACCCAGAGACATGGATCTGCTTTCATTTCTGCTCCTACACGCAAGTTCCCTCATCCGGAAAAGCTCTCATCTTCCTCTGGATCCTGCCATGCTCTCCAGCCTTCTCCGCTTAGCATCGCTGTGTCTCCTGGGAGCAAGTGAGTCCTCAGAAACACGAACGTCTCCACGGGGCCTTTTTCCTGTCTATCCCGGCCACGTATGTTCTTGTCTTCTCCCGTAGGGTACATATCACCTGAAGTCACCCAGTCCCCCAGCCACAGGGTCATAGAGAAGAAGCAGGCTGTGAATCTGCGTTGTGACCCTATTTCTGGACATGATTCTCTCTTTTGGTACTACCATGCTGTGGGGAAAGAAATGAAGCTTCTGATTTACTTCATAAGAGAGTCTGTGCAGGACAACCCGGGGATGCCCAAAGGCCGATTCACAGCAGAAAGGACGGAAGGGAGGTCTTCTACGATGAGGGTCCACTCTGAGGAGCTGGGTGACTTGGGAGTTTATTTCTGTGCCAGCAGCCGAGACACAGCGCTTCAGAGTTCCATCCTTGCTGTGCAAAACCACATCCTATCCACTCCTCTCAAGTCAGGCAGCCCTGGACTAGTCAGTCTTTCTCTGTGCCGCCTCCCCAAGGAAGAGAGAAGGGGAAGAACTGGAATTAACCACTGAAACTCAAGAGTATTTTTAAAAAATTTAACTGGGGATATCTGCGACTTGGGAGACTCCTGGGGCTCCTCATAGAGAAGTCAATCTATGCAAATTTATTTGCTTTAATTTATCTTATTGAAATATAGATGATTTGCAATGTTGTGTTAATTTCTATTGTACAGCAGTAACTCGAGTTACACACACACATATACATTACATTCTTTTCATATTCTTTCCATTATGCTTCATCACAGGATATTTAATAAAGTTTCCTGTGCTGTATAGTGGGTCTTTTTGTCTATCCATTCTATACATACTAGTTTGCATCTGCTAGTCCCAAACTCCCAATTCATATGCAAATCGATTTGTGTGTGTGTGTGTGTGTGTGTGTGTGTGTGTGATCCTGATGTAAAACACAGTGGGTTTCTTGCCTACCTTGGTGCTCTGATCTAAAAAGAATTGTGATGCTGATTGTAGCCACATCTTTATATCCCTTATTACATCATACACAAGTGTCCCTGATAGAAATAAAAATCGTGACTCAAAATGCATTTACTCTTTTAGTTTGCTCCCTGATAAAGGAGATGGTAAGTTTAAGTTACATTTGTCTAGCACACATCCATTATCAAATATTTTAAAAAGTTCATTTTTGAGTGGAATAACCAGATCCATTATCATCAGGATAATTTTCCTTTATCTGTAGGGTCTGATTTTTCTAACGTAAAAAGCACGGGTTAGTGCTAAATGTTAATGTGTGTCAGCCCCTCCCGACC
Source organism: Cervus elaphus (assembly GCF_910594005.1). NCBI lineage: Eukaryota > Metazoa > Chordata > Mammalia > Artiodactyla > Cervidae > Cervus > Cervus elaphus. The sequence continues at coordinate 111,525,309 of NC_057832.1, forward strand.
ATGTGTGAGGTCGGGTCCAGTGGCTGCACTAGGGCGCCAGCATCTTGGTGAGGCTAGTTCACTGGTGTGGTGGCCTGATCCTTCCAGATGCAGTCAGAGCAGAATGAGGGCCTGGATACAGCTCTAAGCCCTGACGTGACTCACCTTCACCCTTCGCCCAGATTTGCTCAGACCAGTGTAGGAAGGCTGCTTCTAGGCACATTTCTACTGGCCATAAGGAGACATTCTGTTGTCACTGATGGCTAAAAGGTGTACATATTTCTTTGGTGCTCTCTGAAAAGTGGTCATAAATAGAGAGATTCCAGGACCTGGTTTCTGCATGGTGAGGAGAAGAGAGTTTGCAAGCATCAGTCATCCATCTGCGATGAGGAGGACAAAACACAGACATTATCTCAACAAGACTTCAGCAAAAGCTATTCACATGTTGGGGGCTTCCCAGGTTGCTAGCGGTAAAGAACCTACCTGTCACTGCAGGAGATGCAAGAGATGCAGGATCGATCCCTGGGTTGGGAAGATCCTCTGGAGAAGGAAGTGGCTACCCACACCAGTACTCTTGCCTGGAGAACCCCATGGACAGAAGAGCCTGGTGAGCTAGGGTCCATGAGTCACAAAGAGTCAGACATGACTGCATGGCTTAGCACAGCACACACATTCACGTGCTGAGGGACCTCTGAACTATCCTATAGGAAAAAAGAAATGAGTGAGATGGAGAGGCCAGGATGGAATGGGGCAGATGTGGGAACAGGGGCAGATAAGGGAACATCACCTTTACTCTATACCTGATCCGGCCAAGCCCAGATGCCCCTGTCAAGCAGGAAGCTGTGTGCATTATCAGTGAGGGTGTCCTTGTGCTGCTGACATTGACGTCACAGGCAGACTGCCTGTCTGTCTCTCAACCCAGAGACCAGAGTCTGGAACAGAGGTCTCCTTCCTGTCCCAGCCCTGCCATGGAGCTCAGGCTTCTTCTCTGCATGGCCCTGTGTCTCCTGGGAGCAGGTAAGTCCTGGTCAGAAAGGACGTCTCTAAAGCTTGTCCCCAGTTCTGTGCATTTCGTTTAAGGCAACAACATGACCCTCTTCTGCACTCCGTCTCTAAACCTTCCTCCTCTTCCGCAGGTCACGTGGGAGCCATGGTCATTCAGAACCCAAGATACCTGGTTACCGGGATGGGAAAACCAGTGAACCTGAGCTGTTCTCAGAATATGAAGCATGATGTCATGTACTGGTACCAACAGAAGCCAAGCCAAGCACCAAAACTGCTGTTGTACTACTATGATAAACAAATCACCAGGGAAAAAACCACCTCTGAGAACTTCCAGTCCAGCCGGCCTAACACCTCTTTCTGTTCTCTTGACATCCGCTCGGCAGGCCTGGGGGACTCAGCTGTGTATCATTGTGCCAGCAGCAGAGACACAGAGCTGAAGCCTTCCCTCCCCTCTGTTCATAAACCTCTGCTTCCCAGAGCCGAGTCCCCTCTAGACCTGCCTTCCCCCCGGCAACCACAAGAGGAAGTGGTTTAAGGCTGTCATTATCTCCTCTGTAGATAGAAGTTGAATCTAAACCTACAAAAGCCATTAACAGTTATGCCAGGAGTGGAAAAGTGGTTAATCTCACCCAATATTCAGTTGGTGGTAATTTCCCTGGATCACCCCTTCTGTTCTCTTCAGTAGAGTAATAGAACCTTTTTTCTTGGTTGTTTCTTTTAAAGTCCGAGTGGTTGAGTCAGAAACATGTTTAAGGACAGACCCAGGCAAGAGGTAACACCATTCCCCTGCATTCTCGCCATTAGAGGAAACTGCCCTCCTAAGCGTGTGAATGCAGTCTCACTGTTTTCTTATCAAGTAGGGAAAATTGATGGTGATGGTCTAGTTGCTAAGTCGTGTCTGACTCTTGCAACCCCATGGACTGTAGCCCATCAGACTCCTCTGTCCATGGGATTTCCCTGGCAAGAATACTGGAGTGCATTTCTTTCTCCTCTTCCCAACCTAGGGATCAAACCCAGGTCTCCTGCACTAAGCTGGGTCTCCTGCATTGCAGGCGGATTCTTTACCAACTGACCCACCAGGGAAGCCCGGGGAAAATTAGAACTGCTAAAAATTTGTGCCAGATTTGAAGACACGTGAATTGCCTGGGACATGCATTATGCACAGTGCCTCTATCTATTTTTCCTGGTATAAATCCATCTATGAACCATTTAAGTGGCACAAATAGGTCTCATGTCAAAATGGAGAAGCAGCACTGTGGAAGATGTATTAAAATTACTAGAGTTTGCCCTGTCTTTTTAATATTAATAAAAATACCAAACACCACAGTTTGTTTGAAACAAAAGGGATTTCTGCACTCTACTATGAACAGCTTTCTGAAAGCCAGTATGTGTCTTATGTCCTTTACTAGGTTGAAATATTTATGGTGACTGATTAAATAAGTGGATGCATGAGTGAATAAAGTTCATCAGTGCAGAAAGGAATTGGCATCTGCTAGCTGTGAGATGCCTGATTCCAAAGATGAGAATGTTTTAATGCTGTGTCCCTGTTTTAATGCTGAAGGACACAGATATTCTTACTATGCAGTAATGTATTACATCACTGCATATAGGCACCAATATCACAGGTGTCCAAGTCTTTAATCAAGAGACCAAGAAGTACTGCCCTAGATCCAGTTCTGGTGATGTTAGGTAAAAGTCAGAGAAGCTGAAAACTGGCATCTGAGTCACCCACCATCTAACTTCCATGTTCTACTTTCCTCTTCCTTAACCCAGCATGCATTTGCACCGCTTTTCTTATGAGTGATTAAACCCTTTGTCTATTTATTCATCTACCCAGATATCAAATTTTTCCTCTATAAAATGAGACGTTGGGCCCCAATTAATCTAAGGCCGCTCACATTTTATGGCTCCATGGTACAGTCTAGAAAACTGACTCATCTTGAGTGCAATGGCCAAAGAATTCCACCAGGGGGGCGGCAGATGAGAGCCCCCTTTCCTTCCCCAAATATTCCACCTCCTCTTGAATAAAAGGAGGGGAGAAGTGAAAACCACAGGCTCATCTCATTTCAGGCCCAGGTGAAAGGTGGAAAGATGATACGAGCCAACAAAAGAAAATAAAGGAACGAAAGATAAGAAAAAGTGGAGAGGGGAGTGGTACGAACTGTTTCAGAAGCTAAGAGCCTGTAATAAAGGTTATTCCTCTCTCAACACTGTCCTCCATACGGACACATTCTTAACTAGGTTGTGTGTATAGTTAAGAAAAGATGCTCCACTCAACTGATGTACAAGATTAGTTCTAGAAACAATATTTTTTGAGAGAAAATGCCTGTTGAAGAGAAGTGGGAAGGAAGCCAAGGAGGTTGGGGAGGCCATCTGACTGGGAGGCAGATCTGACCTTGTAAGGAGAGAGGGAAGGAAGAAAGGAGGAAGGGGAGAAAAAGGAAGGAAGCGAGGAAGGAAGAAGCATAGGGCTTTGGCTGCCCTTCTTTAAGTCACAGTAGAGCTCTGAAGCTCTGTGTCGTCGTGGCCTGCCGCTCACCATGGTGGCAGGGACAGTGGCTCACTTCTCTTAGAATGACACCCTTCTGCTCTCTGAGTGGGTTCCCCGGGGGGGGTGTGTCTTCTTGACTTGCCCCCCCACTCCCAGAATGGGACCTCCACCCTATGGGCAAGTCAGAAAGAAGGAGACTGGGGCCTTGTGTTCTTGGCCTGTTATTTCTGGAACAGAGTCCGCCCTTTGAATAGGTGCTGGTGGAAGGAGGGAGCACAGACCTCTGGGCTGGACTGCCAGGAACAGAGTTTCTACACCGCAGGTCTGGAGGGGAGGAGCACAGTTGGCAGCTGGCCCCTCCCCAGGAGAAACTCGGGGACCCCTGTGTCCTGGACCGCAGCCCCATGAGCTAGAGCTTCTATCACAGAGCAACAGGGCAAGAGTCACGGCTCAGTGCTGCTGACTCACATGGCTTCTCCCAAGATTTAGGAGATTTTCTTGAGTAACTGTTCCTCCATTTGCTGTATGCTCTTGGGACAGTTTTCAAAGGCTGCAAATGCTTGTTTCTAAATGTTCAGACATCATGCCATTTTCTTTGGAAATCAGGTATTCAGAGCTTCCTCACGCTGTCATCCTGGAAGTGCTTCTCACCCCAGAACAACTGTTCACATAAACAGGTAGCCAGGCCCTGGATTATAATTTGCCAACCCCAGCTTGAGCCTCATTTTGTCCCACAACAAAAGCATGGCCATTCTGGGAGTACTGGTGAATCTCTTCTGTGCTTTCTTTCTGATGTTTGTTAGTTCCATTCTACAGAGACACAGACTACCCCTGAATCAAAACAAAGGTTTCTGGAGTTTTTTGCGTAGCTTCTTCCTCTCTGGTAGTCTTCCTCCTAAATTGTAGTTGCTTTGGTTCCCTCTGTCTTCTAACCTCTGTCTCATCACAACATTTACCTTCTCTGTTTTTCCTTTCACACTTGTTATGTGTCTGACTCTTTGTGACCCCATGGACTGCAGCACGCCAGGCCTCCCTGTCCATCACCCACTCCTGGAGTCTACTCAAACTCATGCCCATCGAGTCAGTGATGCCATCCAACCATCTCATCCTCTGTCATCCCCTTCTCCTCCCACCTTCAATCTTTCCCAGCGTCAGGGTTGGCTCTTCACATCATCCCTCCTCACTGTGTACAGATTTGCCCCCATTCTTTTCTGGTTTCAGAAGAATCAGTCTTGTACTGTCTGTTTTCCAAAGACTGAGTACAGTTGTTTCCTATATTCTATTTTTTCACTTGTACAGAGTAGGATTCTAAAGTTAATGGATAGATTTAGGTTCTGGTGACTGCATTTAATAAAATAACAGACAGGAAATGAGAAATCTAATGGGAGATGATGTGAATGAAGCTGAGGGAAAAGATTTCCAGGACCTAGTGTCTATAGTCTACAGTCAATGCTGTCAGATGCTTCAAAGAGATCAAGCAGCCAGAGAAAAAAATTAAGTTTGGGAGCTTCCCTGGTTGCTCAGTGGTAAACAACCCACCTGCCAATACAAGAGACATGGGTTCGATCCCACATGATGTGGAGCAACGATGCCCATACACCACAACTATTGAGTCTGTGCTCTAGAGCCCAGGAAATGCAACTACTGAGCACATATGCTGCAATTGTTGAAGCCTGAGCACCCTTGAGCCCATGCTCTGAAGCAAGAGACACCACCGCAATGAGAAGCCCACACATCACATCGAGAGTAGCCCCCATTCTCTGCAACTAGAGAAAAGCCCGCCCAGCAATGAAGACCCAGCACAGCCGAAATTAAATAAATAAAATAATTTCAAAAAATAAGTTTTTGTCCTAGTAAATATGCCATACTAATCTGTAGAGGAATAATTTTATAAGCATAGATAGAGTGGAAATATACCATGAAAAAGCTGAAGATGGCATCTAAAGGAGTGACTCCTTTGTGGCAAAAGCAAACGTCTTTATATACATTTCACTGGGTTCCAGGAAGTGACCACATCACAGAGGAGCCGCTCACAGGGGATGAAAGAGCCTCAGAGAAACCCACTTGCCTCTGCCCTTTTCCTGATGCTGCCATGTGCCCCACATTCACCTGCTTCACTGTCCTTTGTCTCCTGGGTGCAGGTGAGTCCCTGTCTTGATCTGGTCGGTGCCCTGCTCTCAGCCTTTCATCCAGGTCATCAGACTCCCTCCAGGGCTGAGTCTCCTACTTCTGTGTGCTTTCTTCACAGGTTTCCTTGAGGCAGAAGTCACCCAGACTCCAGGGCACCTGGTTCAAGGGAAAGGACTGGATGTGGAAATGTATTGTGTTCCCGAAAAGGGACATATTTATGTTTTCTGGTATCAACAGATCCTGGCAAAAGAATTCAAGTTCTTGATTTCCTTCCAAAATGATAAAGTCTTGGATGATAAAGAGATGCCTAAGAAGAGATTTTTAGCTGAGTGCCCCTCAGACTCACCTTGCAGTCTGAAGATCCAGGCTACAGAGCCGCAGGACTCAGCTATGTATTTCTGTGCCAGCAGTGACTGCACAGTGAGAAATATTGGCTAAGCTTAATACACAAACTCAACCCAGGCTCAGCTCAGGAAGCAGGTGGTATAATAGGTTGAAAGGAAATAACAGACAAGAACTAGAGCAATCTTAAGCCATATGAAAATTTCTTTCAAGACTAAATGTATTATTGTATCTTATAAAATCTTAAAACAAGAACACAGGCATTCTTCTGGAATGAAGTCCCAAAACTGTGATATGGTAGATTTGATGACTCCTTTCTTTTTCCAAGTTGTAGGCTTCATTTATTCTCCCTTGTTATAAACTGTCTCCTCTATTTCTTAGATTTCATAGTAAGCTGTTGTTCAGTCACTCAATCATGTCTGACTCTTTGCGGAGCGGACTACACTCCATGGGCTGCAGCATGCCAGGCTTCCCTGTCCTCACCATCTCCCGGAGCCTGCTCAAACTCATGTCCACTGAGTCAGTGATGCCATCCAACCATCTTGTCCTCTGTCATCCCCTTCTCTTGCCTTCAGTCTTTCCCACATCAGCGTTTTTTCATAGTAAGTAGAAGATTATAGATTCAGATGTCAGCCCTCCAGCCACATTAAGGACCAACTTTATCTCATGTTAGATTCCAAATCTAGAAAATAGGGGAAAAGATGATCCTATTTTACTTGAAAACATGCTTTTGGAAAATACATTAGCCAAAGGGGTTGGGCTATTTTGAACAACATGGCAGCTGAGGCTCTGTCACTTTGACTTTATAGATCAAAAATTGCAGAGAGGAATTCTTTAATTAGGAAGCCAGGACACCCAAGAGATGGTCATCACACATGAGTGTGAAGAAGAATTAATGCATTTGCTGGACACAGAAAACCTAGGAAAACAGAAAGAAACTAGAGAAGGGAGCAGATCTTTAGTTTCTAGAATGATGTCAGCCCAAGTGAAGACTCTGGTTAATATCTTTTTTAAGGCATTAAATCCAGGTAACACAAAAAACACGTTAATTTTAAGTGTGACCATGTCAGACCCCACAGTCACTAATTATTTTCTATGGAGTTGATGGAGGAGACAGATTGATATGTTCTCAGCAAAAAAATACCTGATGTGCAGACAACTGAAATCAAGATAATTGAAAAACCCTCAGGTATCTGACCCAAGTTGTAATGAGGGACAATACAATCTACATCAGTGTAAGTGAAGGGAGCTGGGGAGGTCATTGCTGTGACATGGAGCAGTTAGGGAATTCAAAATCCCTCTGTTAAAATCTAACAATCCTTTCTTTTTACAATTCTGATCATTTAGCACCATGTAACAAAAGCTTATTTCCTCTTTCTAGTCAATCACTTCTGTTCTTATTTTGATATAAGATGAACCTATTTTCTTACTCCCAGAAGTTCAAATATAATTCTTTTTTTTTCTCCTCAGGCAAAATTTCATTCTGACCCCCTGAAACAGAAACTCAAAGAGAAATGCTCCTTGGTGTCCATTTTTGCTCCTTTTCAAATCTGATCTTACTCTTGATCACCAGCACTTTGTTTTTGTCACAGAAGAGTCACTCCTTTGAGTGCTATCTTCAGCTTTTTAAAGGGGTATTTCCATTCTTATGAAACTGTTAAATATTAGAAACTCCTAAATATTAGAAGTATATATTTTGCTGAAATAAAGACTTATTTTTGTTTCTCTACAGCCTAATCTCTTTGAAGCATTTGACAACACTGACTATATTTTACCCTAGGCCCCGGAAATTTCTTTTCCTTCAGCTTCATTCACATCATTTTCAATTAGGTTTCTTGTTTCCTATCTATCTTTTAATACAATTTTCAGAACCTAAATCTGTCCATTAAATATTCCCTTTCCCAGGCTTCCCTGTAGCTCAGACAGTAAAGAATCTGCCTGTAATGTAGGAGACCCAGGTTTGATCCCCAGGTAGGGAAGATCCCCTGGAGAAGAGAATGGCAACCCACTCTAGTATTCTTGCCTGGAGAATTCCATGGACAGAGGGACATGGTGGACTACAGTCCATGGGGTCACAAAGAGTTGGACAGGACTGAGTGACTACTATACTACTTCCCAGGAAATTCTTGTTCTACTTAAATTTTAACATGTAATTTAATGCATTAGGTGTCTTTTTCAGTTAGTTTAGCCTATTAAGAATCTTTGCTTGAAAAAAAAATGTATTGTGATCTGAGACAACTTGCCTCACCTGAGGGACAGAATAAACAGGTAAATTCTAAGACAGCATCAGAATTTCAAGGCAAAACTTCTGGGGTGGGTTATAGGAATGCATATAATTCTACCAAGACCCTGGTGTTTTTTGTTCATATTAAAATTTGAGAATATATGTCAAGAGAACTTTATAAGATGGATAGAATTGCAACCCTTGTGTAGAACTCTACCATTCTCTTCTTGATCTTTTTTTTTTTTAATTTTCACTCTCTTCTTTTCCCTTTTCACTTTCTTCTCTCTTCTTTGTTGTTAGAATGATTTCTATATTCGATACATAACAGGATGCCAGCAAGATAGTTTCCCATGAAAGGAGAGACATAATTATAGCTAAATAATTTATAATCCTAGATCAGTATTAAAAACAGCCACTGATTTCTGATGAAAATTTTGAAGCACGTGCTTCAGTGTCAAATGAAAAAAATATATTCCACAATTGCTGGCAGCATCACTTCCTGATTCTCCTCCAGGTCTTCGGGGGTCCTGCTTGCCCCAGTCTTGTTCCAGCTTGATGTCAGAGGACTCAGTTGGCAAGTAATGTGATTCCATGACCCAGCTTCTCTGGAGCGATGGGGCCAGGGTTTGGAGGCAGTCTTTGGACTCAGAGATTGAATTAAATCCAACAGAGAAGTCTCATACCTGCTAGTGTTGGAGGGTCTCCTGTGGAGGCCTGGGTTGGCAGAGGCTCACCACAGGGATGGGGTACTGCCAGCAGCAGTCCTGGAAGGTCCCCTTTGGCATAAGCCCTCCTGAAGGTCTCCATCAACCCAACCATAGAGTCTGCAGACCCTAGAGCTGGGTGACCCCGGGTCAAACAACCAACAGGGAGGGAGTGCAACCTTATGGTTTTCTTAAACTTCCACTTTCCTAAGAGCCCTCAAGTGGGTTTGGAGCCTGTTCACATTGTCCATGTAACAAAATTAACAAGAGGTCAAACATTTGGACTGAGGGTTCCCCATCTCCTGCAGAAGGTGCCCCTCAGGCTGTGGGTGTTGTCAATGGTGCCCATGGTCTGCAATCCTCTTTGCTGTTGCGCATCAGAAACCATTGCTGGGAGAGCGATTCCTACTATGATCCTAGCCATGGACACGAGGCTCCTCTGCTGGGAGACTTGCCTCCTGGGGGAGGGGAGTTCAGAGGTGCATGAGAACCTTTGTAGAAGATGTATGTGTCCTAGAGCTACAAGAGAAGCACTCTCTGTGCTTCCCACAAGACACGCAGACCCTGGGGTCAGCCCAGTACCACCCACTGATCACAGAGATGGGATGGGGTGAGTCTTAGATCTTTCAAGATCTGAAATAGCTCAACTGGAATCCCATCACCTCCACTAGCTTTGTTCGTAGTGATGCTTTCTAAGGCCCACTTGACTTCACATCCCAGGATGTCTGGCTCTAGGTGAGTGATCATACCATTGTGATTATCTGGGTCATGAAGATCTTTTTTGTACAGTTCTGTGTATTTTTGCCACCTGTTCTTAATATCTTCTGTTTCTGTTAGGTCCATACCATTTCTGTCCTTTATCAAGCCCATTTTGCATGAAATGTTCCCTTGGTATCTCTAACTTTCTTGAAGAGATCTCTAGTCTTTCCCATTCTGTTGTTTTCCTCTATTTCTTTGCATTGATCACTGAGGATGGCTTTCTAATCTCTCCTTGCTTTTCTTTGGAACTCTGCATTCAAATGGATCTTTCCTTTTCTCCTTTGCTTTTCGCTTCTCTTCTTTTCACAGCTATTTGTAAGGCCTCCTCAGACAGCCATTTTGCTTTTTTGCATTTCTTTTCCATGGAGATGGTCTTGATCCCTGTCTCCTGTACAATGTCATGAACCTCTGTCCATAGTTCATCAGGCACTCTATCAGATCTAGTCCCTTAAATCTATTTCTCACTTCACTGTATAATCATAAGGGATTTGAATGGTCTGAATGGTTTTCCATACATTCTTCAACTTAAGTCTGAATTTGGCAATAAGAGTTCATGATCTGAACCACGGTCACCTCCTGGTTTTGTTTTTGCTGACTGTATAGAACAAAGGTCCGCCTAGTCAAAGCTATGGTCTTTCCAGTAGTCATGTAGGGATGTGAGAGTTGGATGGTGAAGAAAGCTGAGCACGGAAGAATTGATGCTTTTGAACTGTGGTGTTGGAGAAAACTCTTGAGAGTCCCTTGGACTGCAAGAAGATCCAACCAGTCCATCCTAAAGGAGACCAGTCCTGGGTGTTCATTGGAAGGACTGATGTTGAAGCTGAAACTCCAATACTTTGGCCACCTCATGCGAAGAGTTGACTCATTGGAAAATACCCTAATGCTGGGAAGGATTGGGGGCAGGAGGAGAAGGGGATGACAGAGGGTGAGATGGCTAGATGGCATCACTGACTAGATGGACTTGGGTTTGGGTAGACTGCGGGAGTTGGTGATGGACTGTGTGCTGTGATTCATGGGGTTGCAAAGAGTGGGACACGACTGAGCAACTGAACTGAACTGAACTGATAGAGCTTCTCCATCTTTGGCTGCAAAGAACATAATCAGTCTGATTTCGGTGTTGACCATCTGGTGATGTCCATGTGTAGAGTTTTCTCTTGTGCTGTTGGAAGAGGGTGTTTGCTGTGACCAGTGCGTTGTCTTGGCAAAACTCTATTAGCCTTTGCCCTGTTTCATTCTGTACTCCAAGGCCAAATTTGCCTGTTACTCCAGGTGTTTCTTGACTTCCTACTTTTGCATTCCAGTCCCCTATAATGAAAATGACATCTTTTTTTGGGGTGTTAGTTCTAAAAGGTCTTGTAGGTCTTCATAGAACCATTCAACTTCAGCTTCTTCAGCATTACTGGTTGGGGCATAGGCTTGGATTACCGTGATATTGAATGGTTTGCCTTGGAAACGAACAGAGATCATTCTGTCGTTTTTGAGACTGCCTCCAAGTACTGCATTTTGGACTCTTTTGTTGACCATGATGGCTACTCCATTTCTTCTAACGGATTCCTGCCCACAGTAGTAGTATCTCAAATCCTGAAAGATGATGCTGTGAAAGTGTTGCACTCATTATGCCTGCAAATTTGGAAAACTCAGCAGTGGCCACAGGACTGGAAAAAGTCAGTTTTCATTCCAATCCCAAAGAAAGGCAATGCCAAAGAATGCTCAAACTACCACACAATTGCACTCATCTCACACGCTAGTAAAGTAATGCTCAAAATTCTCCAAGCCAGGCTTCAGCAATACATGAACTGTGAACTTCCAGATGTTCAAGCTGGTTTTAGAAAAGGCAGAGGAACCAGAGACCAAATTGCCAACATCTGCTGGATCATCAAAAAAGCAAAAGAGTTCCAGAAAAGCATCTACTTCTGCTTTATTGACTATGCCAAAGCCTTTGACTCTGTGGATCACAATAAACTGTGGTAAATTCTGAATGAGAGGGGCATACCAGAGCACCTGACCTGCTTCTTGAGAAACCTATATGCAGGTCAGGAAGCAATTGGACATGGAACAACAGACTGGTTCCAAATAGGAAAAGGAGTACGTCAAGGCTGTTTATTGTCACCCTGCTTATTTAACTTATATGCAGAGTACATCATGAGAAACGCTGGGCTGGAGGGAGCATAAGCTGGATTCAAGATTGCCAGGAGAAATATCAATAACCTCAGATATGCAGATGACACCACCCTTATGGCAGAAAGTAAAGAGGAACTAAAAAGCCTCTTGATGAAAATGAAAGTGGAGAGTGAAAAAGTTGGCTTAAAGCTCAACATTCAGAAAACTAAGATCATGGCATCCAGTCCCATCACTTCATGGCAAATAGATGGGGAAATAGTAGAAACAGTGGCAGACTTTATTTTGGGGGACTCCAAAATCACTGCAGATGGTGATTGAAGCCATGACATTAAAAGATGCTTACTCCTTGGAAGGAAAGTTATGATCAACCTAGATAGCATATTAAAGAGCAGAGACAGTACTTTGCCAACAAAGGTCTGTCTAGTCAAGGCTATGGTTTTTCCAGTGGTCATGTATGGATGTGAGAGTTGGACCATAAAGAAAGCTGAGCGCTGAAGAATTGGTGCTTTTGAACTGTGGTTTTGGAGATGACTCTTGAGACTCCCTTGGACTGCAAGGAGATCCAACCAGTCCATCCTAAAGGAGACCAGTCCTGGGTGTTCATTGGAAGGACTGATGTTGAAGCTGAAACTCCAATACTTTGGCCACCTCATGTGAAGAGTTGACTCATTGGAAAAGACCCTCATGTTGGGAGGGGTTGGGGGCAGGAGGAGAAGGGGATGACAGAGAATGAGATGGCTGGATGGCATCACCGACTCGATGGACATGAGTTTGAGTAAACTCCGGGAGTTAGTGATGGACAAGGAGGCCTGGCATGCTATGATTCACGGGGTCGCAGAATCGGACATGACTGAGCGACTGAACTGAACTGACTGAACTGAGCCTTAGATAGGATCCAATTTCTGATTACATCAGTTCAGTTCAGTTCAGTTCATTTGCTCAGTCATGTCCGATTCTTTTCGCCCTGTGGACTGCAGCATGCCCCAGCTTCCCTGTCCATCACCAGCTCTTGGAGTTTGCTCAAACTCATGTCCATTGAGTTGGTGATGTCATCCAACCATCTCATCCTCTGTCGTCCCCTTCGCCTCCTGCCTTCCATCTTTCTCTTCATCAGGTCTTTTCCAGTGAGTCAGCTCTTCACATCAGGTGGCCCAAGTTTTGGAGCTTCAGCTTCAGCATTAGTCCTTCCAGTGAATATTCAGAATTGATTTCTTTTAGGATTGACTGGTTGGATCTCCTTGCAGTCCAAGGGACTCTCAAGAGTCTTCTCCAACACCACAGTTGAAAAGCATCAATTCTTTGGTCCTCAGCCTTCTTATGGTCCAACTCTCACATCCATACATGACTACTGGAAAAAACATAGCTTTGACTAGGTGGACCTTTGTTGGCAAAGTACTGTCTCTGCTTTTTAATATGTGTCTAGGTTGCTCATAGCTTTTCTTCCAAGGAGCAAGCGTCTTTTAATTTCATGGCTGCAGTCACCATCTGCAGTGATTTTGGAGCCCAAGAAAATAAAGTCTGGCTCAGTTTCCATTGTTTCCCCATCTATTTGCCAGGAAGTGATGGGACGGGATGCCATGATCCTTGTTTTTTGAATGTTGAGTTGTCTGGTCATGTATTTGTTGAGAATGTCTGGTCATATATTTCTTTACAAAATGTGAGGCTGGAAATGGAGTTTCTGTTTCCTTCCATTCCCAAAGCGCTACAGCAGAATCAGGAGGCCCACAGGTGGATTCTCAGCCAAAAGACGTAAGGGCACCCATTCCCCTCTGAAGCTCCGGCCCGAGGATCCTGGGACTCAACTGTGCATCCCTGAGCCAGGCAGTCCTGGTGCAGTGTGGCTGAGTCAGTCTCCTCTGGTGCAGGCTCCCCGGCCTCTCTTCTCCCGCTGAGCTCTAGGAAGATGTTTGAAAAGACCCTTCCTTATCTTTCTGCCTCAGAGGAAAGAAGCAGCTTGAAGGCTGTGACTCCAGCTGCTACCGGCAGGGAGCCAGACTGTAAATTCTCTCTTAAATTATTCTGATGGATATGCTTTGGGACTTGGGCTTCTGAAATTCCTAAAAATAATGCAGAATTAGGCAGCCTGTGATTAGAATTAGGTTTAGTAATAAAGAACCCCATCCCAACAATTTCAAGTACAGAAGCCAGATAGCTGAAGTCAGTATCTCAGAAATGCTAAGAAACTCCTTCTGAGTTTACCTCAAACACAACTCCCCTGCAAAGTCTCTCTCCATCAACATACCCTCCTGAGATGATGACCTCCACATCTGTGGAACCATGGACAGTTGACAACTAAGGGTTTATAATAACCTTTTATCACAAATCTGTCTCCTCCACAGACTGACAGACCCTTAAAGGAGGTGATTATATAGGAGTAACTGTGAAGGAACAGCAAATACAGTCTTCTTGAGAGGAAGGAAGTCAGATAAACACTAATTAGTGATCCCCACTCAGAGACACTTCCAGGAAACTCAAATCTCAATGCTTGTACAGCTCAGGAAAGCATGAAATGATACTCTGTGATTTCAAACCCTCAACTCCTCCTTTCTCTCTCTCACAGGCTCCCGGTCCACAGACACTGAAACTGGAGTTTTAGGAAACCTGCTTCCTAATTCTAATTCTGGGACTTCCCTGGTGGCTCAGTGGGAGAGGATCCATCCCCCGTGCAGGGGTTGCAGGAGACTCGGGTTTGATCCCTAGATTGGGAAGATGCCCTGGAGAAGGAAATGGCAACTCACTCCACTATTCTTGGAGAATAGTGGAAAACCCCTGAAAATCCCATGGACAGAGGAGCTTGGTGGGCCACAGTCCATAGGGTTGCAAAAGAGTTGGACACAACTTAGCAACTAAAACAACAACAATCCCAATTCTGGCTTTTATTTTAAAAAGCTGTAAGATGTTGGCAGATGCCCTCGACTTTCTCAGACTTGGTATTCTCTTTAAAATTAGAGACTTGCATCATTTACTTGTTCTCCAAGATCTGACATGACTATTATTTTTTGACTCAGGATGTATCTGCATTTTTCCCCCCACACCTGTGACCACAGGGATTGCTGGGGAAGACATGTCACAACCATCTAGAAGTAACTGAGCATAATTGTGCATGTGGATATGACTGGTCCAAGAACATCTGCTTGGAAGGGGCACTGTGGAACACCCCTGCTTGCCTCAACGTGGATTCTGACTTGAAATGTGTTCCTATCAAAGAAAAGAGTGTGTATTTCCTGCAATAGCCCCCGCTGCTGCCAGCTGGCACTAAAGGAATGTGTCAGAAAGTCCACCACCACAGAAATTGGTCAGACCCTCTGGTGTACATGGCAGCCCTGATTCAGACCCGTCATCCTGGCCTCATTATAAAGAGCATCTTTTTCACATACTAAAGGGTTCCGTTTGGAACAACAAATACATGGCCATTGTAGATCAGAAGACAGCTTGCCGCTTCCCTCTGCAAAAAGCAGACCGATTATTATCTTGGTGAATTGTGTCAAAGAAAATTTGACTCAGACACGTTTTACAAGGATAAGTCAGACTATTCAGTGAAACCACAGCAATGGGGTTTTGCGGTAGGGGAGAGAAATTGGGCACAACTCAAATAAACAAAGAAAAATTTACTTTATAGTCAAGGAGTAGGGAGGAAGAGGGGTTCAGTAGACAGAATTACTAAGAGGAAACTTCAGGAATAAGCGGAGATACTGGCTAAACTGAGCTACCTGGGTTGTTGCTGAAGGCAGGTCAGGATGGTCAGACTTCACCTTGGGGGGTTGGGGGTATAGGAATTAGGTTAGATACCAAGGTAGCAGATACTGAGGGTGGGTATTCTGGCTAACTGACTTATGAGGGTTTTTGTTAAAATTGGGCTCTTGAGGACTGCCCAAGAACAGGGCCTGGTTCAAGAAGAGGAGGGATTCTTAATGTAGAGAATGGACAGAATTTTAACACAGTTGTTGTAAGAAATGAAGGAGAATGATAAGGTGAAGAGGTGAAGAGACAAAGATGACTCTCAGATTTTAATAGTTACAGGATGTTCAACAAATCCAGGAATCACAGATAAAAGAGAACATTGAGTGAACAAATTCAGTTTGGATCACTTTCGAAATTGTGGTACATTTGAGGTGTCCACATGGATATCCTTACAACCGTCCCCTGCCAAGAACCCCTCTCTTTTTCCTTTTTCTATGGCCAGTGACCTCACCCACTGCTGCCCCACATTTCAAGGCTAACACACACACATGCACACACATACACATACGTACACATCTGCTAAGACATCCATTTAAGGCACACCTCAGCTCTTTCTCTCCCCACCTTCCCCAGCAGAGGGCAGTATCAGATTTAAAAAGCAGTCCTCTATTTTAATTTTGTTTTATTACTATCCTCTCTTATCTAAATCTTGTGCATAACAGGAATACTATTCTGGTGAAGTAAAAGCATATCCATATTTCCATTTTTACTATTAAGAGGTATAGAGTAACAAACCAGAGTTCCTCTGAGGCCTTATACATCAAAATAATAAAACATCTAGGAAAAAATTTAACTAATAAAATGAAAGCTATTGACTGAAAAGGACAAAACATCACTTGAAAGAAATTAAGGAAGGTCTCAATAAATCGAAACCTATACCAGGATCATGGATTGGAAGAGTTAATATTGTTGAGAAGGAAAAACTGAATTCCAAAATTCCAGCTACATTTCTTGGCCTGAAAATTGACAGTTCAGTTCAGTTCAGTTGCTCAGTCATGTCTGACTCTTTGCGACCCTGCAGACTGCATCACGCCAGGCCTCCCTGTCCATCACCAACTCCCGGAGTTTACTCAAACTCATGCCCATTGAGTCGGTGATGCCATCCAATCATCTCATCCTCTGTCATCCCGTTCTCCTCCTGCCTTCCATCTTTCCCAGCATCAGGGTCTTTTCAAATGAGTCAGTTCTTCACATCATGTGGCCAAAGTAATGGAGCTTCAGCTTCAGCATGAGTCCTTCCAATGAATATTCAGGACTGGTTTCCTTTCGGATAGACTGTTTGGATCTCCTTGCAGTCCAAGGGACTCTCAAGAGTCTTCTCCAAGACTACAGTTCAAAAGCATCAATTCTTCAGTGCTCAGCTTTCTTTATAGTCCAATTCTCACATCCATACATGACTACTGGAAAAACCAAAGCTTGGACTAGATGGACCTTTGTTGGCAAAGTAATGTCTCTGCTTTTTAATAAGCTGTCTAGAAATTGACAGGCTGGTGCTAAAATTTATATGGAAATTTAAGGTACTAAAATTAGTCAAAACAGTTTGAGAAAAGAAAATTTTCAGATGACTCACATGTCCCCATTTCAAAACTTGCTGCACAACTACAGAAATCAAGTCAGTGTTGTGCTGGAAACAGGATAACCACATAAATCAATATAATTTTTATTAATAATAAAATTACTAAAGTCAATATATTAATTAATAAAATTAATGGCATTAATATAATTCTATTAATATAATAGAATTGAGAGTCATCTCAAATGAATCAATATATTTATTTGGAATTGACTTTAAATAAGAGTGCAGAGGCCATTAAACTAGGAAACAATATTCTTCCTAATGAACGGTGCTAGGAAAACTAGATATCCATGTACAAAAGAATACAATTACATCCCTTCCTCATACCATATACAAAAATTCACTCAAATGTATCAAAGAGCTAAGTCTAAGATCTGAGATTGTTCTTAGAAGAAAAGAAAGGTGTAAATCTTCATGATGATGGAATAGGCAATGATTTACCTATCACACCAAAAGCACAGAGGCAGCTAAGAAAAACTAGGTAGGCTGGAATTCTTTGAACTAAAAAAAAAAAGTTTGTGCTTCAAAGAGCACTTTCAAGAGAGGTAAAGATAACCTCCAAAATGAGAAAACATTTATTAATCATATATATGATAGATATATTTTTTAAAAAAGCTTATATATATGTATTTTAAAGACGCTTACAACTCAACAATAAAAAAGACAAATAATCCAACTTTAAAGTGAGCAAAAGATCTAAATACACATCTCCAAAGAAGATATGTTAAGTGGCCAATAAATGTAGCAAATAGTCAGCATAATTAATCATTAAAGAAATGAAATTAAAATCACAGTAAGATGCCATTTCACATCCACTCTGCTATAATGAAAAAGACAGACAGCAACTAATTTGGGGACAGCTGGAGAGGAATTTGGGAGGCTCATGCATTGCTGGTGGGAATGGAAAATGGCACAGCCACTGTGCAAAATGTATGGGCAGTTCTTCGAAAGTTAAAGTGCAGTTACCATATAGCCTAGCAATTTCAATCGAAAGCATGTGTCCACACAAAAATCTTTCACGTGTGTGTTCAGGCAGCATTATCTGTAATAGCCAAAAAAGTGAAAAGATAACTCATTTCCCCACTGCCTTAGCAGCCTGAAGATTCCTGGATCTGACAGCATCCTGAATGAGTCCCTTCAAGCTAGACGTGTGTGTTCAGTGATGGGCAATTTTGTCAATAGCATTAGTGAACAATTTGGAGAAATGACTGAACAGATTCTAAGTGGTGATGGCAGCTAAGTTCTGACTGAAGTGTATAATTGGGTAAGCCTATGAATACCTCCCACAATAAGAGAGACCCTTTGAAGAAGGCCTTAGGATCCTGCTATTATAAAAGGAGACCTTGAGCCATGGTTATTTGGACACTAAAAGTTACTATGATCTTATTTATTATTTGAGGCCTAAAGCATCCTAGATGTACAAGTTACGTCTCCTCCAGGGAGCCTGTAAGTTCTAAAAGGGAGGGATTGCATCTCATTCCTCTTTGCCTCTTCTTTCATATAATTATCTACTGTCACAGGGTAGGAAAGAAGGACAAAGAATGGAAGGAAGGAAGCTCCCTCACACACAGGTATTCCATTTGTGATTAAAGAGAATAATGCAAATAAATAGAAATGAGACAGAAGTTTGAGACGGAGAGTTTATGGTTTTTCTAGTGGCTGTTCTTTTTATTACTTACATCAAAAAATCAAGTAGGGTAATAACAGAGGAGAAAATGGATTATGAACCATAAACTTGAGGCTCCCTCAAGATACTTGAAGCTTTGCTTAGCTGAGGTGGAGGAAAGAAAGAAACTGAGTCAAATCATTTTCTGTCTCTATTGTTTTTTGGCAGAAATTCTGGTCTCTACTTCCCTGCCTCTCAACAAGCATACCTAAATATCACATGTGGTCACTGCCTCTACTCGGTAATGGAAAATGGAAAGATGATACATGCCAATGAAAGAAAATAAAGGAATTAAAAAGTGTGCAGAAGTGGCACAAACTGTTTCAGAAGCTAAGGACCAATAATGAAGTTACTCATCTCTCAACACTGTGTCCATACTGAAATATTCTAAGCCAGGTTGTGTGCATAATTCAGGGGAAAAAAAGACTAATCTTGTACCTCAGTACAAGATTAATTCTGGAGACAATAGGATGCACTGGAAATGGTGACCTCACAGGAAGACCCGCCTCAAAGAAGCCAGCTTTGAGCTCTAGCTCCCCGAGATGATGCAGTAAATACCCTTCCTGGTCCTGCCTGCAGGCTCCCCTTCATGCCCAACCCTTCCATGGGCACCAGCCGACTCAGCTGAGGGGTCATATGGCTCCTGGTAGCAGCGAGTTCTGAGCTAATGGATCAGCATCACTGGACTTGATCTGTGGGTCAATAGCTACGTCTCAAATACGCCCTGGACCTCCATGTTGCCCAGAGATGTTCTAAAAGGTGTTGGCATTCATACCAAAGCAAATAATTGCATTTTGGAGTAAAAAGCAAAATTCCTGCAAACTTTTATTTTATTTTTTCCCTGTGAACTTTTAAATGAATACAGGAGACTGCAAACATTTTTGAGCTCCCCTTGCGTTGCTTCATTGGAAGGCACTCACGTCCTCTTTCATTTAAGCTGTCTCATACGGTCCCTTTAGCTCTGAGGTCCCATGAATCTTGGCACCACCAGGAACCCAAGACGCCTTGTCAGGGGCGAAGAACAGGAGGTAACACTGAGATGCAGCCCAGTGAAAGGACAGTTAAGTTTACTATCAGCAGCTCCTGGAGGAAGATCTGAAATTCATGACTTACCCTGAGGGAGCAAAAAATCATAGATGAGTCAGGAACGCCAATGGAGTGCTTTTCTGCTGAATTACCCAAAGAGGGACCTGGTGTCTTGAAGACACAGCTGCTGGAGCTGGAAGACTCTTTTGTGTTTCTGTGCCAGTTCCTAATCCACATCAACGCAGTCACGTCCTTTCACTGCACAAACATCCTCCAGGTCTCATCCCGGAAACAGCCGTGGGCTGGGGAAGCCGACATGTCTGATTAGTGAAATTGGCTACAAAGCCTTCCAAAGGATGAAGATGGAAATAGGAGAGGACTGGAACATGCCAACTGAGGCTCAGGGATAAAGATTCTGTTACCCCAAAACAGGAACATAATTTAGAACAACATCATTTGTCATGGAAATATTCATTGCCTGATGCTTCTCTTTACTTCATACTCTATTTTGAGTTCTCTACCACATGCTTTAAATATAGGATTTTATTTAATCACCAAGACTAGCAAAGGCACTATTTTCTTCAATTTCAACATAGGAAAACACAGTTTCAGGAGTTCACTTTTTCTTTCTCAGGCTCAAAAAAATGGGAGGTGGGCTGTGGAGAAACAGAGAGAGAAAACACAGGTCTGTTTGGCCGAAAGGGTTGTGCTTTTTATACCAACCTATGCTGCCTCTTATTCTTTCCGGAACGTTCCCTGCCTAGTGCCTGTGCAGGTAGGTATGGATGCCAGGATTAGAAATTCTTCAAATGTCTACGGGACATCCCAGAGATGGTGGGAATAGAGTTGGATAAATTGGTCTGGAATTTAAGAGATGGGTCTGATCCTGAAATATTATTCATTAGAAACACATCACCTCAGATTTTCTTCTCAGTGAACTTTTTTTTTAATTCTCATCACACAAGAAAATGTTGGACACCTACAGAACACCATTTTGTTATCATTTTCTTTGATGAAACAATTGCAGAAAATCAAAAAGCAGATGAACCAACAAAGACCTACTATACAACACAGGGAACTCTGCTCAGGGCTATGTGGCAGCCTGGATGGGAGGGGAGTTTGGGGGAGAATGGATACAAGTATATGTATGGCTGAGTCCTTTTGAAAACATCAAAACATGGTTAATCAGCTATATTCCATTGCAAAATAAAAAGTTAAAAAAAATAAACTCTGCATTCTTGTGTGACCAGAGCATCTACTGTGCTCCCATAGAGATCAAGCATTCGTTACTGCAAGGAGGAAGGTGAAAACCTGTGGGCCAATCACAGTGAGGCTCTGGCCTGGAAATGTGGGGTGCTGCCCACTAAGGCCAGACAAAATGCAGAGTTTGGGGGAGGGAGGCACAAGGGAGGTGCAAGTGATTCAGATCTCTGTCCTCAGTTGCCTCATCGGCCAGATTAGGGAGCCCCTCTTGAATATCTACAGGATCCTGTCCAACTCTCCTTTCTGGCCTTCTGAAAGATTCCGCACATTCAACCAGGGGGAGCCCCATAGCTAAGTTTCTTTCCTCATCTGTCTGTGCTGGGAGATACGAGGAGACCCCCTTCCCACTATGGGCAACCAAGTGATCTGCTGCGTGGCCCTTTGTCTCTTTGGAGTAGGTGAGTCCCGGGTTCAGAGAGCAGATTCCTGTTCTAAAGAGGCTGAGCTCCAGATCTAAGCCTTTCCCTCACAGCAGCAGCATTGGCTGCCCTCTCGGGCCATGTTTCCTGACCTCTCCCTTTACTCCATAGGCACTGTGGCTGGTGGAGTCACTCAGAGCCCTAAATACCTGCTCAGAAAGGAAGGCGGAGCTGTGAGCCTGGAATGTGAACAGGATTTTGATTACGACTCAATGTACTGGTACCGACAGGACCCAGGTCTAGGACTGAGGCTGATCTTCTTCTCACAATTTGTAGGCGTTGTTCAGAGAGAAGACATAGCTAAAGGCTACAATGCCTCTCGCGAAAAGAAGCCTTTCTTTCCTCTTACCGTGACGTCGGCACAGAAGACCCAGACGGCTCTGTATCTCTGTGCTGCTAGTAGAGACACAGTGAATCAAAGCCACCTCCTCTCTGCACACAAATGAGTCCCGCTTCCCCACCAGGTGACAGGGCTTTTCTGTGTTCAGTACCCTGGGCAGTCAGCTTCTTCCTCCTGAACCAGGCACCCAAAGCAGCTGCTGCAGCAACACACGTTGTGGAATGGCACAATCATATTTCAGCAATCCACCAGGGTGATTCTTAAAAAAATCACACCTATCTACATTAGGGGACTTCCCAGGTGGCGCAGCAATAAAGAATCTGCCTGCCAATGCAGGAAATGCAAAAGATGTGGGTTCGATCCCTGGGTCAGGAAGGTCCCCTAAAGAAGGAAATAGCAACCCACGCCAGTATTCTTGCCTGGACAATCCCATGGACAGAAGCGCCTGGCGGGCTACAGTCCATGGGGTCACAAAGAGCCAGATATGACTTAGTGACTAAAACAACTACTGAAAGAATACAGATTTCCTCCTTCCAGTGAAAGAATTTATGACAAAAAAAGCAGATGCGCTTCACTTGATTTTAAAACATTCACTGTAAAACTATCGAGCTCTTTATTATTTCAGGGTGGTCCTAGTACTAAAAAGAACTCTTTAACTGTGAAATTTCATAATGGCCCCCATTCCCATGGCCAAGTTGTAAGAAAGTGACTGTATGAAAGTCAAAAAAGTTAAAGTATCACTCAATGTTTTCTTAGTGTTAAGAAGCCATTGCATCAATCACCTTGGAAGAACAATTTCTAGAAAAATACAATCAAATAACTATAATGTTTCTGGGACACCATACACATAGTTTCTGAATTTAAAAATATACTAGAAGAAATAATGAGTAAATTAGACACATCAGAAAACCAGTTTAATTGTATAAAAATTTAAATAAAAGTCCAGAATTCCAAGGAAATAGAAAGGGAGGTGTGAGAAAAACCTATTGTCATGGCAGCTCTATTCATGGTGACCTCAAACTGGAAAACACCCAAATGACTGTCAACAATATGGTCAACAAACAGCTACGCTTAGTAATAGAATAAAATCTAGCAGAAAAGCAAATGTTATTTGTGAAATCATGGATGGATCTCATAAATATATGGATCTCTTCTTGAAAAAGAAGCCAGAGCACAGATTGTACAAAGTTAAGATAGCAGCTACATTCTGAGGGCATTTTTAATTTACTTGTAGAAAAGTATGAAGGAGGCTTCTGGGTCCTATATCTTGATCTGGGTCGTAGTTATATAGATGTACTCATTTGTGAAATTTCACTATGCTGTACACTCAAGATTTGTGTAGTCTATTATATATGGATTTTATATCTCATTTTAAAAGCTTAGAAAAACAACGGTAACAACAACCGCCTCAAAATGTAGTGACTTTAACATATATTATCTCTCATGGTTCTGTGGGCTGAGTGGGCCTGGCTGGGCAGTTCCCATCTGGGGACATCATGCGGTCATGGTCAGATAGCCCCTGAGGCGAGAGACGCCTGAGGCTCCGGTCACCTGCACATCCAAGATGGCGTCTTTCCGCACATGGCTGATCCCTGCCCCGGGGTGCCTGGGACAGCTGTGGACCAGCCTAGCATGTCTCTCTTTCTATCCTCAGCCCCTCAATGTGGCTAGGTGGGTTTCCTTGCAGAATGGTGGCCTCGGGGTAGTGAAAATGATTATCTCGTGGCTGGCTTCCCCTAGATTGAGCATTCAAGAGACCCTGGAGGGATCTACAAGGCTACCTATGACCCAGCTTCAAAAATCATAGCATCACTTATACCACATTCAGACTATAATAAAGAGATGTGTGTTTATATAATACATAGATATGTTTAGTATTCAGTCCATTATATGAGGGGACTGGCATAAGATGCTCATGAAATAAATACCTCATTGAGAAGATGAGGAAGTGTTCTTTTTCAGTGTGAAGAAGCATTGAGCTTCTAGCCTAGTAGTCCTTACGTTCATCTATGGTTCTAGTGATTAACAAGCATGAGTTGTCTTGATTACTTTGAGGGTACATTACAGAAGTAAAGAACTAGCAATAATGTCATTTACCACACAAACATAGCCATTTCCTTACATAAGGCTAAGAAATTAATATCATTACAATGATCTAGGTCTCAGTTTCTGGCCTATAAAATTGAGAGTTGGGTTAGAATATCTCTGAGGTTCCTTCCAGCAATGTTTGAATGGTTCTTTTATGGAAAGGGGCTTCTCTGGTGGCTCAGACAGTAAAGAATCTGCCTGCAGTCCAGGAGACCCAGGTTCACTCCCTGGGTCAGGAAGATCCCCTGGAGAAGGGCATGACTATCCACTCTAGTATTCTTGCCTGGAGAATCCTATGGACAGAGGAGCCTGACGGGCTACAGTTTGTGGGGTCACAAAGAACTGGACATGACTGAGCAACTTTCATTTTCACTTGATAGAAAGAGGGGTGGATCCTGCATCAGTGGCAATGATGACCACCAGAGGGCAGATTAGAGCATCCTTAGAATTATGCAGACAGTCAGCCCTCCTTCTAGGGGTGGAGAAAGAAAGGGCAAGGTCATATCTTTCTTCAGAGAGGTGTGGTGTGAGGCCAGTTCCTGAAGATGCTGGTGCTTCTGCTGCTTCTGGGACCCAGTACGAGCCTTATTAGCTAAGTAGCTTGGTCAAGTGTGTGTGTGTGTGTGTGTGTGTGTGTGTGTTGGCATGAGTGAAGTGATAGCCAGGGATTGTGGACTTCTATAATTTTTGAAGCTTTTTTGGCTGCTTGGTTTGTGGGCTCTTAGTTCCCCCACCAGCCATTGAACCTGGTTGCTGGCAGTGAGAACACTGAATCCTAACCACTGGGCCACCAGGGAATTCCTTAAGTTTGTGGATTTTTCTATGCTGAACAAAATGGGAGGGGACATCCACTCTCTTTGGAGGTGTAGAGGGCAAAGTGAGGAGCCACCAGTCAGGAGAGATGGGGGATGATAAGCCTGAGAATTAGGACAGGGTGATTTCACAAAACAAGCAGGATTCCCTTGGAGCCGGGAGAAAGGTGAGCGAGTGAGCAGGGCTGTGGTTCTCTGCCTGTGGTCGTGTCTTCCTGTCCTGCTGGGCTCTCATCTCCTTGACCTCTGTCTCCGCAGGCTCTGGCCTTGGCGCCCTCGTCTCTCAGCAGCCCCGCAGAGCTGTCAGGAAGAGTGGCGACTCTGTGACCATCCAGTGCCGTGCAGTGGACTTCCAAGCCACAAGTGTGTTCTGGTACCGTCAGCTCCCGAAACAAGGCCTTGTGCTGATGGCAACTTCTAATGTGGGCACTGATGCCACATACGAACAAGGTTATAACAAAGACAAGCTTCCCATCAGTCAGCCAAACCTAACATTTTCATCTCTGAAGGTGACAAGTGTGGATCCTGCTGACAGCAGCCTCTACTTCTGTGGTGCTAGAGACACAGCGCTGGGTGGAGATCAGAGACCCAGACAAGAATCTTGGTAGCAGCCCCCTTCCCCATCCCACTGAACCATGGGGCCCCGTGGAGGGAGGTGTGGAGAGAGAAAAGCCACAGCCTCACTGACTGAGTCATCTGTGGCTGTGTGTGTAGAGAGAGAAAGAGAAAATGTCTGAGTACAGAGTGGGGAGAAGGTATGGTGTTTGAGAACTAGCCATATGGAAATGGGGCTAGGCCTATAAATGGCCAACCAACCTGGAAAGTTCCCTGGGCTGAAAATTATAAAATCTAGATTTTTTTTTCCTGATTCTCCCATATGCTAATCATATGTTCGCAGATAAACTGACACATAATCTTATAGGTAGATCCCAAAATGCTTCTATAAACACTGAGTACTTTTATAATGGGTTTCCCTCGTGGCTCAGACAATAAGGAATCCATCTGCATTGCAGGAGATGGGAGTTCAATTGATCCCTGGGTTGAGAAGTTCCCCTGGAGAAGGGAATAGCAACCCACTTCAGTATTCTTGCCTGGAGAATTCCATGGACAGAGGAACCTGTCAGCCTATAGTCCTTGGGATCACAAAGTGTCAGATATGACTGAGTGACTAACACTTTTATAATAAGCGCTAGAGTTTTTTTCCTCCAAGAAAATTCAGCACTCTTGTCACCATCCTAGACTCTCAAGACAAATGGAATCATTAGCCAGCCAAGTAGAGATGTTCACTCATGAAAGAATTCAGGGATGTGCTATATTCAGTATTGAGGTTGATAAAAGAATAGAATAGGACTGGACGGGGCAGCCCTCTACACCCAAGTACAGAGCATGCCCAGAACCTTCACAAAGGGACCAGAGGGAAGAGAAGACAGAGAAGATAAATAAGAAAGACTTCAGACAACCAGGCTTGTCTGCAAAACTAGAAAGTTCTGTTGGAAGTCACAAGATAGTAAGTGAAGCACTGAGTGTAAACCCCTAGAAAAATCCTTTTCTAGCAAAAAAAAAAAATATCACACATTGACCATAAATCTTATATAGCCCAGTAAAAATAAGCAAAATATATTAACATACACTCTGGAGAAGAAACATCTGTAATCAATAAACATTGATTTCCTTGTGATCAAGAAACATGGAGCAAGACGCAATTATATGTAAGTTGATATCCATTTGGTTAGCAAAATATAAAATGCTTAGAAAAATATAGAGTGTTAGAGAGAGTCTTGCAAATTGTGGTGCTGGAGGAAACTCTTGAGAGTCTCTTGGATTGCAAGGAGATCCAACCAGTCAATCCTAAAGGAATTCAGTCCTGAATATTCACTGGAAGGACTGATGCTGAAGCTGAAGCTCCAATACTTTGACCACCGGGGCTGAAGAGCTGACTCTTTGGAAAGACGCTGATGCTGGGAAAGATTGAGAGCAAGAGGAGAAGGGAGCAACAGAAGATGAAATGGTTGGATGGCATCACCGACTCAGTGGATCCAAGTTTAAGCAAACTCAGCGAGATAGCGACAGGGAAGCCTGGTGTGCTGCGGTACATGGGGTCACAAAAGAGTCTCAGACACGACTTAGTGACTAAACAACAACACGCATGTGAGATCAAAAAGGAGAGACAATAAAACAAACAACCGAATGGATATTGAAGCTTGGATGATGATGGTGGCAGTGCTAGAAAACAGAGAAATGAGAGTTTTAAAACATAATTAGGAAATAAAATCAAAGACGTGGGTAACTGATTCATCACAAGAGGCAATGGCTGGAGAGGAAGATTTTGACTACAAGTCAGATGAATCAGGAGGACCAAGTGGGAAGAAGATCATGATTTTCTTGACATTGGGGATGCCTCTGAGACAGAAATCTGACCAGAAATATGCAGAAAGCAGTGGTATGTAGGAGTCAGGGGCTCAAAAAAATGGACCTGGATGAAGGTAAAAATTTGGGACAATTTCCATAATTGGAAGGATGAAAGTGCCTTCTTGATCCCTTGATGACAGAATATACAAAGAAAAGATCACAGAACTGAGGACAGAGATCTGAGGAGCCCACTCACCTTGAATGTGGCCCTAAGAGATTAAATTTAATTAACTGATCAATAACACCAAGCAATACTGGATTAGTGACTATATAACTAAGTACTAGTAACAAATCTCTACAGTACTCCAGCAGGTCACCACACAGATGGCTGCATGTTTCCTAGTCCTGATGATTCTTGGGATGTCTGGCTGCCCCTCTGCAGTGTGGAGAAAGCAACTGCCCACTCGCCACACAGGAGGTGAAGACCACGGAGACCAGAGGCCTGTGAGAAGTGTGCCCCTTTGACCATCTAGTCAGTCAGTCAGTCAGAGTTATCAGGGCTTCACTTTGGCAAAGAATCCTCCTGCAACGCAGGAGTTCAGTTCAGTTCAGTCGCTCAGTCGTGTCCGACTCTTTGCGACCCCATGAACCGCAGCAGGCCAGGCCTCCCTGACCATCAATGCAGGAGATTCCGGTTCAATTCCTGGGTTGGGAAGATCTGCTGGAAAAGGGATAGGCTACCCATTCCAGTATTCTTGGGCTTCCCTTATGGCTTAGCTGGTAAAGAGTCCACCTGCAATACGGGAGACCTGGGTTCGGTCCCTTGGTTGGGAAGATCCCCTGGAGAAAGGAAACGCTACCCACTCTGGTATTCTGGCTTGAAGAATCCCATGGGCTGTATGGTGGTTGGGGTCGCAGTCGGGCATGACTGAGCGACATTCACTTGACCACTAGGGGGTGATGTGGATCTTTCTGTAAAACACTTCGGAGCATAGAGAGCAGCACCAACCTTCCAGAAGTTGTCTGATATCATTCTGGAAACTCAGGTGAGATCCTTTAGGTAGTGGCTGTGGAAGCGTGAGTAAGAATTAATCAAATCCATTGCACCTGCCTTCACTAATCAAGGTCGTTTTAAGACTTGCTTGGCCTCCAAGTGGCATGTATCCTGAATAAGATGTTTGCCTGAGTTATTTTCCAGGAAACTGCCGTAGTGCAGCAGAGCCCAGAGTCCGCTGTGTCTAGTTTCAGCCGAACTGGTTGAGACTGGTTAGAACCAGTGACCCTCCTCCTGGGGAAGCACAAGTGTCTGCTTGGGTACCTTTTGACCTCAGAGGACCCAAGACTACATTCTCAGATTTGCTGAGCACTTCTATGGTGAACAGGCAGGGGCTATAGCTCAGTTACCCCAGCAGAGAAGGACAATGCATGCACGTTTTTTTCAGTCACCCTTCCCCAGGCTTCCCCAGCACCCCAGGCTCCCCATGTGCACGTGTTCAGTAGCTAAGTCGTGTCTGACACTTTGTGACCCTATGGATGTAGCCCACGAGGTTCCTCTGTTCGTGGGATTCTCCAGGCAAGAATACTGGAGTGGGTTGCCATTTCTTTTTCCAGGGGACCATCCCAACCCAGGAATTGAACCCCCATCCCTTGCATTGGCAGGGCGGATTTCTTTACCACTGAGCCACCAGGGAAACCCATATCTCAGACCATCAGGTCATGCTTCATTCATGACCCTGTAAATACCTTGTGCCCCTTGCCTTTGCGGAGGCGGATTTGAGGTCTTGTTTTCCCTGGTGGCTCAGTGGTAAAGAACCCACAGGCCAATGCAGGAGACCTGGGTTCGATTCCTGGGTCGGGAAGATCCCCTGGAGAAGGAAACAACAACCCACTCTAGTATTCTTGCCGGGAGAATCCCATGGACGGAGGAGTCTGGAAGGTTACAGTCCATGGGTCGCAGAGTCAGCCCAACGGGGTAGGGGGGCGGGTGATACTCTTGCTTGGCTGGCTTGAGAAGAAGACCTTACTTTGCTGCAAGCATCAGAGTCTCAGCAGTTTGGCTCCTTGTACTTAGGGCAAAATGAACCTGGAAACAGTTGGGAGAATGATTTGCAGCTATCCTGGGATGACAATAGGTCTTGAAAATAGCAGGATCTAATTTTACACTTCCTAATCCCCAGAGCATGTATCACAGTATACAGTACCAGTAGTTGTTCTGGTCATATGTAATTGATAAGTAAGTCAATGAATGTCATCACTATTTCTATTTCACATTGTGCTGAATTTCCAGCCTGGTAAAAGAAGAAAAAAGCGTGAGAATGAAAAAAGAAGGGGGAAAGAGTGATTATAGACAGATGACAAGTTAAGAAGGCACAAAGGAATCTAAAGAAGCATTGCATTATTTATAATACCATTTAATAAGTTAACAAAAATGAACATAAAGTCAGTTTATTCCCATATACTAGCAATAGATTTTTAAAGAGAGATCATTTAGTAACAGAAAATAGAAAAGATAATACACCTAAATCTATACAAAGATAAACAACTCAGAAATTTATTAAATTTCAGAGGGAGGCTTTTAAAATCTGAAACAAGTGAAGTTATATGCCATGATCATGAATAAGTTAAACCAGTACTAAAAGTATTCCAATTTCAGCACTATCATCTATGTATTCCCCACAGCACTAAACAAAGTCACAAAAGGAATTTCATGGAATTTGACAAAAGTAGTCAAAAGTTTAAGTGGAAAAAAGAGGAAAGAATACTTAAGATAATATTAAAGAATTACAAAGTGATGTGAATTTGCAATCTAATCACCAAATTATTTTCTAATTTTTTATAACTAAGTGGACAAATGGAAAATCATAAATTTAAAATAGCACTATGCATATATAGGCACTTAGTATATAGTAAAGCCACCACTGCAGGTGTGTAGGGGAGTAACGCAATATACAAGTTCTTCTGGGACAAGTAGTTCTCCACAGGAAGAAAAATTAATCTAAACTCTGTTGCAACAAAAGCAAAAAAAAAATTCTAAAAAGATTAAATGCTTAAATGCAACATTTAAATTATTAACTATTTGGTAAATATTATAGAAGTATATTTTTATGAACTTGAGCTATGGAAACATTGCTTATAAAGAATTAAAGAATTCACACCCTCCCCAAAAAAGAATGATAGATTTTACTAAATAAGGAATATCAATAAAAAATTTACAAAGAGTAAAAACACAAGTCACAAATTGAAAAGATATTAGCATTCATGTAAATGACAAAGTTTAGTATCTGAGATATATAAAGAACTGTTACAAATTGTGAGGCCAGCAGAAGTAACACAGCTTAGATTAGGAGTAGACCTTCCTACTTGGTACCACTGTTTTCCAATTAGGACCAATTAGCTTTCACTTAACACTGACCAATGTTTGCCAATTAGGAAATTAGGAACGGGGCGGAAACCTCCAGGAAAGTCCCGCGCGGGGAAAATATTGACCAATGAAATTGCTTTGCAAACGTGTAACAAATCCGCTTCTCACCCTATAAATTTGTGTAACAGCTTGGGCTCGGGGCTCTGTGACTCGCACCACTGCGTTGGTTGCGGGCGGAGAGTCCTGGCTCGAGTCAGTAATAAACTTCCCTTCCTGCGAGTTGCATTGTCTTGGAAGCCTTCTCTCTTCCCGCTTGGGGATTCGGACATCGGGCATAACACAAATAAATGATAGTTAATCTACCAAAAATATGAGGAAAGAGCAATGTACAGAAAAACCAGTGGCCTATAAGTGTATTAATTCAGAATATCAATCTCCTTAGCCGTCATAAAAACGCAAACTAAAGCTATAGTGAGATACCACTTTAACCTAATAAACTGACAAAATTAAAAGAACAGTGCGTGCCAACTGAGTGCTGAGGAGGAACATTTGAATATAGTTGATAAACTGTTGTGGGACTATTTACTTGCTTAATTAATTTGGAAACCATTTTGTCTTGCTATGTAAAATAGACATGGTGACCCTAAGGCTCAATTTTTACAATCCCAGGTATAGAGAAACTTTCACCTAAGTATGTAAAGAATTGTATAAGAATACAGTCCTATTTATAGTAGCATTAAAATCTGGGTTAAAAAAACAAAACAACTAGGGTGCATGAGGTTAAATGGATAATAGATTCTGACAAACTAATAAATGGAATCCTATGTATTAGTGAAACTGATTTATCTAAAACTACATGAGACAACATGATTTAATAACATAGGCATATGTTGAATGGAAAAAGAGCATGGCCAAGAAAAAGAACTCCCACAAATAAATTTAAAAGACATACAACATTGATTAATACAAAATTTGCAGATTCTTACATAAATGAGAAAAACTGTAATGAAAAGCAAGTGAATAAAAATATAAACTTCAGGTGTGTAGTTACATGGACATGGTAGAAAAACAACAATAAAGTCTATAAAAATAACACAGGGGCTTAAAAATTATTAGTATTAATCTAACTCCTAAGCTGATTGATTCAAACAAGAGGATTCATTTTATTGTTTCCCTAAATGCATTGCATATTCATCATAAATATTATTTTGCACAAGTTCAACATTTAATTTTTTAATTTAAGAGGCAGATTTATGATTTTTTAAGTGCAGTGGACACTATTATTGGTAACAGCAAGCTATGTACTGTCTGAGAGGGAAGGGAGGAGGCAAATCTACAAGTTAAAAAAGGAAATAAATTGTTAATATGGAAATAACATTTATTTTTAAAGAAATAGTGAAAGAGTAGAATCAGGAAAAAGAAAATTAAAGCAGTCTGAAATGCACACTAGTTGTTCCACCAGCTTCCCCTGCCCTCCCAGTCTATGAAAAGCTAGCCTCTCATGTACATGGGGACTGTGATGACCATAGGAAGCCACCACGTCACACGGAGGTGATGAAGGGGGATGAGGCGCCTGAGAGGAAAAGCCACTGCCCTGCTTCCTCCCCCAGCCAGCCAGGTGCCTCGGCCTCCTGTGCTGTGTGGCTCTTTTATTCTGGGGAGCAGGAGAGGTGAATTTCTTGGCGTCTAGATTCAGGACTTTCTCCTGCGGCTGCAAAATCAGCCTCCTTCAAGGGCTTTTTGTGAACTTTCTGTCCCTTTCCTCACAGGCTCCATGGACACTGAGGTCACCCAGAGTCCCAGTCATCTGGTTAAAGGAAAAGACCAGAAAGCAAAGATAGGCTGCGTCCCCAAAAAAGGACATACTTATGTTTACTGGTATCACAAAAAGCTGGAAGAAGCATTTGAGTTTTTGGTTAACTTACAGAATCAAGACATTGTGAAAGATACAGAAGTGTTCAAACAGCGATTTTCAGCTGAGTGCCTCCCAAACTCACCCTGCAGCCTGGAAATCAAGTCCACCGAGGCAGCGGACTCAGCTCTGTATTTCTGTGCCAGCCAGCCAGTCCACAGTGCAGCACGTCAGCTCTTCCTAGAACACAAACTCACCATGAACCCAGCTCAGGAAATCAGTGGTGTCGTAGGAGGGTAGGAACTAACGGAAACCCACCTTGAAAGCATTAGCCAGAAGGAAAAATCTGTAAATGGCCACACTGGAAGAGCAGAAAGAGAGGTAGAAAACAGCTGGTGGGAACACAAACCCAAGGATGGGGCAGGAAGCTGTAAGGGGTCTCAGATTCCCCAGGTTGCAGGGTATCTGGCGAAGGAGACACAGGATGTGACCCTGATGGATTAATAACAATCTTTATTAAAACATGTAGTTCTGTGTTTTTCACCTGATAAAGCTGTGCCTTCAGGAATAAGGATAATCAGCAGGTCATCTGTCTTCCCTGGGCACCCTGATCACCCAGCTCTGCACATTCATTAATCCAGACCCAGAGACTCCTCAAGGTTCATCACTGCTTCTCTCAGCTGTCCCTGCCAGAGAAACCGAGCAAGAAAGTCAGCAACTCCCTTCGTCCAGATTCCTATAATCATGGAACTTTTAAAAGCATCGTTGAGGCATAACATACCCGCAACAAAATGCACCCATTTTAGGCACATATTGATGTATTTTGACAAGATTTTACACCCATGTAACCAGCATGACAATCAAGACAGAACATTTCCCCCTTCCCAAAACATCCCCCATGGTATTTTACTGAGGTCCTTTTAACTTCTCTCACTATTGCTTTGTATATTTTTCTTGATCGATCATGTCCCACACATATTTTGTTGAAGTTTTCTTAATTTTTCATAAAATCATTGTAAGAGATATATTATGAATGCACTTTTTAATACCCATAAGGAATTTATTTATTAAAATATTTTCTGTGAAGACTTTACATTTTCCCACTTTGATTTAGTCTTTACATTTCTCAGTTGATGTCTAAACCTCAGTATAGAGGTTTATAGAAAAGACCTTCTCCAGAAGTTAGTGTTTACCGGCAGCCAAAACTGAGATCAGAAAAGTAGCCTCATTTTCTGTGTGCCCGATTGTTAGTATTGCTCTGCTTTAAAGTAAAAGAGACTAAATCAAGCATACTGTTAAAGTTAAGAAGAAATATATTTTGCTTATGAAAATAAGCCAGTGAGTTAAGAGTAATTAAGGGGAATATTTGACAAAACACATGATTTGCAAAGAAAATTTTGGTGCTGCCTCTCTGCTGGTCAAGTCTGTGAATACATTTCTTATTCTTCCCACCGGCCATTTCTATAATTAATATTGTTCAAAGGTCTGTACTACAGATTTACTGCAGTCTCTATCAAAATGCCTACGAACAGAACTAAAACAAATAGTTCTAAAATTGGTATGAAACCACATAAGACCTCAGATAGTGAAAGCAATCAAGAGAAAAAAGAACAAAGCTGGAGAGATTACAATCTCTGATGTCAGTGAATGCTCAAAGCTATAATAATCAAAGCAGAATGGTGCTGGCACACAAATGGACATAGAACTGAGAGCCCAGAAATAAACATGTATGGTCAATGAAACTATGGCAAAGAGTGCAAGAATATACAGTTTGGAAATGACTTCCTCTTCAATAAGTAGTACTATTAAAACTGGACAACTACATAAAAGAATGAAATTAGGACATTTTCTGACACCATACACAAATATAAAGTCAAAATGGATTAAAGACCAACATGTAAGGCCAGAAACCATAAAACTCCCAGAAGAAAACCCAGGCGGAACATTCTTTGACATCTATTGTAGCAATGTATCTTTTGATCTGTCTCTACAAAGGAAAGAAACAAAAGCAAAAATAAACAAATGTGACCTAATCAAGATTAAAATCTTCTCATAGAAAAAAAGAGAGAAAAAAAATCGTTGTCGAAACAAAAAGCTGAACTGATGAATGGAGGGAAATATTTGCAAATAATAAAACCAGTAAAGCGTTAATATCCAAAATATCTTAACAGTTCAGGCAATTCAATTTAAAAAACACAAGCAACCCAATTAAAAATTGGGCATAAGATCTCTCATCTCCTGCTTTGTTGCCTTGCAAACAAACCTCTTCTTGCTCCAATCATCGGCATCTAGTGTTTTGTCTTCCTGTGGGTCAGCCAAGATGAACCTGGCCCAGTAGCATTTGGGATAATGATTTGCAGATATCCTGGCATGCCAGTAACTCCTTTAATAGTAAGATCTAATGTTACACTTTGTAACCCCCATAGCATCTACCACATATCCAGTATCTGTAGTTGTCTACGTCAAACATAGCTGATGAATAAGTAAATGAATGTGACCACAATTTCTAGTCAAGATTGTGCTGAATTTCAAACCAGCAGAACAAGAGAAAAGAGTGTGAATAAGAAAAGGAGGGAAAAAAGTGATTAAAGGCAGATGGCAAATTTAGAAGAAGAACCAAAGGAACCTAGAAAAGTATTGCATTATTAACAACAACAAATTAATAAGTACTGAATTTAACATAAATATAAAAAGTCAGTTTATTTCTATATTCTAGCAACAAACAGTTAAAAATATTTTTAGGGAGAGACCATTTACAAATTCTTAAATTACATATAAAATACGTAAAACAGATTGATTAGGTAAATGAGACTTTAATACAGAAAAATATCAAATCTTAAAGGAAAACATTTTAAAAACCTGAAATAAGTGAAGATTTATACCGTGATCATGAAAAAATTAAACCAGTAGTGTTTCTGCACTATTATCTATGAATTCAATGCAGCACAAAACAAAATCACAATAGGTATTTTCACGAAATTTGATGAAAGTAAACTGAAATTTATGTGTAATAAAGAGACTAGGGAAGATAATATTGAACAAGTAGAAAGTGAGGTGGTTCCTCTTTGAATCACCAAACCATTTCCTAATTTAGAACAATGAAAAAGGCATAAGAATTTACAAATGGAAAATCATAGACTTGAAAGGGCAGCATGCTTATATAGGCATATTATATATGATAGAGCCATCACTGCATGTATGCAGAGGAATAAGGCACTACACAAAATGTTCTTCTGGGACAAGCTGTTATAAAAGATTTTAAAAATTAAAATTCCATACATTATAAAAGAATTAAGTGCTTTAGTGCAACATTCAAAATGTCAGCTGTTTGATAAATAACTTGTGAATTCATCTTTATGACCTCGGATTATGAAAGCATTGCTTATAAAGAATTAAATGTGTACACTCCATAAAAAGAATCTAGACCCAACTAAATTAGAAATATCAATAAAACACACTCCAGGCGCTTCCCTGGGGTCTGTTGGCTAAGACCGGATGTTCTCAATGCAGGGGGCCCAGGTTCCACCCCTGGCCAGGGAACTAGATCCCGCAGGCTGCAACCAAGACCCTGAGTAGCCAAAGAAATACATAAACATATTTAAAAAAATGACAAAGAGTGAAACGCAAGTCACAAAATCAAAAGGTACTAGTAACAAATGTAACTGACAAAATTTGGTAACCAGAATATGTAAGGAACTGTTACGAATAAGTAATAGCTACCAAACCAGAAAGAAATATGGGCATAGCAGTGTACAGAAAACAGTAATGGCCTGTAAACAGAAAAAAAAATATATTCAACCTCCTTAACAATCATAAAAATGCAAACTAACATTACAGTCAGATACCATTTTATCCTAATAGACTGGCAAAAGAATTGTGCCAATTGAGTCCTAGGTGTGTAACACTAGAAAACACACTAAAATGTTCTTGAGATCTTTTGACTTAATTAATTTGGAAAGTATTTGGTCTTAGTATGTAAAGTTAACGTGGTGACCCTAAGGCTCAATTTTTATATTCCCAGGTATAGAGAAATATTACAACTTGGTTTATAAAGGAAGGTATAAGAATGTAGTCCCGTTTGTACTAGTACCAAAATCTAGAGGAAAAAACTACTGTGAATAAATTCAAGAATGGATAATAAATTCTGACAAACTAATAAATGGAATTCTACTTACTAATGAAATTGAATTATCTAAAATTATGTGCAAAACATGAATTACTGGCACAGACACACTATTGAACAAAAAAGAACATTACTGGAACAAGATATAAACAGAATGAACCCCTTAGATAATTTCCAAAGACATAAAACATGATTAATAAATAATTTACAGATTCTTACATAAATCTAAAAGTGGTAATAGAAAGTGAGTAAAAATTTGAACTTTGGGATTATGGTTACCTAGACCTGGTAGAAAAGAATGATAGAATCTAGAAAAATAACAAGGACTTAAAAATTCTCTGGGAAAATCTACCTTCCAAACTGACTGCTTCAGGCAAGATCATTCATTTTATTATTTGTCTAGATCTATTGCAGGTTCATCACAAATATTTCTTTTGTATAGTTCAAAATCTGGTTTGTTAACATAAAATAGCTGCTATGCCATTTTGTAAGTGCAGTAGAAGTCATGATTGACAGACCGCAAGTGATATGGTTCATTGTCTGAGGGAAGGGAGGAGGAGAGAGGGCAAGCTGACAAATTTAAAAAGCAAACAAATTATTCATGAGAAATGATTTTTATGTTTAAAGAAGTGGGGGAAGAGCAGACTCAGGAAACAGAAAAGGAAAGCAGTTTGGAATGCATACTGGTTGTTTCACCAGCTTTCCTTGTCCTGTCAGCCTATGAAATGTTCGAGTCTCAGGTACCCGGGACGGTGACCACAGGAAGCGACCTCGTCACAAGGAGGTGCTGAAGGGGGATGAGGCGCCTGAGAGGAAAAGGCGCTGCCCTGCTTCCTCCTGGAGTCAGCCATGTGCCTCGGCCTCCTGTGCTGTGTGGCTCTTTTTCTCTGGGGAGCAGGTGAGGCAAATGTATTAGATTCAAGTTTTAGGACTTTCTCCTATGGCTGCCAAATCTAGGGCTTTTTGTGAACTTTTATCTCCTCACAGGCTCCATGGACACTGAGGTCACCCAGAGTCCCAGTCATCTGGTCAAAGGAAAAGACCAGAAAGCAAAGATGGACTGCATCCCCATAAAAGGACACTCTTATTTACTGGTATCACAAGAAGCTGGAAGAAGCATTTGAGCTTTTGGTTTGTTTATGGAATGGAAAAATTACAGAAGATACAGCTGTGCTCAAACAGCGATTTTCAGCTGAGTGCCCCCCAAACTCACCCTGCAGCCTGGAAATCAAGTCCACCGAGGCAGCGGACTCAGCTCTGCATTTCTGTGCCAGCAGCCAGGCCACAGTGCAGCACGTCAGCTCTTTTTAGAACACAAACTCACCGTGGACCCAGCTCAGGAAATCAGTGGTGTTGTAGGAGGGTAGGAATTAACAGAAACTGACCTTGAGAGAGCATTAGCCAGAAGGAAAAATCTGTAAATGAGCAACACTGCATGAACAGAAAGAGACGTGGAAAATAACTGGTGGGAACACACACCCAAGGAAGAGGAAGGAAGCTGTGCAGGGGTCTCAGATTCCCCAGTTTGCAGAAAGTGAAAGTGAAAGTGAAGCCGCTCAGTCGTGTCTGACTCTTAGCGACCCCGTGGACTGCAGCCTACCAGGCTCCTCCGTCCATGGGATTTCCCAGGCAAGAGTACTGGAGCGGGTTGCTCAGCTGGTAAAGAATCCAGTTTGCAGAGTATCTGGCAAAGGAGACATGGGATGTGACCTTGATGGGTTTCTAACCATCTTTATTAAAACGTGCAGTTCCGTGCTTTTCATCTGGCAAGGCTGTGCCTTCAGACGTCAGGATAATCGGCAGGTCACCTGTCTTCCGTGGGGACCCTGATCGCCTGGCTCAGCACATTCATTGATCCAGACCCAGAGACTCCTCAGGGTTCATGGTTGCTTCTCTCAGCTGTCCCTGCCAGAGCAACTGAGCAGAAAACTTAGCATCTCCCCAACCAGGTTCCTGCGATGGCGCAACTTTTAAAAGCAACTTTGAGGCATAACATACCAAAACGAAATGCACCAATGTAGGTCCATATTCAGTACATTGTGACAAGTTTTCAATCCGTGCCACCAGCATGAGAATCAAGACACAGACTATTTCCCCCTCCCCCAAAACACCTCCATGCGATTTTACTAAGGTCTTTTTAACTTCTTTTACCATTGCTTTGTATGTTTTTTATAGAATATGTCCAGCACATATTTTGTTGAACTTTTTTGTTTTCTCTAAATTTTTAAGACATGTATTATGAATGTACTTTTTAATTCTCATATGAAATTTATTTATTAAAATATTTCTTCCAAGACTTTGCATTATCCCACTTTGATTTAGTCTTTACACTTCTCAATGGATGTCTCAACCGCAATATATTATAGAAAAACACCTTTTCCAGAAATTAGTGTTCGCTGGCAACTATACCTGAGATCACAAGAGCAGCCTCAACTTCTGTGTGCCTGTTAGTATTGTTCTGCTTTAAAGTGAAAGAAACCAATTCAAACATACTGGAAGAGTTAAGACGAGATACTTTTTGCTTGTGAAAGTAAACCAGTAAGTTAACTATATTTAAGGAGAATATTTTACTGCAAAGCACATGACTTGCAAAGAAGAATTTGGGTGTTGCATCTCTGCTGGTCAAGTCTGTGAATTCATTTCTTGTTCCTCTCATGGGCCATTTCTAGAATTAATATTACTAAAAGGTCTGTACTACAGATTTAATGCAGTCCCTATTGAAATGCCTACAACAATTTTCACAGGATTAGAACAAATAATTCTAAAATTTATGTGAAAGGCACAGAAGACCCCAGATAGTAAAAAGACCCCAGAAAGTAAAAAGAGAATTAAAAAAAAAAAAAAAACCACAAAGCTAAAGGTGTCATACTGTCTGACTTCAGTTAATATTATTAATACAGAGCTATAATAATCAAAACAGAATGGTATTGCCACAAAAATGGACATACACTTGAGAGTCTAGGAATAAACCCACAAAAACATGGTCAGTGAAACTATGACAAAGAATTCAAGAATATACAACTTAGAAAAGATTGACTTCAATAAGTAGTACTGGTAAAACTGGACAGCTACATAAAAGTATGAAATTAGAACGTTTTCAGACCCCACACACACATATAAACTCAAAATAGATTCAAGACTGACATGCAGGCCAGGAACAATAAAACTCCTAGAAGAAAAAACAGTCAGAACACTCTTTGACATCTATTGTAGCAATGTATATTCAGATTTGTCTCACTGGGGGAAGAAAGCAAAAGCAAAAATAAACAAATGCGATTGAATTAACCTTAAAATCTTCTTACAGCAAAAACAAACTAAAGAGGACCACTGATGAAAGAAAAAGATAACGTGCTGAATGGAAGAAAATATATGCAAACAAAATAATCAGTAAACCATTAATATTCAAAATATATAAACAGTTCAGGGAACTCAATATGAAAAACAGAAACAACACAATTTTAAAAATGGGCAGAAGATGCTAGCTACCTTCTCGTCTCCTGTGCCTGACCTGTCCCAGGACCCGTGATGCTGAGGCAGCTACAAGGAGCGACAAACGGTCGGGGTTGAGCCCCAAGTAAGTTGAGGACTCACGCTCTTCTGGCCCTATCCCCCGGGCCCGCCCCACTTGAAGAAATGAGTGGTGGATTGGCCCCAAGTAAAAGCACAGTGTATGTATCCAATCTGCCCTTTTCCCTGACCGACAATGACTTATATCGGATATTTTCCAAGTATGGCAAAGTTGTAAAGGTTACTATAATGAAAGATAAAGATACCAGAAGGAGTAAAGGGGTTGCATTTATTTTATTTTTGGATAAAGACTCTGCACAAAACTGTACCAGGGCAATAAACAACAAACAGTTATTTGGTAGAGTGATAAAAGCAAGCATTGCTATTGACAATGGAAGAGCAGCTGAGTTCATCCGAAGATGAAACTACTTTGATAAATCTAAGTGTTATGAATGTGGGGAAAGTGGACACTTAAGTTATGCCTGTCCTAAAAATATGCTTGGAATACGTGAACCTCCAAAGAAGAAAGAGAAAAAGAAAAAAAGAGAAAATTCCTGAGCCAGAAGAATAAATTGAAGTAGAAGAAAGTGAAGATGAAGGGGAAGATCCTGCTCTTGACAACCTCAGTCAGGCTATAGCTTTCCAGCAAGCCAAAACTGAAGAAGAACAAAAAAAATGGAAACCCAGTTCAGGAGGTCCTTCAATATCAGATGATTCAAGACTCCCAAGGATAAAGAAAAGCACATACTTCAGTGATGAGGAGGAACTTAGTGATGAAAAATATATATATTATGTAAATATCATTAAAAATTTTTTTAAGTCTGGGAGTACCAAGTTCCCTTGGGACTAAAAATTACTTTTTTTTTTTTTTTAAATTACTTTTAGAATTTGAACATAAGAACACTTAGTACCAAATACTTTTTTTACCTTAGATAGTTGATAGGAAATGGTAATTTTATAATATCATGTTTATCTTGCATCAAGATTTGCTAATAATCATTAATCTTTAAAACAGTTCATTTGAATAAAAAAGAAAATGTAATACTATCATAACAATGCTATCCCAAGAAGAAAGTGAAAGTTGTTCAGTCATGTCCGACTCTTTGTGACCCCATGGACTACACAGTTCATGGAATTCTCCAGGCCAGAAATACCGGAGTGGGTGGCTTTTCCCTCCTCCAAGGGATCTTCCCAACCCAGGGATCGAACCCAGGTCTCCCACATTCTTTACCAGCTGAGCCAGAAAGGTAGATAGTAAAAAGATTTGAGAAGCTCATTATAAAAGTTTATTCATGATTGGCTTATATAAGAACTTTTGATATAAATTTCATCTTTAAAACAAACAAATAAACAATAAATAAATAAAAATGGGCAGAAGATCTTTCATCTCTTTGCTTGATTGCCTTGCAAATAAACCACTTCCCTGATGCAAACAGGCTTCCCTTGTGGCTCAGCTAGTAAAGAATCCGCCTGCAATGCAAGAGACCCCAGTTCAATTCCTGGGTTGGGAAGATCTGCTGGAGAAGGTATAGGCTACCCACTCAAGTATTCTTGGGCTTCCCTGGAGGCTCAGCTGGTAAAGAATTCACCCTCAATGTGGGAGACCTGGGTTCGATCGCTGGGTTGGGAAGATCCCCTAGAGAAGGGAACTGCTACCCACTCCACTATTCTGGCCTGGAGAATTCCAAGGACTGTATAGTCCATGGGGTCGCAAAGAGTCGGACATGACTGAGCGACTTTCACTTTCTGCTGCAAACCTGGGCATCTAGTGTTTTGGCTTCACGTGGGTCAGCCAAGATGAACCTGGGCCAATAACAGTTGAGAGAGTGATGTGCTTGCCAGGTGGCACTAGTGGTAAAGAACCTGCCTGCCAGTGCAGGAGATGTAAGAGACATTCGTTTATCTCTGGGTGGGGAAGATCCCCTGGAGGAGGGCAATGCAACCCACCCCAGTGTTCTTGCCTGGAGAATTCCATGGGCAGAGGAGCCTGGCAGACTACAGTCCATGGGTGGCAAAGAGTCAGACGTGACTATCACTGTCACTTTCACCTTGGCATGTGGCTAATTCCTTTAATAGCAGGAGGCAATCTCATACCTTATAACCCTCATAGCATCTACCACATGTTTAGCACCTGTAGTTCTCCAAGTCAAATATAACTGATAAATAAGTAAATGAATGGCACTAGTATTTCTAGTGAAGATTTTGCCAAATTCTGGCCTGTAGAACAATAAAAAAGGCTGAGAATGAGAAAAGGAGGGGAAGATAAGTTTTAAAAGACAGATGGCAAGTTTAGAAGAAGAACCAAAGGAATCTAAAGAAGCATTGCACTATTAATAATAACAGATTTAATAAGTTCATTGAATTTAATATAAATATAAAAAGTTTATTCCATATATTATCAACAGTTAAAATATTTTTTAAAGAGAGATCATTTAAAAATTCTAACATATAAAATACATACATATATAAATACATTATATACATACATACATATATACATAAAATACATACATACATATATAAAATACATTATACATAACATATAAAATACATAAAAACAAATCTATTAGGTAAATGAGACTAATTCAGAAAAGGATTAAATTTTAAAGGAAAACATTTTAAAAATCTGAAATAAGTGAAAATATATACCATGATCATGAATAAGTAAAACCAATGGTAAAGTGAAATGAAAGTGAACTTGCTCAGTCGTGTCCGACTCTTTGTGACACCATGGATTCTAGCCTACCAGGCTCCTCTGTCCATGGGATTTTCCAGGCAAGAGTACTGGAGTGGGTTACCATTTCCTTCTCCAGGGGATCTTCCCGACCCAGGGATCAAACCCAGGTCTCCTGCATTGCAGGCAGACATTTTACCCTCTGAGCCACCAGGGAAGCCCATAGAGTATTCCTAATTCTGCACTATCATCTGTTTGTTCAGGGCTGATCAAAATCCCAAAAGATATTTTCATAAAATTTGATGAAAGTCATCTGAAATTTAAGTGGACAACACAGAGAATAGAGAAAATAATGTTGAACAGGGACAAAGTACGGTGAT
The DNA here is from genome assembly GCF_910594005.1 of Cervus elaphus. NCBI lineage: Eukaryota > Metazoa > Chordata > Mammalia > Artiodactyla > Cervidae > Cervus > Cervus elaphus. The sequence continues at coordinate 111,568,241 of NC_057832.1, forward strand.
TTCTCATTGAATTATCAAATCATTTCTTAATTTAGGATAATGAAAAAAGCATAAATAAACAAACTAAAATCATGGATTTAAAAGGGGAGCATGTTTAAGTAGGCATTTTATATATGATAGAGCCAGAGCTGGAGGTATGCAGGGGAATAATGCAATGTTCTTCTGGGACAAGCTGTTATCCACAGAAATAAGTATGGATTTAAATTCATTTTCACAGCCTAAGCAAAAATAATCTTTATTAAAGAATCAAATGCTTACACATAACTTTAAAATGTTAGCTGTCTGGTAAATAACTTGTAAATATATCTTTATGATCTTGGGGTACAAGAGCATAATTACAAAGAATTAAATGCATACCCTCCCCAAAGAGAATGTAGACTCAACTAAGTTAGGAATCAACTGAAAAAAAGGCATTACAAAGAGTGAAAGACAAGCACAGATTGAACAGATATTAGCAGCACATGTAACTGACAAAGTTTGCTACCAGGAATATGTAAGGAATAAGTAATAGCTGAACATTCAAAAAGAAATATGGGCAAAGAGCAGTGTACTAAAAACACTAGTGGCCTATAAACAGAAAAAATATATTAAATCAAAAAGCAAAAGAATTCCAGAGAAAGGTCTACTTCTGCTTCACTGACTACACTAAAGCCTTTGACTGTGTGGATCACAACAAACTGTGGAAAATTCTGAAAGAGATGGGAATACCAGACCACCTGATCTGCCTCCTGAGAAACCTGTATGCCTGTCAAGAAGCAACAGTTAGAACTGGACATGGAACAACAGATTGGTTGAAAATTGGGAAAGGAGCACATCAAGGCCGTAGACTGTCACCCTGCTTATTTAACTTATATGCAGAGTACATCATGTGAAACACTGGGCTGGATGAAGTCCAAGCTGGAATCAAAATTTCTGGGAGAAATATCTCAGATATGCAGATGACACCCCCTTATAACAGAAAGCAAAGAGGAGTTAAAGAGCCTCTTGATGAAAGTAAAAGAGGAGAGTGAAAAAGCTGGTTTAAAACTCAACATTCCAAAAACTGAGATCAATCATGGTATCCGGTTCCATCACTTCCTGGCAGATAGATGGGGAAACAATTGAAATAGTGACAGACCTTATTTTCTTAGGCTCCAAAATCAGAGCAGATGGTAACTGCAGCCATAAAATTAAAAGATTCTTGATCCTTGGAAGAAAAGCAATGACCAACCTAGACAGCATATTAAAAAGCAGAGACACTCACTTTGCCAACAAAGGTCTGTCTAGTCAAAGCTATGGTTTTTCCAATAGTCATGTATGAATGTGAGAGTTGGACCATAAAGAAAGCTGAGCACCAAAGAATGGATGCTTTTGAACTGTGGTGCTGGAGAAGACTCTTGAGAGTCCCTTGGACTGCAAGGAGATCAAACCAGTCAATCCTAAAGGAAATCAGTCCTGAATATTCATTAGAAGGACTGATGCTGGAGCTGAAATTCCAGTACTTTGACCACCTAATATGAAGTCCTGACTCATTGGAAAAGACCCTGATGCTAGGAAAGATGGAAGGCAGGAGGAGAAGGGGATGACAGAGGATGAGATGGTTGGATGGCATCACCAACTTGATGGACCTGAGTTTGAGCAAGCTCTGGAAGTTAGTGATAGACAGGGAAGCCTGGCATGCTGCAGTCCTTGGGGTCACAAAGAGTCAGACATGACTGAGCAACTGAACTGAACTAAACTGAAAAATCATAAAAATGCAAACTAAAACGAGTGATATACTATTTTATCCTAATAGACTGGCAAAGTTAAAAGAACATAAGTGCCAGGACTTCCATGGCAGACGAGTGGCTAAGACTCTGGGCTTCCCCTGCAGGAGGCGCTGGTTCTATCCCTGTTCAGGGTACTAGTAAACCACACGCCACCTGGCACAGTCAGAAATTTAAAAAATTAGAAAGAATAGTACCAATTGAATTTTAGATGTGCAACCCAAGAAAACACACAACAGCTGTTGGGATTATTTATCTGGCTTAATTTAGAGCTTTCCTGGGGCTTCCCTAGTGGCTCAGATGGTAAAGCATCTGCCCGCAATGCTGGAGACCCAGGTTCAATCCCTGGGTTGGGATGATCCGGTGGAGAAGGAAATGGCAACCCACTCCAGTATTCTTGCCTGAAAAATTCCACAGATGGAGAGGCCTGGTAGGCTACAGTCCATGGGGTCGCAAAGAGTTAGACACAACTAAGCAACTTCATTTTAATTTGGAAAGCATTTTGTCTTAGCATGTAGAGTTGACATGGTGACTCTAAGGCTCAATTTTATATTCCTGGGTATAGAGAAATATTATACCTTGGTATGTAAAGAAAGGTATAAGAATGCCATCCTGTTTGTACTAGCACCAAAATCTAGAGGAGAAAACTAGTGTACATTAACTCAAGAATGGATAATAAATTCTGACGAACTATTAATAATAAATGGAACCTTATATATTAATGATGGCTCAGTGGGTAAAGAATCCACCTGCTTTGCAGGAGACACAGGAGATGCAGGTTGGACCCGTGGGTTGGGAAGATCCCCTGGAGGAGGACATGGCAACCGATTCCAGGATTCTTGCCTGAAAAATCCCAGGGACAGAGGAACTTGGTGGGCTACAGTCCATGGGGTCACAAAGAGTCAGACACGACTGAGGGAATGAGCAGGCATGCACATATTAGCAAAAGTGAATTATATAAAATTTTCTGCAAAAACATAAATTATTATCACAGACATAATGCTGAATTAAAAAATGACAGAAAAAGTATAAATAGAATAAATCCCTTAGATAAATTTCAAAGACATAAAACACTGATTAATATATAATTTACAGATTCTTACATAAGTCTAAAACTGATAATGGAAGGAAAGTGAGTAAAAACTTGAACTTTAGGATTATGCTTTCCTAGACGTAGTAGAGAAAGAATGATAAAATCTAGAAAAATAACACAGGGACTTAAAAATTCTCAGAGAAAATTTGTCTCCTAAGCTAACAGTTTCAGGCTGGATGACTCGTTTTATTATTTCTCTAGATGCTTTATATATCCATCACAAATATTTCTTTTGTATAGTTCAAAATTTGGCTTGTTAGTAGAAGGTAGCTGCTGTATTCACTTGTAAGTGCAGTAGAAGCTAAGACTGACATAGAGCAAGTTGTGTAGTTCATTGTCTGAGAGGGAAGGGGGGAGGGGAGGAGGCAAACTGGCAAAATGAAAAGCAAGTAAGTTATTGATGTGTAACTGATTTTATTTTTAAAGAAAGGATGAAAGAGCAGAATCAGGAAAAAGACTATTGAAGCAGTCTGAAATCCACACTAGTTGTTCCACCAGCTTCCCCTGCCCTCCCAGTCTATGAAAAGCTAGCCTCTCATGTACATGGGGACTGTGATGACCACAGGAAGCCACCACGTCACAGGGAGGTGATGAAGGGGGATGAGGCGCCTGAGAGGAAAAGCCACGGCCCTGCTTCCTCCCCCAGCCAGCCATGTGCCTCGGCCTCCTGTGCTGTGTGGCTCTTTTATTCTGGGGAGCAGGTGAGGTGGATTTCTTGGCCTCTAGATTCAGGACTTTCTCCTGCGGCTGCAAAATCAGCCTCCTTCAAGGGCTTTTTGTGAACTTTCTGTCTCTTTCCTTACAGGCTCCATGGACACTGAGGTCACCCAGAGTCCCAGTCATCTGGTTAAAGGAAAAGACCAGAAAGCCAAGATGGATTGTGTCCCCAAAAAAGGACATATTCATGTTTACTGGTATCGCAAGAAGCTGGAAGAAGCATTCGAGTTTTTGGTTTACTTACAGAATGAAGAAATTATAGAAGATACAGCTGTGTTCAAACAGCAATTTTCAGCTAAGTGCCCCAAAAACTCACCCTGCAGCCTGGAAATCAACTCCACCGAGGCAGCGGACTCAGCTCTGTATTTCTGTGCCAGCAGCCAGTCCACAGTGCAGCACGTCAGCTCTTCCTAGAACACAAACTCACCGTGGACTCAGCCCAGGAAATCAGTGGTGTCGTAGGAGGGTAGGAACTACTAACGGAAACCCACCTTGAAAGAGCATAAACCAGAAAGAAAAACCTGTAAATGGCCACACAGGATGAGCAGAAGGGGAGGTGGAAAAGAGCTGGTGGGAACACAAATCCAAGGATGGGGAAGGAAGCTGTAAGGAGTCTCATATTCCCCAGTTTGCAGGGTATCTGGCAAAGAAGACACAGGATGTGACCTTGATGGATTCCTAAGAATCTTTATTAAAATATGCAGTTCTGAGCTTTTCATCTGGCAAAGCTGTGCCTGCAGAAATACAGATAACTGGCAGGTCATCATCTTCTGTGGGCACCCTGATGACCTGGCTCAGCACATTCATTGATCCAAACAAGGAACTGAGTGTCTAGAAATAAAACCACACAAATATGGTCAATTAAACTATGACAAGGAATGCAGGAATATACAGTTTGGAGATAGACATTCTCTTCAATAAGTGGTGCTGGTGAAATTAGACAACTACATAAAGAAAAGAAATTGGAGCATTTCCTCATACCATATACAAATTCAAACACAAAATGGATTAAAGACAGACATGTAATGCCAAAAATCATAAAACTCCTAGGAAAAAACACAGACAGAACACTCTCTGCTATAAGTTGTGCAATAAATGTTGAGATCTGTCTTCTCAGGAAAAGGAAACAAAAGCAAGAATAATCAAAGGGAAACTTATTAAGCATGAAACTTTCTCACAGCCAAAAGCAAACAAACAAACAAACAAAATGTTGACAAAGACAACCTGCTGAATGGGAGAAAATATTTGTGAATGATATAACCAGTAAAGAATTAATATCCAAAATTTTCACATTAAGTTCAGTCAACTCATTATGAAAAACAAAAACAGCACAAAAAAATCGGCAGAAGATCTCTCATCTCCTTGCTTGGCTGACTGCCTTGCAGACAAATCTCTTCTCTCCTACAAACCTGGGCATCTCTTGTTTTGGCTTTCCTGTGGGTCAGTCGAGAAGGACCTGGTGCAGTAATAGTTGGGAGAATGATTTGCAAATATCCTGGCATGCCAATAACTCCTCTAATAGCAGGGCCTAATCTTACACTTTTTAACCCTCCATAGCATCTACCACATATCTAGTACCTGTAGCTGTCTGGGTCAAACATAATTCATAAGTAAGTAAATGAAGTCTGCCACTGTTTCTGGTCATGATTATGCTGAATATCTAGCCAACAGAACTAGAAAAAAGGGTGAGAATGAGGAAAGGAGCAAAGAAATTATTAAAGACAGATGGAAAATTGAGAAGAAGAACCAAAGGAATCTAAAGAAGACTTGCATTATTAATAACAACAAATTTAATAAGTTTACTGGCATGCTGTGATTCATGGGGTCGCAAAGAGTCAGACACGACTGAGCGACTGAACTGAACTGAATTTAACATAAACTTAAAAAGTCAATTTATTTCCATATACTAGCAACAGTCAAAAAATTATTTTTTAAAGAGAGAGACCATTTACAAATTATAACAATATATAAAATACACTAAAAAATCTATTAGGTAAATGATTATTTAATTCAGGAAAGTATTACATTTTAGGGAAAGCATTTTAAAAACCTGAAATAAGTGAAGCTATATACCATGATCATGCATAAGTTAAACCAATAGAAAGAGCATTCCTATTTTTGTACTATCATCTATGTATTCGATGCAGCACTAATCAAAATCACAGAAGATACTTTCATGAAATTTGATGAAAGTCATTTAAACTTAGGAAAAGAGAGAGAATAGGGAAGATAATGTTACTATTACCAAGATAGGTAAAGAAAGAAAGACAAGAATCTAGAAAAATAACACGGAGACTTGAAAATTCTTGGTGAAAGTCTGTCTCCTAAACTGATTGTTCCAGGCAAGATCATTCATTTTATTATTTCTCTAGATGTATTGCATGTTTACCATGAATATCTGTAGAGCTCTAAGTTTGTTTTTTTACCATAAAGTAGCTGCTATACGATTTTGTAAATGCAATAGAAGCTATGATTGACCTATAGCAAAGTGTATCGTTCATTGCCTAAGAGGGAAGGGAGGAGGGGAAAAGGTAGATTGACAAGTTAAAAAAGCAAATAAATTACTGATGTGAAATGACTTCTATTTTTTAAAGACTGATGAGAGAGAAGGATCAGGAAAAAGAAACACAAAGCAGTTTCAAATTCAGACTAGTTGTTTCACCAGCTTTCTCTGCCCTCGCAGCCTATGAAATGTTAGAGACTGACGTACACAGGGACCGTAATGACCACGTGAACCGACCACGTCACAAGGAAGTGCTGAAGGGGGATGAGGCAGCTTGGAGAAAAAGTCACTGCCCTGCCTTCTCCCTGATCCAGACATGTGCTTCAGCCTCCTGTGCTGTGTGACCTTTTTTTTCTGGGGAGCAGGTAAGTCCCTGTTGTGAAGTTGTTGGACTCCAGTCTCAGGACTTTCTCCTGTGGCTGCAAAATCAGCCTTTCTCCTGGGCTTTCACTACACCATCTGTCTCTTTCCTTACAGGGTCCATGGACACCGAGGTCATCCAGAGTCCAAGTCATCTGGTCAAAGGAAAAGACCAGAAAGCAAAGATGGATTGTGTCCCCATAAAAGGACATATTAATGTTTACTGGTATCGCAAGAAGCTGGAAGAACCATTCGAGTTTTTGGTTTACTTACACAATCAAGACACTGTGGAAGATACAGAAGTGTTCAAACAGCGATTTTCAGCTGAGTGCCCACAAAACTCACCCTGCAGCCTGGAAATCAAGTCCACCGAGGCAGCAGACTCAGCTCTGTATTTCTGTGCCAGCAGCCAGTCCACAGTGCAGCACGTCAGCTCTTCCTAGAACACAAACTCACCGTGAACCCAGCTCAGGAAATCAGTGATGTCGTAGGAGGGTAGGAACTAACAGAAACTCACCTTGAAAGAGCATAAACCAGAAAGAAAAACCTGTAAATGGCCACACAGGATGAGCAGAAGGGGAGGTGGAAAATAACTGGTGGGAACACAAACCCACGGATGGGGCAGGAAGCTGTAAGGGGACTCAGATTCCCCAGTTTGCAGGGTGTCTGGCAGAGGAGAGACACAGGATGTGACCTTGATGGGTTCCTAAGAATCTTTATTAAAACATGCAATTCTGAGCTTTTCATCTGGCAATGCTGTGCCTTCAGAAATAATCAGCAGGGGCACCATAATCTCCTGGCTCAGCACATTAATTGATCCAGACTCAGGGACTCTTTAGGGGTTCATGGCTGCTTCTCTCTGCTGTCCCTGCCAGAGAAGCTGAGCAAGAAACTCAGCAACTCCCTAGGTCCTGACTACTACATTTACACAAGCTTTAAAAGCAACAACTCTGCAATAAAATGCACCCATTATGAGCATATGTGTCAATGTATTTTGATGAGATTTTGTGCCTATATAGATAGCTGGCATGATGATCAAGACACAGAATACTTCTCCCTCCCTTAGAAGTCCCTCCTTGATATTTTACTGAGGTCTTTTTAAGTTCTCTAAGCTTGGTGTCTAATTTTTTTAATTGTAAGATCATAGCACATGGTCCATCACTTCATGGCAAATAGATGAGGAGAAATTGGAAACTAAAAGATTTTATTTTCTTGAGCTCTGAAATCACTGCAGATGGTGACTGCAGGCATGAAATTAAAAGACTCTTGCTCCTTGGAAGAAAAGCTATGACAAACCTAGATAGCATATTAAAAAGCAGAGACATTACTTTGCTGACAAAGGTCTGTCTAGTCAAAGCTACGGTTTTTCCAGTAGTCATGTGTGGATGTGAGAGTTGGACCATAAATAAAGCTGAGCGCCAAAGAATTGATGCTTCTGAACTGTGGTGTTGGAGAAGACTCTTGTGGTGCTGGAGAGTCCCTTGGACTGCAAGGAGATGAAACCAGTCAACCCTAGAGGAAATCAGTTCTGAGTATTCATAGGAAGGACTGATGTGGAAGCTAAAGCTCCAATACTTTGGACACCTGATATGAAGCCTTGACTCATTGGAAAAGACCCTGATGCTGGGAAAAATTGAAGGCAGGAGAGGTGGGCAAGAGAGTATGAGATGGTTGGATGGCATCACCAACTCGATGGCAAGCTCTGAAAGTTGGTGATGGACAGGGATGCCTGGTGTGCTGCAGTCCATGGGGTCACAAAGAGTTGGACACGACTAATCAACTGAACTGAACTGGAAAATCATAAAAATGCAACTAAAACTACAGTGAGATACTGTTTTATCTTAATAGACTGGCAAAGTTAAAAGAACATAAGTGCCAGGACTTCCATGGTGGTCTAGTGGTTAAGACTCTGGGCTTCTTGCCAGGGTCCAGCCCCAGCAGGATCCAGGGGAACCCTCAGGATGAACGCCGTCGGCGAGAGAAGACACGTGAGACCAGCCTTGATAGGGCCAAGTCTGCGAGGGAGAGAGAGAAAGAGAGAGAGAGAGAGCAGACCAGGAGTGTGCAGCAGAGTCTGGCAGTTGCTTTATTTTTCACCGCAGCCTTCATACCCTAAGTTTCTACATTTCTAAGGGGCAGATAAGCACACAGACTTAGTTTAACATTATATCAGCTTGTCCTTCACGAAACCAGGTGTGCTCTGTATGTTTTTTGTTTATGAGAGTCTTTTCCCATAGATTTTTTGTACATTATCTTCTGGCCTCGAGGTTAGCAGAAAACAGAAAAGTGGCAGTCTCACGGTACAGCAAGTTGTAACATAATAGAAATATAATCTTGTTAACACAAAAGTCAGTCTTTTTGCAGAAATTCTCAGCTAAATTTATCTAAAAAGATTAACACACAAAGACCCTGTGGCTCTAATGAGGCAGCCCCTGTTTAGCACTCCTGGTTAAAATTAACAATTATCTTATTGTTTTTACACTAGGGCTAAACTCTTATTTTTCTAGTTCTCCAACTATATTAACAATAGTGTCCACTGCACAATCTCAGCACATTAACATCAATCCAACGTTGATCCAATAACCACTTTTAAAACAATATTTTTTGTATTCTCTAATAGGGCTTCCTCACCCCGCAAAGGGCTCTGTGCCTATTAGGGCCTTTTTAATGGTTAATCTCTATGTATAATATCTTTTGGCTTTCAGGCCTGTTGACAATTTATGGCTTGCACCTGGTGTAACTTTAAGCAACTTCAGTAGCCGACCCTGTCTTTTTTGTGGTAAATCTATTTTCTTTCTATTAGGTGTCATCTCCATGGGAACTAGATGGGATTACATTTTTACAGAACAGAAATGCGAAGGACTGCAAAAACAGCAGATATGGCACAAAACAGGCTCTTAGTCTAAAAGTTAATTACCTGCAAGAAGTCGCCAGCTAATCTCTATATAAACAATTTTCTATTAGGCACATTTGTGGCTATAATATTTGTGGAGCTTTTCTCACCCCGTGGAAGGACCTATGCTTAATAGTTTCTTTTGTTAGCGTACTGTGCTTAGGATGTTTAGAACAATCATGAGCATTTTGTGCAATGAGATCACACATTTATCAAACAAGCCAGAATGCCAGCAAAAGGGTTTGAATTGAAGCATTTCCTTCATCCCTGGCCCCTTCACAGGGTACCAGCATCTAGGAGATTTATTAATTAGGGTTTTAAGTTGGTCTTTATTTAGTGAAAGAGGAGCAGGAGAGCTCTCTGCAGGCAACACAAGAATCCGCAGCAGGGCAAACAAGAACAACAGCAGAAAAGGGGGGAGGATACAGGGTGGGGTAGAGGCCAAGGCCAACCTGGATGGTCCCTTATATCGTGGACGGCCTTGCCTGTCAGGTATTTTCCTCGTGACCTCGTCATGGATGGGGTCCCGGACGGCCTTGCCTGTCCGGTATTTTCTTCATGACCTCGTCATGGGCGGGACCTCCCATAATGGCTCCCAGCACTGAAATTTTATCTTAATAGACTGGCAAAGTTAAAAGAACATAAGTGCCAGGACTTCCATGGTGGTCTAGTGGTTAAGACTCTGGGCTTCTCCTGCAGGGGGCGCTGATTCTATCCTTGCTCAGGGTACTAATAAACCACATGCCAACTGGCACAGCCAACAATTTTAAAAATTAGAAAGAACAGTACCAGTTGAATTTTAGATGTGCAACCCTGGAAAACACACAACGGTTGTTGGGATTATTTATTTGGCATAATTTGGAAAGCTTTTTGTCTTAGTGTGTAAAGTTGACATGGTGACCCTAAGGCTCAATTTTTATATACATGGGTATAGGGAAATATTATACCTTGGTATGTAAAGAAAGGTCCTGTTTGTACAGGAATGCAGTCCTGTTTCTACCAGCACCAAAATCTAGAGGAGAAAACTAGTGTACATTAACTCAGAATGGATAATAAATTCTGACGAACTATTAATAATAAATGGAACCTTATAAATTAGTGATGGCTCATCGGGTAAAGAATCCACCTGCTTTTCAGGAGACACAGGAGACGCAGGTTGGACCCATGGGTCGGGAAGATCCCTGGAGGAGGAAATGGTAACCCAATCCAGTATTCTTGCCTGAAAAATCCCAGGGACAGAGGAACTTGATGGGCTACAGTCCATGGGGTCACAGAGAGTCAGACACGACTGAGGGAATGAACAGTCATGCACATATTAGCAAAAGTAAATTATATAAAATTATCTGCCAAAACAATAATAATAAAGTATTATCATTTAAATTATTATATGAAATAATAATAATTATCACAGACATAATGCTGAATAAAAAAATGACACAGAAAAAGTATAAACAGAATAAATCCCTTAGATAAATTTCAAAGACATAAAACACTGATTAGTATATAATTTACAGATTCTTTTATAAGTCTAAAACTGGAAATGGAAAGAAAGTGAGTAAAAACTTGAACTTTGGGATTATGTTTTCCAAGACCTGTAGAGAAAGAATGATAAAATCTAGAAAAATAACACAGGGACTTAAAAATTCTCAGAGAAAATCTGTCTCCTAAGCTAACAGTTTCAGGCTAGATGACTCGTTTTATTATTTCTCTAGATGCTTTATATATCCATCACAAATATTTCTTTTGTATAGTTCAAAATTTGGCTTGTTAGTAGAAGATAGCTGCTGTATCCACTTGTAAGTGCAGTAGAAGCTAAGACTGACATAGAGCAAGTTGTGTAGTTCATTGTCTGAGAGGGAAGCGGGGAGGGGAGGAGGCAAACCGGCAAAATAAAAAGCAAGTAAGTTATTGATGTGTAACTGATTTTTATTTTTAAAGAAATGATGAAAGAGCAGAATCAGGAAAAAGATTATTGAAGCAGTCTGAAATGCACACTAGTTGTTCCACCAGCTTCCCCTGCCCTCCCAGTCTATGAAAAGCTAGCCTCTCATGTACATGGGGACTGTGATGACCACAGAAAGAGATCACGTCACAGGGAGGTGCTGAAGGGGGATGAGGCGCCTGAGAGGAGAAGCCACGGCCCTGCTTCCTCCCCGAGCCAGCCATGTGCCTCGGCCTCCTGTGCTGTGTGGCTCTTTTATTCTGGGGAGCAGGTGAGGTGAATTTCTTGGCCTCTAGATTCAGGACTTTCTCCTGCGGCTGTAAAATCAGGCTCCTTCAAGGACTTTTTGTGAACTTTCTGTCTCTTTCCTCACAGGCTCCATGGACACTGAGGTCGCCCAGAGTCCCAGTCATCTGGTCAAAGGAAAAGACCAGAAAGCCAAGATGGATTGTGTCCCCAAAAAAGGACATACTTATGTTTACTGGTATCGCAAGAAGCTGGAAGAACCATTCGAGTTTTTGGTTTACTTACAGAATGAAAAAATTATAGAAGATACAGCTGTGTTCAAACAGCGATTTTCAGCTAAGTGCCCCAAAAACTCACCCTGCAGCCTGGAAATCAACTCCACCGAGGCAGCGGACTCAGCTCTGTATTTCTGTGCCAGCCAGCCAGTCCACAGTGCAGCACGTCAGCCCTTCCTAGAACACAAACTCACCGTGAACCCAGCTCAGGAAATCAGTGGTGTCATAGGAGGGTAGGAACTACTAACGGAAACCCACCTTGAAAGAGCATAAACCAGAAAGAAAAACCTGTAAATGGCCACACAGGATGAGCAGAAGGGGAGGTGGAAAACAGCTGGTGGGAATACAAATCCAAGGATGGGGAAGGAAGCTGTAAGGGGTCTCAGATTCCCCAGTGTGCAGGGTATCTGGCAAAGAAGACACAGGATGTGACCTTGATGGATTCCTAAGAATCTTTACTAAAATATGCAGTTCTGAGCTTTTCATCTGGCAAAGCTGTGCCTGCAGAAATACAGATAACTGGCAGGTCATCGTCTTCCATGGGCACCCTGATGACCTGGCTCAGCACATTCATTGATCCAAACATAGAACTGAGTGTCTAGAAATAAAACCACACAAATATGGTCAATTAAAATATGACAAGGAATGCAGGAATATACAGTTTGGAAATAGACATTCTCTTCAATAAGTGGTGCTGGTGAAACTAGACAACTACGTAAAAAAAAGAAATTGGAGCATTTCCTCATACCATACACAAATTCAAACACAAAATGGATTGAAGACAGACATGTAATGCCAAAAATCATAAAACTCCTAGGAAAAAACACAGACAGAACACTCTCTGCTATAAGTTGTACAATAAATGTTGAGATCTGTCTTCTCAGGAAAAGGAAACAAAAGCAAGAATAATCAAAGGGAAACTTATTAAGCATGAAACTTTCTCACAGCCAAAAACAAACAAACAAACAAACAAAATGTTGACAAAGACAACCTGCTGAATGGGAGAAAATATTTGTGAATGATATAACCAGTAAAGAATTAATATCCAAAATTTTCACATTAAGTTCAGTCAACTCATTATGAAAAACAAAAACAGCACCAAAAAATTGGCAGAAGATCTCTCAACTCCTTGCTTGGCTGACTGCCTTGCAGACAAATCTCTTCTCTCCTACAAACCTGGGCATCTCTTGTTTTGGCTTTCCTGTGGGTCAGTCGAGAAGGACCTGGTCCAGTAACAGTTGGGAGAATGATTTGCAAATACCCTGGCATGCCAATAACTCCTCTAATAGCAGGGCCTAATCTTACACTTTTTAACCCTCCATAGCATCTACCACATATCTAGTACCTGTAGCTGTCTGGGTCAAACATAATTCATAAGTAAGTAAATGAAGTCTGCCACTGTTTCTGGTCATGATTATGCTGAATATCTAGTCAATAGAACTAGAAAAAGGGGTGAGAATGAGGAAAGGAGCAAAGAAATTATTAAAGACAGATGGAAAATTGAGAAGAAGAACCAAAGGAATCTAAAGAAGAATTGCATTATTAATAACAACAAATTTAATAAGTTTCCTGAATTTAACATAAACTTAAAAAGTCAATTTATTTCCATATACTAGCAACAGTCAAAAAAATATTTTTTAGAGAGAGAGACCATTTACAAATTATAACAATATATAAAATACACTAAAAAATCTATTAGGTAAATGATTATTTAATTCAGGAAAGTATTACATTTTAGGGAAAACATTTTAAAAACCTGAAATAAGTGAAGCTATATACGATGATCATGAATAACTTAAATCAATAGAAAGAGCATTCCTATTTTTGTACTATCATCTATGTATTCGATGCAGCACTAATCAAAATCACAAAAGACACTTCCATGAAATTTTTTTTTAGGATGACTGAATTCATTTTATTTTTTTTTTTTTCATTTATTTCCATCAGTTGGAGGCCAACCACTCTACAATATTGTAGTTGTTTTTGTCATACATTGACATGAATCAGCCATGGAGTTACATGTATTCCCCATCCCGATCCCCCCTCCCACCTCCCTCTCTACCCAATTCATCTGGGTCTTCCCAGTGCACCAGGCCCGAGCACTTGTCTCATGCATCCAACCTGGGGTGGTGATCTGTTTCACTATAGATAATATACATGTTTCGATGCTGTTCTTTCGAAACATCCCACCCTCGCGTTCTCCCACAGAGTCCAAAAGTCTGTTCTGTACATCTGTGTCTCTTTTTCTGTTTTGCATATAGGGTTATCATTACCATCTTTCTAAACTCCATATATATGTGTTAGTATGCTGTAATGTTCTTTATCTTTCTGGCTTACTTCACTCCATATAATGGGCTCCAGTTTCATCCATCTCATTAGAACTGATTCAAATGAATTCTTTTTAACGGCTGAGTAATATTCATGAAATTTGATGAAAGTCATTGAAATTTAGGAAAAGAGAGAGAATAGGGAAGATAATGTTACGATTACCAAGATAGGTAGAGAAAGAAAGATAAGAATCTAGAAAAATAACACAGAGACTTGAAAATTCTCCATGAAAGTCTGTCTCCTAAACTGATTGTTCCAGGCAAGATCATTCATTTTGTTATTTCTCGAGATGTATTGCATGTTCATCACAAATATTTGTAGAGCTCAAAGTTTGTTTTTTTAACATAAAGTAGCTGCTATACAATTTTGTAAATGCAATAGAAGCTATGATTGACCTATAGCAAAGTGTATCGTTCATTGCCTAAGAGGGAAGGGAGGAGGGGAAAAGGCAAATTGACAAGTTAAAAAAGCAAATAAATTACTGATGTGAAATGACTTCTAATTTTTAAAGACTGATGAGAGAGAAGGATCAGGAAAAAGAAACATAAAACAGTTTCAAATTCAGACTAGTTGTTTCACCAGCTTTCTCTGCCCTCGCAGCCTATGAAATGTTAGAGACTGACATACACAGGGACTGCAATGACCCTGTGAACCGACCACGTCACAAGGAAGTGCTGAAGGGGGATGAGGCAGCTTGGAGAAAGAGTCACCGCCCTGCTTCGTCCCTGATCCAGACATGAGCTTCATTCTCCTGTGCTGTGTGACCTTTTTTTTCTGGGGAGCAGGTAAGTCCCTGTTGTGAAGTTGTTGGATTCCAGTCTCAGGACTTTCTCCTGTGGCTGCAAAATCAGCCTTTCTCCTGGGCTTTCACTACACTTACTGTCTCCTTCCTTACAGGGTCCATGGACACCGAGGTCATCCAGAGTCCAAGTCATCTGGTCAAAGGAAAAGACCAGAAAGCAAAGATGGATTGTGTCCCCATAAAAGGACATATTAATGTTTACTGGTATCGCAAGAAGCTGGAAGAACCATTCGAGTTCTTGGTTTACTTACAGAATCAAGACACTGTGGAAGATACAGAAGTGTTCAAACAGCGATTTTCGGCTGAGTGCCCACAAAACTCAGCCTGCAGCCTGGAAATCAACTCCACCGAGGCAGCGGACTCAGCTCTGTATTTCTGTGCCAGCAGCCAGTCCACAGTGCAGCATGTCAGCTCTTCCTAGAACACAAACTCACCATGAACCCAGCTCAGGAAATCAGTGGTGTCGTAGGAGGGTAGGAACTAACAAAAACCGGCTTTGAGAGAGCATAAACCAGATGGAAAAATCTGTAAATGGCCACACAGGATGAGCAGAAGGGGAGGTGGAAAACAGCTGGTGGAAACACAAACCCAAGGACGGGGCAGGAAGCTGTAAGGGGTCTCAGATTCCCCAGTTTGCAGCATATCTGGCGAAGGAGACACAGGATGTGACCTTGATGGGTTCCGAAGAATCTTTATTAAAACATGCAATTCTGAGCTTTTCATCTGGCAATGCTGTGCCTTCAGAAATAATCAGCAGGGGCACCATAATCTCCTGGCTCAGCACATTAATTGATCCAGACTCAGGGACTCTTTAGGGGTTCATGGCTGCTTCTCTCTGCTGTCCCTGCCAGAGGAGCTGAGCAAGAAACTCAGCAACTCCCTAGGTCCTGAATACTACATTTACACAAGCTTTAAAAGCAACAACTCTGCAATAAAATGCACCCATTATGAGCATATGTTTCAATACATTTTGACAAGATTTTGTACCTATATAGATAGCTGGCATGACAATCAAGACACAGAATACTTCTCCCTCCCTTGAAAGTCCCTCCTTGATATTTTACTGAGGTCTTTTTAAGTTCTCTAAGCTTGGTGTCTTATTTTTTTAATCATAAGATCATAGCACATGGTCCCATCACTTCATGGCAAATAGATGAGGAGAAATTGGAAACTAAAAGATTTTATTTTCTTGAGCTCCCAGATCACCACAGATGGTGACTGCAGGCATGAAATTAAAAGACTCTTGCTAACCTAGATAGCATACTAAAAAGCAGAAACATTACTTTGCTGACAAAGGTCTGTCTAGTCAAAGCTATGGTTTTTCCAGTAGTCATGTGTGGATGTGAGAATTGGACCATAAATAAAGCTGAGCGCCAAAGAATTGATGCTTCTGAACTGTGGTGTTGGAGAAGACTCTTTGGTGCTGAAGAGTCCCTTGGACTGCAAGGAGGTGAAACCAGTCAACCCTAGAGGAAATCAGTTCTGAATATTCATTGGAAGGACTGATGCAGAAGCTAAAGCTCCAATACTTTGGACACCTGATATGAAGCCTTGACTCATTGGAAAAGACCCTGATGCTGGGAAAGATTGAAGGCAGGAGAAGTGGGCAAGGGAGTATGAGATGGTTGGATGGCATCACCAACTCGATGGCAAGCTCTGGAAGTTGGTGATGGACAGGGATGCCTGGTGTGCTGCAGTCTATGGGGTCACAAAGAGTTGGACACGACTAATCAACTGAACTGAACTGGAAAATCATAAAAATGCAAACTAAAACTACAGTGAGATACTATTTTATCTTAATAGACTGGCAAAGTTAAAAGAACATAAGTGCCAGGACTTCCATGGTGGTCTAGTGGTTAAGACTCTGGGCTTCTCCTGCAGGGGGCGCTGATTCTATCCTTGCTCAGGGTACTAATAAACCACATGCCAACTGGCATAGCCAAAAATTTTAAAAATTAGAAAGAACAGTACCAATTGAATTTTAGATGTGCAACCCTAGAAAACACACAACTGTTGCTGGGATTATTTATTTGGCATAATTTGGAAAGCTTTTTGTCTTAGTGTGTAAAGTTGACATGGTGACCCTAAGGCTCAATTTTTATATACATGGGTATAGGGAAATATTATACCTTGGTATGTAAAGAAAGGTCCTGTTTGTACAGGAATGCAGTCCTGTTTCTACCAGCACCAAAATCTAGAGGAGAAAACTAGTGTACATTAACTCAGAATGGATAATAAATTCTGACGAACTATTAATAATAAATGGAACCTTATAAATTAGTGATGGCTCATCGGGTAAAGAATCCACCTGCTTTTCAGGAGACACAGGAGACGCAGGTTGGACCCGTGGGTCGGGAAGATCCCTGGAGGAGGAAATGGTAACCCAATCCAGTATTCTTGCCTGAAAAATCCCAGGGACAGAGGAACTTGGTGGGCTACAGTCCATGGGGTCACAGAGAGTCAGACACGACTGAGGGAATGAACAGTCATGCACATATTAGCAAAAGTAAATTATATAAAATTATCTGCCAAAACAATAATAATAAAGTATTATCATTAAATTATTATATAAAATAATAATAAATTATCACAGACATAATGCTGAATAAAAAAATGACACTGAAAAAGTATAAACAGAATAAACACCTTAGATAAATTTCAAAGACACAAAATACTGATTAGTATATAATTTACAGATTCTTTTATAAGTTTAAAACTGAAAATGGAAAGAAAGTGAGTAAAAACTTGAACTTTGGGATTATGTTTTCCAAGACCTGTGGAGAAAGAATGATAAAATCTAGAAAAATAACACAGGGACTTAAAAATTCTCAGAGAAAATCTGTCTCCTAAGCTAACAGTTTCAGGCTAGATGATTCATTTTATTATTTTTCTAGATGCTTTATATATCCATCGCAAATACTTCTTTTGTATTGTTCAAAATTTGGCTTGTTAATATAAGATAGCTGCTCTAATGATTAGCAAGTCCATGGAAGCTATGACTGATGTATAGCAAGTTGTGTATTCCATTGTCTGAGAGTGAAGGGGGGAGGGGAGGAGGCAAACAGACAAGATAAGAAGCAAGTAAGTTATTGATGTGTAACTGATGTTTATTTTTTAAAGAAGTGATGAAAGAGAAAAATCAGGAAAAAAGACAATTGAAAGTCTGAAATCCACACTAGTTGTTTCACCAGCTTTCCCTGTCCTCCCAGTTAGATTCTCAAGTACATGGGGACTGTGATGACCACAGAAAGAGATCACGTCACAGGGAGGTGCTGAAGGGGGATGAGGCGCCTGAGAGGAGAAGCCACGGCCCTGCTTCCTCCCCCAGCCAGCCATGTGCTTCGGCCTCCTGTGCTGTGTGGCTCTTTTATTCTGGGGAGCAGGTGAGGTGAATTTCTTGGATTCTAGATCCAGGACTTTCTCCTGCGGCTGCAAAATCAGGCTCCTTCAAGGGCTTTTTGTGAACTTTCTGTCTCTTTCTTCACAGGCTCCATGGACACTGAGGTCACTCAGAGTCCAAGTGGTCTGGTCAAAGGAAAAGACCAGAAAGCCAAGATGGATTGTGTCCCCAAAAAAGGACATATTAATGTTTACTGGTATCGCAAGAAGCTGGAAGAACCATTCGAGTTCTTGGTTTACTTACAGAAGCAAGACATTGTGAAAGATACAGAAGTGTTCAAACAGCGATTTTCAGCTGAGTGCCCACAAAACTCACCCTGCAGCCTGGAAATCAACTCCACCGAGGCAGCGGACTCAGCTCTGTATTTCTGTGCGAGCAGCCAGTCCACAGTGCAGCACGTCAGCTCCTCCTAGAACACAAAATCACATGAACCCAGCTCAGGAAATCAGTGGTGTCATAGGAGGGTAGGAACTAACAGAAACCCGCTTTGAGAGAGCATGAACCAGAAAGAAAAACCTGTAAATGGCCACACAGGATGAGCAGAAGGGGAGGTGGAAAACAGCTGGTGGGAACACAAACCCAAGGATGGGGCAGGAAGCTGTTAGGGGTCTCAGATTCCCCAGGTTGCAGGGTATCTGGCAAAGGAGACACAGGATGTGACCTTGATGGGTTCCTAATAATCTTTATAAGAAATGTAATTTTGAGCTCTTCACCTGGCAAAACTGTGCCTTCAGAAATTAGGATAATCAACAGAGGCCCCTTGGTCACCTTGCTCAGCACATTAATTGATCCAGACCAGGAACTCCTTAAGGGTTCATGACTGCTTCTCTTAGCTGTCCCTGCCAGAGGAGCCGAGCAAGAAACTCAGCAACTCCCTAGGTCCTGAATACTACAATTACACGAGCTTTAAAAGCAACAACTCTGCAATAAAATGCACCCAATTTGAGTATATGTTTCAGTATTTTTTGACGAGATTTTGCACCTGTATAGATAGCTGGCATGACAATCAAGACACAGAATACTTCTCCCTCCCCTAAAAGTCCCTCCTTGCAATTTTACTGAGGTCTTTTTAAGTTCTCTAAGCTTGGCTTCTTATTTTTTAATCATAAGATCATAGCATCCAATCCCATCACTTCATGGCAAATAGATGAGGAAAAATTGGAAACAGTGAAAGACTTTATTTTCTTGGGCTCCCAAACCACTGCAGATGGTGACAGTAGGCATGAAATTAAAAGATGCTTGCTCCTTGGAAGAAAAGCTATAACAAACCTAGACAGTGTATTAAAAAGCAGAGATATCACTTTGCTGACAAAGATCCATATTGTCCAACTATGGTTTTTTAGTAGTTATGTACAGATGTGAGTTGAACCACAAAGAAGTCTAAGAGCCAAAGAATTTATGCTTTTGAAATGTGGTGCTGGAGAAAACTCTTGAGACTCCTTTGGACAGCAAGGAGATCAAACCAATCAATCCTAAATGAAATCGACTCTGAATATTCATTGGAAGGACTAACACCGAAGCTGAAGCTCCAACAGTTCAGTCACTTGGTGTGAAAAGCTGACTCATTGGAAAAGACCCTAATACTGAGAAAGATTGAAGGCAGCAGGAGAAGGGGACGACAGAGGGTGAGATGTTGGATGGCATCACTGACTCAATGGCTACGAGTTTGAGTAGACTTCAAGAGTTGGTGATGGGCAGGGAGGCCTCGCATGCTGCAGTCCATGGGGTCGCAAAGAGTAGACACAACTGAGCGACTGAACAATAAAATCCCCTGCATATATTTTGTTAAAGTTTCCCAAAGATTTTCCTGATGTAAGAATCATTTTATGAAAGTACATTTAGATACTCATAAGAAATTTATTTATTAAAATATTTTCTGCCAAGATTTCTCATTAGTGCTATTCAGTGTAGTATTTACCTTTCTCAGCTGATGTCTCAATCTAAGTGTCAATCAACAGATGAAGGGATACATTATATATATAATATATATGTATGTACTTTATATATATACATATAATAGAATCCTACTTAGACCTTAAAAGAAATAAAATTTTGCCATTTACTGGTTGCTAATGTCTATGGAGAAGGAGGACATGGGGAGTTGTTAAATTGAAATTTCATGAGGACGAGATGGTTGGATGGCATCACCGACTCAATGGACATGAGTTTGGGTAAACTCCGGGAGTTGGTGATGGACAGGGAGGCCTGGCGTGCTGCAGTCTATGGGTTCGCAAGGAGTCGGACACGACTGAATGATTCAACTGAATTGAACTGATGCTAACTCATTAAACTGTGTACATTAAATATGTGCAGTTTTGGTACATAAATTATAGCTCATGAAGCTGTTAAAAATAATTAGAAAGTAAGTAAATCTAGGGCTTTCCTGATAGCTCAGTTGGTAAATAATCCCTCTCAATGCAGGAGACCCCGGTTTGATTCCTGGGTCAGGAAGATCCGCTGGAGAAGGGATAGACTACGCACTCCATTATTCTTGGGCTACCCTTGTAGCTCAGCTGGTGAAGAGTCTGCCTGCAATGTGGGAGACCTGGGTTGGAGACCTGGGTTCGAACTCTGGGTTGGGAGGAAGCTGCTAAAACAAATAAAAGGTAAGTAAATGTAATTCAAGCCAAAAGGGCTGCTTAGAACAGTGCGTGTATGCTTGCTCAGATGTGTCCAACTCTTTGCAACACCATGGACTGTAGTCCATCAGGCTCTTCTGTCCATGGGATTTTCCGGTCAAGAATACTGGAGTGCATTGCCATTTCCTTCTCTTGCTTAGAATAGCAATTTACATATTAAAAGGAATTGGTGGAAAGGATTGTTGGATGAACTCAGAGGGGATAAGAGAAGAGGTAATCAAGTGCAGTTTAGTAAGAACAGAAACCTTCCTCCCCTGTTGCTAAGCAACAGAAGCTCATAAGTCTTCTTTCTAAAAGACAGGCATAAAATGCCTCAGCAACCATTACTTTCTGTGTCTATGGCTCTGATAAAGTTTCATATTCATGGGAAAAATATTTATTGGGATCTGGTGTCCCTTCTATCAGTGGGACATGGGCAGGGTACTATTTGAACCCAGTTGCTACTTTTTATGACCCAGGAAGACTTAATAGAGTTACAGAGAAGTTTCCTTAAAGAAAATCATGTTTACAATGACATCCTAAAGATGGGTTGGAGTTTACAAAGTGGGACTGGGGACAGAGAACAGACAAGCATGGATAGAAGGTCTGGTGCAAAATTGTTCAGGTAGGAAAGAAACCGGTGTGCTTAATGAATGAAGATGCAGCGATGTGAGAGGAGCAGAGAGAGGAAGGAGGTGAGAACGAAGTGAGACAGGAGAGAGGCAGGCAGCCATCAGCCATCAGACCGTCCATGAACTTGCAAATCAAAGTATACGCTATGGAACTTAACATACAATTTAATATGAGTCACTGAGTTCTTTCATAGCCTCAATTTCCCAGAACAGGTTCAAGTTCACAGAAAAGTTGAGCAGAAGGTACAGAGTGTTCTCAGATGCTTCTTGCCCTGCCATTAAGATTTTAGGTATTTGACTTTTGTAGTACTCGTGCTAATATTTGTTGATGTGTGGGTGCATGCACATGTATTTTTTTTTTTTAATCATCCTGGCTATGGTATGAAACTACAAAGGACAAAAAGCATAGGCTGAGAATACAGTCGTAAATGCAGTGGCCTAGGCAGGTGACAGTATAGTTGTTCATGCAATGATGATGACGGTAGTGAAAGAAATACACGAAAATGAGAGACTTAAAACATAATTAGGAAATAAAATCAAAGGACTTCGTAATTGATTAGACACAGGAGGCAACAGAAGGGGAGAACTGAGAGGGTTACCACAGCCATATAGGATGGATGGCGGCTCAGACGGTAAAGAATCTGCCTGCAATGCAAGAGACCTGGGTTCGATCCCTGGGTCAGGAAGATCCCCTGGAGAAGGGAATGGCAACCCACTCCAGTATTCTTGCCTGGAAAATCCCACGGACAGAGGAGTCTGGTGGGCTACAGTCCATGGGGTCACAAAGAGTAGGACAGGAAGGAGCGGTTGTCACTCACTCACCATAGCCATGGGTTAGGACCAAGTGGGAAGACGATTTGCAAATCTTTGACCACTAGGGGGTGATGTTGGTCTTTCTGTAAAACTCCTGAGCACGAAGGGCAGGCACAGACTGACCTTCCATCTGAGAAGTTGTTGGGTGCTTCATGGAACTCAAGTGAGAACTCTTAATAGTGGCTGTACAACTGTGGGTAATGATTAGTCAAATCCCCTTCACCTGCCTTCAGTCCTTTTACGATTGCATAGTCTCCAAGGGGCAGGTAAGTCTCAACAATGAGATGTTTGTCCCACTTATTTTCCAGGACCTGGAATCAGCTGCCTGTATTTCAACTGTGTCTACTTCCAGTTGAGCTGGTTAGGAAAGGATAGAACCAGAGACCCTCCAACTGGAAATAAGCAATTGTCTGCCTGGTGACTTTTAAATTAGAGGACCAAAAACTTCACCCTCAGGTCATGCTGGGAGACTTCATTTATGAACCTGCGGAGGCTTGTAAGCTTAGTTACCCCTGTGCAGGATCAGGATTACCATACCTTTTCCCAACCACTTTTCCCCATGATCCCCAGGCTCCTCACACCTGAGACAGCACTGTTTCTTTATTCTTGATCACATATGTGCCTGAGTCCCTCGGCTGCAGAGAGAGGGATATGAGATCTGCTCTCCCATCTTGCTTCAGTTCAGTTCAGTCACTCAGTTGTGTCCGACTCTTTGTGACCTCATGGACGGCAGCATACAAGGCCTCCCTGTCCATCCCCAACTCCTAGAGCTTGCTCAAACTCATGTCCATCGAGTCGGGGATGCCATCCACCATCTCATCCTCTGTCGTCCCCTCCTCCTGCCTTCAGTCTTTCCCAGAATCAGGGTCTTTTCCAATGAGTCAGTTCTTTGCATCAGGTGGCCAAAGTATTGGAGCTTCAACCTCAGCATCAGTCCTTCCAATGAATATTCAGGACTGATTTCCTTTAGGATTGACTGGTTTGATCTCCTTGCAGTCCAAGGGACAATTAAGAGTCCTTTCCAACACTCTTGTCTTCTCCAACAGTTCAAAAGCATCAGTTCTTCAGCACTCAGATTTCTTTATGGTCCAACTCTCACATCCATACATGACTACTGGAGAAACCACAGCTTTGACTATACAGACCTTTGTCAGCAAAGTAATGTCTCTACTTTTTAATATGCTGTCTAGGTTTGTTATAGCTTTGCTTCCAAGGAGTACGGATCTTTTAATTTCATCTTCTTGCTTGGAGTCTTGCAAACAAACCCCTTCTCTGCTGCAAACCTGGGCATCTCGTGTTTTGACTTCCTGTGGGTCAGCCAACATGAGTTTAGTCCAGTAACAGTTGAGAGAATGACGTGCAAATATCCTGGCATGCCAATAAGTATTTTAATAGCAGAATCTGACCTTAAACTTTGTAACCCCCATAGCATCTACCACATACCCAGTATCTGCAGTTGTCTGGGTCAAACATAACTTAGCAATAAGTAAATGAATGCAACCACAATTTCCAGTCAAGATTGTATTGAATTTCCAGCCAGTGGAACAAGAAAAAGGGTGAGAATGAGAAAAGGAGGAGGAAAAGTGATTACAGATGGCAAATTTAGAGGAATCAAAGAAATCTAAAAAAGCATTGCATTATTAACAACACTTAACAAGTTTAACATAAATATAAAAAGTTAGTTATTTCCATGTAATAGCAACAAATGGCTAGAATATATTTTTTAAAGAGAGAGACCACTTACTATTACTAACATAACATAAAATACATAAAAAACAAATCTATCTGGTAAATAAAACTAACTCAGGTAACTTTTAAATTTTAGAGGAAAGCATTTTAAAATGCTCTGAAATAAGTGAAGCTACATACCATGATCATGAAAGTTAACCAATTGGAAGAGTATTCCCATATATGTGTTCAATGTAGCACTAAGCAAAGCCACAAAAGTTATTTTCATGAGACTTGACAAAAGTCATCTGAAATTTAAGTGAAAAGCAGAGAGAATAGGGAAGATAATATTGAGCAAGTACAAAGGGGACTTTCCCTTCAAATCATCACATTAGTTTTGTAATTTAGGATTATGAAAAAGGTAAAAATAGACAATTGGAAAGTAATAGATTAAAAATAGGCCCTTGAATATATAACCTAGTTTATATCTGATAGAACCATCATTACAGGGATGTAGAAGAATAATGCAACATACAGTAAGGTCTTGTAGGACAGGTTGCTTTCCAAAGAAAGAAAGATTAATTTAAACCAATTTTCACAGCGTAAGCAAACATGAATGTTGAAAGGATGAAATGTTTAAATGCAATATACAAAATGTTAACTATTTCATAAATAACATGGGAGTATATCTTTATGAACTTCGACTGTAGGAGCATTGCTTATAAAGAATTACAGCATGCATACCCCCCTGAAGAAAAGTATAGATTCTCCTAAAAAAGGAACATCAACCCAAAAAAAGCATCCTAAAGACTGAAACACAAGTCACAAATTGAAAGCATTGGGTTGGCCAAAAAGTTCATTTAGGTTTTTCTGTAACAGAGTGTGGAAAAACCTGAATGCAATTTTTGACCAACCCAATATTAGCAGCACAAATCAATGAAAAAGTTTATACCGGGGATATATAAGGAATTGTTACAAATAAATAATAGCTAATCAACCAAAAAGTAATATAAGCAAAAGGCAGTGTACAGAAAACACCAGTGGCCCATGAAAGCAAAAACTACGTTGAGCCTCCTTAGCAATCATAAAAATGTCAACTAAAACTACAGTGAGATATCATTTCAACCCATTTGTTATTTAGTTGCTAAGCTGTGTCTGACTCTCTGCAACCCCACGGATTCCAGCACACCAGCTTCCCTGTCCTTCACTATCATCCAGAGCTTGCTCAAACTCACGTCCATTGAGTCAATGACACCATCCAACCATCTTATCCTCTGTCACCCACACATTAGACTGGCAAAATTCAAGGAACATTACATGCCAATTGAGTCCTAGATGTGGAACATTTGAAAACACTTGACTATTTATTTGACTTAAATATATTAGAAAGCATTTTCTCTTGTTATTAATATGTTAAGCTGACATGGTGACCCTAGTGCTTGATTACTATATTACCTAGTGTAGAGAAAATCTTGCACCTAAGTATGTAAAGGAATACCTAAGAATGAGGTCCTATTTGCAGTAGCATCAAAATCTAGAGAAAATAAAACATTAATTTAAGAATGTGCATTAATTTAATAATGGATAATAAATTCTGACAAATAGAATGGAGTCCTACATACCAATGAATTATCTAAAATTGTATGTAATAACATGAATTACTATTATAGACATAATGTTGAATAAAAAGCATGTCACAGAAAAAAATTATGAAGAGACTGATCCCCCTTAGATAAATTTCAGACATACAACATTAAATAATATATAATTCACAGTCTCTTGGTGTGTTAGTCACTCAGGATTGTCCAACTCTTTGTGACCTGCCAGTCTCCTCTGTCCATGGGATTCTCCAGGCAAGGATACTGGAGTGGGTTGCTATTCCCTTTCCGGATATCTTCACACCCAGGGATTGAACCTGGGTCTCCTGCATTACAGGCAGATTCTTTACCTCAAGGGAAGTCCTAACATAAGTGCTAAAAATTATAATGAAGAGCAAGTGAATAAAAATATAAACTTCAGGGTTATTACCTGGATGGGGTGAAGAAAGAATCATAAAAATCTTACAGAAAAAGCACAGGGATTGAAAGAGTCTCAGCGATAATCTAACTCCTAAACTGATTGGTTCAGGCAAGATCATTCATTTTTTATGTTTACCTAGAGTCATTGCTTCCCTTGTGGCTCAGGTAGTGAAGAACCCGCCTTCAATGCGGGAGACCTGGGTTCGATCTCTGGGTTGGGAAGATCCCCTGGAGAAGGGAAATGCTACCCACTCCAGTATTCTGGCCTAGAGAATTCCTTGGACTCTATAGTCCATGGGGTCGCAAAGAGTCAGACAGGACTGAGCGACATTCACTTTCACTTTCAGATGCACTGCATATTCAACAGAAATATAATTTTTATGAGTTCAACATTTAATTTAAATAGCTGCTGCATGATTTTGTAAGTGTGGTAGAAGCTATGATTGACATACAGCAAGTTGTATATTTCATTGCCTGAGAGGGAAGTGAGGATGGGAGGAGGCAAACTGACAAATTCGAAAAGAAATAAATTAATGATGTGTGATTTTATTTAGAAGATAATGAAAGAGAAGATTCAGGAAAAAAAATAATAAAGCAGTTTAAAATTCGAGCTAGTTGTTTCACCAGCTTTCCCTCCCCTAAGCCCAAGAAATGCTAGAGTCTCAGGTACCCAGGGACTATGAAGACCACAGAAACCGTCCACGTCACAAGGAGGAGCTGAAGGGGGATGAGGCGCCTGAGAGGAAAAGCCACGGCTCTGCTTCCTCCCCCAGCCAGCCATGTGCCTCGGCCTCCTGTGCTGTGTGGCCCTTTTTTTCTGGGGAGCAGGTTAGTTCCTGTTGTCAAGTGGTTGGATTTCAATCTCAGGACTTTCTCCTGTGGCTGCAAAATCAGGCTTTCTCCTGGGCTTTCACTACACCATCTGTCTCTTTCCTCACAGGCTCCATGGACACCGAGGTCACCCAGAGTCCAAGTCATCTGATCAAAGGAAAAGACCAGAAAGCAAAGATGGATTGTGTTCCCAAAGAAGGACATGCTTACGTCTACTGGTATCGCAAGAAGCTGGAAGAAGCATTTGAGTTTTTGGTTTACTTTCAGAATGAAGGCCCTATGGAAGAAACAGCTGTGTTTAAACAGCGATTTTCAGCTGAGTGCCCCAAAAACTCACCCTGCAGCCTGGAAATCAAGTCCACCGAGGCAGCGGACTCAGCTCTGTATTTCTGTGCCAGCAGCTAGTCCACAGTGCAGCACGTCAGCTCTTCCTAGAACACAAACTCACCGTGGACCCAGCTCAGGAAATCAGCGGTGTCGTAGGAGGGTAGGAACTAACAGAAACCCACCTTGAAAGAGCATGAACCAGATGGAAAAAATCTGTAAATGAGCAACACTGCATGAGAAGAAGGGGAGGTGGAAAACAGCCGGTGAGAACACAAACCCAAGGATGGGGCAGGAAGCTGTAAGGGGTCTCGGACTCCCCTGATTGCAGGGTATCTGGCAAAGGAGACACAGGATGTGACTTGATGGGTTCCTAACAATCTTTATTAAAACATGTAGTTCTGTGCTTTTCATCTTACAAAACTGTGCCTGCAGGAATAAGGAAAACCAGCAGGGGTACCCTGATCTCCTGGCTCTGCACATTCATTGATCCAGAGACTCCTCAGGGTTCATCACTGCTTCTCTCAGCTGTCCTTGCCAGAGAAAATGAACAAGAAACTCAGCAACTCCCTACGTCCTGAAAACTACAATCACGCAAGTTTTAAAAGCAATTTGAGGTATAACATAGTCACAATAAAATATACCATTTCAAGTATATATTTTAATATGTTTGATAAATTTTTAGACCCATGTAACCTACTTGATAGGGCTTCCCTGGTAGCTCAAACAGTAAAGAATCTGCCTGCAATGTGGGAGACCTGGGTTCAATTCCTGGGTCGGGAACATCCCCTGAAGAAGGAAATGGCAACCCGATCCAGTATTCTTGCCTGGAGAATCCCATGGACAGAGGAGTCTAGCGGGCTATAGTCCATCGGGTTGCAAATAGCTGGACACGACTGAGCTATTCACACATACACACACACGCACACACACACAGAGGAGACCTTACCCGATGGGCTTCACTGGTGACTCAATGGTGAAGAATCCGCCTGCCAAAGCAGAAGACAAGGGTTTGATCCCTAGGTGGGGAAGACCCCCTAGAGGAGGAAGCGGCCACCCACTCTAGTATTCTTACCTGGGAAATCCCATGGACAGAGGAGCCTGGCATGCTACAGTCCATGGGGTCGCCAAAGAGTTGGATACTCTTAGTTGGACACGGCTTGGAGATTAAACAACAATAACGAGCATGATACTCAAGGTACAGAATATTTCCCCCTTCCTAAATGTCCCCACATGCTGCTTTATTGAGGTCTTTACATTCTCTCTGTATTGCTGCATTGTTCTGTATTTTTTTATCCAACACATCTTACATATATTTTGTTGATTTTTTTCCTGTTTTTCCTAAATTTATTTTTTAAAATGTATTATAAATGTACCTTTTAATACTCAGAAGGAGTTTATTGATTAAAATATTTCCTGCCAAGATGTCACGTTAGCCCCCTTCATTTCAGTCTTTACAATTCTCAACTGATGTCTCAGCCTTAGCATATGATATAAAAACACCTCCAGAAGTGAATGTTCGTGTTCACCAGCAGCCACATCTGAGATGAGGTATCATCTCATGTCTGTAAGAATCATATTTCCAGGACTAGAACACAATCTTAGTAAGTCCTGTTCTTGTCATAACTTAGGTCTGTCAATCAGTCTGAAAGTGTTTTATTTTTTTAATCAAACCCCTTTAACAAATCTGAACTTACACTGTATATAAAATATTTCTCAGGATACACGAGCTTCCTAATACTTCTTGTCCATATATTGTATCACAAAGAATATTCTCTTCTAAAGCATAAATATTCAACCTGGGACCCGTGGACCTCCAAGGGGTACAAGGATAGAATTCAGGAATCCATGAATCTGAGTGGGAAAATGAATCTTTATTTTTACTAATCTCTAACTAAAATACAGCTTTTAGTTCACGATAGATGTAGTGAATAAACCAAAGCAATGTTAGTAGAACCTGTGACAAAGTCAATAATGGAAATCACGGGGTATTTGCATACATTTTTTGTGTATTATAACACTTTATGTGTATTACAGTTGATATGAAATTTTCATATCCCATTACATAGAGTAAATATCATTACTCTCATCACTCCCTGCTTGGAAATCTTGCCAGTTTTCAGATATATTTCAGAATATATATATTTTTTCAATATTTACTTATTGATTTGGCTGCATTGTGTCTGCTTTCAGCGCGGGGGATTGTTTGTTGTGGCACACAGGCTTGGTTGCCCCATGGCAGGCAGGATCTTAGTTCCCAGACTAGGGATCAAACCCATGTTCCCTGCCTGGAAGGCAGATTCTTAACCACTGGACCACCAGGAAAGTCCCCCAGGATATGTTTTATTAAATGAATTTTAAAGATGTATATATATCATAAATTTCCTTGAAAATATCTTGATAATATTTGCATTTATTCTGCATTTCAGAATAATTGTTATCTTTTGTAATACTGTATATCCTACTTTATGAGTTTAAAACATTATTCTCAGAAGCAGTGCCTAGGATTTAACAAATCACCAAAAGTGTTCATGTGTGAAGAATGAGACCCTCAACTTTACAGACCCTCAACATTTCAACCTCAAACCTAGACCCAATGTTTGGAAGTGAGCTCTCAGCCAGCATTCTTTTTCAGAGTTCTACCCCAGGGCTGCACTGTCTCATCATTCTCATTCTGAATCATACATCATTTCCTTTCCCTTTGTATCTCTCTCTCTCTCTCACACACACACACACTCACACACACACATACACACACACTCACACATGTATCTTTCTTCCAGAAAGTGGCAGCGACAGTGTCTGAACCACCAGATTCCAACCAAGTTTCATCATAAAATTGTCTTTTATCACAGATGACCCCCAGATATAAAAATAAAACAAACATTTATCTACCAAAATAACAACATTTGATAAGAAATAATCTATGACCACATTATCATTTATCTAAGATTCTGGAATAAATGATTTTATGCAATGAATGTAAACTTATTGCATAAATTTCAGCCCAGTGCTGGGAAATGATATGTTTGTGAGCTTGCCCAATTCCATGTCAGTAAATATCTGAATTTCCTGGATGTAGTATTAACTTCCTAAGTCCTCTTAATGAAATAAAAAGTCCAGAAAATAATAATAGCAAACACAAATATGGTGCTTATTCTGTGTTAAGAACTGTTCTTTATATTTTATTTAGAACAACTTTTCAAGCAGATGTTTATTATATCCATTTTACAGGTGAGAAAATCTAGGGGAGGTTAAGAGACTTGCCCAGTGACATAGCTGCTAGTTGGCAGGGCCAGAATTCAAGCCCAGGTTGTCTCCCAAACCCTTGCTCTAATCCACCAACATGGGGGTGGGGTGGATTTAGGGCCCTTTGCTTTTTGCTAAAGTTACCCAACTCACCTCTATACTTCATCTCTACTCTATCAGTTTGTCGTTGTTGTTGAGTCACTCAATCGTGTTTGTCTCTTTGTGACCCCATGGACTGTAGCACACCAGGCTTCCCTGTCCATCGCCAACTCCTGGAGCTTGCTCAAAATCCATCGAGTCGGTGACACCATCCAACCATCTCATCCTCTGTTGTCCCCTTCTCCTCCTGCCTTCAGTCTTTCCCAGCATCAAAGTCTTTTCTAATGAGTCAGCCCTTCATATCAGTTGGCCAGAGTATCAGAGCTTCAGCTTTGGCTGAAGTAACTGTACCAATTACTTGTAATAAATACAGAGGACAGAGAGAACTGGCTTAATTTTATAGCAAAACCTCTGAACCTCTTCTTGTGTTTGGAGTTCCCCACTAACAGTGTTAGTGGGAAATCGAGCCGTTGATAGAGAGGCAATAATAGGCTCTGAACATGGTAGGCATTTCCCTGTCCTAGTTTTCATCACGGTGAATGCACAGGCACAGTCTGCTTGTGACTCTGACCAGGAAATGGGAGATTCAGTCTCCTTACCACTTGGCACTTGTCCGTTTAGAAGGGATAGAAACAGCTCCCTTAGGCGGAAGGGAAAATGCAAATGTCTTGATCTATCTCAGTGTCTCCATGTGCAAACTCAGCTGCGACAGTCCCTTGACAGCAGTGACAAATTCTGCATATTTTGAGCCAGGGGGAGCTCTAGGTTCCAGCCTTTGCCCTTGGCCTCCCTCATACTTTGTCTGGGGTTTTACAAAGACCCAGTCCTTGCCATGGGTAGCTGGGCCCTCTACCTGGCCCTTTGTCTCCTGGGAGCAGGTGAGCCCCACACCCAGTCAGTAAAGTCCGGTCCTGGACGTGCAGACCCCCACGCACTCAGGCACCCTCATCTCACAGCGGTGTCTGGCTCCCTTCTAGGTGTCATCACCAGCCTCTGTATCTTTACCCCACAGGACCCACAGATGCTGAAATCTACCAGATAAGATTCCTGCTCGCTGAGGCTGGCCAGGATGTGACCCTGGAGTGTAAACAGAAACTGGGCTACAACACCATGTACTGGTACCGGCAGGACCCAGGGCAGGGTCTGAAGTTGATTTATTACTCTACGGTTGAAAAGGACATTCAGAGAGGAGACTTATCTGAAGGCTACAGCGTCTCTCGAGAGAAGAAGGAGCTGTTTCCTCTCACTGTGGAGTCGGCTCACACCAACCAAACTGCTGTGTGCCTCTGCTCCGGGAGCACCACAGTGGAGCACGGCCACCTCCCACCTGAGCACAGACCCACTCCAGCCCAGAGCCCCCGATGCAGCCTCCATCTAAAAGCTTGTAAAGCATCCTTTCCCTTCACTCTCTGACTTCCTAATCAGGAACTCATCAGAACAGGCCCAGAGGATACACTTTATTTCTTTGTCTTTTCATCATTCCTTGTACGCTTATCAATAGTTTTTCTTGACATTTTCCTATGTCCCGCTATTTTTCCAAATACAAAGGGTACAAAACTGAGTAGAAGACAGATCTTTTCTCTAAGGAGCTGGCAGCCTAGTAAGGAAATAATTATGGTGGATTTGAATATAGTAATCTGTAAAATCATATAGCACATAATATTACAATAGCAATATATAATCAGAAGTCCCGTGGGAGCTCTGGGGAAGACACGCCAGTTCTGTCTGGTTGGATTAGAGAAAGCTAAGAGCATTTGAGCTTCATGAGATGGATTTGATTGTGAGTAGGACATTCATGATAATGAGTCATACTTTGAAACAATTATAGAAGAGAAAGAACTTAATCAACCGATAAAAATTTTATCCAGTAGAACAATTTTGAGAGAGTTAATGGGATGGAGTTTCTTAACAAGATGGGTTTCTGGTTTCATGGATGTGAATATAGAAGTGTATGATAGGTTGTTGCTCAAAAGAGGGAACTGAAATAAGGAAAATATTCAGTTGTTATTAGCAGACAGGCGGTCAATACAATTTTTCAGTGGTCTTTGTATGACTTTGGTTCCTTACAAAGCTGCAACATCAGATAAAATGGGACCATGTTATCAGTAGCAATCCCCATTTGAGATAGTAGAGTTTGAATTGTTTATTGTATAATGAGATAAAAATTGGAAGTAGGCAGTTGTATATACAGATGTCAATAGAGCTGGATTAGCGATACAGGTTTTGCAGAATTCAGCCTATAAAGGATTAAACTATGGCACCAGAAAAGTCCACCCAAAATACATATTTAGGCAGGGATAAAATACTTGGAAATATATATATTGTGGTATTCTAGTTCCCTTAGGAGATAAAAGAAGACAGGAATGAACTGTATGGGGATTGATCAAGGCATGAAATGTTTGAGAAAAGAAAAAAAGAGGGAATTAAGAAAGAATGTGAGGGGCTTCCCTGGTG
The DNA here is from genome assembly GCF_910594005.1 of Cervus elaphus. NCBI lineage: Eukaryota > Metazoa > Chordata > Mammalia > Artiodactyla > Cervidae > Cervus > Cervus elaphus. Next base: position 111,601,251 of record NC_057832.1, read on the forward strand.
GTCCAGTGGTTAATAATCTGCCTGCCAATGCAGGGCACACAGGTTTGATCCCTGGTCCAGGAAAATACCACATGCCACAGAGCACCAAATTCCATGCACCACAACTAGTATTATTTCTGTTAGTAAAAATAAATATAAAATAGCTTAAAAATAAACATTTTAACAAATGAAAACTTTAATTGAATGAAATATAAACTAGTTATATTTTCTGAACTAGGATAAAAGCTTTTCTTCTGATACCATGAAATGTTCTGCCCAGTAGCATGACGATTATGAGTCTACAAAGTGATCACATCACTAGAAGGTTGCTGATGGATATTTTAAAACCTCACCCTTGTGCTTCTTCGGTGCGACCATGGGCCACAGCTTCTCTGCTGTGTAGCTCTTTGTTTCCTGGGATCAGGTGAGTCCTGAGAACAGACAAAAAATCCTGCTCTGGGCTTGCCAACTCCCTCAACCTTGTCAGGGTCCCCCTTGGATTTTGTCTATAGTTTCTCTACAGGTCCTATTGATGTCAAAGTCATCCAGACTCCAGGACACTTGGTCAAAGCAAAGGACAGAAAGCAAGGATGGAGTGTATTCCTTACAAAGGACATACTTTCTTTTAATCAGTATCAACGGATCTAGAAAAAAGAGCTGGAGTTTTTTATTTCTTTTCAGAAAGAACAAGTCCTTGATTAAATTAAGTTGGTCCAAGAAGCAATTTTCAGCTACATGTCCCCCAAACTTACCTTGAAGCCTGGAAATCCAGTCCTCTGAGCCAGGAGACTCCACAGTGTATTTTTGTGCCAGCAGTCAATCCACGGCACTGAAGTGTTACTTCCTCTTAATGCACAAATTCACCATTGACCCAAGTCAGGAAACTGGTGATTTATTGCATTGGAAGAAAGTAGCAGAAGTTAACTGGAGCTAGCTTAAGCACAATGCAATTGAATACAAGGTTTACGGGTGCTTAGCAGAAACAAAGGAGTGATGGACAGACAGTGCTGAGATATACTATATTCTAGTCCTTTTTCTCCCTTAAACATTGAAATATCACCTCCCTGTACGGCTTCATCCCCCCCTCCCCCAGATTTCAAAGAACCACTGAGTGTGGGGAAGAGGTGGTCTCTCTTCTTGAGCAGGTTCCCTCTGTTACCTGACTCCCACCTGTTTTCTCCCATTCCCAGGTCCCCTGCACATCCAGACAGTGGTTTCCTCCATCTTGTCTTTGTGTAACATAGAAAAGCGCCCAGCCACTGCTGCATCCAAAACTGCCCATCGCGCATCAATAACTACCCATTCATTTGGAAAGTCAGAAAAAAATGCTTCAGTCCATTCATCTATGTTTTTTTGCTCCCTGGAGTAAACTTGATTCAGACTAATTTCTCTCCCTCCATTTTTCTAATTCCAACTGAATTCTACTCCAAGGGGCAGCAGAAATACACACATCTTTCTTATCTTATCTGTCTTCATATTATCTATTTTAGAGCCAAATCCCATTCAGTGAAATCTTCGATTTCATCAGACTCTTGATACACCAGCTGACCCATTTTAATTCTGCCAGTGCTTATGCAACAACCATCGTTCACTGAGGCTTAACACGACTGAGAAATTTGGTCGAATTCCATGGAGTGTCAGTCTCTGAAAAAAGAGAGGACTGAAAGAAGCCGTGAAAAATATATTTCAAAGAATATGAGTACTTATGGCACATTATGGATTTTTAAATGAAAAACATAAGAGTGTTATATGCTGTTTGAAGTGCACTTTTTCTTTGGATAACTTAAAGCAAATTTCTGAGAAATAAATTTAGGGAAACAAATTTTAAGTGATATTCAGAAATCATCAATGTTCACCATGAAGGTGAAGATAACGATTTAAGAAAAGAAAAAAACCAACAATTTAATAGGAAATGAGAAACTATACATAGAAAAAATTTCATATAAATCTGGAAAAAAGATTTGTGAAAAAATGTTTTGGAACACTTAATAACTGAATTATGTTATCCAGTGTGATCAAGAGCCTAGCCAGAGGGTAACTCGTGGCTCACACAGTGAAGAATCTGCCTATAGTGCAGGAAACCCAGGTTCAGTCCTGGGTCAGGAAGATCCCCTGGAGAAGGGCATGTCTATCCACTCCAGTATTCTTGCCTGGAGAATTCATGGACAGAGAAGCCTAGAGGGCTACAGTCCATGGGGTCAAAAAGAGTTAGACACGTCGGACCGACTAACACTTTCACTTTCACATAATAATGTCAGTTTGACAGCAAGAGTCAAGAACTTAAAAAAAAAGTGCAATAAGAAGTATAAAGATTCTACAATTATAATAAAGATAACTTGGGAATTTGATTTCAGGTCAAAATGGATAATTGTTAGTTAATTGCCCTACCTCTATAAACCACTATAAGACCTGATAAACTTACTTACTTTTCTTCAACATTATACTGGAGGTCTTAAACAGTGTCATAGGGCCAAACAAAAATGAAAAAGAAATCCTAAATACTGTAAAGGAAGATGTGAAATTGTCACTATTTTCAGATGATATGATTGTTTATAGAGGGTTATTTGTGGCTCAGATGGTAAAGATTCTGCCTGCAATGCAGGAGACCCAGGTTCAGGTCCAGGGTTGGGAAGATCCCCTGGAGATGTGAATGGCAACCCAGTCCAGTATTCTTGCCTGGAGAATTTCATGGACAAAGGAGCCTGGCGGGCTACAGTCAGTCTGCAGGGTTGCAAAGAGGTGGACGACTGAGCAACCAACACTCCTACTTTCACTTTCACTGACTGTTTATATAAGAATCAGTGAACCATAGCTAGAAAGAATTAGTGAATTTAGGAAGATCACAAGATACAAAATCAATATAAAAAAATCAAGTGTCTTTACACTAGTTGCAGACAACTGAAAAATAAACTTCAGGAAACAATTTCATATATGATACTATCTATAACAGAAATAAATTTAGCAAATGATGTTCCATCACAAAGGGAAACTAAAGAAAATTTAAAAATAGAAAGATAACCCTTGTTTACAGATTAAAAATTTCAGTGCATTAAGGTAGCAATTTTCTCAACCAATTATGTTGAGGTAAATGGATGAGTCGAAATGCCGGGTTGGGTGAAGCCCAAGTTGGAATCAAGATTGCTGGGAGAAATATCAATAACCTCAGATATGCAGATGACACCACCCTTATGGCAGAAAGTGAAGAGGAACTGAAGAACCTCTTCATGAAAGTGAAAGGAGAGTGAAAAAGCTGGCTTAAAACTCAACATTCAAAAAATGAAGATCATGGCATCTGGTCCCATCACTTCATGGCAAATAGATGGGGAAAGAATGGAAATAGTGACAAACTTTATTTTCTTGGGCTCCAAAATCAGAGCAGATGGTGAACAGCAGCCATGAAATTAAAAGATAATTACTTCTTGGAATAAAGCAATGACAAACCTAGGCAGCATATTAAAAAGCAGAGGCATTACTTTGCTGACAAAGGTCCATCTAGTCAAAGCTATGGTTTTTCCAGTAGTCATGTGTGGATGTGAGAGTTGGACTATAAAGAAAGCTGACCACAAAAGATTTGATGCTTTTGAACTGTGGTGTTGGAGAAGACTCCTGAGAGTCCCTTGGACTGCAAGGAGATCAAACCAGTCAATCCTAAAGGAAATCAGTCCCAAATATTCATTGCAAGGACTAATGCTGAAGCTGAAACTCCAATACTTTGGCCATCTTATGCAAAGAACTGACTCACTGGAAAAGACCCTGATGCTGGGAAAGATTGAAGGCAGGAGGAGAAGGGGACTATAGAGGATAAGATGGTTGGATGGCACCACTGACTTGATGGGCATGAGTGTGAGCAGGTTCCGGGAGTTGGCGATTTACAGGGAAGCCTGGCGTGCTGCAGTCCACGGGGTTGCAGAGAGTCAGACACGACTGAGTGACTGAACTGAACTGAACTGAAATGGATGAGCATATGGAAAGAAATGAACTTTACTGACATCTCATACCATAAACAAAAATAAATTTCAGATGGATCATAGGCCTAAGTGTGAAGGCTAAAACTACAAATCTTCTGGAAGAAAACTTAGGAAAACACCTTTGTGAGTTGAAGGTAGGCAAAATTTTCTTATGACAGAAAGCAGTAACCAGTAGCAAAAAACCCTTTCTCCTTTGGCATCCTTTCTGCCAGAAGATGTTTATTATACAGATGGGTAATTCACAAATGAAGTGTTTTCAGCATCCGTAAGATCACATTACAGACACACAGCATAGCTGGCAAAGAGCATGGTACATGGGTGAGACTGAGAGGTCCGTGCCCTGAGAGCCCTGAAGATAAGTCAAAGGAAAAGAGGGCTATAAATAAGATTTGAGAGTCATACGAACCACCCAGAGTAGGGGAAATATTGGTCCATGCCACCAAGGATTCTCTTGGTTGCCCAGAAATAAGAGTGTCTTTTTCAGTTCCTTTCCCATCCAATGTATGTCTCTTCCATTCATTCTTCTGATCATAGTAACTCAGTCCTCCTCAGGCATAGATTCTGCTTCACCTCTCTTTGTCACGTGTCTCCAAACTTCTCCTGTAGGACTCTATTGGACCTGAGTCCTCTGTTCTCTCAACTGATGTGACTCCCAATAATAGGTTATTTTTGCTTCTGTTGCTAAGTTGCCTCAGTCATGTCCGACTCTTTGCAACCCTAGGGACTGTAGCCTGCCAGGCTCATCTGGCTATGGGATTCTCTAGGCAAAAATACTGGTTGTCATGCTCTCCTCCAGGGGATCTTCCTCACCCAGGGATCGAACCCACATCTCTTGAGTCTCTTGAATTGGCAAGTTCTTTACCACTAGTGCCACCTAGGAAGTCTGATAGCAGGTTATCAGTCAGTTCAGTCGCTCAGTCATGTCTGACTCTTTGTGACCCCATGAATTGCAGCACACCAGGCCTCCCCGTCCATCACCAACTCCCGGAGTCTACCCAAACCCATGTCCTTTGAGTCGGTGATGCCATCTGACCATCTCATCCTCTGTTGTCTCCTTCTCCTCCTGCCTTCAATCTTTCCCAGCATCAGGGTCTTTTCAAATGAGTCAGTTCTTCACATCAGGTGGCCAAAATATTGGAGTTTCCGCTTCAACATCAGTCCTTCCAATGAACACCCAGGACTGATTTCCTTTAGGATGGACTGATTGGATCTCCTTGCAGTCCAAGGGACTCTCAAGAGTCTTCTCCAACACCACAGTTCAAAAGCATCAATTCTTCTGCACTCAGCTTTCTTTATAGTCCACCTCTCACATCCATACATGACTACTGGAAAAGATAGCAAGTTATATTCACCTCCTAAATCTCTATTCTGGTCAAATCACTGCATACAGCAGGGGGCAGCAAAACAATATGCTTAAGAATTGCAAATTAGGGCAATTATATTTTTCCCATTAAGGACAAACCAGAAGTGATCATCTGTATTATAATTACCCTGTTTGTGTTAATTGAACACCAGGATAAGCAATTTACTGGAATAAATCCACTTCTCTGTTGGCATGATTAATGGAGAACTGTCTACCAGAAAGAGAGAGAAGGAATATAACACTGGGATGTGCCACATGGAATGGTGCACCAGCTGGGAAGTGTAGTTGGGTGCTCCTAAATAAATCAGAAACTACGCAAAATAACCAAGGAGAGAGATAAGCAAATGGGGAATAAATGAGAGAGGCCACAAGCTGGTAATTATTATTGTTTTTATGCTAATTAAAAAATTCTTCCTCAGTCTTTGTATTTAGCTGCATCAAGTCTTAGGATCTTTATTGGCACAAGGACTCTCTAGCTGTGGTGTATGGGTTTAGTTGCTCCACAGCATATGGGATCTTAGTTCCCAGACCAGAGATTGAATCCTTGATCTATGCATTTGCAAGGCAGGTTCAACCACTGAACCACAGCAAAGTCCCTATGAATTGGTAATTATTGAAGCCAGGCAATGTGGGGATGAAATTAAAAGATGCTTGCTCCTTGGAAGAAAAGTTATGATAAACCTAGACAGTGTATTAAAAGTCAGAGACTTTACTTTGCCAACAAAGGTCTGTATAGTCAAAGCTATGGCTTTTCCAGTAGTCATGTATGGATGTGAGAGTTGGACTATAAAGAAAATTGAGCACTGAAGAGTTGATGCTTTTGAACTGTGGTGTTAGAGAAGACTCTTGAGAGTCCCTTGGACTTCAAGGAGATCAAACCGATCAATCTTAAAGGAATTCAGACCTGAATATGCATTAGAAGGACTGATGCTGAAGCTGAAGCTCCAATACTTGGGCCACCTGATATGAAGAGCTAACTCATTGGAAAAGACCCTGATGCTGGGAAAGATTGAAGGCAGGAGGAGAAGGGGACGGCAGAGGATGAGATGATTGGATGGCTTCACCGACTCAAAGGACATGAGTTTGAGCAAACTCCAGGAGATAGTGTAGGGCAAGGAAGCCTGGTGTGCTGCAGCCCATGGGGTCGTAAAGAATCAGGCATGACTAAACAACTGAAAAACAACAAATGTGGGGACATGGAAGTTCATTATATGATTACATCTACTTGGCAAAGGTTAGAAATTTTCATAATCAAAAGAAAAAACATTAAAAAGAAGGCTTTCCCAATGTGAGATGAAGCAGGATTGACTTACGGGATGCCATGATATATCCACGGATTGGGTGGAGCCAGGACAAGCTCAAACAGCAAACACCATTTGCTTATTATGTCACAAAGGGCTTCAGATCATTGTAGCTTAACTATGGTATTATTTGCAGTATGTTGCCTTGAAATACTGAACACTTGCCTCTTAAAATCAGGAACAATTTATGTTATGCTGAAATTCTCTCTTGAAGAAACCATTTACAGTTATTCTCTTTGACAAAGGAGGCAAGGATATACAATGGAAAAAAGACAACCTCTTTAACAAGTGGTGCTGGGAAAACTGGTCAACCACTTGTAAAAGAATGAAACTAGAACACTTTCTAACACCATACACAAAAATAAACTCAAAATGGATTAAAGATCTAAATGTAAGACCAGAAACTATAAAACTCCTAGAGGCGAACATAGGCAAAACACTCTCCGACATAAATCACAGCAAGATCCTCTATGACCCACCTCCCAGAATATTGGAAATAAAAGCAAAACTAAACAAATGGGACCTAATGAAACTTAAAAGCTTTTGCACTACAAAGGAAACTATTAGTAAGGTGAAAAGACAGCCCTCAGATTGGGGGAAATAATAGCAAATGAAGAAACAGACAAAGGATTAATCTCAAAAATATACAAGCAACTCCTGAAGCTCAATTCCAGAAAAATAAAAGACCCAATAAAAAAATGGGCCAAAGAACTAAACAGACACTTCTCCAAAGAAGACACACAGATGGCTAACAAACACATGAAAAGATGCTCAACATCACTCATTATCAGAGAAATGCAAATCAAAACCACAATGAGGTACCATTACACGCCAGTCAGGATGGCTGCTATCCAAAAGTCTACAAGCAATAAATGCTGGAGAGGCTGTGGAGAAAAGGGAACCCTCTTACACTGTTGGTGGGAATGCAAACTAGTACAGCCACTATGGAAAACAGTGTGGAGATTCCTTAAAAAACTGGAAATAGAACTGCCATATGACCCAGCACTCCCACTTCTGGGCATACACACTGAGGAAACCAGATCTGAAAGAGACACGTGCACCCCAATGTTCATTGCAGCACTGTTTATAATAGCCAGGACATGGAAGCAACCTAGATGCCCATCAGCAGATGAATGGATAAGGAAGCTGTGGTACATATACACCATGGAATATTACTCAGCCATTAAAAAGAATGCATTTGAATCAGTTCTAATGAGATGGATGAAACTGGAGCCCATTATACAGAGTGAAGTAAGCCAGAAAGATAAAGAACATTACAGCATACTAACACATATATATGGAATTTAGAAAGATGGTAGCGATAACCCTATATGCAAAACAGAAAAAGAGACACAGAAGTACAGAACAAACTTTTGAACTCTGTGGGAGAAGGTGAGGGTGGGATGTTTCGAAAGAACAGCATGTATATTATCTATGGTGAAACAGATCACCAGCCCAGGTGGGATGCATGAGACAAGTGCTCGGGCCTGGTGCACTGGGAAGACCCAGAGGAATCGGGTGGAGAGGGAGGTGGGAGGGGGGGATCAGGATGGGGAATACGTGTAACTCTATGGTTGATTCATATCAATGTATGACAAAACCCACTGAAATGTTGTGAAGTAATTAGCCTCCAACTAATAAAAAAAAAAAAAGTTATTCAAAATATGAGTGAAGATGTTAACATTTCTTTGAAATCTATGCCCATATTAAGTGAATATATTCCTGCCATGCGCCAATACTTTCAGTAAAGACATGCACCTTGAAAACATTGACCAGAAAAGCATCAGCCATTTAAAGAACTGGCAATTTGAAACAAAGTTATCATGTTGCCCTTCTTTTAAAACAATTCTCAAACTTCACAGTGCATATATTCAAGTTGCAAAACTCATCTAGACCTGAGTTAGAAAAAAGGAAATGCAGAAAAATAGAAAAGTTACACACACTTCCAATGAGACTAGACTCCTTTTGTTTGAGAGGATTCTGAATGTTCTCCATTGCCTAGCCAACTGGGAGGATGACACTTCCTTGAATGACTGAAATAGATAAGGTCTGAGAAGGAGAGACATTGCTCTCTGAGAGATGGCAGAGAAGAGGAAGGAGTAAAAATTTCAGCACCTGCTGATATGATATACAATAAGCCAAAGCACCACCTAAGGAGTAAGGGAGTGAAGAAGGTTAGGCCCTTGGGGGATGTGACGTGAAAGGGTGTGGCTGCATCTTTCTCTGAAACTTGCTAAGTTGGGAGGGACAATGACATCGCTGACAGAATCCTGACAATTTCCTATTTCCATGCCCTGTTCCCCCAACACTCAAAGCTGAGACCATCTTCCTCCTGCCTCTCCCCACCATGGGCTCCACGCTCCTCTGCTGTGTGGTCTTTTGTCTCCTGGGAACAGGTGAGTTTGGGAAACATGGGAAACCCTTGCCTTAAATTTCCCGGGTCATGGCTGAAGCTTCTCCCTTGAGATTGTGGCAAGGGGCCCCTTCCTAGGCTCTGTCTCTAGTTTCTCTCTTGTGTCCCCACAGGCTCCATGGATACCGGTGTTACCCAGACCCCAAGAAATAGGATCGCAAACACAGGAAAGAGCATTGTACTGGAATGTTCTCAGACTAAGGACCATGAGTCTATGTACTGGTATCGACAAGACCCAGGACAGGGGCTCCGGCTGATCTACTCCTCCTACGATATCAATGGTATTAACAAAGGAGATGTCTCTGATGGGTACAATGTGTCTCGTAAGGAGAAGGCAAAATTCTCCCTCTACCTAGAGCCTGCTACCCCCAGCCAGACGGCCATCTACTTCTGTGCTAGCAATATTTGCACAGTGCTTCCTGGCCACCTGCTCTCTACACAGAAAGACAGCTGTGTTTGCATGGAAGAGTGCACAGACTTCCTCAATGTGGGCTGTGGGTTCCTTAGAGGTTGTTTCGATGCTGTGTGAGCCTCAGTCTGAACTTAGGTCCGCCTTGGGTCAGGGTCCCCAGGCCATGGGGTGACTCCTAAACCACGGACTAGACTGATCCTACCTCCCCTGCCTACTGAACCTCTTTTTTTTTTTTTTCTAGTGATAGTGGCTAGCCCAATACTGTCCTCCTGGGAGAATGAGCCTGAGCATTTGGGAACACCATCATGATTTTTAATGAAAGCGTTTCTTATTAGCTTACCCACATTGTGACTTTTAATGGTCCTTTGGTGTCTGTCTCCACCCACCTTGCAATATCCTCATCCACTCTGTTAAAGCTGACAGCCCCTTTATCCCGCCAGCCCTTTCTCATCCCTTTCTTTCCAAGCCTACTCTTTAGGTCTGCAGTTGGTTGCCTTTATACCAAGAACAAACTGACTAACTTGTTTTCTAAAACTTAATTCTAAATAAATTTAATCACCATTAAGTCTGACTCAGAAGATGAAGTTAAAGTAACTGGAGAATGTGATCTATAAAAGTTATCTTTCACCTACTGCCTGATACATGGATCTCTGCTGAGATCAATCTCAACCTGCAGGAGCAAATAGACTCACTTCATTTTCTGAATTTACTGAATTCCAAAATACTTGCCTGCTGTCCAGCATGGAGCCAAAGCTAGGAGCTTGGAGACTGCCCTTTCTCTCAGGACACTGGGAAAAACTCTGACTGCCCTGCGGGGAGGATCCTACTTGGAGCCAGTGAACTCTAGACACAAAAGTGCTTAATCAAAGGCTGCTAAGTATGATGCAAAAGTCTGCCTGAGAATCAGGTCAAAGCCTTCCTCGAGGGCTTTGTCTTCTTAACTCATATACCTCGATTATTTCCACGGAAGAATCCACAGGACCTGATAACAGTTCAGACACAAAGAGCCCAGTTTCTTTTATTTTCTACCTGTTCTAATTGGGGGAAAAGTCATAGTTCTTTGTCTCATTCTCCTTTATGAGTTCTATCTCATCTGCTATCCCTTTAAAAAATACATCAGTTTTCTGTGGACTTTTGTTCTCAGCTTTTCTATGCATACTTCTTCAGCAGTCTCATCTGTAATAATAATTTATCTTTATTTCATAAACTGTTCAATTTGTCTACTGAACATTTTAGTAGTAGATTTTCCTAGACTTTTCTTCTGCCTTCTTTTTTCCTCAGTATAAATATTCATCCTTAACCTTCCTGTGGTGCAGGGGTAAAGAATCTGCCTGCAATGCAGAAGACCCAGGTTCAATCCCTGGGACAGGAAGATGCCTTGGAGAAAGGAATGGCTACCCACTCCAGTATTCTTGCCTTTAGAATTCCATGAACAGAGAGAAGAGCCTGGCAGACTACAGTCCTTGGGGTCTCAAAGGGTTGTACACGACTGGGTGACTAGTACTGAACCTTCCCATCCATGATCATGACAATTTCCTTCATAAGTTCCTAACTGGTAAATCCAACCTTCTACTGGTCACTTCCAACTGGATGCTCCACAATTCAAAATCAAGTAATTTATTGCTGAATTGGTTGCCTTTCCACCCCTACCTGTATCCATTCTGGCCCATGTATGGTATTTCTGTGTCAGTGATTGGAACAGTGCCTCTGAGTTCCTCTTTTCCATTAGTCCTCACATTCCTTTGCTTGATAAATCTATTACTTCTATATGGCACATTGTCATAGATTTGGTTTCCTGGAAAATGGACATTGCAGGGGGCATTAATGTTCAGGAAAGTTATTAGCAAGTGACTTATGAGCCACATGGATGGAAGGAAGAAGAGGAAGTGGGGCTGCCTTGCAGCTTCAACAAAAGCCTAAGCTACATCCCCAGGGGGCTGAGAAGTTGGGTGGCCCTAGAACCATCCAAAATTGAGGTGAGGGGCCCAGGTCTTATGCTCATTTCCACTGCAGCCATGTCACTGGAATGGTGGACCTGAGAAAAGGCATGCCCTTGGGGGAAGAGATGCCTCTGGAGCCAAGACAATCCACAAGGAGGGCGTTCAGCCAGCAGTGCTCCTACACATGGGGGAGAAAGTCCTTCGTGCCTGAAGGGGGAGACCATCAGTCTCTGATACACACGTTTACCAGATTCAGCTGCTCCTTTCCTCCCCCGTTGCTTCTATTTCATGCAGGCCCTCATCACCTATGACCGAGGAGAAATGCATTGCCCTTCTCACCCCACCGCACCACCACCCCACCCCGCCACCCCCAGCCTCTTCCTGTATCTGCTTTTCTTCCATCTTGGACATTCCCATCAGCCTGATAGAGTCTCTCATTCTTTATTTGGCACACAAAGCCCTATATATATGAGTCTCTATCTAAAAATATAGCCAAGTCTTCCAAATCCATGCCAGCACTTATAGTCTAGTTCTACTGAAGGTTTTGTGTTTCCCTGAACAGGCCAAGCTGAATTGCACAGCTAATGGCAACCCACTCTAGTACTCTTGCCTGGAAAATCCCAAGGAGCCTGGTAGGCTACAGTCCACAGGATTGCAAAGAGTCGGACATGACTGAGCGACTACACACACACACACACACACACACACACACACACACCTTTGCCAATACCCTCTCCTGTGTCTGAAATGGGTGATTACTTCTTGACCGCTGGGCTCACTCCTGAACATCCTTTCATTCCGAGCTCAGATACTAGCTTAGACATAGAGGCTCTCCTGACTCCTACAGCGAAGTCTCAGCTCCTATCTATTTCAAAACCACCATAGTCAGTGTATTCTTTCGTCATTCTTTCTATACTCACTCTTCCCAAGACACTATATTCTTTCATTTCAGAGCAATGTCCCTCCAGTTATGTATTCCTAGACTGTACAATGTTTGACTTAATGAAGAAACGATAAAAGAAAAGGAGGGAGGGAGGCAGGGAAGGAAAATAAATTCAAATATGTCTCAAGAAGTTCTTCATGATTTTCTTCCAGGTAACATGTCTTCTAAGTTCTGGAGCATGTGTATTTAAGTCCTCCGCATTCCCTGACCTACCAGTCCTTTTAAGCAGAATTATATAAGAAGACAAAGAAGAGTGGAAGAAGCTGAGAGAGGCTGGACCAAAAATGTATAGAGATGTATGTAGCGATTATGGCTGATGATTCCTGTATCCTCAAGCATTGACGTTTAGAAATTCTCGGCAGTTGCTCCAGAGACCTCCCTGGCTGTGTGCTCATTGTTCAGTGGTGTCCAACTCTGCGACCTCATGGGTTGTAGCCTGCCAGGTTCTCTGTCCCTGGAATTTTTCAGGCAGGAATACTGGAGTGGGTTTCCGTTTCCTACCCTAGGGGATCTTCCCGACCCAGGAATTAAACCCACATCTCTTGCATCTCTTGCGTTGGCGGGCAGATTCTTTACTGCTGAGCCACCTGGGAAGCCCCAGAAACTTCCTTAGCTATACCAGAAAGGCAAGTCATTCATGAGCTATTCTTGAACTGGGAAACAATGGGTAGATGTTTTATCTCTGCCTTCAAACATCCCTTCATTTGAGGACCTGAGCTTATCTACTCCCAACCCAACTTCTACCCCTGTCTTTCTTCCCTCTTTCTTTAATCACTTCTACTGTGAGATACATATTTTACATCCAGTCACTGCTGAGAACTTTTACCAACTCATCACTTATCCAAAAACCTTCTCACACTTGGAACAACCAAAAGTCTCTGTCCTTCCTGTTTCTTTAAAATTCATCAGAAAGAATCCTCCCAAATCACTAAGTATCTGTTCACCAGTTCCACCTTATTTTCGGCAGGTGGCAGTAAAATTTCATTTATTTTTCTCTTGCTGGCTACTCTCTAAGTAAGATCAACTTCAAAGTAAAAGCAAAGGCTAAATGTCACTAATGATTTGAATGATAACCCTTGTCTTAGAGGAGCCCCTAATGGAATAAGAGTATTTCAGGGTTTGGTCAGTCTTAATTATTATATTTCTTCAGGATATATGAGAGAGCCAGAGTGAGCAGGAGCCTATACATGTTCCATACAATAAGTGAAGACTGAAGAGATGATCCTCAAATTGTTGTTGTTGTTTAGTCTCTAAGTCGTGTCTGACTCTCTTGCGACCCACTGTAGTCTGCCAGGCGCCTCTATCCATGGGATTTCCCAGGCAAGAATGCTAGAGTGGGTTGCCATTCCCTTCTCCAGGGGATCATCTCAGCCCAGGGATCGAACCCATGTCTCTTGCATTGGTGGGAGGATTCTTTACCACTAAGCCACCTGGGGAGCCCTGATCCTCAAATAATGAATCCATAATAGTCAAAATCCAAAACCCCAGACCAGCAGCCTCTATGCAAGAATTTTATTGAATGTCAGCTGTGTATTCTAGTGAACTGGGGCAAAGGAAACAGGAAAAGAGGGGAAAGATCCTGGGATTAACTTCTGTCACTCACAATGAAAGCTAAAATTTTTTCCTGAGATGAAACGAAGAAAAGAGAGGAAAGAGGGGAGTGGTTTAGAAGCTGTTTACTGCAGCAGCACCCAGAAATTTTTAGCCAACTTTACCAAAGTCTGTACTGGAAAAACACTGTGGGTCTCAGTTTTCTGTTCTGGTGCAATTGACGATGTAGTTAAAAGAAAGATGAACCTAATATCATGAAACCTAAGTTGAGAAAGTGGATGAAATCTGAGCACCAAGTAGTAAGAAATGAGAAAGAGAACAACATGTGGTTATCACACAATAATAACAACATATTTTCTGAGAACTCAGTGATGGCCAGTTACTGTTTTAAATGCTTCATGCGTATTGCCTCAATTAATCCTCACAACATGCTCTCCTGCATCATGTTTGACTGAGCCACTCTGTTCCCTGAATGTTCTTCTCTCTGTTTTGTAGACTTCTGACCAATTCATCCTTCCAAACTCATCTCAAACATCACTTCCTTTTCTAACCTCCCTAATTAGACAAAATCCTCCTATTATAAGCTTTCAGAGCTTTGGTGTCATCTTCATAGTTGGTAAAACAGGTGTGATTTAATGTTTCATAAAAGAGTTAGAGACTTAAGATAAGCCAAGCAGCTAGCCTGTTGTGGACGAGAGAAGTGAACAAAAATATCAGTCTTCTGATGGGTAGGGAATATACATGACACCACGCTATCAACAGGATGTGGGGCCCAGAAATGCAGCCAACATTGTCATCACAGTCTTGATGACTTCACCAGTTGCCCATGCCACCTCCCCAGACCTGGGAGACACTCTCCTGGCCCTGACTGTGGCATGGCTGTCAGGCTCCTCTGCTGTGTGGCCCTCTACCTGTTGGGTGCAGGTAAGTCATAGACACAGAATTCTCTAAAGTCAAAAAGGAACATTTTTCTCTGTGCTAGGTTTGCTTCCGGCTTCAGCGTTAAGGCCCATCTTGGACTCTGTGACCAATGTTTTTGTCTTTTTCTCTTAGGCTTCCTGGATGCTGATGTTCATCAGACCCCAAGACACTGTGTCATAGGGACGGGAAAGAAGATTACTCTAGAATGTTCTCAAACAATGGGCCATGACAATATGTACTGGTATCAGCAAGACCCAGGAATGGAACTGCAGCTGATCCATTATTCATACGGGGTTAATACCACGGAGAAAGGAGAGCGCCCTTCTAGGTCGACGGTCTCCAGAATAAGCAAAGAGCATTTTCCCCTGACGCTAGAGACCGCCAGCTCCTCACAGACATCTAGCTACTTCTGCGCCAGCAGTGACTACACAGCATGACTCAGGCTCCCACAGACTGCACAAAAAGGTAGTCACAGGAGCAAAGAAGTCCCACCGGCTTAAACCTCACCTCAAACTACAGAAGCTACTGCAGATCTCCCAGACGCCTCAGCCCTGAGGGGCCTGTGTGGCCTGAGCAACAGTCTGGCCAGAAAGCGATCCCTGAGTCCGTGTCTCCCAAGCTGGGGAAGGACCCAGTCAGTCAGGACTGACCCCCGCCCTGCCTCTGACTACACTGCCCAGTGAAACTTGAATAAATTGTGTCCCTCAAGATAAGCGGGATATTAACTTGATAGTTGCCTAATAGACATCTGCAGGGGAGCCTTTGCTAGCTAAGAAACAGGAAGTGTTTTCCTTTGGCTTCTTCCACAGTCTCTCTCTGGAAACAGGAAGTGTTTTCTTTTGGCTTCTTCCACAGACAGTCTCTCTCTGGCTAACGGTTCCTTCCTCACATTAGACGTGTTTCTTCACACACAGCGACTCAAAGTCCTATCCCTCCCCCACCTCAGCCCCCTTTCTCACAACTTCAGGTCTCCTTCTATGATTTTGAGCTTGAAACAATAGAAGGATCTGAACTGATTATTTTCACTACTCTGTGTGCGCAGGCGCTCAGTCATATCCAGCGCTTTGCGGCCCCGTGGACTGTAGCCCGCCAAGCTCCTCTGTCCATGGGATTTCCCAGGCAAGGATACTGGAGTGGGTTGCCATTTCCTCCTCCAGTGGATCTTCCCAACCCAGGGATCGAACCCACGTCTCTGACATCTCTTGCACTGACAGGAGGATTCTTTACCACTGAGCCACCTGGAAAGCCTGCCTCTACCTCTAATTTAATGGAATTTTAACAAAATCGACATGAGGCATAAGGAACAGAAATGGTGCCTACAATGAAAACCCTCCAACGTCTTCAATTTATTCAGCCCTGGATTTCTTCGGAGATCACCTTGACCACTGGGAAGCCATTTCACAGGTCAATGCTTCTTCTTACTTGGATGCAACAAATCCAAGGGATGTTGATTTTTATCCGCATGGGACCAGACCTGGGCCCTTGAATAGATCTGTTGTTACTCAGGCAGTGGACAAAAATGCAGTTGTCAGTGACAGATAAATGAAATCATCACATTCTATCAAGTCTAAGAGGTTTTTCACTCCTTTTTGAAGCAGTAGGGGAGGAGGGTGTGGCCTCTGGCCAGGAAGCAGATGAAACAGTGTTGGTTTCAGAGACTGAATTCATCCCAGGGGTAAACAGCATTCTTCATCTGACGCTACCATGCGCAACAGGTTCCTCTGCGGTGTTGTCCTTTTGCTTCTCAGAGTAGGTGAGTCCTGATCACAGGTGAGGAACCATGGTCACTGGCTTCCCAGGCTCCAGCTACAAAATGTCTTCTCAGGACCGTAGCACTGGGCTCCCCTCCCCAGCCTGTCCTATCGTCATCCCTGCTTTATCCCCCACAGGCCTTAAGGATGCTGCTGTCACACAGTTCCCAAGGCGCAAGATCTTGGAGACCAAAAAGGAAGTCACTCTACAGTGTTCTCAGAAAATGGGTCACTATGCAATGTACTGGTATCGCCAAGATCCGGGATTTGGACTTCGGCTGATCTATTACTCAACTGGCCGTGACACCATTAAGAAAGGAGATGTCCCTGAGGGGTATGACGTCTCTCGAGATGAGTTGGAACATTTCCCCCTGACTCTGAAGTCCGCCAGCCCCAACCAAACATCTGTATACTTCTGCGCCAGCAGTGAATCCACAGTGTGGTACGGCTGCTTCCTCTTTGCACAAAAAGAGAGGCAGACCGAGGTCCTCAAGATTCCTGACCCCAACTAGAAGTTTTTCAAAGTGAAATCGTTCAGTCTTGTCTTTGCAACCCCATGGACTGTAGCCCACCAGGCTCTCTGTCCATGGGATTTTCCAAGCAAGAGTACCGGAGTGGGTAGCCTGCACCTAAGCCCTGCCTTTACCTTACTAAATTCTTTACTTCCTTCTTACCATTCTTGTCCCTCTAACTCCGTCCCTATTGTAATCAAAACCTTTGTTTCTGCTTGATATTCCACTTGACTACAGGCTCTTAACCCAATGTGAATTTTTTCTAAAATAGACTTCAATTTTCAGATTCAGATGTAAGAAAATTTTGATGAAATTGAATTCTGTTCAATTAATGAAAAAGAGCCCTCAGATCTGTAAAGATCTTTAAAGATACTTCAGTGAATCTCTCAATGAGTTATCATGTTATGTAGGAAAATAGGTAGGGGATTGAGATGACCTCATACATGGAAGGGCTTCCCAGGTGGCTCAATGGGTAAAGAAACTGGCTGCAATGCAGGAGACAAAGGCAGATTGAGTTCAATCCCTGGGTCAGGAAGATGCCCTGGAGGAGGGCATAGCAACCCTCTCCAGTATTCTTGCCTAGGAAATCCCATGGACAGAGGAGCCTGGTGGGCTACACCCCATGGGGTTGCAAAAAGTCAGACATGGCTGATGCGACTGAGCACACGTGCTTACCAAGACATGGAATGGCCTGAGTATAAGTAAGAGGATCCAGAGGGTAGTGAAAAGTTTTCAGACAATGTGTAGATTTAGGACCACCCAGAGAGAGGAAAAACTTACTTTGTGTGTGAGGGAAAGGAGTACGAAGTGAAAAAGAACATGAAATATATTTGTCTTCAGGGATTATTAAGGAGCAGAACTTTAAATTTACTGTGTAGTTCCCCAAAGAAGTGTGTTTTGTGATAAGCAACTGTCCATGTCCTAGTCCTTGAAACATGTGAATATGTTACCTTACATGAGAAAAGAGAATTAGATTTGTAGATGCGGCTAAATTTGCTAATCAGTTGACCTCAAGATAGCGAGTCGCCTGAATCATCCTGTAGACCCAATTAGACATATAGGCCCTTAAAAGCCCCTGGCGTCCATGTACTTTGAGGAGGGTTCCATCTACTCTTACTGGCTTTGAAGATGGAGGAAGGGGTCCAAGGGACGTGAGTGTCTCTAGGAATTGAAAAAGACAAACAAATTCTCCTCTAGAGCTCCGGGAAAGACACAAAGCCCTGCATACTTTGATTTCAACCTAATGAGACCCATGTCAAACTTCTAACCTGTGGTATGATAGTTAATTTGTGTTCTTTTAAGCCACTGAGTTCGGATAATTTTTTAACAGCGAAGAGCAAAACCTGACTCCACGTTGGGTCTCCTTCTTTGACTTAAACCTTTGCTTTTTGTTGCTCTTATTATAATCATACATAATGGCCTGACTCTGGGAACCCTGCCCTTCTGCCTGAATGTTAAACAAGTGGCTTCGTTCAGCTCACTGAACAAAGAGACAATCTGATTCTGCCCACAGGGCTTCCCAGTGGCGCTAGTGGTAAAGAACTCACCTGCCAATGCAGGAGACATAAAGAAACGCGGGTTCAATCCCTGGTTGGGAGGATCCCCTGGAATAGGAAATGGCTACCCACTTCAGTATTCTTGCCTAGAAAAGCTCATGGACAGAGGAGCATGGAGGGCTACAGACCACAGGGTGGCAAAGAGTCAACACTACTGAAGTGACTTAGCATGCAGCACCTGTGAGTGTGGCTACAGGAAAGCAGAAATTAAGACATCTCCCCCACCCATACTGGCCAAGCCAGGCAAAACTAATGGCCTTTTTACTTTACTTCCTCACCTTCTCCCCTTCTCTGTTCTGTAAAAGAAACTGGCATCCAAACCCTGATAATATGATTTTGGGGGGACCATAGTCTGCCATCTTCTTGGTCTGCTGGCTTTCCAAATAATGTCTCTATTCCTTACCTCAACACCTCATCTCCCGATTTATTGGCAGATCCTGTGGTGAGCAGAGTGAGCTTGGATTTGGTAAACATTTGTTACAGCAGGAATAAAAAGCTAATACAGAGCCCTACTGCTCAGCAGCTACAAGAAGAGGGCTGATGAAGAAAGCTGCTCTGTGAGCAGTCTAAGAGGCAAAGGGCTAAGGATGGGAGCTTGAATCAGATGATGCACTTTTAAAGGAAGATGCTGCCAATTTCAGCTGTTAACAAATTCCATTTCTGCTAATGCCTCATCTCCGCAGGTTCAGGATTAGAGTGTATGTATATATATGGCTGATTCACTTTGCTGCACAGCAGAAAGTAACATACATTTTAAAGCAACTATACTCCAATAAAAATTTATTTAAAAAAGAAAACTCCATAGAAATATTTCTCACTAGGTTTTTGAAGGTTAATCATATAGTATAGGAAAATATGCAAGATAGAGTGACTTCCTCAGAATCGAAAATAGCTTAAGCAGAAGTCAAATAGGATTTAAAGGGTGGTGAAAATTCTGTAGTCTGTTTCTATGTGCAAGATCATCCAGAGGTTAAAAAAAAAAATGCTGTGTATTTAAAGGGACAAATGTGTTCTACTTGCAGGGATTTTAAACAGCTATTTCCTCAGTTAGGTAGAGGCAAGCATGATTATTATTGTCAGGAGATTGTCAGCCAGGAGGAGGATGAGAGATGCAGCAGAGTTTACTAAGCAGAGCCTCAGAGAGGAGGCTGAGAGCAATTACTGAAGAGGCTCAGGGAAAGACAGAAAGAGATGGACAGTGCTGAGTAAAAGGTGTTACATTAAAGTGCAAAAGATGGAGGGGCCATTTCAGAGCTCCTGGACATCTCGAGGATTCTGTTTTCTTCTCACTCCCTTTGTTAGGGACACAGGAGCCTGGCCCATACTGGGGAACCCCAAAAGTCTTGAATGTGTTGGCCTTGGGAAGGAGCAAACAGAAGGAAGATCTGAGAAGGAAGGGTGAGGAGGTATAGGAACTGGTTCCTAGTACAAGGATATGGGGACTCAGGTCAACAGCATCACTTCAGTGTCCTGCTTGATGATGAGAAAGAAGAAATCAAAGCAGCTTCACAGTCAATAGGATAGGGATGGGGGAAGAAGCATGCATCTGAGAGTGAATTAGCTCATGACTCGGTAGGAATATAGAAGCAGCTGCCTCCTAAATATTGGGTTAATCTAACATAGGAAGTGCTTGGGATAAACTGTAAATCTTTGAGTTGTAATTATCCACCTCTATGGTGTTGAATGGAGAAGGAAATGGCAACCCACCCCAGAACTCTTGCCTGGAAAATCCCATGGATGGAGGAGCCTGGTAGGCTACAGTCCATGGGGTCGCAAAGAGTCGGACAAGACTGAGTAACTTCACTCACTCATGGTGTTGCAAGTACCATGGAATTTGGAAAATCCAATGGATAAAAGTATATATACATCGTGAGTTTATCTTTGTGAATGTAGACAAACTGAAAGATTTAGAAAGATGCAATTTGGGATGATAAGGTTTACTGAGTAATACAAAATTATTTACTTGAGGCAGGTTCATGAGAATTAAAAACTACTTTTTCTCCCCACTTCGAGAACACTTGTACGCATAGCTAAGATATGGAGGGCTTCCTAGGACTGAAGTAGAGCCAGTTTTGCTCCCCACCATCTTTTCCAAAAAGAAATGGCACAGGGCTGGTGGTCCAGGGGTTAAGAATTCACCTTGCTATGCAGGGGACACTGGTTTGGTCCCTTGTCTGGGAAGATCCCACGTGGCGCGGGGCGATTAAGCCCGTGGACCGCAACTACTGAAGCCCGTGTGCCCCTAGAGCCGGTGCTCCACAACGAGAGAAGCCACCGCAATGAGAAGCCTGAGCACTGCAACAAAGGCCCAGTGCAGCCAAAAATAATCTTTTTTTTTTTTAAGGAATGGCACAGAAATAGAAAAAGAAAGAAGACTCCTCCATAGAGCAGAGTTAATGTCATGACACCAGCTGCATCGCCCTTATTTGTATGGAATAGGGACTGTTGGCCCTGAATTCCCTCCACCGTGAAGGGGACTGGGAGCAAGAAAGCCATCTCTGAAGTTTGAGATGAGGACCCGTTTCTTGCCTGGAGATGACAGCGATTCAGCAAAGCTCTAGCTGTGGCTGAAGCAATTAGGAGGATGGGGCAGTGTCTTTCCTTCTCCTCCTCCTGCCCAAGAATGCCTTGGTTCCAGCAAAGCTCAAGAAAACCTCAAAGGTGTTCAATGCGGGGAAATATTCTCAGCAATCCCAGGAAAGTCACCTCAATGCAGGAAGGACATTGTGTCCTGGAAAAGGACACGATATGTGAGTGGCTGGAGGAGCAAAGAAGATGCTGTGACACCCCAGTTATAAGCAGAGCTTCCCATGACTGCGATCTGGAGCAGAAAACACAGCCTGGCTACAAGGCAATATCCAGCGACAGAACCCTCCCATGTGGAGCCCCATCTGGAGACCACCAGCCAGGAAAACCAGACCCCTCAAGCAGCAAAGAAACTGAACTGGCTGGTAAAAGGAAGAGGTTATCGAAGAAGGCTCAAAGGTTATCGAAGAAGGTTATCGAAGAGGTTATCTCTTATCTGCCTTTCACAGCTCCTGTAAGAGGAGAGAAAAGAGGAGAAGGAAGAAAGATCCATCTAATACCAGCCTTGAGAAAAGAAGTTACTTACATTGTTGCTGTTATTCAATCATTCAATCATGTCCAACTCTTTGTCACCACGTGGACTGCAGCACGCCAGGCTTCCCTGTCCTTCACGACCTCCCGCAATTTGCCCAAACTCATGTCCGTTGAGTCAATGATGCCAACTTACACTGGCTACTACTAAATTTAATCTGCTAACGAGAAAAGAGCCCTAAGTCTAGGATCCTGAATGGAATACAGATTGATAAAATAACCCATGAAGTGGATTTGGCTAAGTTTTTACACAGGAGACACTTTCAAAAGATTGTGGATAAAAAATATACCAGTGGATAGTCAAAGATAGGAATAATCTTGGATTTTTTTCTACAGAGTAGAAATGAGAACTTCTGAGGTAGAAAAACTGTTGCATTGATGATAGTGGAAATTTCATGTTCTCACATTTCTAAGTGATGATAAAATATGTTATACCAATTTTCATGATAAAGATATAAAAATACAGAAATAGTTTTCAACTTTGACAAGAGTATGCTAATAAAAAGATGTCAGATGGATAGAAACCAGCAGTCTCAGAGGAGGGCAAGGAAAATGCCAATGACTGCAAGCCTTGCCAGTCCACATTGGCCAGGACCGATCACCTGTGTTACCCTTCAGCCCTCTAAGGAAATGGGAGTGGCTACTCTCCTGAAAATGAGGGTCAAGTAGCTACAGAGAGACATTACAGAAACCAACTAGGGCCCCAGGGCAGGCAGAGCCTGAGTGACGCTGCCATGGGCCCCCGGCTCCTGGGCTGTGTCCTGTTTTGTCTCCTGGGAGCAGGTGAGTCCCAGAACGCGTGGGCAAGCCTTGGCTGTAGCGTGCCAGTTTTAGCTCGTCCTTCTCCGAAGATTGCAGCACCAGGTGCCTCCTCAGCTTTCTCTTGCTCTATCTCCTTCCTCCACAGGCTCCCTGGAAGCCGATGTGATCCAGAGCCCAAGATACCGCATCACAGAGACCAAAAAGAGGGTGACATTGACTTGTTCTCAGAATATGAACCACGAAGCGATGTACTGGTATCGACAAGACCCAGGGCTGGGTCCAAGGCTGATCTACTTTTCAAGGAACATTGGGAATGTTCAAAAGGGAGATATCCCTGATGGATACACTGTCTCTCGAGAAGAGACACCAAACTTCCCCCTGACCTTGGAGTTGGCCAGCACCAGCCAGGCCTCCTTGTACTTCTGTGCCAGCAGTAAATCCACAGCGTGACACAGCCAGCTGCTCTCTGCACAAAAAGGGCAGCCGCAAGAGAGAGCAGGCTCCTCCCTTGGGAGGCCCCACCCAGCCAGGAAGACAAACTTCCCCACCATCAGAGACCCCAGGAGTCCTCCCCTGCCTCCCGAGCTTTGGGGAATCTGAGCAAGGCAGCCCCTTGGCAACGTGTCCCCCTCTTACTTCTGGTACCCATGAGCTTTTCAAAGTACAGGCAGGACATGCTCCCTGTGTGAAGTCTAGCACCAAGGGTAAAGAATTTCTCTCCTAGAAAAGGAATTTTATGCATACTGCAATCCTTCCTCCTCGCTGAGCTTCACTGTAGCCCAAACTGAAGATTTCATTTTCAGCCCAATCACTCAACCAAATTTCAATCCCACCTTCTAGGACCTATTCCTGGAGGTTTTGACGCTTGGGGAGAACAGCACATCTAAGTTGTTAACTAAATCTAATATCTCTCTCATTTCCCTCATCTCTGCAAGTGGTCCGCCATCCAGGCAAACGCACAAGCCAGAGATGTAGGAGTCATTCTCACCATCTCAGACATACTCTCCCTCCATACTTAATCCACCACCATCACCTGCATGCTTCTCAGTATTAAATACCTTGCAAATTTTACTAATTTTTCTAATCTCATTGATAACACTGTGATCTGATATGTGGTCTCCCACCACCTTCCACTCCTTGCCCCCACCCACAAACCACTCTGGAGCCTAAAACCCATCAGTGTCTTTCATTTACTTAAAGTTGCAAGTTTATGGTGGTTCACAAGCTTCTCAACACCCTCCAAGATGCAGCCTTTGCACCTGTCTTCCTTCCTAATTGGGCTTCCAAGGTGGCACTCATGGTAAAGAACCCACCTGCCAATGCAGGAGACATAAGAGATGCAGGTTTGATCCTGGGGTTAGGAAGATTCCCTGGAGGAAGGCATGGCAACCCACTCCAGTATTTTTGCCCGGGGAATCCCATGGACAGAAGAGCCTGGTGGGCTACAGTCCATAGGGTCTCAAAGAGTTGGGCATAACTGAAGTGACTTAGCACGCATGCATGCACTTTCCTAACTGGAGAAGGAAATGGCAACCCACTCCAGTATTCTTGCCTGGGAAACCCCATGGACAGAGGAGCCTGGCAGGCTACCGTTCATGGGGTCACAAGAGTTAGACATGACTGAGGGACTAAACCACCACCCTCCTAAGAGGAATGTCCTCTTTCAGTTACCACAGCTGCTTTCCATTCAAGGAGACAGAGTCCATCTCCCTCAGGTCCCCAAATATGTCCTACGCTGATTCGCTCTTGGATCTTCACCAGTAATGTTCACTCTCCCAGAGCACTCTTCCTCTCCCTCTCTACCTCAACACCTAGCTGGCGATTTCTCTGCATACCAATCCAGAAGTCTTTTCCTCCAGGAAGATTTCCTCAAATCCCTGATGGGATTATTTCCTCTGCTATGTCATCTAGTAAAGTGAAGTCGCTCAGTCGTGTCTGACTCTTTGTGACTCCATGGACTGTAGCCTACTAGGCTCCTCTGTGCATGGAATTTTCCAGGCAAGGGTACTGGAGTGGGTTACCATTTCCTTCTCCAGAGGATCTTCCCAACCCAGGAATCGAACACAGGTCTCCTGAATTGCAGGCAGACACTTTACTGTCTGAGCTACCAGGGTAGCGCTCTAAGGACAGCCTAAACTGTTGTTCTCGGGGTAATTAACACACTTCATTGTTTGCTATTTAAAATTTACATGAATAAAGGCAAAGTCAATGAGAGCAGGAACTGTGCCTATACTGGTTACTCTTTTCCCTGTACTTACCAGAGTGCCTGAAAAGAGTCCTGTTATACACATAAAGGAATTGGCCTTCTTTTCTATCATCTTCCCAATACCTCTCTGACTTGTCCAGGATCTAAGTCCCCTGCAAAGTCCTCTCCCATACCTACCTTGGGGAAATGCCAAGGGTGTCCACCTGCGTATGTAAACAAGATAAATCATGTCCTCTAGTAGTTTTATTCTTCCTCCATTGTAGCCCCCATTTGCTCTGTGCTATATGTCACCTGACAAGGATGTTGCCTCTCTTGGGTACCACTGTATCCATTGGATTCTTTTCTGTTGAGCCCCAAAATACCTGTCAGCCAAGCAGATGCTTCAGCTTTGCAGCTCAATATAGCAGACCCTATTATTGCTCCCAGTGGGATACATCATCATGCCCAGGTAGAGTTTCCTGCCAAGAGGCACCACTATCAATGAAATACAAGAGAAAGCCTTTGGCTCAACCTTTTCTTTATTGGTGCTGAAGGGGCAAGACTACAGATCTGTGTCTTGATCTCCAACGTCTAACTGAGATTTTAGCACAAAGTTTCATTCAATTACATACATTCCAACCATTAAAATAATAATTTTAACTTGAAGCAAGGGAAGGCAGAGGACCTCATCCAAGACACAAATTCAGGCAATAAAACTCAGCTGAGCTTAGAATCTCTCATCTTTTCAAGAACTATGGCTGTAACACTGGGTAAGTTTATCCTGCCAGGCTCTATGCCTACCCTTGCTTCAAGGTGAGTTCTCTCCTGGGAATATTACACGCTGTCATACACAGAGACTTCCAGGGGACCATTCTCTCCTTTTTGCAAGACTTACCCAGGTATTTCTGAACTACAAAATTTGTTGCTCTTTAGGTCCAAGCTGAATTACACCTTTTATTATGGCTGTGCTGTGTTCAGTCATGTCTGTAGTACACCAGGCAAGAATACTGGAGTGGCTTGCCATGTCCTTCTCCAGGGGATCTTCCTCACCCAGGGATTGAACCCACACATCTCCTGCATTGGAGGGGTGTTCTTTACCACAGGCTAATTCTTTACCACAGGTGTCACTTGGGAAGCCCCACTTTTATTATATTCTCAATATAAATAGGATTATACCAATTAAATCAAAGATGTCAGTGGAGACTGACACCCAAAGACTGCTTCCTCTGAAATAGAGTCTATATCCAATAACTTATTCTTAGTTCCTGGAAGTCATCACAAGTTAACCCCATCTCATGAGAGACTCTGAGACAATGAGGTCAATAGACCCCTTTGCACTTATATAGAATCCACAAACCCAGTGCCCTCCATTGTATCAGAGCCTGGAGCTGGCATACCATTATTCTTGATGTAGACCTGCCCTAAGGCACCAGTTTTCTCTTTGTTCCTAGGACCAGGAGAGTTCTGATTTAAACTGTTCCTTAAAGGAATTCAATCTTGGTCTTTCTTATGGAATCTTTTTCTGTTGCCTAACTTCTACCTTGAATAATTGCTCACATGCTAAAGAAATATCTACAAAACTGGGTGGATTTTTAGAGCTAAAACATGCTATGGTCTAGAGGTTTATGTTTCCCCCTCTACCCTGAATTTATGTTGAATTCTAATTGCAAATGTGATGGTGTTGGGGGTGGGGCCTTTCGGAGATGACTACTGTGTGCTTAGTCACTCAGTCGTGTCCGACTCTTTGCAACCCCATGGACTGCAGCCCGCCAGGCTCCTCTGTCCATGGAGATTCTCCAGGCAAGAATACTGGAGTGGTTTGCCATGCCCTCCTCCAGCGGATCTTCCAAACCTAGGGATCGAGCCCAGGTCTCCTGCATTGCAGGTGGATTCTTTAATGACTGAGCCATCAGGGAAGCACAGGGAGATGATTAGGTCAAAAGAATGAAGCCCTCATGGATGGAATTACTGCCCTTATAAAAGAAACCCCAGTGAGCTCCCTAGCCCATCCCCTAACCAAGTTAAGTTACAAGAAGTCTACAACCAGAAAAGACCACCCACCAATAATGCAAGCACCCTGATCTCAGACTTCCAACCTCCAGAACTGTGGGTAATAATTTCTGTTGTTTATAAGCTACCCAGTCTGAAGTTTTGTTAAAGCAGCCAGACTAAGGCAGAATACTACTCATGATTTGTTTTCTTAATTTTTGGTTCACTCACTGTCAATGTCCTTGGTAGACTACTATTTCTGTATTCTTCCATTAAATTGATTTGTTCCAATATTCCATTCTTTTCCTCTCTTGTCATTACTTTATGAACTTTCTCGGAACAACATCATTCAAGTTCATCACTTTAATAAAATTCTCTATTCTAAAAACTATCAAATTCAGTATTCTAGCCAGTTACCTAATTTGAGCTTCAGCCCAACTTATGCAACTTTCTACCTGGTAATGTCACTTGAAATCTCCATTGGTACTTCAGACTCAATTCACCATGTTCTACAAACTTAATCTTTCTGCCAGTCTTGATGAAAACTAATTCATTCAGTCTTGAGTAATCAAGGAGTTTTGAAGGGCAGTCAGAGTGCACAATTTTGTAGCAATCCTTAAAAACTGGTTCCTGCATATAATTGAGTTTTGATGTGCTTCATTTTCTAGAAGAAAACAAAATGTAATTAAAAGTAAATATACTCTAATTGCAAGCAAAAATAAAAAAGAAGAGTATACACATACATAGAATGACCCACAATTATTAATACATGGACACACACACACAGACACACACACATACATGAAATGTTAAATTTTCCCTAGCCATCCAGAATCCAAGTCTCTCTACTTTCAGATGGAGAAGCCACAACTTTCCAGTTTCTTTCTTTGGGACTGACGACATGTTCCTCAAGTATAAGAGGTAGACATGAGATATGTTCTTAGAGACATATGTACAAAAAGTGAAAAGAAATGTATAAGAATAAAAGATGAAAGTATGAAGCAGAAAGCGTATTGCAGACCTGAGTTAAGCTAGACCTTGGTGGCTTGGTGGTAAAGAATCAGCCTGCTAATGCAGAAGATGCAGGTTTGATCCCTGGGCCAGGAAGATCACCTACAGAAGGATATGGCAACCCACTTCAGTATTCTTGCCTGGAAAATCCCTTGGACAGGGGAGCCTGGGCAGACAACAGCCCATGCAGTCACAAAGAGCTGGATATAACTTAGTGACTCAATGACAATGCTGAAGCTAGGAGAACAAAGGCATCTCAATGTTTAGACTAAATAAAGGACACTTACAAAGACCACACAATGATTATGCAGCAAAATAGATGGCAGAACAGTGATGTAGATCTGAAGAAAGAATTAAAGAGAAAAGAGATGTGGATTTTATAGTCATTTCCTTTCTTCTGCATCATACTCCTCAATAACAATTGACCTGATCAGGCTCAGGGCGAGGAGAACTTTGGCACACCCCTCACTAAGGGGAATCACTGAAGATGGGAACCTTTGTAAGTGGCGCTTCAGTGGGATGAATATAAACTTACAGATTTAGATAAATTGATAAAAATAATTTTGAGGAGAAGTTTAGAGAGACACTAAGAATGATGAAAAATCCTTCTAAGGATCCAGACTATGGTAATAGTGAGAAAATTCAATTATACACTAGTGAAAAATTGTGATGCTGAAATAATAATGTGTGTAGAGATTTAAGAAGTTTAAGAAGAGACAAAAGATAAGAATACACCACTATAAACCTGCGGAGACAGAGGCCACTAGCTGCTTTTCATTTTGAGTTGACCAGTTGTAGATAAAAATCAGGAGAAGGCAATGGCAACCCACTCAGAATGCTTGCCTGGAAAATCCCATGGACGGAGGAGCCTGGTAGGCTGCAGTTCATGGGGTCGTGAAGAGTCGGACACGACTGAGTGACTTCAGTTTCACTTTTCACTTTCATGCATTGGAGAAGGCAATGGCAACCCACTCCAGTGTTCTTGCCTGGAGAATCCCAGGGACAGGGGAGCCTGGTGGGCTGCCTTCTATGGGGTCGCACAGAGTCGGCCACAACTGAAGTGACTTAGCAACAGCAGCTGCAGATAAAAATCACATTTGGGAGAAGGAAATGGCAACCCACTCCAGTATTCTTGCCTAGAGAATCCTGTGGAGGGAGGAGCGTGGTGGGCTGCTGTCCATAGGGTCACACAGAGTCAGACATGACTGAAGCGACTTAGCACGCATGCATGCATTGGAGGAGGAAATGGGAACCCACTCCAGTGTTCTTGCCTGGGGAATCCCAGGGACAGAGGAGCGTGGTGGGCTGCCGTCTGTGGGGTCGCACAGAGTCGGACATGACTGAATCGACTTAGCAGCAGCAGCCCTTCTTAATTCACCTCCTACTCCCAAATCCTTAATGGCAAAGACTGTCTTGCTCACCTTGGCATTACTAAAAAGACCAGCAAAATGCTTCATACTCAATAAACACTTGTTGGATTGAATTGAGCCACTTTAATAAATTTAGCATGACTCTCCTTCCTTTATTTTCATATGTTCCCTCATTACTTCCTTTTTCCTCCCCACCATCTTACCTTCAAATCTATTTCTGGGATGACCTACCTACACCTTTTGATTTCTCAGGTTGATCATGTTTCTCCTTTGTTTTGGGTTAGGTTGAACTGAAAAACTAGTATGTGTGAACTAGAATAAGCTATGCATTAAATCATACAAGTGGTGTTGAGTGAAAAAAAAAAAAATCACATTTGAAGCTATGCAGAAAATGAGCATGGCTTTTGGTCTTTAGAGAGGGATTCTGAGCATGGGCAACTGGCAGACAACATATCATAGACTGCCTCCCTGGTAGCCAGAGCTAACACAGACATCTCGCCAATGAACTCACCTTCCATGAACACTGGGGCTTCTCTGCTGTG
This sequence comes from Cervus elaphus, assembly GCF_910594005.1. Lineage (NCBI taxonomy): Eukaryota > Metazoa > Chordata > Mammalia > Artiodactyla > Cervidae > Cervus > Cervus elaphus. The sequence continues at coordinate 111,630,837 of NC_057832.1, forward strand.
TAGCCATTTGCCTCCTTGGATTAGGTGGTTCGTGGGCACAGGTAGAATGCTCTTGAGCTTGATTTTCCAGACTCCTACATTAAGCCTGTCTCTGGTGATAGTACATTGACTCTCTACTGAGCTCTCTCTCCCAGTACCATCTTTCTTTATCTATCATGTCCATGGGTGCTAATGCCATTAAAGTCCAAGTTTATCAGGTTTCAGGGTCAGGAAAGAACATGACTCTGTGGTGTAACCAAAATATGCACTGTGACCCATATGTAATGATCCAGACAAGAGCCAGGAATAGGGCTGTGTGTGTGTGTAAGTTGCTCAGTCATGTCCAGCTCTTTGCAACACCGTGGACTGTAGCCCGCCAGGCTCTTCTGTTCATGGGGTTCTCCAGGCAAGAATACTGGAGTGGGTTGTCATTTCCTTTTCCAGGGGATCTTCCTGACCCAGGGATCGAACCCATGTCTCTTGTCTCTTAGGTCTGCTGTATTGGCAGGTGGGTTCTTTACCATTCACACCACCTGGGAATGGGGCTACAACTAATATATTGCTCAGCTGGTGCCAAGAGTACCAACAATGGGAGTCTCTAAGCGTTTTATGCCTTTTAAAATAAGGCTGCAAATGAAGAAACAGACAAAGGATTAACCTCAAAAATATACAAGCAACTCCTGCAGCTCAATTCCAGAAAAATAAATGACCCAATCAAAAACTGGGCCAAAGAACTAAACAGACATTCCTCCAAAGAAGACATACAGATGGCTAACAAACACATGAAAAGATGCTCAACATCACTCATTATCAGAGAAATACAATTCAAAACCACAATGAGGTACCATTACACTCCAGTCAGGATGGCTGCTATCCAAAAGTCTACAAGCAATAAATGCTGGAGAGGGTGTGGAGAAAAGGGAACCCTCTTACACTGTTGGTGGGAATGCAAACTAGTACAGCCGCTATGGAAAACAGTGTGGAGATTTCTTAAAAAGCTGGAAATAGAACTGCCATATGACCCAGCACTCCCACTTCTGGGGATACACACTGAGGAAACCAAATCTGAAAGAGACACATGCACCCCAGTGTTCATTGCAGCACTGTTTATAATAGCTAGGACATGGAAGCAACCTAGATGCCCGTCAGCGGATGAATGGATAAAGAAGCTGTGGAACATATACACAATGGAATATTACTCAGCCATTAAAAAGAATTCATTTGAATCAGTTCTAATGAGATGGATGAAACTGGAGCCCATTATACAGAGTGAAGTAAGCCAGAAAGATAAAGATCAATACAGTATACTAACGCATATATATGGAATTTAAAAAGATGGTAATGATAACCCCATATGAAAAACAGAAAAAGAGATACAGATGTATAAAACAGACTTTGGGAATCTGTGGGAGAAGGTGAGGGTGGGATGTTCAGAGAGAACAGCATTGAAACAAGTATACTATCAAGGGTGAAACAGATCACCAGCCCAGGTTGGATGCATGAGACAAGTGCTCAGGGCTGGTGCACTGGGAAGACCCAGAGGGATGGGATGGGGAGGGAGGCGGGAGGGGGGATCAGGATGGGGAACACATGTAAATCCATGGCTGATTCATGTCAATGTATGGCAAAAACCACTACAATATTGTAAAGTAATTAGCCTCCAACTAATAAAAATGAATGGAAAAAAAAAAAAGAATCCGCCTTGCAATGCCATAGATGCAGCTTCAGTCCCTAACCTCGACTACTGAGCCCATGTGCTATAGAGCAAATACTGAGCCTGCAAGCCGCAACGAAAGACCACACATGATCTGTGCCACAACTGAGACTTGACACAGCCAAATAAATATATTTAAAAAAATAATAAAAATAAAATAAAATAAGGCTGAGCATTTCTCAAACTACAGAAGGCATCTCAAACTGCAGATGCCCAGCCCCTCTCAGACGCCTCTACCAGTGGTGACCCCACCACCCTGCACAACCACTTCCTCTCTGCACAGAAAGGAGGTCGCAGGAGAGAGGTGACTCCGCCTTCCCGGGTCCTGCCCTTATGGGGGAAGCTACCAACCACAGAAGCCTCTCTCAACACTCTACCCGGGAGGTATTTGGTGTTCCAGGGCCCCAGTTAGTAGGAGTCCCCTCTACTCCATCACAAACAAACTGCCTTTCCAACTGCAGGTCCTGGTCCCTGGATTTCACTTCCTTGGGGCTCATCACTTTATTCAGTTATTTTATATTTGCTTTTCACCACCTGTCTACCAAGAGAACCTCAAATTGCCCCTGACCTTTCCTCTGCCAGGTCCACCTGGTCCACCTCTCCAGGTCCTGCTCTGCTCTGATCTCATGATGGCCTCCTCCAGTCTCTGACCTTTTACTGAACACAACACGCCTTTTACACATCTTAGTTTTGCAATAGTCCTGGTATGGTAAGTTTTTGTTTGATATAAATCTCCCCGTTTTATGTGATGTACAGATGATGAATTGAAAGGAAGCTCTGTGAGGCACGGGGCATGCCTGCGGTCCATGGCTGTGTTCCCAGCATCTGGCATAGAGCAAGGGTTCAATATATGTCAGTGCAAGGATGCTAAGACGCCTTCCAGAATTCTAGTCAGAATATATGTTTCTTTCCAGCTTTGTTGTTTAGTCAGTGAGTCACGTCCAACTCCTGCCACTCCATGGGCTGTAGCCCTCCAGGCTCCTCTGTCCATGGGGTCTCCTAGGCAAGAATCCTGGAGCGGGTTTCCATTTCCTTCACCAGGGCTCTTTCCAGTGAAGAGCTCCTTTTATAAGCAGCTTAGGCAACAAAACTGATGAGAAAGATTTCCAAGGGATGTTTTTCACTTGATGATGTTATTATTGAGCAGAGACACTGCCGGGTTCTGCTCTGCTGCTGCTAAGTCTCGTCAGTCGTGTCCGACTCTGTGCGACCCCATAGAAGGCAGCCCACCAGGCTCCCCCGTCCCTGGGATTCTCCAGGCAAGAACACTGGAGTGGGTTGCCATTTCCTTCTCCAATGCATGAAAGTGAAAAGTGAAAGTAAAGTCGCTCAGTCGTGTCCAACTCTTCACGACCCCATGGACTGTAGCCTACCAGGCTCCTCCGTCCATGGGATTTTCCAGGCAAGAGTACTGGAGTGGGTCGCCAGTGCCTTTTCCGGGTTTCTGCTCTAGATTCACCTATTTCTGTAAAACCCTCACCATCGCAGGTTCAGGCAGAGCATTTTCTGGTCATGGACTCCACGATCGTCTCCAGCCCCAGAGAAGAGCCGTGGTGATGGGGGTAGGAGGGGAGTTCACCTGGGGAGAGGACTCTCATGAGCCGCTGGGGTCACTGGGCTCAGAGCAGACATGTGCACCCCCTGCCCCGAAACTGCTGCTGTGGGGACAGGAAGGAGATTGGGACAGAGGGACTCTGTGGAAGGAATCTTTTCCTGAGTAGCTCTCGGTTTGGAATTTCTCTCCTTCACAACAAATAATAAAAAGGCCCAGAACCCTTTGCCTTCTGCCATAGCATGGCTAGTCTATTTGTCTGCCAGAGAAATAATATGTTAGCGGGCTCCTCCCTGCTCCCCTAGATAACAATGTTTTCTCTTTAACTGTCATGTAAAAATCACTAATAATCAACATATTCTTGATTTGGTCTTTAGATTTATTAATAAATCAGCAATTGCAAAATAAGACTATATTAATGCCTTTCATTAATATTAATACATATGAATATGTATTAATGACCGTACATGTATAATGAATGCATATCCATGTTTTCATTAATATTAATGCATATAATATTAAAGCATTTAAAATCTTACTCAGATTCAATAAAATATCTCAAGTATGAACCAAAAATTGTATTTGTCAAACAGAAATCTTATACTTCACAGTAAATACTGTTTCACTGTTTAAAATTGTAAACATAAATAATCTGAAATTGCTCACAGAGTATGACTGAAGTGACTCAAATTCTGTTTCTTCATCTTGACAAACATGAGGCATTTTTAAATCTGATGCTTAAGTTAGAACTGGAGGGGCTGGGGCAGAAACTGCCTGAAGGGAGCATGAATGATCCCAAACTTCAAGGAACTTAACTCTCGAAACTCTACTTGCAAGTAAGCCTGAGTGTGCCTGGGGAAGTTGTGTGACTGGCAATTCTCCAAACCAACTTCTGTGGAGAAACAGTGCTTACTAAGAGATAAATTATATGTGTGCACACATACACACACATGCATATATGCACACGCACAAACACATATATGTGTGTGTGTTTATAAAAAATGTATATAAACATGGAAATTGTTTATAACTTAGACCAATGAAAGATTTTTTTGGAAGGAGTTCTTTTCTTTTTTCTTTTTAATAAAGGAAAACATTTATTTACTCTATATGCCATGGCAGAATTTTAATCTTAGTCTGATACCTTTCATCTGGACATGTCAGATTAGGAGGAATCTGTGTGAGACATCCATATGCCCTCCCCATCCCAGGATGGTGCTCATTTTCACCCCAGCAAGGAAGATCCAACAGCTGCTGTGCGTGTTTCTGCCCAGAGATGCCTGGTAGAGACTCAGCATCTCAGATCTTTCAGGCAGCTGGAATCGTGGACTGAATTGTGTCCTCTCGAAATTCAAATGCTGGGGCCTCCCTGGTGGTCCAGTTGTTAGGAATCCGCCTGTCAATGCAGGAAACACGGGTTCGATCCCTGGTCTGGGAAGATACCACATGCCACGGAGAATCTAAGCCCATGCACCACAACAATTGAGCCTGGGCTCTAGAGCCCGTGATCGGCAACTTCTGAACTCACACACCACAACTACTGAAGTCCACGTGCCCTGGAGCCCATGCTCCACAACAAGAGAAGCCACCACAATGAGAAACCCACGCGCCACAACTAGAGAGTAGCCCCCGCTCGCTACAGCTAGAGAAAGTACACAAGCTGCAATGAAGACCCAGCACAGCCAAAAATAAATAAATTAATTAATTAAAAAAATTAATTTGATGAAGTCCTGACCCTCAGTACCTCAGAACGTGACTCTATTTGGAGAGGAGGTCTCTAAAACAATAATCCATGTTAAATGAGGTCACTGGGATGGACCCTTCACCAGTATGGCTAGTGTCCTTACAAGAGGAAAAACTGAGGACACGGAAACAAACAAAGAAGAAAGACAACATGAGGACAGGGGAGAAGACGGCCACCAACCCTCTAAGGAGAGAGGCCTCAGAAGAAACCAACCCACCAACACTTTGATCTTGAATTTCCAGCTTCCAGGACAGTGAGAAAATAAATTTCTGTTAAGTCGCCCCTTCTACAGAACTTTATTAAGGGAACCCTAGCAAACTGAGAGAGCTCAGCACACAGACCCTTGCTATCTAGCACATACTGAATTCCAGACTCAGAGAAATCCCACCGTGCTCAGCATAAGCTGCGTTGTTTGTGCAAGGTAAAATGAATCACAGTCACCAGTTATCAAATGGTGAGAACACTCCAGAAATTCAAGTTCCCAGGCCAACTGGGATCAAGCCGAATACCAACCTTGTAAGCAGCTCCTTCCACAGATCAGACGTTAACTTTTTTTCTACACACACACATATACACTCACAAGGGAAAGGGTTGGCTTTCACTTTAGCACCTCCTGACTCTCTAGGATCTTGAGTGGCTGAGGGACCATGAGCTTGGGCGGGACTGTGACTTCATAGCCCATCCACCTGTAGCCTGGGTCTGGGAGAGGACCCTCTTGCCTTGAACCTGCCATGGGAATCAGGCTCTTCTGTGCCTTTTGCTTCCTGGGAGTAGGTGAGTCCAGAAAGTTGGTGGCAAACCCCTGTCCCATTGCTTCTACACCCTGGATACAAAATTTTTCTCTCATCAAGCTTCCTGTGTGTGCCTGCATGCTTAGTCATGTCTGACTCTTTGTGACCCCAAAGACTGTAGCCTGCCAGATTCCTCTGTCCGTGGAATTTTCCAGGCAAGAATACTGGAGTGGGTTGCCATTTCCTTCTCCAGGGGATCTTCCCCGATCCAGGGATCGAACCCTGGTCTCCTGCACTGCAGGCAGACTCTTTACCACTGAGCCACCAGGGAAGCTTCCTGCTGGCCTCTTTTTTCACCTTCTCCATCCTCCTTCACAGGCCTCATGGATGCACAAGTAACCCAAACTCCAAGATATCTGGTCAAAAGGAGGGGAGAGAAGGTTGTGATAGAATGTATGCAGAACATGGACCATGAGAGAATGTTCTGGTACCGACAGGACCCAGCTCTGGGGCTGCGGCTGCTCCATTTTTCAATCAATGTTGGCATGGTTGAGGAAGGCGATGTGCCCCATGGGTACAGTGTCTCCAGAAAGAAGAAGGAGAGCTTCCCTCTGACCCTGGAGCCTGCCACCACCAACCAGACGTCTGTGTACCTCTGCGCCAGCAGTGAATCCACAGCACAGCGCGGCCACATCCTCTCTGCACAAAAAGGGCAGATGCAGGAAGTGGGGTCGGGGGGACCCTGACTTAGGGCTCGAGTTATGCTGCTCCTACGGCACGTGTGTGCCCATTAGAAGAAAGGCAGACAGCAGGGAGGGACCAAGCCTACAGCCACACTTCTTGGCCAGGGCAGCACAGGCTAATTTTTAAGCCCCCCTCACCTCCCTTTTCCAAGTCAGGGGTCATTCCGGAGCGGACCTGCCCAATCTTCTATGTTGTTCCCAGCCTAAAGTCATGAAACTCGACCCACACTGGGAGGACTCCTCTTTCAGATCCACACTAGGAAATTTCTCCCCTACCTTTTTTTTTTTATTATTATTAATGTATTAGTCTTCAAAATTCTATTTAAACTGTAAGAGTCTCAGGTTATAAAAAGTGATGATATAAATTTTTAAACATCTATTTAGAATTTTTACAAAGGCAAATTAAAGATTCGTTGTTGTGCTTGAGCTCATTCATATCTGACTCTTTGAGACCCCCGGGACTGTAGCCTGCCAGGCTTCTCCATCCGTGGAATTTACCAGGCAAGAATGCTGCACACAGAAATGAAGACCCAGCACAACCAAAAATAAATAAAAAACAAAATAAATAGAATGCTTAAAAATTATAGTTTAACATTTTTAAAAAATGTTATTGGAGTATAGCTGTTTATGCCCTAGCATTGGTTAAATCCTTTCTTCCCATTCCTTTCCTATCCTCTTCCTTTTACTATACATTTGCTACCCTGCTCAGTATCTTTGCACTTTTTAAAAATATTTTAAAATTTGTATTTGTTTATTTATTCTGGTTTTTTTTTTTTCCCCATTTATTTTTGGCTGTCCTGGGTCTTCCCTGCTGTGCAGGCTTTTCTAGTTGCAGCAAGCCAAGGCTACCCTCTGTTGCCATGTACAGGCTTCTCCTAGTGGTGGCTTCTCTTGTTTCAGACCTCGGGCTCTAAGCACATGGGCTTCAGTAGCATCACACACGGGGCCTAGAACACGGCTCAGTAGTTGCGGCACATGGACTTGGTTGCCCTGAGACATGAGGGATCTTCCCAGACTAGGGATCCAAACTGTGTCCCCTGCATTGGCAGGAGAACTCTTCATCAGTGGACCACCAGGGAAGTCCTGCGTATCTTTACTTTCCACTGAGGACAGTCACACATTGTCAACCCTTCCTCGAGATAAACTTGATCAACCATGTGCTGATTCCAGAGAATGTTTGGGGAATCCAAATTCTGTTCATTCAGCCTATAAAGGAAAACTGAGAAAAAGAAATCTTTCTCCACATTCTCTGAATGATCAGTAATGACTGAAAAGTTCTGAGAGAAGGAATAAGCTAGGATGCAGGAGGTAGGAAGAATTCGGTTGTATCTGAGGTCGCAGTAGGGCTCCCTCACTTTCTCCCTCACATCCAGGTAGAAGAGAGTCACTCCAGAAGCTGACCTAGAAGAATGAGAAAAGCTTTTCCCAAAGGCCCTGAAACCTCTCATAGCATCTCATCAACTTGAATTATGTCTCATGTTCCTTCCTGAACCAATTATAATCAGGTTATGATGGTTTTGATTTACTGAAATGCATCCAGGTCTATTCATGGAACAGGAAACAAGGTCAGAATTGCCTAACTTAATGGCAGCATGGGAGAGAGATAGATAACTAATCAAACTTAGCATTCTCGTAGTAAGGAGATGGAGGAGATTTGTATTGTGTGGCTGACTAACAATCACAAGGGCTTCTCTGGGGGCTCAGACAGTAAAGAATCTGCCTGCAGTGCAGGAGACCCAGGTTCAATCCCTGGGTCAGAAAGATCCCCTGGAGAAGGGGATGGCTACCCACTGCAGTGTTATTGCCTGGAAAACCCCATGATCAGAGGGGCCTGGCAGGCTACAGTCCATGGGATCGCAGAGTCGGATACAACTGAGCAACTAACACACACACTCGCACACAACACTCATGAGAGCTGGCGTCCCCGCTTCCTGACACATGATGGGATTGTACTTCCTGGCTTCTGGAGGTTGGGGGTGGGGCAGGGCATGAGACTAGATGCTGAGAATGAGCAATAAGTACAAGTGACATGTGACTGCCAGGCCAGAAAGTTTTAGCATCCAACGCAAGATTTCCAGACCTCTCTTTAGTTCTGCGTAAGAGATGAGTGAGTTCTGGAGATGGTGGCTTCGGAGGGGCCATGGCCTTGCAGTCTCTGAGGCAGCTGCAGTCAAGGACTCAGGCCCCTGGGCTGGCCATTGGGAATGACACATGCGCACTATTGATGCTCTGTACAAAAGAGATAACCAATGAGGACCTGTTGTGTACAGCACAGGGAACGATCCTTAATGCACTGTGGTCACCTGAGTGGGAAGGAAGCCCAAAGGGAGGGACATGGACACTTAGAGCCGATTCATTTTGCTGTACCGTAGAATCTAACACTACATTGTCAAGCAACTATATGCCAATAAAGAACAATTAAAATTTTTAATTGTTTTTCAGGACTTCCCTGGTGTTTCAATGACTAAGACTCCACACTCCCAAGGCAGGGAGCTGGAGTTTGATCCCTGGTCAGGGAAAATAGATCATGCTGCATATGAGAATTCGGACACTGCAACCAAGACTGAAAATCCCATGGATTTCAACTAAGACTTGGAGCAGCCAAATAAATAATAAATACATTTTTTAAAAATATATATTTGTCATAGTATTTGCATCCCTGGCCCTGGAACTGCATTCCTAGGTTCCTTTAGCTGAGGCCTTGGGCTTTGGGTGGATGGTTTTCTCAGTCCCTCTGCTGAGGCCTCCTCCTAGGAGAAGGAGGGGAAATCCAGGGACACTCTCTCCTCTAATTCAGCGCCAGGTGCTTCTAGATCCTAGCTCCCTCTCACAACCTCCTCCCCACCTCAGGGTCCAAAGAATGTTTTGTCTGGAGCTCTCTCAATGGTGGGAAGACCCCCACTCCTGTGCTGATCCACCTGACCCTTGAGCAGCGCCTCATTACATCTGTGAAATGGAACAGGGAGTCAGGGCTTTCTTCCATTTTAGACTCTTGCTTCTGCCTTCACAGTAAATCATTAGGCAATTGTCTGAAGAATTTAGGGTTGCTAAAACAGAAAAAGACTGGGTTATTTTGGAAGAAAGTTTGATTTATTTGACCAAGAGATTTTAATGTATTTAATGTTCCATGTCAAGAAAAAATTGGATTATTCTATACCTTTTACTTGTAGCTCAGCTGGTAAAGAATCCACCTGCAATGCAGGAGACTCCAGTTCAATTCCCAGAGAAGGGATCGGCTACCCACTCCAGTATTCTTGGGTTTCCCTGGTGGCTCAGACAGTAAAGAATCTGCCTGCAGTGTGAGAGACCTGGGTTCGATGCCTGGGTCGGGAAGATCCCCTGGAGAAGGAAAGGCTACCCACTCCTGTATTCTGGCCTGGAGAATCCCATGGAATCTATAGTCCATGGGGTCACAAAGAGTCAAACACGACCGAGCAACTTTCACTTCACGTACCTTTTACCAGGATGCTACTTAATGGGGTTTATTTGGAACTACTGTTTCTAACATCTGCCATAGATGTAGAGGCAACACACACACCACATAGGAAAGGGTTACCAGAATATTGTTATCCCTAACATACCACATTTCCTCCTTTTTAGTGTAAATTGTTTTTCACAGTTTTACTTTTCTAAACTATTGGCAAATCCCATAATCAATGTTTATTACTAATATAGTAGAATTAACCACCACCCCAAAACAACAAAAGTTATTTTAAAGTACATCTTACAATAGATGGCATCGCAGAATCAAAGAAATAAGCCAGTTTTGTAGGAATTTTTTTCTAGAGATCCCTCATTCCCTTTAGGGTATTAGGCCTATAGTTGTCAGCCATCCACCAGATTCTACTCTACTAAGGCATGAGTATCTATGAACATGAGGCAACCTTTCACAGTACCAATGTTAGCTTCTGAGCTTTAGTATCACGTACATCTGTGTCCTGCTTCTGCTGCTTGCTCACAAATTATGTGAACTTGATTAGGTTACATAAAAATCTTTGGGATGAGATGCTTAGATGGCATCACTGACTCAATGGACATGAGTTTGAGCAAGCTCTGGGAGATAGTGAAGGACAGGGAAGCCTGGAATGCTCCAGTCCATGGAGTTGCAAGGAGTCTTCGGTCACAACTAAGTGACTGAACTGAACTGAACTAAATCTATAAACTTTCCTAATCTGTAAAATATGGGATCATAGTTGCCTAAGTAGCCTAATTTATAGATAGTCTGAAATGACACGTGTAAAACAGAGTACGTGTTCAAAAAGACTGACTTAGCTTTTACACAAGTGTTAAGCTGTTTCAGGAAGTTGCATGATGGAGGAAACAATTAGATGATGAAAATGGACCATAGCACTGTGGCCAAATTTTACAGACAGATCTGTCTCATAGTCCATAACAAGCTGCATTATAATAGTGAAAGTTTAGTGAAAGAAAGTGAAAGTTAAAGTCACTCAGTCGTGGGCCTGGTGCACTGGGAAGACACAGAGGGATCAGGTAGAGAGGGAGGTGGGAGGGGGGATTGGGATGGGGAATACATGTAAATCCATGGCTGATTCATGTCAGTGTATGACAAAAACCACTACAATATTGTAAAGTAATTAGCCTCCAACTAATAATAATAAATGAAAAAAAAAAAAAAAGTCAGTCATGTCCGACTCTTTGTGACCCCATGGACTGTATCCATGGAATTCTCCAGGCCAGAATACTGGAGTGGGTAGCCTTTCCCTTCTCTAGGGGATCTTCCCAACCCAGGGATTGAACCCAGGTCTCCCACAAATAGCCATTAAGTAGAGAGGAACCAAACAGTTATGACTGAGATGACCAAAATGAGGAGGAGATGTGAGAGATGATAGAGGGACAGAGTATTTAAGTTGTGAATTAATAAATGAGGGGGGTGAGAAGAAAAGAGATAATGAAGATGAACTTCTGAGCCTAGACAACAAGACAAGTGGGGGGTACCATTTATTAAGAGGAATGAATTCAGGAATAGGAGTCAGTTTACCAGAGTAGGTATCAGGGAAAGAAAAATAAGTTCAGTTTGGAATAACCAAAATACTCAGCCAACGGGTGCAATTCTGAGTTATGTTACCCTAGTATTCTAAAATCTTACCTTTAGTTATCTGAGGTCAATACTGCATCCCATTCTTGCTTTATACCAAGAAGTAGAACATGAGTGGTGCTCAACAATGATGGATGGGGAATGGCGGAGGGTGGTGATGAGACCACAGTTGCAGGCTGGGAGCCTAGTGAATCAAGATCCAGCCCAAGTGAAGAGCCACACAGCTCCACTAGGGGGTAGACGAATTGTCTCCATTTTCTGCAGAAACAAGGCTTCCTGCGGCAGGCGGGGAACAGAATCAGTAGAGAAGAGCTACCTGGTGGTGAAGGAAGAACTTGAACTTGACGTGTTAGTGCCTTTTCTCTGCGGAGAGGCAAGGCTGTCACCTAAAGATGTTGACTCTTCTGCTACTCCTCCTGGGACTGGGTACGGCCTTATCCCGGGGGAAATTTGGGGTGAATATGCATGCTGAGGAGTAGAGGGCCTGAGGCCCCCAGTCAGTGGATGGGAGAGATGTTCGACTAGGGAATCCTAAAGCAGTAACAGCTGGAAGAATAAAACCAGGGTGGAGGCAGTGCTCCAGGGCTGTGTGGGAGCCAAGGTGATACTGAAGCGAACAGTAAGAGACCCTCCTGCCCGGGGACAAGCTTGTCAGCTCTCACGGGTGTTTCTGTCTCTCTGGATCTAGGTTCTGCGTTCGGTGCTCTCCTCTCTCAAAAGCCAAGCAGGGCCATCCGTCAACGCGGGACCTCCGTGAAGATCGAGTGTCAGGTTGATAGCCAGCTCACCTACATGTACTGGTACCGTCAGCTTCCAGGACAGAGCTTGGTACTGATGGCCACTGCCAATCAGGGCTCCAAGGCTACTTACGAGAGTGGATTTGCTGAGGACAAGTTTCCCATTAGTCGCCCGACCCTGGAGTTCTCAACTCTGACTGTGAACAAGGCGAGCTCCGAAGATAGCAGCTCGTATTTCTGCAGCGCTGGAGACACAGTGCTGGGCACAGATCAAGGGTCTCAGCAAGAACCCCTCTCCCTCCCACCCAGCTCCGGTCCAGGTGAGCCTGAGAACCCTGGGAGGCAGGCTGGAGGGGGGAAACCACAGAGGCAGCTGCCTGTGTGCAGTGGGCAGGGGTGGGTGTGAATGAGTCGGCTATGGATGAGGAGGGAACTGGGGCATCAGCTGGAGGACTTCATCCACAGACAGGAAGGGTGACTACTGGAGACCGAGGATAAAATTTCTCCCAGAGGAGTGTTTAGAAATAGTAAAGACAATCAGATACAGTTTGCCTTCAAGTGGCAGAGTCAGAAATACCCTTTAAGTATTTTTATCTCTGAGCTATATTTAGCCTGTTCTCTATTAATATAGTTCAGAATGCACTTAGTCATATTTATATCATACTGGTCCATTACACTGATGACATTATGCTGATTGTTCTTGGCGAATGGGAATTATAAAGCCCTCTAGATGCCTTGGTATGACATATGGATGGCAGACCAATGTAAATCTGCAAAAATTCAGGGATCTGCCCCCTTGGTGAGCTTCTGAGTAGTCCAGAGGTGTGAGATATGCTGGAATGTCCTCCAAAGTGAGAGGCAAGCTCTTTCCAGACATGGAGAAGGTGGCACAATGCTTTGTGGGACTGTCTGGATTTTGGAGTTAACATATACTACCCTTGGGTGTGCTATTCTGGTCCATTTACTATACAATCCCTAAAGCTGGGCCAGTGCAAGGCAGAGCTCGATAGCAGAACGAGGCTATGATGGAAGCTTCTCAGCCACCAGGGTCATAAACCAAGCAGGCTCAGTTGTCCCTGAAGTGCCTGTGGCAGAGAGCAATGCTCCGCACAGCTCCTGACATTCCCGTGAGCATCACGAGGCAGATACAAAGAGCTCTGTGGCATGCTATACTCCTTTCCACCTGCCAATGACTTTTCTCCTTTTGAAAAGCTGCTCTTGGCTCTTTACTAAATGCCTATCATGGCATTCAGAACTGGACGTCGGCAGACCTGCAAAACTGTGAAGTTGAAGACGTGCGGAGTATTCTGTTATGAAATGGAAAATGTATAATCAAGACCAAATTCTAGCACAGCTGGAAAGAGGCACAACTCAATTTCAAGAGCAAGTCCCACTTTCACGATACGTACTCCTACTGCACCCACACCTTACCCTCAGTCTACAGCTTTGCGGGAATTTCCCTGTTCCCTAGTTGAAAAGCTATGAGCCTGTTTTCTGGGTAGGCTTGCACTTTATTCTGGAATCATCACTACATTTTAACACCAGTGTGGCTCTGAAAGGTGGTGGGGAAGGAAAATCTTCGCAAGGTCCAAAACTTCAGTCCTGAAGGACAGACCTAGCCTGTGTTCAGCTTTCTTTCAGTGTCATCTAGACTCGAGCCACTCATTCACATCTCCCCCCATTTTGCTTCTCTCTGCTGTGTTAGGGGGTCATTCCTTTAGACTCTCTGTCCCATTTACTGATTCACACCTTAACTCCAACAACCCATTTCACCTTCCAATCGACTTTTGAAAACTCTATTTTCATTTCTAGGAAGGAAATCTACTTGGGTCCTTCACATATGTGAGCCGTCATTTTTTAAAATTACTTATTTTTGGCTGCACTGGGTCTTCATTGCTGCACGTGGGCTTTCTCTAGTTGCAGCGCAAGAGCCTCTCCTTGCGGCGGCTTCTCTTGTTATGAAGCCTGGGCTCTAAGGCACACAGGCTTCAGTAGTGGCAGCATGTGGGCTCAGCCATTTCGGCCCATGAGCCCTAGAGCACGTTGTGGAGCATGGGCTTATCTGCCCCACTGCACGTGGGATCTTCCCAGACCAAAGACTGAACCCATGGCCTCTGTATTGACAGCCAGATTCAATGGACCACAAGGGAAATCTGATGAGCAGTCATTTTCAAAGAACCTTGCTCCACATGTATTTTATTTCTCTAAGGATAGGTGGCACAGTGGTAAAGAATCCGCCTGCCAGTGCAGGAGACACAAGAGAGGCAGGTTCAATGCCTGGGTCAGGAAGATCCTCTGGAGTAGGAAATGGCAACCTACTTCAGTATTCTTGCCTGGGAACTCTCATGGACAGAGGAGTCTGGCTGGCTACAGTCCACGGGGTCACAAGGAGTTGGACACGACTGAGCACTGAAGAAAATTAAACTTCTGCTTGGAATTTTTATCTATTCATGCCAACCTCAATTTTCTGGTGGTTTCTGATGCCTCTCACTCAGAGTGGCTTATTTCTTATGTATTATGTAATTTGATACTATAAATTTATCATTCAGAATCCCCTAAATCTTGGAGTAAAGGTAGGCTTTCCAGAAAATATATATTTTTGGCTCTGTCAATCAACTGGGATGCAATAGACTTGATGTCTTCTTTTGTAATTGTCAGTGTCCATCTTCATGGCCATACATTGTCTGTGTGAAACCCCAGGGGTTGACTACTCAGTGCCCATGAATATTCAGAGGAAACTGTTTATAATCCTCCAGCCAAAGCCAAGACAAAGAAAAATAATAATCCCTGTCAATTGCCTGAGAGGTTAGCTTTGTGGTTTGCCCGTTCACTAAGTGTGCACTCTTCCCGCATCCTGGCTTGATGAAGGAGCAATTCCCATCATGCTCCTAGTGCTGTTCAAGGTCCAGTGGATCTCACCCAGTTTCTACACATGCTGATTCTCTTGGTCACCAGGATCCACATGTGCACCTGTTTGATTGAATGGATCAAAAATGCTGGCTTACCTTCCTGTTTCCTGCTCCCATTTTCCTAGGAAGCAGGCAAATTCACCCACAGATAAGCTTTGGACTATGAGCACCCTCCTGTAGGATGGGAAAATTTTCTCCTAAGCAGCAGTAAAAACATTGTAGTTAGGAACTTGATCTCTGTCCTCAGGCAGACCTGAATTTAAAACTTGGCTCCACTGCTTCATCACCAGGTGTAACCCTGAACAAGTTACACAATCTTATATTCATGCATATGATATCCTCATATATAAAATGAGGATAATAGTGATGCAAAAATACAAGGAATGGGATTTTCATAAGAGTTAGATGAAGTCATCCATGTAAACCACATAGCACTGTGCCTGGTAGAGACAAAACACACAGTTTAATTAATATCACTGGGATACATGACATTTTACCAATAACAATTCCATCCTCAAGATTAAGTATTGCCCTCTCTGGAAAATTTTTATTTATTATTATAACTGTTTCTCTTTAACTATTTTTTAACAAAATTAATACATATACTAAAATACACAGATTATTAAACTGAGGAAAATTAAAATCACTATTTAAATGAGATTAGATAATATGATATGTATTTTATAATTTATTCTCTTAACCCAACAATATTTCATAAATGCCATTTTATGTCAAAAGATACTTACATTAACCTATAAGAATATTTCAGTGTATCAATGACCCTCCTTTTAAATACAACTTTTATTCGTAGACGACCTGCTTCTGGGTCGGGGTTTCTTACGTAGCAGAGCAGCTCCCTCGCTGCGATCTATTGAAAGTCAGCCCTCGACACAAGGGTTTGTCGCTCCGGCCGGCCGGCCGCCCGCCCGCCGGCGGGCCGGGGCGTTGTGGTGGTCCGTGCCACCCTCGCTCTTTTCCCTCCGCGGGCTCTGCCTCTCCCCCGGGGCGGTCGAGGGGCCGCCGTCCTCCACGGAGCTTGGGGGATGGGGGGCAGCGGGTCGAGGAGAGGGAGAAGAGGGGGGCGCCCCTGACGGCGCCTCCCGGCCTCGGGGTGCCGCGCCCTCCTCCGCTTCCCCGCCGCGGGCCCTCCTGGCCCCGCGGGCTGGGACGGGGGACGGGGAGAGAGGCGTGGCGCGGACGAGAGTCTGGGGGCGCGCCGCAGGGCGGCTCCGTCGTCCCCTTTCCCAGGGGGGGCGAGCGGGGCCGGGGGGCTGGTGGCGCGCGCCTGTGGCGGCTGTCACCGTGCGCGCACGTGTCCCTTCCCTCTGGCCCTGGGGGGCAGGGAGAGGGAAGATGACGGCACGTGGGTACTCGCGGGGCCCTTGCGCTCTTTCCTTCCCACAAAAAAAGAATAAAAAAAAAAATACAACTTTTTACATTAAATTTAATACCAAGGTGAAGTATCCATATGCTAGATGATAGGGTAATTTAATTTAAAAAGCAGTCAATGTATGTGTCAATTTATTTATTCTCTTTCTTTTTTTTTTTTTTTTTACTGTGCCATGCAGCCTGTGGGATCTCAGTTCCCCGACCAGGAACCAAATCCTCGATCATGCTTTGGAAATATGGAGTCTTAGCCAGTGGATCACCAGGGAAGTCCCTGTGTCAATTTATTTCTGTTGTAGACTTGGCAGGGAACATGAAAGCACTCCTTTCCCCACCTTCACAGGGCTGACGTCTTGTTATCCAGGTCTCACCTCAAATACCATCTCCCCAAAGACAGCTTTCATAACTTTCTACGCTCACATAGTACCTGTGGACTCAGCCACCAGTTAGTTACTCACATTTATTATCACTTTATCCTATTTCAGTAACATCTAATTATTAGTTCAGTTCAGTTCAGTTGCTCAGTCGTGTCCGACTCTTTGCGACCCCATGCACTGCAGCCTGCCAGGCTTCCCTGTCCATCACCAAATCCCAGATCTTGCTCAAACTTAATGTCCATCAAGCCAGTGATGCCATCCAACCATCTCATCCTCTGTTGTCCCCTTCGCCTCCTGCCTTCAATCTTTCTCAGCATCAGGGGCTTTTCCAATGATCTAATCGCGCCGGCTGCGAAGGACCGCGCAGAAGCATGGCCGTGAGGAGCTACCCCTCGCCCAAGGTCAGGGGCGGCGGCCGAGAGCGCCAGGCTGCGACAGCACAGGAGCGGCGGCCGAGAAGAGCTTCCCCACGCCCGAGGTCAGGGGCGGCGGCCAAGAGGAACTACCCCACCCCGGAGGTCAGGGGCCCCCCACCCCGGAGGTCAGGGGCCCCGCCCGAGAGGAGCTACCCCACCGCCAAGGAGCGGCTGCTGCGCAGGCGCAGGAGGGCAGAGAGGAGCTACTCCACTTTCAAGGTCAGGAGGGGCGGCCGTGAGAAGATACCCCTAGTCCAAGGTAAGGAGCAACCGCAAAGAGATACCCCACGTCCAAGGTAAGAGAAACCCAAGTGCGATGGTAGGTGTTGCGAGAGGGCATCAGAGGGCAGACACACTAGAACCATAATCACAGAAAACTAGCCAGTCTGATCACACGGACCACAGCCTTGTCTAACTCAATGAAACTAAGCCATGCCGTGTGGGGCCACCCAAGACGGTCGGGTCCTGGTGGAGAGGTCTGACAGAATGTGGTCCACTGGAGAAGGGAATGGCAAACCACTTCAGAGTTCTTGCCTTGAGAACCCCATGAACAGTATGAGAAGGAAAATGATAGGATACTGAAAGAGGAACTCCCCAGGTCGGTAGGTGCCCAATATGCTACTGCAGATCAGTGAAGAAATAATTCCAGAAAGAATGAAGGGATGGAGCCAAAGCAAAAACAATACCCAGTTGTGGATGTGACTGGTGATAGAAGCAAGGTCCGATGCTATAAAGAGCAATATTGCATAGGAACCTGGAATGTTAGGTCCATGAATCAAGGCAAATTGGAAGTGGTCAAACAGGAGATGGCAAGAGTGAATGCCGACATCCTAGGAATCAGCAAACTAAAATGGACTGGAATGGGTGAATTTAACTCAGATGACCATTATATCTACTTCTGTGGGTAGGAATCCCTTAGAAGAAATGGAGTAGCCATCATGGTCAACAAAAGAGTCCAAGATGCAGTACTTGGATGCAGTCTCAAAAATGACAGAATGATCTCTCTTCATTTCCAAGGCAAACCATTCAAAATCACGGTAATCCAAGCCTATGCCCCAACCAGTAACGCTGAAGAAGATGAAGTTGAATGGGTCTATGAAGACCTACAAGACCTTTTAGAACTAACACCCAAAAAAGATGTCCTTTTCATTATAGGGGACTGGAATGCAAAAGTAGGAGGTCAAGAAACACCTGGAGTAACAGGCAAATTTGGCCTTGGAGTACGGAATGAAGCAGGGCAAAGGCTAATAGAGTTTTGCCAAGAGAACGCACTGGTCACAGCAAACACCCTCTTCCAACAACACAAGAGAAGACTCTACACATGGACATCACCATATGGTCAACACCAAAATCAGATTGATTATATTCTTCGCAGCCAAAGATGGAGAAGCTCTATACAGTCAGCAGAAACAAGACCGGGAGTTGACTGTGGCTCAGATCATGAACTCCTGATTGCCAGATTCAGACTTAAACTGAAGAAAGTAGGAATAACCACTAGACCATTCAGGTATGACCTAAATCAAATCCCTTATGACTATACAGTGGAAGTGAGAAATAGATTTAAGGGACTAGATCTAATAGACAGAGAGCATGATGAACTATGGACGGAGGTTCATGACACTGTACAGGAGACAGGGATCAAGACCATCTCCATGGAAAAGAAATGCAAAAAGGCAAAATGGTTGTCTGAGGAGGCCTTACAAATAGCTGTGAAATGAAGAGAAGCAAAAAGCAAAGGACAAAAGGAAAGATATTCCCATTTGAATGCAGAGTTCCAAAGAATAGCCAGGAGAGATAAAGAAAGCCTTCCTCAGCGATCAGTGCAAAGAAATAGAGGAAAACAACAGAATGGGAAAGACTAGAGATCTCTTTGAGAAAATTAGATATACCAAGGGAACATTTCATGCAAAAATGGTCTCAATAAAGGACAGAAATGGTATGGACCTAACAGAAGCAGAAGATATTAAGAAGAGGTGGCAAGAATACACAGAAGAACTGTACAAAAAAGATCTTCATGATCCAGATAATCACAATGGTGTGATCACTGACCTAGAGCCAGACATCCTGGAGTGTGAAGTCAAGTGGGCCTTAGAAAGCATCACTACGAACAAAGCTAGTGGATGTCATGGAATTCCAATTGAGCTATTTCAAATCCTGAAAGATGATGCTATGAAAGTGCTACACTCAATATGCCAGCAAATTTGGAAAATTCAACAGTGGCCACAGGACTGGGAAAGGTCAGTTTTCATTCCAATCCCTAAGAAAGGCAATCCTAAAGAATGCTCAAACTACTGCACAATTGCACTCATCACGCTAGTAAGGTAATGCTCAAAATTCTCCAAGCCAGGCTTCAGCAATACGTGAACCGAGAACTTCCAGATGTTCAAGCTGGTTTTAGAAAAGGCAGAGGAACCAGAGATCAAATTGCCAATATCTGCTAGATCATCAAAAAAGCAAGAGAGTTCCAGAAAAACATCTATTTCTGCTTTATTGACTATGCCAAAGCCTTTGACTATGTGGATCACAATAAACTGTGGAAAATTCTGAAGGAGATGACCACCTGACCACCTGACCTGCCTCTTGAGAAACCTGTATGCAGGTCAGGAAGCAACAGTTAGAACTGGACATGGAACAACAGACTGGTTCCCAATAGGAAAAGGAGTACGTCAAGGCTGTATATTGTCACCCTGCTTATTTAACTTATATGCAGAGTACATCATGAGAAATGCTGGGCCGGAAGAAGCACAAGCTGGAATCAAGATTGCCGGGAGAAATATCAATAACCTCAGATATGCAGATGACACCACCCTTATGGCAGAAAGTGAAGAGGAACTAAAAAAACCTCTTGATGAAAGTGAAAGAGGAGAGTGAAAAAGTTGGCTTAAAGCTCAACATTCAGAAAACTAAGATCATGGCATCTGGTCCCATCACCTCATGGGAAATAGATGGGGAGACAGTGGAAACAGTGTCAGGCTTTATTTTTGGGGGCTCCAAAATCACTGCAGATGGTGACTGCAGCCAAGAAATTAAAAGATGCTTACTCCTTGGAAGGAAAGTTATGACCAACCTAGATAGCATATTAAAAAGCAGAGATATTACTTTGCCAACAAAGGTCCATAACACTCAGGTTAGAAAAATTAGAGAAACATCACAGAAATGCGGTAAATATTTCCTGAGTGCTATGGACTGAACTCGGAGAAGGCAATGGCACCCCACTCTAGTACTCTTGACTGGAAAATCCCCTGGACGGAGGAGCCTGGTAGACTGCAGTCCATGGGGTCGCGAAGGGTCAGACATGACTGAGTGATTTCAGTTTCACTTTTCACTTTTATGCATTGGAGAAGGAAATGGCAACCCACTCGTGTTCTTGCCTGGAGAATCCCAGGGATGGGGTCTCACAGAGTCGGACATGACTGAAGTGACTTAGCAGTAACAGCAGTATGGACTGAACTGTGTTCCTCCAAAATTCATATGTTTTAGTCCTAACCCCCAGTCCCTCAGAATGTAATAAGATCTTTAAATAAATAATTTAATTGAGGCCATTGGCTTAAGGGTGGCCCTTAAGCCAATCTGACCTTGTCCTTATCAGAAGAGATTAGGATATATAAGGAGAGCCACTGGGGAGATACCCACAGAGGAAAGGCCATGTGAAGTCCGTGAAAAGATGACCGTCGGCAACCGGAGGAGAGAGACCCCTGGAGAAACCAACCCTGTTGACACCATTAACAAAAATAATAAACGATCTGAAATAGGAATAGAAACAAGTTTTATTTAAGCCAAACTGAAGACTAGAACCCAAAAGGCAGCCTCTAAGACAACTCTGAGGAGCTGCTCCAGAGCAGCAGAGTTTTCAGCCCAGTTTTACATCTTGGCAGAACAGAGAACATTAAGCAAGTCAGGAATACATTCCCTCCAGGTTTGAAAAAGCAGATCAGCAGGAACTCAGTGAGTCAGCGTGGCGCTGGCCCCTGGGAAGGGAGTCTTGTCCTCGAAGGAGCACCAGCACTCCTGTCCCAGGAAGGGACGCACTTTATCTTTTAACACAGACAGCTTTTACTTCCGGTCAGTGTGCCCTTTTCTTTACTAAGTAAAGCAGATCTACAATGTATGTTTGATAGGCCACAAATAGGCTGTTTTAGTTGGTATAAAATTCAAGTTAACTCATGTATAAGCCAGAATGACTTCTCCATGAATCAATATATGAAAGTTTCTTCTATCAACACCTTCCTTGATCATGGACTTCTCAGCTCCCAAAACTGTGAGAAGATGGATTTCTGCCATTATTTTGTTATGGCAGCCCTAGCAAACTAATCCACTGAGTCAATAAATAGGATTCAGAAGAAAGAAAAATCTGCCAAGCCGTGTGGACTGCCCTGGAGAAGAACTCTACAGAAAGTGTTGGAGTTCAGGCAACGTAAGGCTATTAGAAACGAGCCAAGTCATTCTAACAGGGAGGTGGGGCGGGGGGGGGGGGGGCGCGTGGCTCTTACCTTTCTATCTGAGCAGAATGGTGGCCCAAAACATGAGCCGGCCCCCTCTGCCCCCCACCTTCACCCTGCAGGCTGGGAAAGGAAACAGATGTAACGTTTCTCATCCTCTAAAGCCAGGCTTCCTATGAAGTCCCCACGACAAGGGGGCAAAATGAAATAGCATATTTTATGATATTTCTGCAAAAAAAAAAACAGCCTCTATGATGGAGGCTCCACAACCTGGGTGAGCACAACCTGCCTTTGACATGGCCCAGAGAGGCCCAAGGCCATAGCAAGGTGGGGCTGGGGTCGGCGGGCAGGTGCCAGATTAATTCAAGCTTCTTTCTCTGCCAAGGAAGCCAGCATCAGGAGGGATCCGGATGTAGTTTGTTCCCTGGCATGACCCCTGAGCTGCCATCTGCAGTGATTCCCACACTTCACAGCACTTTCCCTGTCCTCCGGCGGCCTTGAGGTCAGCTCTGCCAGTTTTAGGTCTATGCTCTCAGGTAGGATGGAACCTTTCTGACGCCTGGTCTCAACCTCTGTAACAGGAAATAATGTTGTTCTGCACACCTCATGATGAAAACATGCAAAGGGGAGCTTTAAATTCAACACAAAGGAAAATCAGCATGCCACCGCTGCTTGCGTGTGTGAAAGCTCTTTAAAAGCTGGTGGGCGCTATACACAAGGGTGTGCAGCTCTGGAGTGGGTGTCCTGTCGTGGAGAAGCTGGCTTCCAGCTATGCCAGGCACCAGACCAGAAGTCACCCTGTGGGTCCCTCTCCACCCGAGAGCCCGCCCCCCCACCGCATTTCTCCCAGTTCACTCTATTTCCATTTACTCTGTCCTTCCAGCCTACTTCCTGTCTTGCCACCAGACTTCTGAGCTTTTTGACTTTGTTCACCACCTTCAGAACATTCGCTCATTTCTACCTTTCTGAGAGTACCTATGTAGACTCTGCCCACTCCTGCCCATCAGGAAAACTGAGCTCAGAGGAGGTGAGCAGGAGAAGCCTCTTCATGCAAAGGCTTGTCGACCTGGCTCATAAGGTTAGGTTCCAGCACAGACACTAGTTACATCTCTATATCCCCTGGCCAAGTGGTGCCTCAGTAAATTACAAGAGTGTGTCTTGATGGGCATGGCAGGTTGCAAATTGAGATCATTCCCAGGAAGATTCACTCTTCACTGAGCCCAGGAAAAGAGTCTCACTGCATAAAAAAAAGAAAGAAAGAAAGAAAGAAAATTTCAGAAACCCCCCACCTTCAATGTTGTTTTTAATCACTCAATTTCATGGACAGAGGAGCCTGATGGGTTACAGTCTATGAGGCTGCAGAGTCGGATCGACTGAGTGCATGCGCACACATTCTCAACCTTTATCATGCCCCAATTTCTCTACCTACTGCTGATTCTCTGGTAAGGACTGAGATTTACCATTGTTCAAATCTTTTTTCTAAAATCTGATCCTGAACATATAATTCTGGCTCAGGCTGTCAGCTCCTAGCAGGTGGGGGCAATTTTCATCACTGTTAGTGCAGGCTCCCAGGGTGACCAGGAGGCTGCTTAAAGAGAACCCAAGACTGCTTGAGCGATGAGAAAGACAGGCGTCTTGATAGTGAGGAAGAGGAGGAATATGATACTGGTCTCTTGTTACCCCAGTGCATCAGGTAAACACCTACTTAATCCTTGACCTCTCCTCCCTCCAAATGCCTCCTCCCACCCCGTCCCTCAAGCCCTGGTAGGAAGGAGAGCCAGCTTGAAGGCCCAGACTCACAAGAAACTCTGCCTCTCCCATCTCATCACTTCTTGGTATTGGGGTCCTGGTTCCCTAAGGCTTGGGCTTTGACCTTCTGACACCGTAGTTTAGACTTGACCAGGGTCTTTCTGTTTACAGGTATGACATAGTCAAGACTTCTTTCCTCTCATGGGACTTCAGGATACCAAGCAGCCAAGTTTGCTACTAATATCAGCCCTTCCTTCAAGTAAGTTGAGTAAATCTCCATGAGGTCAGAGGATCCCCAGGGTCCCAGGTCATTCTGCCTTCCTTTCCTCCTCATCTCCATCATCTGCTCGGTTTAAGAAGGCTCAGCTGTGGGAAGAGGGGTCTTGGCTTTCCCTGTGTTCCTCACCCCAGAATATCCTCCTAAGAGTCAGCTAGTCTTCCTCTGCATCCTTGGAAAATAAGTTTCCTTATCACCCGGAAGTCATGAATCCACGGAGTGGCCAAACATAGCAGAACTGATGCAAGAGTCCAGGACAAGGGAAGCTGCAGGTGTGTTTGTACTGGGAGGGGTGGTCCCCCTCCACCCCCTCCCTCTCCTCGGGAGGTATAAAGGCTCGCCACCAGCCACTCCAGCACACTTCTCCACCATGCATCCCCTGCTGATCCTCGCCTTTGTGGGAGCTGCTGGTGAGTCCCATGCATCGCTTAAGGTCCACTAGCCCCTCTCCTGGCAGAGATACACGCTTCACCTCTCCTCCGGCCTCTCCTGTTCCACCTGTGTGTGTTCTCCCCTCCCTGGCCAGCACCCCTCCTTCCCACTCTGGGGCTCTTTAAGCTTCACTTCTCTCACCTTCTGCCGGGTTCCACTCCTATCCCTCTCGTCCATCCCTTTTGGGGCTTTGTTGGGAGAGGCGAGAAACGCAAACCAGGTGGAGATGGTCTGTGAAATGAGCCAGGCCTTAAGGCTTGGCCGTGACAACCGTAGGTAACTCCACTCTAGCTGTTCCTGGCCTCGGATGCTCCTGAGGAGACGGAAGGTGACTCACGGTGGAGTCCTGTTTATTGGCCTGGGGGTGTGACCCATGCACTGACTTTTTAAGCTTCCTGAGTAGTTTTAAGATTCCCGGATGTGTAGCCACAGCTGCGAATCACTGTTCTATTGGCCAATAACCGTAACCACCTTTATCCTGCGCACAGGGTGCCTGGGCTCCCTGCTCAGGTGTGAGCTATGGGAGGGGCTGGTACAGCAAAGCCAGGGCTTTGCAGCCACATCTCCCTGGTGAGGCCAACCCATCGTGGCAAACTGGGGCTGAAACTGCAGTGGGGAGTAGACTGGTGATGAATGAAAGCGAGAGAAGCAGCCAGTGGGTGAGAGGACCACATTCAGACCCTCCGATGCTGAGTGGGTTTACTGTCCTTGCCCTGGTGCTCCCGGTGGAGGTCTGGGCTCGAGCCCCTGCAGGCTCCCTAGCTCTGTGCCCTGCAGACACACAGCGACTCGGGAGAACTACCCCCTGGGAGGCCAGCCAGGGTGGCCTTCCCCCCTCCCTGTGCTCGGTCAGGAATCCTAATTAGCAGAGTCCAGCCACGGGGCTTGGGGCTCCACCCTCCTGCTGCATCAGCCTCTCCTCCCCTGTTTCCACTCAAGTGGCTTTCCCCTCGGACGACGATGACAAGATCGTCGGGGGCTACACCTGCGCGGAGAATTCCGTTCCTTACCAGGTGTCCCTGAACGCTGGCTACCACTTCTGCGGTGGCTCCCTCATCAGTGACCAGTGGGTGGTGTCCGCGGCTCACTGCTACCAGTAGTAAGTGCTGGGCCCCTGGCGACTAAGCCCACTGCCCAGGGCCCTCTGGAAGAGCTGGGGTCCGTCCAGAGCTCAGAACGATGATGGGGAAGAGAAGGAGTGGGCAACAGCAGCTGACTCGGCAGGAGCTGTGGGTGAAGAGGGGCACTTACCAGGCTCCTCTGTCCATGGGATTCTCCAAGCAAGAATACTGGAGTGGGTTGCCATGCCCCCCTCCAGGGGATCTTCCCGACCCAGGGATCGAACCCGGGTCTTATGCTTTGGCTTGCACCGGTTCTTTACCACTGGTGCCACCTGGAAAGTCCCATAAAAAGTAGGCACAAACTATTTTGAAGGTGGGAATAGCCAGTGGGAAAAGCTGGCGTAGACCTCACACAAATAACCCTTGCCAACTGGCTACATGTTAAAACCTTGTAAGATACGTTTAAAAAAAAAATATGATCCCTAGTTCCCATTTAGCTCAGAATTTTTAGGACGAGTCTGAATATTGGTGAGTTTTCAACGCTCTCTGCCTCTGGCAATTCTACACTCCTGGGCAGAGCTGAGAATCACTGCCAAAAGCAAGGGTTCTCCAACCTGAATGCACGTAATAATCACCTGGAGGGCCTGTTACAACACATGTTGCTGGGTCCCACCCCAAGGGTTTCAGATGCAGTAGGTCTGGGCAGAAGAGAGAATCTGAGTTGCTAATGCGTTCCCAGGTGACTGATGGTGCAGGTCCTGTGGCTGTTTTTTGAGAAGTGCTGTATTAGATCACAGATGGTGCTAGTGGTAAAGAACCCACCTGCCAGGGCAGGAGACGTAAGAGACACAGGTTTGATCCCTGGGTGGGGAAGATCTCCTGGAGGAAGGTATGGCAACCCATTCAAGTATTCTTCCCTGGAGGATCCCATGGATAGAGAAGCCTGGCAGGCTACAGTCCACGAAGTCACAGAGTCGGACACAAATGAAAGACTTAGGATGGACAGACAGACAAATCAGATCACACAGGATGGTGG
Organism: Cervus elaphus; assembly: GCF_910594005.1. Lineage (NCBI taxonomy): Eukaryota > Metazoa > Chordata > Mammalia > Artiodactyla > Cervidae > Cervus > Cervus elaphus. The sequence goes on from NC_057832.1 coordinate 111,657,175, forward strand.
CCCTGACCAGATCAAGAAGGGAGGCAGTAAAAGTGACTGCATGTAGTTTGCAAGGTTGCGGAGGTTGAAGGATGTCTGTATTTCCGTGTATTTGCGCCCAGGGCACTGGGCACTGAATGCATGAGGGGTGTGGAAAAGGCGGCTGGAAAAGCAGATGGTCCCTAGCCAGACCCCTTCAACGCATCACTTCTCCACCACCCTGAAGCACGGAGGTTGTTGGTCTCATACCTGCACTGACCTACCACCCCTCTACAGCCCTTGACATTCCTACACCCCCACCTGTGAGCAGGGAAAACCCCTGGGGGATGTGGGCCTGTGGACAAAAAGGTCTTTACTGTGCTTGCCCTCAACAGCCGCATCCAGGTGAGGCTGGGAGAATTCAACATCGACGTCGTGGAGGGCGGTGAGCAGTTCATCGACGCGTCCAAGATCATCCGCCACCCCAGGTACAGCAGCTGGACTCTGGACAATGACATCCTGCTGATCAAACTCTCCACGCCTGCGGTCATCAATGCCCGGGTGTCCACCTTGGCTCTGCCCAGCGCCTGTGCACCCGCGGGCACCGAGTGCCTCATCTCCGGCTGGGGCAACACCCTGAGCAGCGGCGGTGAGTGGGGCCCTCACGTCTTCACCCTCTGACCTACCCACACTGCCCAGAACCGAGCATCGCCTGAGCTCGGCTCCAGTCTTTGCTTCCAGCCTACAAATTCCCATCAAGTTCCTACTACACATACAGGACTCTGTGCTGGGTACCGGAGAGGGGCAAGTGTCCCAGACCTGAGCCCGAGAATCAAAAGACAGGACAGACGCGGCCCCAGCTCTTAGCACCTTTAGAGAGGGGTCCGCAGTGATCCTGCTGGGAATTGAAACTCAAGTTTCGTAAGGGCCCTCTCCTGGTTGCCTTCAGGGCTCAGCCCTGGGTTACCATCCCCCTTCCCATCCTAACCCACATTTTCCTTTTCTTGATCTCTTCCTGTTCCTCAAAGTCAACTACCCGGAACTGCTGCAATGCCTGGAGGCCCCGCTGCTGAGTCACGCCGACTGTGAAGCCTCGTACCCTGGACAGATCACCGACAACATGGTCTGCGCTGGCTTCCTGGAGGGAGGCAAGGATTCCTGCCAGGTAAGATGCCTACCCAGACGTGGCAGCCTCCCTGGGGACAGGATGTGAACGCCCAGGGCCGTGGGCTGATGGTCCCCTGGAGAAACAAGGGAGGCTCAGCTGTGGCCTCTTCACAGTGAGAAGGGCATGGGGCCCAGAGCCAATGGGAACAGGGTCTTGTGAGGTTCAGACTGTGTGGCTCCCATTCCATTGTCTCCTCTGTTTATAAAGCTTATCTTATCACTTCCTCCCCAGGGTGACTCTGGCGGCCCTGTGGCCTGCAACGGACAGCTCCAGGGCATTGTGTCCTGGGGCTACGGCTGTGCCCAGAAGGGCAAGCCTGGGGTCTACACCAAGGTCTGCAACTACGTGGACTGGATTCAGGAGACCATTGCCGCCAACAGCTAAAGCCCCGCCCCTCAGCCATCATTATGCTAATAAAGTGACTCTGCTCCACCTGCCCAGCTGTGCACCTATCCTCAACCCCCACCCCTACTCTGGGAAACATGCTCCCACCTGGGCTCAGACAGGGCGATACCCCTTACGGATGAGCGGAGCACCCCACTTCCCCAGTGTGTTCCAGGGCACACTGGTGTAACAGCAAAGTGAAAGTGGCTCAGTCGTGTCCAACTCTTTTGGGATCCCGTGGGCTGTAACCCACCAGGTTTCTCTGTCCATGGGATTTTCCAGCCGAGATTACTGGAGTGGGTAGCCATTTCCTTCTTCAGGGGATCTTCCCAGCCCAGGGATTGGAGCCAGGTCTCCCGCATTGCAGGCAGATTCTTTACCAGCTGAGACACCAGGGAAACTCACATGTAAAGAGAAGGAAGGCAGAAAATATCATCAGGGAGAGGGGTTCCTGGAGAAACTTCGTTCCAGAAGGCTGCATTGGCCTTGGTTTGTCTCTGGTCATGAGTGCGGGGCTGATGTGTGCACATGCATGCTCACATGTGCACATGTGTGGGGCATGGTCTGGAAGATCCCACACCTCCTCTCACTGGTCCCCACGCCTAGGGAAGCACCTGCCAATCACCTTCGCCTTTTCTGAGTCCCCTCCGTGTCCCCAGCGTATGTTCCCTCCTGGAAGCAGGAGGCCCTGCTGGCCCCTGTTTTCCCAGGACCAGCTCATGTGCCTGAGGGAGATGAGAGCTCCCTGGGTCTCTCTCCCTCCCACTCCTGAGAAATCTGCCTTCTGTTCTTCCCACGTGATGATACGAACACCCTCCTGAGTCCTTGATAGGCACTTTCACATTTAGTTCCCTCTACCTCTGCAGTGTTTATTATTCCGGAGATACAGACAAGGAAACAGAGGTTCAGACAAGGCTGTCAGTTCACCCACGTCCCTCGTCCAGCAAATGACAGATCTGGAGTTGGGCTCTATTTGCCCGGCCCCCAAGCCCCACCCCTGCTTCCTCTCTCCCACCTCATGGGCCCTCAGCTGCGGGCCGTCAGTCCTGCTCCTCAACATCTCTCCAGCTCATCCCCTGCCTTGCAGCATTTCGTGAGGGGCACTTATCTCCTTGCAGTCTTCTAAGCCTGTGCTCAGAGGGGTCCTATGTGTTGTTTGCTTTCTGGTTAATACCTTTCCTGATGCCCGACAGCTTTTGAAGTACAAGCCAAGCTCCTCATCCCAGAGATGCATGGTTCTTCCTGCTCTGGCTCTGCCTGTGTTTCCAGCCTGGGTTACCTCACCCCTCCCTTCCCCTGCAGTGCCCCAGGGCTCAGAAATACTGGGGGTACTTCCAACAAGCCATGTACCTCTGACCTCCAGTTCTGGACACTACTGGTCCATTTGGCACGATGCCCTGTCCACCCACCTGTTCACCCTCTTCAAAAAAGTCCTTGACTCTTCCTGCTCCTCATTCTCTTCCCCACACCCCTGCACTGGCTCCCTGACCCTCTGGTCTGAGTAAGGGGTCCTCATTCTCTTCCACGCTAACTTCTATCACAGTTCTGCTCATGCTGCTTAGTATATATAGATGTGCCTACTGTGGCCTTCAACCATGAGCTTCTTATAGAAGATGGCTTGTCTTACTCATCCTGGTATGTCTACGGATTAAACAACAGCTGAGATATAATGGGCAGCCAGGGGTTGAATGAATGAAGTATGAGCTAGAAGAAAAGGTCTTCTAGAAGAACAGTTCTCAAAGTATGGTCCCTGGACCAGCAGGACCAGAATCGCCTGGGAATTTAGGAGAAACACAAATTCTTAGACTCCACCCCAGACCTACTGAGTAGAAATTCTTAGATGGAGCCCAGCAGCTTGCTTTTAATAAGACTTCCAAGACATCCTGATGGATGTCAGAGCTTGAGAACCAATGTGGTAGAGAGAGCCCTAGACCAATACTGTCTGTGAAAACAGTAGTCACCAACACCTTTACTAACTATATGCAGGCATATGACAAACCTATTTGCATGTGTGCATGCTAACTCACTTCGTCGTGTCCAACTCTTTGCGATCCCATGGATTATAGCCTGCCAGGCTCCTCTGTCCATGGGATTCTCCAGGCAAGACTACTGAAGTGGGTTGCCATGCCCTTCTCCAGGGGATCTTCCCAACCCAGGGACCAAACCCATGTCTCTTAACGTTTCCTGCATTGGCAGGCAGGTTCTTTACCATTGTCATCACCTGGGAAATCCAATAAACCTTTAGGTGTATTATTTATGTCTCACAAGAGCTCCATAAGGTAGGTCTTATTTTATCATCATCATTTCCATTTTAAGTTAAGGAGTGTTGCTCAGTCGTGTCTGACTCTTTGTGACCTCATAGATGGTAGCCCGCCAGGCTCGTCTGTCCCTGGAAATCTCCAGGCAGGAATACTGGAGTGGGTAGCCATTCTCTTCTCAAAGGGATCTTCCCAACCCAGGGAACCCGAGTCTCCTTCATTGCAGGCAGTTAAGGAGACTGGAGTTTTTTAACAATCCAGTAACTTGCCCAAGGTTCTAAACAGAGGGTGTGGGAGGGAGCCCTCAGTCTGGCTCCTGGAGGTGAGACTGCCCCAGGAGTAGGGCGTCAGAGCTCCGGAGCAGCACCTGTGAGAGTCCTGGATCGTAAATGAGGAGGCCGGAGTGCTGGTTCCAGCCCTTTCTCCTTGTCTCCTGCCACTTTTGGGGACCCTTTAGCCTCTTCAGACGTCAGTTACATCTGGGAAATTAGGAGAGGAAGTTTGGGTTAAAAAGAATCAATGCACATGCTTAAAAGGTTTAAAAAGCTACACATAGATATTGCCTGCGGGCCTCCTCCCTACCTCCCAACACCCACCTTGAGAAAGGCACACAGGTAACCAGCAAGCTTTCCCTTGGGTCCTCTGAGCACTATGACATTCTTCTTGCCCCCTCAAGTGGCTACGCTGAGTGCAGCTGGTTAAGTCGAACAAAAAAATGAGGAAAGGCTGCCCCCTGCTGTCGAAGATGAAGAAAGGCTTCACGTGGCACCTGCCTTACCTGTCTAAACTGCTTTCACCAAACAAAAAGCTTCGTGGGCACTTGAGCTACTAACAGTGTGACAAAGTTAAGACAGTCCCCATGAGAACAAAAGGTGGTTGTGGAATCAAGACAGGGTGGTATTCTTTGTAAGCTCAAGTTGGCGTGAGAGTCCCCAGGTCAAAAGGAAACTCTAACTTAGGGAGTAAATTACTAAAGGGTAAATACCCAGGGCAATTTTGTGCCTAGTTGTTTACTTAAATACAAATTAATAAACCTAGAGACTTGGAACGCTGAACATCCTGGGGATTACTCAGAAATATGTGTTTTTCACCAGGCTCCTAGGTGACTGGAGACTCATTCAGCAAATTCAGTACCATGAAACATCTTCTTATATAAACTGTTCTTCTTTGAAAAAAATGACTTTGTAAATGAAAAAAGTATTTTTTTTTACAGCGATAGATTTCAAAGTATCACTTAAAGTAGTATTTTGTTGTTTTTCTTGTAAAATTTTATCATTTTACTTTAACATAAAATAGATAATATCTCTATTATCCATTTAAAATAAAATCGCTATCTATGGCTCAAAAATCGACACTATAAAGTTGACATTGAGAAATGTCAATTTTACTTACACTCTGTTTCTGTCTCCTCCATTTATTCTTAACAGGTAATCTCTTTTGTAAACTTCCAGTATTTCTTCATGTAGCATCAAACACACAGAAGTATAATTCTTATTTTCCTCTTTGTTAGACAAAGGTTGCATATAGAAACTTTATTCTATCGCTTATTTTTAATCCAGTTAACAGTATATATTAGAAAGCTCTCCGTAGCAGTATAAAGCATTTTCATTCATTTTTAGTATTGAATAATATTCTGTTTTCTGAATGTGTCACAATTTATTTACCCAATCCTTTACTGATGGGTAATTGAGTTTTCCCCAATCATTTGCTATTCCAAATAATGCAAATATTTTACATACGTGTTTTTATTTGTATGCAAAAGTAATTACAGGATAAACTCCCAAAGGTGGAATTTCTGGGTGACAAAGTAAGAACATTTGTATTTTATGGTGGTGGTGGTATTAGTCACTAAGTCGTGTCATAATATTTATAGATAGTTACAAGTTGCTCCCATTAAGAGTTGTATTATTTAGCATGCCAGAGAGTGCTAAGTTGCTTCAGTCCTGTCCAACTCCTTGTGACGCTATAGACTACAGGCCCACCAGGCTCCTGTGCCCTCGGGATTCTCCAGGCAAGAATACTGGAGTGGGTTGGCATGCCCTCCTCCAGGGGATCTGACCCAGGGATCCAAGGATCCAACCTGCGTCTCTTTCGTTTCCTTCATTGGCAGGAGGGTTCTTTTACCACTAGCGCCACCTGGGAAGCCTGCTGATAGAATGGTCTTCCACTATTCACATCATCAAATTGGTGAAAACTGACATTTCAATGCCTTTTTAGTTTGTATTTATCATTTCAAGACTTTTTTTTCCCCCTACGGTTAAGCACCATTTGGATCTTTCCTTCTGAACCTTCTCATTTTTAATGCACTGCTGGATTCTTTTCTTATTGATTTCTAGAAGTTCATCATCATGAGATCAGCCCTCATGATAAGAATTGCTAATGCTTTCCCCATATTGTCTTTTATCTTTGATTCTGTGTATGTTCCCCCTGCGAGTGTGTTATCATTATGTGGTCAAGTTTGTCTTTTTTTCTTCTAGACATTGAGTCATAGTCTGAAAGGCCACAAAAGGAAGCGCCATCTAGTGAAATGAGATCATGACTACTCAACTGGAGTTTCAATTTCAAGGTCATCTTGTGCAGGGAAAATCAAATATCTGGCAAAAGTTTAAAATGTTTCTGCCCTTTAGGGAAAAGAGGAAGAAGACCTTGACTATGATCGTGTGGCCAGGCGATTGTATTTAAACGTTTCCGAGGCTGTATTCACCTAGTTCTCCGCCTCTGTTTATCTGAAAGCCCTTTACTGAACCCTGATGTCTGAAGTCCGCAATGAGAAGGAGGCAGCTGACGACACACGTGGCTCCCCCCTCACCTCACACTGGTTAGAAATACAGCTCTCCCACCACTCCCGTCGCCCCCTCAAGGTCATCGCAGAGCCTCGAGCTGAGCTACTGCTGATTCACGTTGCTATTCAGCAGAAACTAACATGACAGTGTCAAGCAATTATCCTCCAGTTAAAAAAAATGTTTTTAAAGAGAATGCAAAAAAAGAAAAGAAATACAGCTCTCAGCTATGACTTTATCCCTGGAAAAGCTCTACCTCTGTGTACCCGGTGGTGGCCTGTTCTCTGGGCCACCCTGGAGGTTCAGAGTTAGGCCGAAGGGGCAGAGTCTGGGTCCTGCGGGACCCCATTCTCTGATAAAAGGTGTGAGCTCTGGGTGCCTGGCGTCAGGGGCAAGCCAGGGATGAAAGGGGCTGCTCCTATGACGACAGCTTGCAGAGGGGCGGATACCGGGGAAACCAGCCCTGACACAAAGGCACACAGCTCGGAGGATCCGAGAAGGTCCTGAAGAAAGGGCACGAGGTGAGGAGGGAGCCCCCTGGCCTTGTCCGTACCCGCCCCCTACCCCGCACCACGCACCGGGACTGCTGATGTCACCTCCTCGCCCTCCAATGCCCTCAGAGGGCCAGCGCTCTGGTGGTTCCTCCCAGACTCCCTCTCCGAGGGGTGGGCCCATGGGAGGGGCCGTTTTTGTATAAAGCTGTAACGTTGTGGGGACAGGGGGGCCACGGTGATTCAACCCTATGGGAATCCTTTACAAAAACCTTTCTGCCTGTCCCAGTGCCCATCAACTTTCACTCTCCTCCTGGATCACTGGCCCAAGGGTGGCTTGGGTCAGAAGGCCTCCACCTCCCCCCACCATTTACCTGTCAAGCCAAAACCACGGAGCAGGACAGGTCTGGATCAGAGCTGAAGCTTCCAGGCAGAAAGACCAGATGTAAGATCTGTGGCCTCATGGATGAAGGACTCAGGGAGACCCTTTATCCCACCCCTCACTACCTGCCCTTGCTCTCAGGGCAAGGTCAATGGGAAGGTTCATGGGAGGTGACCCGCTCTATGAAACAAGAAGTCAGCACTATGCCAGCACCCACCCATGGATGCTCATGGGTGTCTGGGACCCTACCCGCCTCCCCAGGCCACATCCCTGTGACGGACCCTCAGGAAGAATCAAAACAGGGGCTCAGGGCCTTGTGGATGGACTCTGCCCATGTTCCGTGGCCCCAAGAGTTAAGACTCAAAAATATTCTCTCGTGCAATATCCATAAAGCACAGGAGAGACCTCCTAGTCCCAAGGTCCACCAGACACCAACCAGACCCTGTCCACTCTGCCCGCCTCAAATTGCTTTCCTCCTTGCTCCGCTTCACTGTGTGAACACTGAGGTTTTCTTTGGAAAAGGCACCAGGCTCGCGGTTGTAGGTAAGACACAGTCCAGGTCTTTGCTGGCCCCTCGGCCGGGAGGGCGGGTCCCAGGTGTGCGTTGTAGGGTGGCTGCGTTCTAATGTGCTATGACTATCACTTCGGCCCAGGGACCAAGCTGACGGTTGTAGGTAAGGCCGGGGTCTCCAGGTGGGTACCGTGAGGGAGCACCTCCTCCCAGGAAACGTGGGAAGAAAGGGATGACCCAGCTCCCGGGGTCCTGGGGCCCTGGAAAGCTCTGGAAGGCTATGAGGGGTGTTTGAAGGGGGCTGGTGTCTTTGGGAGAGAAGAGATCTTTGAACGCCCCAGCCTCTTCCCGAATCCCCGCTGAGCTCAGCAGAGGAGGGGAGGTTTTAAAGTGAATCCTGGAGGCTTGACTTTGGAGACTTCTACTTTTCGGGGGTGGAGGGAAGAAGGCTTGCTGTTGTAAGTAAACCAGCCAGGACTGGAGGGCTGGGAACCTGCAGGGAGGGGCAGAGTCCAGATGGAGCCTCTGTCTTGGGTGCCTAGGTTAAAGCATGTGTTTATCAGAATGATCTGAATTTCTGTCTTGGTGAGTTCTTGTCTTGATGAGGCGGGCAGCCTCCATCTCCAGTAATGTCATGGGCGGGCTCGGCTAAGGCTGGTTTCCCTATCGGGAGGCAAGTAATCTCAATTAGAAAGGGGTCACCTTGTCCTTTTCCTGTCTCCTTGGGGGATGCCCATCGAAGCCATGGTAGATGGGAGAACCTCTGGCCTTGGAGTTGTCAGTCCTGCCATTTTTCTCCTTCACGCAGAAAGGAGATGGACACAGGAGAGGCAGGTGGGGAGTCACACACTGTACAGATGTCAACCCCCTCCACCTCCGGGAGTTACAGTTCTGCTGAGGAAAGGAACAGGAAAGCTGCAGGTGGACCGGGGGAGGAAGGGTTGGGAGGTGCAGGCGAGTTTCCCTACCAGGCTTCAGGGTTGTGTGACTAATGAAAAACTCTATTTCGGCAACGGGACGAAGCTTTCTGTCTTGGGTGAGTACAGGTCTTCCCTGGGGATGGTGTGCTGTGAGGCTGGAGTTCTAGAAGTTCCCCTTAGAGAAGGCCGGGACTGAGAACACGGCGGAGAACAGGCTGAGGGTAGGGGTGAGCGGAGAAGGTGCTGGAACCCCCAGAAGTGCTGGGGGGAAGGTCGTCTCTGGAAGGAAGGGCCCTATGTTACCAGCCACTCTGGGGTTTGCCACACCCGCGTTGTGCTGTGGAGCAACCGGGCGCAGCACTTTGGACATGGGACCCGGCTCACCGTCCTGGGTAAGATGCAGGACCCGGGATGTAGGGTCGCTGTCTCTGGGACCGGAGTGTCTGTCTCTCCTCTCTGCCCTGATGGAAGGGGTCGACTAAACTCTGATCCCCGTGGGGCTTCCGAGGAGCTGGGGCTGCCATCTCTGTATTTATTTTTTAATATTAATCTTATTTACTCGTGGCTGTGCTGGGTCTTTGTTGCTATGCGGGCTTTTCCCTAGTTGCGGACAGCAGGGGCTACCCTCTCGCTGTGGTGCGCGGGCTTCTCATTGCGGTGGCGTCTCTCCTCGTGGAGCCCCCGCTCTAGGCATTTGGGCTCAGCGGCTGTGGTGCACAGGTTTAGTTGCCCCGCAGCATAGGGGATCTTCCCCGACCAGGGATCAAACTTATGTCAGGCGGACTCTTAGCCCCTGGGTCACCAGGGAAGCCCCCTGTCCTTGCTTTAGAGGCAGCTTGGTTGATGCCTCTGTTTCTCCTCTGAGTCTTCCAACCACAAGCTGCCTCCTCACTCTTCTAAGCTCCCCCCTCCTTCTTACTTGCGTGGATCGGCTGCTCCTAAGTTTCTTTCTCTTTCCCCCGTTGAGTGTGCCTAGGCCTTTCTTCTAGTGGCATCCCTTTGGTCCAGCGCCATGAACCCAGGCAGGAGAAAAATGGCCATTCCCGCTCTCGAGGAGCTAAGACTTTTGCCCTGCCTGAGGTTTCCGGGGGTTTTGCCACAGTCACCTGCAGCTGTGGGCCTATAATTCGCCCCTCCACTTTGGGATCGGCACCAGGCTCACCGTGACAGGTATCGGGCGGGGAGTGGGGTGCAGGGGCGTGGGGGGTCAGACCCACCTTTCCCTCCCGAGGGAGCACCTCCAGCTTGCGGCACTGCGTCTGATGCGGCTCCCCGGCCCAGGGCTCCAAGGAGCTGTGCCTGTCTCCAGGCTTGTCTCACTTTTCTTCTCGTCCTCCGGGACGCCTCTCGTGGCTCCTGTTTTGGCAGGTGTGCTGTTTTGCTTTCCCTTTCTTATCTGATCATCTCCATTCCCACCCCCATTCTAACTCTGATCCTGCACTGTTGACCCCCTTTTGGCAAAGAGCTCTGTCTTCTATGTTAAAACCTACCCCCAGCACCTGCCTCCAGCTCAGAACCCTGTCCTTGCTTTCCCCGTCCTTGGTCTATCCTTGTCTGTCCTTCATCCTTTCTCTGTCCCCACCAGTCTCCAAGAGCCACGTGTGTCGGCCTGAGCTGGTTTAAGAGACCAGGAGGCGGTGGGGGAACAGCTTGGGGAGACTGAGTTGGTCTGAGGGGGGCTCCTGAACCCGAGGGCAGAGGTCCAGGTCACAGCATCACTTGAGCTTGCAGGAGTGTCCCTGGGGAGCACTGCGTTTGGTGGGGGGTCAGAGAAGGTAAGTCTGAACAAGCTGTTACAACTGGAAACTTACACCCTTTTCGCAAGAGGCAAGGTAGAAGGAGGAGAAATAGGTTGGAGGCCCCATTGTGTCAAACCTCAGGATCTGCGCTGAGATAATAGAGTCAGTGGCTCCTGAGTAAATACTAACACACCATTACCAGCCTCAGGAAGAAGCCGGCAGGAGGCAGGAGCAGGGCAAAAGGTGAGGTGGGTTCTGGGCTGGAGTTGTAGACACGGCTGGAGGAATGGGCCACTGAACTCCCACCAGACCGGTCAGCTGGGGCAGGCTTTGCCCTGCAGATGGAAGCACGTGCCAGGGAGCGTGATGGAAATTGGAGAGTACAGATCATCGGGATTCAAAATGCGTGAGTTCTGGGGGAAGAGGGGCTCTCGGGCAATGTGCAAAGTGACCTAAACTGCCTTGGGCCCTCTGAGATGTAAATATAAAACAGAGATGACAACGGTGGTCTCTTGGAGTTCTGAAATTGTAAGGGAGTAAATCCTTATGGCAGGAGGAGAAGGGGATGACAGAGGATGAGATGGTTGGATGGCATCACTGACTGACTCAATGGACATCAGTCTGAGCAAACTCTGGGAGAGAGCGAAGGACAGGGAAGCCTGGCATGCTGCAGTCTGTGGGGTCACAAAGAGTCAGACATGACTGAACAACAAATCATGTGCAAATCCTTTGTAGAGGACTCAGAGGATGCAGCCATCCCTTTCATTCCTGTTTATCCTCACTGTGTCACAGACTGTCTTTTTCCAAACCGGGGCTCAATTTTCTCAATAGAATCATTCCCTGAACTTGGATAAAGTGGAGACATCTGGGTTTGCCACATTACTGCTCCACAAACTCACTCCCAGAACAGAGCTAAACAGAGGTCTCAGTGCATTTTGGCAACACAGAGGGTGCTTGAAAGGTGGATGTGTTTTTTGATTTTACTTTAACCCTCCACGTCCTCACACGAGGGCCTGCCTTCCAACAATTTCAGAAATTCTCTCCCATCTGTCAGGCATGTGAAAGGGCCTGGAACCCTCTGATGAACTGGCCTTCGGGCCTTGGGGTTTGTTCATTTCATCGCTTTTGCTGCTTTGAATATAATGCGTGACTGGAACTAGGATTCCAAAGTCGGTGGGGAGGTTTGGAAATAAGGAATAAGATAGGGTTCAACCTCAGAACAGTTTCTTTTGTGGGGTTCCAGCCATCCTGGGCAAGCTCCCACACACTCCAGCGCCTGTGTAGGAGTCAGTTTGAAACATCAGATAGGATAATAGCCCAAGGCACATAGGCTTCACAAAGCAGGTTACATGTAAAATCAAAACAAAAGGTGGGGTCAGTATAATATAGAGAAAAGCATGTCAGCTGCAAAGAGAAAAGTGTCTTTTCTAGGGAAGAAAATGTATGCATGCTAAGTCACTTCAGTCGTGTCCAACTCTATGTAACCCTATGGACTGTAGCCTGCCAGGCTCCTCTGTCCATGAGACTCTCCAGGCAAGAATACTGGAGTGGGTCGCCATTTCCTTCTGCAGGGGATCTTCCTCACTCAGGGATCAATTCACGTCTCTTATGTCTCCTGCGTTGGCAGGCAGGTTCTTTACCACTGAGCCACCTAGGAAATCCCAGGGAAGAATGGCTAACTCTAATTAATATGTGTTATTGCTCAAACATGTAAACACATATACCCTGCAAAAACAGAAAAATAATTATTAGACGCAGTCAGTCTGGTCTCCAGGTCATGTTGTTTGGAGGAATCTTCTGCCTCAAAATCCAGGCTTATTCAGCTCTCCTATAATTACTTCCAGGTCTGAAAATTAGAAAGTCAGGCACCAAAGAGGGATTCAAACTAGGAAGAAAACAGATATACTCACTTCATGGATCATCCTACATGACTGCAAGAATAAGACATTTCAAACAAAGCTAAGAAACTCAGGATATGATGCCACCTCAGGGAGAGGCAGAAGGCAGTCAGTAGTGTGTATCATGGGGTAACCAAGAAAGAAGGGGCAAAGCTGAGGGTGACTAATGGCAGAAGATTGGGATGGTGACCCCTAAACAAACAGGACCTCCTGCTACATAATTTTATGATGATGCTGTGGCCACGTTCCTTGCTCCCTTCAATTCACACACACACAGCCCCTACGTCCAGCCAGCTCTCAGGCCGGTCCTGGCCCCCACCCCTGTCCTTCCAGATGATCTCAGCCGGGTGCACCCGCCCAAGGTGGCTGTGTTCGAACCCTCGGAAGCAGAGATCGACCGGACCCAGAAGGCCACGCTCGTGTGCCTGGCCACGGGCTTCTACCCCGACCACGTGGAGCTGACCTGGTGGGTGAACAGGAAGCAGGTCACCACTGGGGTCAGCACGGACCCTGAGCCCTACAAGGAGGACCCCACGCGGGAGGACTCCAGATACTGTCTGAGCAGCCGGCTGAGAGTGACCGCCACCTTCTGGCACAACCCCCGCAACCACTTCCGCTGCCAAGTCCAGTTCCACGGGCTCACGGAGAAGGACGAGTGGGAGCAGGACAGGGCCAAGCCCGTCACCCAGAACATCAGCGCCGAGGCCTGGGGCAGAGCAGGTGAGCCGGCCGGGGGGGAGTCAGAGCCGACAGAGGAGAGATCCAGGGAGAGGAGCGGGCATGCTGGACACAGAGTGAGGGGTCGGGGGAGCCCACCAAAGGGTGGACAGGGCACCTCCTCGGGCTGAGTCCTCCCCCAGGTCCAGATCCTCCTCCAACTCAGCGGTGCTGGTGGGTCCCCTCCCTGCCCGCCTGCACAGCTCAGGGTCTCAGGGGTGGGTCCCCATCCCCTTCAGTGCTGCCTCCTCCCATGACTCTGAGGATGCTGTGGCCACATTGGTACAGGCAGTGCTGGGACTCTGATCAGAGGCTGCTCTGAGCCTGGGGGCCGGTGCTGACTAAAAGCTAACTTAGTAAGTCTTCTTCATCTATTTGTTTTGTTTTAAGCATCTCAAAATACCACATATTTATTATTGCCTGGTTTTAATGCATCAGGAATCTGGGCATAGCTTAGCTGGCTCGTTTATTTCAAGATGCTACAATCAGATGTCAGCCAAAGCTGGAGTCTTCTCGGAAGGCTCAGCTGGGGCAGGATCCACTCCCAAGGTCACGTGGTTGTTTCCAAGATGTAGCATCTTGCCAGCTATTGGACTGAGGAAGGCTGGCTTAGCTTTGAATGTGCTTTAGAAGATGCAGTCTCTCATCCATTTCCCTCCCCCTTTTTTCTTGCAGACTGTGGTGTCACCTCTGGTAAGTGGCCTTCTCCTCCTATGTCTCCATCTCCTATTATCTTTGCTCTGGAATCAGAGAATGCTGAACCCATGGACCCTGGTGGGGGCTATGAGGGAAGGAGGCCAGAGATACCTGCTCACAGGTACCCACCTGCTCTCGCTTCCTGCCAACAGCGTCTTATCAGCAAGGCGTCCTGTCTGCCACCCTCCTCTATGAGATCCTGCTGGGGAAGGCCACCCTGTACGCGGTGCTGGTCAGCGCCCTGGTGCTGATGGCCATGGTGAGGAGGGGGCCAGGATGGGGCAGGCAGGTGGGAGGTGACACTTGAAATGCAGCAACACAGACCTAGGAACATAGAGGCCCCCCAGGACCAGAGGTGGGCAGAGAGGAGGAAGGGGTTCCCCCACAGGCCTCAGAAGACACCTTGCACCTGTGTGATCACAATGGGAGAGCCGTGCCAGGGAGGAGAGACTGGGGTCACCAGAAAACCCAGTGGATGGGTGTTGGGAGGAGACCTGCTGTTTGTCTTGTCAGTGGGACACCCTACCTCCTCTCGGTCCCCAGCACTCCTGGCTCCTTGTAACCCTCACACCTTCTCTTCCTCAGGTCAAGAGAAAAGATTCCTGAAGCCAGCTTAGAAGTGGAGCCAGGAGCTTCCAGCCTGTTGCTGCCCTGATGTGAGTTCTGCTTTTCCCATTCCTACCCAGCGCTTCTGAAGAGCTGCCCTCATCTCTGGACTCAGCCCAGCGTCCACTCCCATGTGTGGGTGCCCCAAACTCTCAGGACCAGGATCTCCCTAACCCAGGGGAGACCCTAGGGGGACTGAACTTGCTGAACCAATAAAAATGGCCTGTTGTGTTTTCACTCTGCCTTATGAGTGTCTCCTCACCTCTTCCGTCCATCTCTGAAGTCCCATGTGACTCCAGTCAGGGTATAAACAAGAGATATTCAAGTTAAGTACAGTTCTTTCAGGTAGGAGGTGTGAGGGGCCCAGCCTGTGATTGGCACTGCTCCTTCTTGTCAGGAAGGGGGTGTGAAGGAAGGAACATGTGGAAGGGGGAGAATGGTGAACGGAGAGGCTTACTCTGGAACCGTCTAGAAGAATGCTGATGTTAACTGTGGGAATTTTCTGTCCTACTTAATCAAAGGTGCCCTGAGGTAGAGCTGACCTGCACAGGTGTGTCTACCTGCCAAGTGGTCATGACCCCATGACCAACACAGCCCAAAGTCACTTGTGTCACATATCAGTTTCCCTGAGGGCACTCACAACTCAGCTGCCTTCACCACCAAGGAGTGTTTCCAGGAGAGAAGAAAAGCCACTGACTTGGGACTCTGTTTTCAGTAGCAAATGTGTCTTCTAGGTTAAGTTATAAAGCCAGTTATCAATTTCACTCAAGCGAATTAAGTAGATGTGAAAATGTCCCCTGATGAGTCCTCGGAGGATGGAAAATAAAGTTCCCTAAAACCAAGGATCAGCCCTCTTGCTATTTCTAGAAATCCTTCCAAAGGTCTTTATTGTCACATGGTCACCATGGTGGCCTAACCCAAAGCTCTCAAAACGGCATAAAAGAACCACCGTTGTCCTTCGTCTCCTTGTCTACACTCACCCTCACTCCTGTCACCCTGAACCCCATGAGCCACTGGCTTGCAGATCATCTTGCACTCCTCTACCTGGAATGACAAATATGTAAGCTCCTACTGATCCCTGAAGATTTACCAGTGATATCTTCTCCTATAAGGAGCTTCTATGCCTCTTACACCACCCCCATGATGTTGGATGAAATGCACCACGCATTTTGCTACCACAATGCCCTGTGCCCACCTCCTTCCTACCACTGACACTTGATGGAAGCTACCCCTTTTCTTGTCTGACACCCCCACTTGAAGGTCACTCCATGATGGCAAAGTTGTGTTTTATTTCAGTAGCCTTGAGATGTGGCATAGTACCTTGGTTCAGCGTGTGTGTGTTAGTTGCTCAGTCTTTGCTACTCCATGGACTGCAGACTGCCAGGCTCCTCTGTCCATGGGATTTTGCAGGCAAGAATACTGGAGTGGATGGCCATTCCCATTCCCAGGGGATCTTCCTGACCCAGGGACGGAACCCAGGTCTCCTGCATTGCAGGCAGATTCTTGACCATCTGAGCCACGAGGGAACCCCGTGTTCAGTGTACGCTTCCATTAAATTATCTTGGAATCAATGAATGAATCAGTGAGTTCACCCACAGTGACCCAATTCAGGAGCAGATATCACCCTAAGGCCTGCCTGAAACAGACAGCAACCCTCTCCCTCCCAGCCCCGCAGCACACAGCCTTCTCTATTGCAATACACGTGTGCATTCTAACATGGGTGCCTCATATACAACCACATGCATATACACACATCTGTGAATACATATGAATGCGAATAGCCAACCACTTGCTAAGCATATGTCATTGCAATGTTTGCTATTAACCTCCAAGAAAATAAAGACATCCAAGTCACAGTCCTCAAGAATCTTCCCAAGCCTATTATACAGAGTGAAGTAAGCCAGAAAGAAAAACACCAATATACTATACTAACGCATATATATGGAATTTAGAAAGATGGTAACGATAACCCTGTATGTGAGACAGCAAAAGAGACACAGATGTACAGAACAGTCTTTTGGACTCTGTGGGAGAGGGCGAGAGTGGGATGATATGGGAGAATGGCATTGAAGCATGTAAATTATCACATGTGAAACTAATCGCCAGTCCAGGTTCGATGCATGAGACAGGGTGCTCAGGGCTGGTGCACTGGGATGACCCGGAGGGATGGGATGGAGCGGGAGGTGAGAGGGGGGTTCAGGATGGGGAACACATGTACACCCATGGCTGATTCATGTCAATGTATGGCAAAGCCACTACAATATTGTAAAGTAATTAGCCTCCAATTAAAATAAATAAATTTATATTTTAAAAAAAGAATCTTCCCTCTTCATTAGGGGATAATTCATGGATAGAAACAGTCAATATACAAGCAATGTGAGTTACTATAATGGAGGCGGAGGCTAGCACTCAGTTTCTGACTGGGACCATCAGGGAGTCTGGGAAGGTGGCAGACTCTCCACAGGAAGAGTTGGTCTCAGTTATTCAAGTGGGAGAGAGGTCATGAGAGTCAGATGTATAAATGGGATAGGAAACTACAGGGTCAGGGACCTTGCACTCAGCACTCAGGTCCTTGCACTCAGCTGGCTGTGAGGTTCAGAGATGGCAGTCACAAGTCTGTAAAGGCAGGTTGGGGCTTCCCGATCTGAGGGTGGACTCTATCCTTGCAGCATGAGGCAGGCATGCAGTAGACGTGCAGTAAACATCTGTGCCCTAGTGAAGGGAGATGAGTCCATCCAGGAAGCAAGTGCAGAGCTGTGAGTCCTCCCGCCCTGAGCTGACATCACCTGCTCTGTGGATGGTCCTCCCACCCACCTCTCTATAAATGCCCGTCTGCACAGGTGGGCACAGAGAGTCCCAGAGGGGAGCCCTGATGACACAACAGAGCTCCTCAGGGTGGCATCTGTTCCAGGAGGGGCCTGCCTGCCCCCCTCCCCCACCACTAGCACCCCCCCTTTCCCCAAGCCCCTCCCGCCCCCCCCCTCCCCCCCGTGTACCCTGAGTCTGTCTGCTCTCACCCCATCAGTCAGACCAGGCTCTGCCACCTGCACTTCCGGCCTCTGCCCAGTAGCTGGAGGAGGGGCACCAGGGGAGAGGACTTTTTTGTATCACAGTGTAACATCGTGGGACTGGGGGGGTGGGCACGATGATTCAGATAGAGGAAGTGCTTTTACAAAAAGCCCTGCCTCAGAAAATAGACCCACGCAGCTCACCCGGAAGCTAGCCCCCAGCTCAAGATGGGGAGAGTGGCTGGGAGAAGTCCCTGGAGCGGGTCCCTCTGTGGTCTCACAGGGACCTGGACTCTGATCACCTCTGCCTCTCCCTGCTCCACACTCAGCTTCCCAGGAATGTGAAAAATCAAGCCGTCAGAATGGGATCTTCACAAAACTTGACCTTGGACAAAGTACTTGAAGCTGTGTTATTTGTTAAGCACTCACAACAACCCCCTGGGGAAGATATTACCCCATTTTTCAGATGGAGAAACTAAGGCCAGGGAGGTTTCAGGCCACAGAAGTAATAAGAGGCAGGGTCTAGCCTGAAACACTTCCCAGTCCAGCAAAACCTCCACCCCTAGTGCCCCTTCCAATTTCACCACCATGTCAGCCCCCAAGTCAAGCTCATTCTCTGCAAAATTGGGGATGACCTCATGTCCAGACCACTTGTCCACTAGTTCTGGAGGTAGGTCGAGGGGGAGAGAATCCAGGGAGGAGAAGGAGGGTGGCCCCAGACTGTTCCAGGGGAGGAGGGGGAGAGGGAGGAATTCTTGGCAGCCCCTTCCCACTGTGCTCCTATGGGGAGCAGCACTTCGGGCCAGGGACCAGGCTCACTGTGCTAGGTAAGAATGCTTCTCCAGAGGGAAGGAGGGTGGAATGCCCAGGTTAGATGATCCCCCCGCCTCAAAGCCAGGGTTTGGGGGAGTGGGCGCTGGAGCCTCCCGGGCTGTTCTCCGAGAAGCAAAGTTTGCTCCTGGGTCCCCAGGGATGTGTGAACGCCGCGCAACTGTACTTTGGAGCTGGTTCCAAGCTGACTGTGCTGGGTAAGGAGGGCATCTGGGGTCCCTGAGTGTTCCCTAGGGAGGGATGCGGAGAGGCAGTCGGCTGCCCATCTCCCTTCTGGGCTGCGCTCAGGGTCGGCGGGGACCTGGGCTGAGTCGGGGCATCAGAGAAGGGCAGCGCTGGTTTTTGTCCTGAGTCCCGGGGCTGTGAGCCAAAGCACTCAGTACTTCGGCGCGGGCACCCGGCTGTTGGTGTTAGGTGAGCTGGGACGACCCCGGAGACCCGAGGGATGGGCGGCGGGTTTTTGCGCGGGGCTGGGGGGCCGTGACTCAGAGACGCAGTACTTCGGGCCGGGCACGCGGCTCCTGGTGCTAGGTGAGTGCGGGCGGCGCGCCTCGGTTTCTTTGTGGGGCGCCCCGGTGCAGCCCTGACCTCCGGGGCCGGCGGAGCGCCGACCGCGGTGGGTGAGTGTCGGCGCGCTGGCCGCGGGCGGCAGAGTCAGGGTGGGTCGGCTCCGGGCACTTGGTCCCCTCCCTGCGCTGGAGCGGGGCTCTGGGTCCCCGGAGGGCGAGCTGCTACGCTCTGAGGGGTTTGCTTGCGGGACTGCGACTCTGTGAGCCAGAGAGCGGTATTTTGGCGCCGGCACCAGGCTCACGGTCACGGGTGAGATCTGAACGCCTCCCTGCCTTCTCTTCGCGGCCTCTCTTGTCCCCGGAGATCGGGGGGGGGGGGGGGGGTGGGCTGGAGTGTGTGGCCACGTTGTCCACCTGTAGAGTCAGCTCTGCAAGGGATGAGGGGCCAGGACTGGGGTTCTCATAGTCCTGGAACAGAGAGGTAGGGCAAGGGGGGTGGAGGGGCTTTGGTCTTTTTTGTTTTTTCCCTGAGATACTAGGGACCTGGTGAGCCATGGCGAAAAACAGAATTTATTAGGACTCTGAGAGCTGCTTGATTGGAGAAAAAGACTGAGGAGGGCGATCTGGGCTGAGGGAAGTGTAGACGTGGGTGTAACAGCCACAAAGGGAAAAATGAGCTGGGGGGGGTGGGGTGGGGGGAGGGGAAAGAGCTTGCAGGAACAAGCAGGAATGAGTCCAGGAGGGTGGGCCCCCTGCAGAGCTGGCTCCAGGCAGGAGGAGATGCAGGCTTCCACTCCTGACCCAGGAGGAAAAGGATGATGGAGGAAAGTAGAACAGAGACTCGAAAGGACCAGGCAGTGAGGGAAAGAATCCAAACAGGTGGGGTTTGTCGATTTACTGTTTGGAAGTTTGGATTTAAATTTAGGTTTCCAACCTCTTCCTTTCTGCCTAAGTCCAGACCCCTGCCAGCCAGGCTGTGTGTACAGCACACACGGGCTGGGTGGGAACCTGGGCCACTGGGTGCATTTACTCATCATGTGGAACCCCCTCACCACCACCATCCCCCGCCCCGAGCCTGAAATCTCCCTCCTCACACCAGTCTTTGAGGTTAAACAGCCAGATGGTGCAGGGCATATATTCAAATAGACATATTTTTTCTTCTGAGGCCGGGAACATTCCCAAGGGGATCTTAGCGCTGGAAAGGGATCTTCAGTGTCACCTGGTGATGGAAGCACTGAGCTTCCAGAGGGGAACGACCCCTCGATACTGTTGCATTTACTGGATGATATGATAACAGCAAGCGTGTCTGTAGTTAGACTGGTTAGGGTGGAACCAGTGGGGCTCAGTTTGAAGTGTTTGTTCCCAGTGACAGCTGATTTCCTGTGATCAGCCAGGGTGGAGGAGAGCAGGAGACCTCAGAACAGGTACACCTGGGTCCCAAGCCCTGGGCAAGTGAATCTGTGGGAACCTTCCCTCGGATTGAAAATCATCAACAAGACCTGCTGCTCACACTGCTCTGAGAAGTGCAGGAGTAGCTGCGTGGGGAGTATCCTAGAGTATTTAGCAGACCTGTTGTAATTCAGTGGTCTCCCCCCTGCCCCTCCTCTAGGCGGTCACTGGGACATCGGGGGAACCCAGTGCCAATGGAGGGGCAGGATAAGCATGAGGAGGAGGGCTGGCTGTCTGTAAGAAGTGAGCTGGGAACAGCACAGGTAAACTTCAGAGTTCTGTCTGAGGCTCTCCAGCCCACATCCAAGCACGCACCAGCAAAGCTCACCAGGACACACACAGGTGCCCCCACATGGGCGAGCCCACCCACGGGGACTCACAAACAGGGAGGGGATACTGACTCACCCTCATCGTGGAGCCATGTAGCCAGTGCTTCAGCGTGTAAGGAAGGTCCTGCTTCCTTCTGCCCAACACATCAACATCACATGGCTCAAAAATGCGTCTGTAATTTTTCCAGTAAGTGCTGAGTGTTTGCTGGGTGAGGGGGTCAGAGGAGTCGATTCTGTAATGCCCCTGGAGGGCTGGTAGAACCCCAGAGGCAGGGACTTTGCAGGAGAGTGAAGAACCAGGCCAAGAGCAGAAAGCCTGATGGAACCAGTGCAACAGAGAGAAGTCAGGAGATTTCCATTTCATTTCCGGTCTGCCAGTAAAGCCCTTGGGACAGAGGGACAGTCACAAGGTTCGAAGTGCAGCACAGGGCCCCGGGCCTGATGGAAGGCAGAAAGTGAAGTGAAGTGTTAGTCACTTAGTCGTGTCTGACTCGGCAACCCCATGGACTGTAGCCCACCAGGCTCCTCTGTCCATGGAATTCTCCAGGCAAGAAGACGGGAGTGGGTTGCTGTTTCCTTCTCCAGGGGGTCTCCCTGATCAAGGGATCGAACCCAGATCTCCTGCATTGCAGGCAGATTCTTTACCGAATGAGCCACCAGAGAAGCCCAGGGCTACCGCAAAATGAGCACCTAAGGCTTTTGTTTAAAAAATTATTTAGAATTTCACAGTGGTGACACCAGCACATTATATCAAGCAGGGAGGCCTTCTAAGTGGGGACTACATGGTTCACACCCCCATGAAGCCAGCCCTGAAGTTAAGTCACATCCATGGAAATAGCAAGTGTCAGAACTTTTTTTTTTTAATCTTCTAGGCTAAACTACATCTGTTTAGAATGAGATGTCTTCCTTTTAACAGAATTGTTCAGAAACAAACAAAAAAATCCGTATAATGCAAAGAGCAAGATGAAATGTGTGTCAAGAGGGTCCAGAAGCAATAAGCCAGTCAGATGAGAAGGCCGCAGGGGCTTTAACTTGAATGCCTTCACCTGGGGCCCTCCGGGATGCCACACACCAGAGGCTTAGCTGGATCAAGACAACTGGGAGTGGAAGTTGCTCTGATGACCTCAGATGCATATTTATGAAGCTAGCCAGTAGGGATAAGTAGAACATCTGGAATCAAAGGGGCAAAGAAAGTTGAAGATGCCTGAATTTAAAACAAGGAGAGACAGCGATCTCTCTGAGCCGAGGCAGCTCAGGGGTACCGGCAGGCAGAGGAATGGCTAGGTTGACCTGAAGCACTGGAAAGAAAGAAAACCTCCCATTCCAACTGGTTGGAGAAGGAAATGGCAATCCACTCCAGTGTTCTTGCCTAGAGAATCCTATGGACAGAGGAGCCTGATGGGCTGCCATCCATGGGGTCACACAGAGTCGGACACGACTGAAGCGACTTAGCAGCAGCAGCAGCATTCTGATGAGTACGCCCTAAGACAAATGCTGTCTTCACATGAGTATGCAAAAATATATCATTAGTACATTGTCATCTGAAAAAATAAAAAACAGCCGTCAAATAACTTCCTTATCCCCAAATCATCTTACTGGCCAACCGCTCAGACTCACTCCCAGCAGAGGACAGGGCTTTTGGCATCCATAGATGAGGTGATGCCCACCCCCACTGCGGACAGTCACTGTTGGCTTCTCCCTTCACAAGCAGGAAAAATGATGCAGAGACATCCAGAGACTATCTAAAGCCACTTCTAAGCTTTGAATTCTATTATTCATGTTCCATCCGGTGCTCTATTTAAATAACTACTATATATTACGGTGAGAAGTAGAGAAGTAAGCTTCTCATGTTGAATAACAAAACCATAATGTAAGAGAAGAGAATTTGCTCAGAGTTTGGGTGGTGCCATTTGTAAGGCCACCGTTGGGGCTGGAGACACAGGAGACAGGCCTGTGGCTGGGTGAGTACGGGCACAGGCAGGCAGAGACTGAGCGCAGAGGCATGGGGTGGTGACCCCCCAAACACGCAGGCCATACTGCTTGCGTGCACGCTCAGTCCCTCAGTCGTGTCCGACTCTTTGGTGACCCCATGGACTGTAGCCCACCAGGTTCCTCTATCCATGGGATTTCCCAGGCAAGAACACTGGAGTGGGTTGCCATTTCCTTCTCCAGGGGATCTTCCCAATTCAGGGATCGAACCCACGTCTTCTGCAATGGCAGGCGGATTCCCTCTGAGCCACCGGGGTATCCATACTGCTACATGATTTTATTTTAGGATGACCCTGTGGCCCCCTTCCCTTCCTTCTCACACTCACATCAGTTCAGTTCAGTTCAGTTGCTCAGTCATGTCCGACTCTTTGTGATCCCATGAATTGCAGCACACCAGGCCTCCCTGTCCATCACCAACTCCTGGAGTTTACTCAAACTCATGTCCATTGAGTCAGTGATGCCATCCCGCCATCTCATCCTCTGTCTTCCCCTTCTCCACCTGCCCCCAATCCCTCCCAGCATCAGGGTCTTTTCAAATGAGTCAAATCTTCGCATGAGGTGGCCAAAGTATTGGAGTTTCAGCTCAACATCAGTCCTTCCAATGAACACCCAGGACTGATCTCCTTTAGGATGGACTGGTTGGATCTCCTTGCAGCCCAAGGGACTCTCAAGAGTCTTCTCCAACACCACAGTTCAAAAGCATCAATTTTTTGGTGCTCAGCTCTCTTCACAGTCCAACTCTCACATCCATACATGCCCACTGGAAAAACCATAGCCTTGACTAGATGGACCTTTGTTGGCAAAGTAATGTCTCTGCTTTTTAATGTGGTATCTAGGTTGGTCATAACTTTCCTTCCAAGGTGTAAGCGTCTTTTAATTTCATGGCTGCAATCACACTCATATACTCATACACAAAAACACAGAAACACTCACAAACACACACACACACACACACACACAGCCCCTATGCCCAGCCAGCTCTCAGGCCGGTCCTGGCCCCCACCCCTGTCCTTCCAGACGATCTGAGCCGGGTGCACCCACCCAAGGTGGCTGTGTTCGAACCCTCGGAAGCAGAGATCGACCGGACCCAGAAGGCCACGCTCGTGTGCCTGGCCACGGGCTTCTACCCCGACCACGTGGAGCTGACCTGGTGGGTGAACAGGAAGCAGGTCACCACTGGGGTCAGCACGGACCCTGAGCCCTACAAGGAGGACCCCACGCGGGAGGACTCCAGATACTGTCTGAGCAGCCGGCTGAGAGTGACCGCCGCCTTCTGGCACAACCCCCGCAACCACTTCCGCTGCCAAGTCCAGTTCCACGGGCTCACGGACGAGGACAGGGCCAAGCCCATCACCCAGAACATCAGCGCCGAGGCCTGGGGCAGAGCAGGTGAGCCGGCCGGGGGGGAGTCAGAGCCGACAGAGGAGAGATCCAGGGAGAGGAGCGGGCATGCTGGACACAGAGTGAGGGGTCGGGGGAGCCCACCAAAGGGTGGACAGGGCACCTCCTCGGGCTGAGTCCTCCCCCAGGTCCAGATCCTCCTCCAACTCAGCGGTGCTGGTGGGTCCCCTCCCTGCCCGCCTGCACAGCTCAGGGTCTCAGGGGTGGGTCCCCACCCCCTTCAGTGCTGCCTCCTCCCATGACTCTGAGGATGCTGTGGCCACATTGGTACAGGCAGTGCTGGGACTCTGATCAGAGGCTGCTCTGAGCCTGGGGGTCAGTGCTGACTAAAAGATTGACTTAGTTTTGAATCGGGTTTAGAAGATGCAGTCTCTCATCCGTTTTCCTCCCCCTTTTTTCTTGCAGACTGTGGTGTCACCTCCGGTGAGTAGCCCTCTGCTTCTTTGTCTCCATCTCCATGGTCATTGCTCTGGAACCAGAGACAGAGAAGCCATGGACACTGGTTGGGGTGGGCGTTGGTAAAGGGGGTGGAGGCCAGAGATACCTGCTCACAGGTACCCACCTGCTCTCGCTTCCTGCCAACAGCGTCTTATCAGCAAGGCGTCCTCTCTGCCACCCTCCTCTATGAGATCCTGCTGGGGAAGGCCACCCTGTACGCTGTGCTGGTCAGCGCCTTGGTGCTGATGGCCATGGTGAGGAGGGGGCCAGGATGGGGCAGGCAGGTGGGAGGTGACACTTGAAATGCAGCAACACAGACCTAGGAACATAGAGGCCCCCCAGGACCAGAGGTGGGCAGAGAGGAGGAAGGGGTTCCCCCACATGCCTCAGAAGACACCTTGCACCTGTGTGATCACAATGGGAGAGCCGTGCCGGGGAGGAGAGACTGGGGTCACCAGAAAACCCAGTGGATGGGTGTTGGGAGGAGACCTGCTGTTTGTCTTGTCAGTGGGACACCCTACCTCCTCTCGGTCCCCAGCACTCCTGGCTCCTTGTAACCCTCACACCTTCTCTTCCTCAGGTCAAGAGAAAAGATTCCTGAAGCCAGCTTAGAAGTGGAGCCAGGAGCTTCCAGCCTGTTGCTGCCCTGATGTGAGTTCTGCTTTTCCCATTCCTACCCAGCGCTTCTGAAGAGCTGCCCTCATCTCTGGACTCAGCCCAGCGTCCACTCCCATATGTGGGTGCCCCAAACTCTCAGGACCAGGATCTCCCTAACCCAGGGGAGACCCTAGGGGGACTGAACTTGCTGAACCAATAAAAATGGCCTGTTGTGTTTTCACTCTGCCTTATGAGTGTCTCCTCACCTCTTCCGTCCATCTCTGAAGTCCCATGTGACTCCAGTCAGGGTATAAACAAGAGATATTCAAGTTAAGTACAGTTCTTTCAGGTAGGAGGTGTGAGGGGCCCAGCCTGTGATTGGCACTGCTCCTTCTTGTCAGGAAGGGGGTGTGAAGGAAGGAACATGTGGAAGGGGGTGACTGGTGAAGGGAGAGGCTTACTCTAGAGAAGTCTAGAAATATAGCAGTGTTGCCTCTAGGAACTTGCTTTCCCTCCTGAACAAAGGTGCTCCGAGGAAGAGCTAAATCACACAGGTGTGCCTGCTGCCGAGTGGTCATGACCCCAGGGTGCTCATTTCAACTCTCTCACCAGGAGCATTACTAGGCTTCGTTCACCACCAAAGAGCATTTCCAGCTGGAAAGAAGAAACATCACTGACTTGGAAATCTCTGCTCAATAGCAGATGTGTCTCCAGGTTAAGTTACAAAGCTAGTTATAAACTTCACTCAGGTGAATTAAGTAGATGTGAAAAAGTCCCCTGATCACTCTGTGCTCAGTCAGTTGTGTCTGACTCCTTGTGACCCCATGGACTGTAGCCCGCCAGGCTCCTTTGTCCATCGTAATTCCCAGGCAAGAATACTGGAGTAGGATGCTAATTCCTACTCCAGAGGATATTCCCAACCCAGGGATCAAACCCACGTCTCTCATGTCTCCTGCATTGGGAGGCAGATTCTTTACCACTGTGCCACCTGGGAGCCCTGCAAGACACCTGGGAGGAAGCCACCTGGAAGGATAGAAAATAAAGTTCCTAAAACAAAGGATCAGCCCTATTGCTGTTTCTAGAAATCCTTCCAAAGCTCTTTATCATCACACTGTCACTATGGTGATGTAACCCAAAGTCCTCAGGATGGCATAAAAGACCCACCATTGCTCTCCACCTCTGTGTCCACACTCACCCCCACTACTGTACCCCTGAGCCTTCTGAGCCACTGGCTCTCAGGCCATCCTGCACTCCTCTGCCTGGAATGACACCTACACAAACTCCCACTCATCCTTGCAGACTCAGCGATGACATCTTCCCCAGCTAGTAGCCTTCTCTGGAGCATCTTTGCCCCTTACTCCATGAGACTGCATGAAATGCCCTCTGTGTTTTGCTATCACTGTGCCCTGTGCCCACTTCCTTCCTGCTATTAACCTCACTTGATGGAAACTACCCCTTTCCTTGTCTGACACCCCCACTTGAAGGTCACCTCCTTGAGGACCAAGTAGTGTTTTATTACAGTATCTTTGGGATGTAGCGTATATCTTGGTTCAGTGTACTCACCTAATAAATTATCTTTAAAGAAATGAATAAATCAGAGAGCTCACCCAAAGTGACCCAATTCAAAGCAGATATCACCTTCAGGCCTTCCTGCACAGACAGTGACACCGCCCACCCCGCCCCCCCAGGCCTGCAGCACACAGCCTCCTCAATCTAATGCATGCATGCATTCTAGCACGAGTATTTGTGTATATACCAACAAACATGCATACACACATGTCAGCACATGTGTATCAGCAGAGTAGACTACGTATTAAGTACATGTCATTGCAATGTTTTTCAGTAACCTTCAAGAAAACAAAGATATCCAAGCCACAGCCCCCAAGAAGTTTCCCTGTTCTTTAGGGGGATAATTCCTGGGTAGAAATGTTTACCATACAGCACTTAACGCCTGAATAGCAGCAACATGAACTGTGTACTGAAAAGCGGGCAGAAGCTAGCACTCAGCTTCTGACTGGGACCATCAGGGAGAGTCTGGGAAGGTGGCAGACTCTTCACAGGAAGAGTTGGTCTCAGTTATCCAAGTGGGAGAGAGGTCATGAGAGTCAGACGTGTGAACGGGATGGGAAACTACAAGGTCATGGACTTCTGGTCCTTGCACTCAGCTGGCTGTGAGGTTCAGAGATGGCAGTCACAAGTCTGTAAAGGCAGGTTGGGGCTTCCTGTTTTGAAGGTGGACTATCCTTGCAGCATGAGGCAGGCATGCAGTAGACGTGCAGTAAACATCTGCGCCCTAGTGAAGGGAGAGGAATCCATCCAGGAAGCAAGTGCAGAGCTGTGAGTCCTCCTGCCCTGAGCTGACATCACCTGCTCTGTGGATGGTCCTCCCACCCACCTCTCTATAAATGCCCGTCTGCACAGGTGGGCACAGAGAGTCCCAGAGGGGAGCCCTGATGACACAACAGAGCTCCTCAGGGTGGCATCTGTTCCAGGAGGGGCCTGCCTGCTCCTCTCCCCCACCACTAGCACCCCCCCTTTCCCCAAGCACCCCCCCCCCCGCCGTGTACCCTGAGTCTGTCTGCACTCACCCCATCAGTCAGACCAAGCTCTGCCACCTGCAATTCCGGCCTCTGCCCAGTAGCTGGAGGAGGGGCACCAGAGGAGAGGATTTTTTTGTATCACAGTGTAACATTGTGGGACTTTGGGGGGGGGAGGCACAATGATTCAGATAGAGGAAGTGCTTTTACAAAAAACCCTGCCTCAGAAAATAGATCCACGCAGCCCACCTGGAACCTAGCTCCCAGCTCAAGATGGGGAGAGTGGCTGGGAGAAGTCCCTGGAGCGGGTCCCTCTGTGGTCTCACAGGGACCTGGACTCTGATCACCTCTGCCTCTCCCTGCTCCACACTCAGCTTCCCAGGAACACGAAGAATCAAGCCGTCAGAGTGGGATCAAGAACCAGTGCTTTCCATAAAACTTGCCTTTTGACAAAGTACTTGTCGTTCAGTTGCTAAGTCGTGTCCGACTCTTTGCGACCCCATGGACTGCAGCATGCTAAGCTTCCTGAGTTTGCTCAAACTTATGTCCACTGACTCAGTGATGCCTTCCAAGCGTCTCATTCTCTGTTACCCCTTTCTCCTCCTGCCCTCAATCTTTCCCAGAATCAGGGTCTTTTCCCATGAGTCAGCTCTTTGCATCAGGTGTCCCAGGTATTGGAGCCTCAGCTTCAGTATCAGTCCTTTCAATGACTATTCAGGACTGATTTCCTTTAGGATTGACTGGTTTGATCTCCTTGCTGTCCAAGGGACTCTCAATAGCCTTCTTCAGTAGCACAGTTTGAAAGCATTGCAGGTGTAAAATTCATTAAGCACAACAATCCTGTGGGAAAGATATTATCCCATTTTTCAGATGGAGAAACTGAGGCCAGGGAGGTTTCAGGTCACAGAAGTAATAAGAGGCAGAGTCTAGCCTGAAACACTTCCCAGTCCAACAAAACCTCCACCCCTAGTGCCCCTTCCAATTTCACCACCATGTCAGCCCCCAAGTCAAGCTCATTCTCTGCAAAATTGGGGGTGACCTCATGTCCGGACCATTTGTCCACTAGTTCTGGAGGTAGGTCGAGGGGGAGAGAATCCAGGGAGGAGGAGGAGGGTGGCCCCAGACTGTTCCAGGGGAGGAGGGGAAGAGGGAGGAATTCTTGGCAGCCCCTTCCCACTGTGCTCCTATGAGGAGCAGCACTTTGGGCAAGGGACCAGGCTCACTGTGCTAGGTAAGAATGCTTCTCCAGGGGGAAGGAGGGTGGAATGCCCAGGTTAGATGATCCCCCCAAACCATGGCCTTGGGGGAGTGGAGCCTCCCGGGCTGCCCTCAGGGAAGACAAAGTTTGCTCCTGGGTCCCCATGGCTGTGTGAACACCGCGCAGCTGTACTTTGGAGCTGGTTCCAAGCTGACTGTGCTGGGTAAGGAGGGCATCTGGGGTCCCTGGGTGTTCCCTAGGGAGAGATGCGGAGAGGCAGTCGGCTGCCCATCTCCCTTCTGGGCTGCGCTCAGGGTCGGTGGGGACCTGGGCTGAGCCCGAGCTATCCGGAGAGGGTAGCGCTAGTTTTTGACCTGAGCCTCCGGGCTGTGAGCAATAACCCTCTGTATTTTGGAGGGGGCACTCGACTGGTGGTACTAGGTAAGTGGGGTGCTCTGGGGCGCTAGGAGGGAAGTGGGGCGATCAGATGCCAGTAGGGTCGCTGGACCGATATTTTTGTGCTGAGCCCTGAGGCTGTGAGCACAGACACGCAGTACTTCGGCGCGGGCACCCGGCTGTTGGTGCTAGGTGAGCCGGGAAGCCGCTGGGGATCCCGGGGTATCCGCGGCGGGTTTTTGCGCGGGGCTGGGGGGCCGTGACTCAGACCCAGTACTTCGGGCCGGGCACGCGGCTGCTGGTGCTAGGTGAGTGCTGGCGGCGCGCCTCGATTTTTGTGGGGCGCCCCGGGGCTGTGCTTTACAGGCGCCGCCCTGACCTTCGGGGCAGGCAGCCGGCTGACGGTGGTGGGTGAGTGTCCGCGCACTGGCCGCGGGCGGCGGGCGGGACGTGAGGCGGCGGGGTCAGGGTGGGTCGGCTCCGGGCACTTGGTCCCCTGCCTGCCCTGGAGCTGAGCGCTGGGACCGGGGAAGCGAGCGGGAGCCGCTGGGAGCTGCGGGGGTGGGGGGTTTCAGTGCGGGGCTCTTCCTCCGTGCTCATATGAGCAGTATTTCGGCCCAGGCACCAAGCTGGCGGTCGTAGGTAAGATCTGGACTTCTCCCCTCCTTTCGGCGCAGCCCCTTACTTCCCGGAGATGGGTGGGGTGCGCTGGGGCTGGGGCGCCTGGCCAGTTGTGCCTCTGGGGGGTCCGCTCTGCAAGGAGGCGGGGAGTATTGGATAGGGGAACGCGGACAGAGGGCGATGGGGGAGCTTCAGTGTCTTTTTTTCTGGGGTATTTGGGGACCGGGTGAGCAATGGAGAGAGATTAGGACTCTGAGACTGGCTTGATTGGAGAAAAAGACTGAGGGCGATGTGGGCTGGAGGAAGGGTGGGAGCCGGTGTAGCTGCTGCAAAGGGGAAAATGAGATGGGGAGGGGGAAGGCAGGATGAGCTCAGGATGGTGGGCCCACTGCAGTGCCCAGCTCCTGGGAGGTGGAGATGCAGGCTTCTGCTGAATGGAGAACCAAGATGACCAGCCGGAGTGGAGAAGAGACATGAAAGAGACAGACCCACCGGAGATAGTGAGGGGGGGTTGTCGATTTACTGTTTGAAAGTTTGGATTTAAATTTAGGTTTCCAACCTCTTCCTTTCTACCTAAGTCCAGACCCCTGCCAGCCAGGTACACACGGGCTGGGTAGGAACCTGGGCCACTGGGTGCATTTACTCATCATATGGAGCCCCCTCACCCCCCAGCCTGAAATCTCCCTCCTCACACCAGTCTTTGAGGTTAAACAGCCAGATGGTGCAGGACATACATTCAAATAGACATATTTTTCCTTCTGAGGCCGGGAACATTCCCAAGGGGATCTTAGCGCTAGAAAGGGATCTTCAGTGTCACCTGGTGATGGAAGCACTGAGCTTCCAGAGGGGAACGACCCCTCGATACTGTTGCATTTACTGGATGATATGATAACAGCAAGCGTGTCTGTAGTTAGACTGGTTAGGGTGGAACCAGTGGGGCTCAGTTCGAAGTGTTTGTTCCCAGTGACCGCTGGGTTCCTGTGATCAGCCAGGGTGGAGAAGAGCAGGAGACCTCAGAACAGGTACACCTGGGTCCCAAGCCCTGGTCCTTTAACGAGCCAGTGACCTTGTGGGAGTGAATATGTGCGCATAGGTCACACACCCAGGAAGCCAGCCCTGAAATCAAGTTGTTATGTCATCATTGTTCAGTCGCTAAGTTGTATCAGACCCTTTTTCGATCACCTCCACCCCTCATCCAGGCTCCTCTGTCCATGAGATTTCCCAGGCAAGAATATTGGAATGGGTTGCCGTTTCCTTCCCCGGGGAATTTTCCTGACCCAGGGATTGAACCAGTATCTCCTATAGCTCCTGCATTGCAGGCAGATTCTTTGGGGAAACCCATCCATGGAAATGTGGTGTCACAGGAACTTTTGTTTGTTTGTTTGTTTCCTTTCTTCCAGCCTAAATTAGGCTGGAAGAAATTGATTCAGACACATCTAAAGAGGTTTAGATTGAGACATCTTCCCTTTAACAGAGTTGCTCAGAAACAAACAAAAAAATCCGTATAATGCAAAGAGCAAGATGAAATGTATGTCAAGAGGGTCCAGAAGCAATAAGCCAGTCAGATGAGAAGGCCGCAGGGGCTTTAACTGGAATGCCTTCACTGGGGCCCTCCAGGATGCCACACACCAGAGGCTTAGATGGATCAAGACAACTGGGAGCAGGAGTTGCTTGATGATCTCAGATGCATATTTAGGAAGCTTGCTGGTAGGGAAAAACAGAAGATGTGGAATCAAAGGGACAAAGGAGGTTGAAGATGCTTGAATTTAAAATATGAGGAGATGGTGATTTGTCTGAGCTGAGGCAACTCAGGGGTACCTGGAGGCAGAGGAATGGCTAGGATGACCTATGAGACACCAGAAAGAAAAAAGCCTCCTATTCTCATGAGCACATCCTGAGACAAAATGCTGTCTTCACGTGAGTGCACAAAAATATGCTATCTGTATGTATTTGAAGAAAAACCCCCAACCCCATAATGAGCCCCTTATATTCAAATCCCCTCTACTCCTCAGCCCCCAGGCTCACATACAACTAACCCAGCTGATGGCAGAGGCTTCTTGCATCCTTATGTCAGGCCATCTCCACCCCTACTCTGGACAGTCAGTGCTGGGATTCTCCCTTCACAAGCAGGAAAAATCATGCAGAGACATTCAGGGGTTGTCTAAAGTCATGTTGGTGGGCAAAGTCACTGTCAAGCTTTGAATTCTGTTATTCTGGTTCCAATCCAGCTATCTATTTAAATAACTACCATAAATTGTGATGAGAAAAAAGACAGGTAAGTTTTTCTCGTTGAATAAGAAATCAAATAACATGAAAGAAGAAAACTTGCTCAGATGTCAGGCAGTGCCATTTGTAAGGCCACCTTAGGGGGCTAGAGACAGACAAGACGGGCTTGTCCTAGGGTGAGTATAAGGGACAGGCAGTCAGAGGGAGAACAGGAGCAGAGGAGTGGGTGGTGACTCCCAAACAAACAGGACATACTGCTACGTGGTTTTATTGTAGGGTAACCCTGAGCCTCCCTTGCCTGCCTTCTCATACTCATATGCTCACAAACACAAACAAACACACACAGCCCCTACGCCCAGCCAGCTCTCAGGCCGGTCCTGGCCCCCACCCCTGTCCTTCCAGACGATCTGAGCCGGGTGCACCCGCCCAAGGTGGCTGTGTTCGAACCCTCGGAAGCAGAGATCGACCGGACCCAGAAGGCCACGCTCGTGTGCCTGGCCACGGGCTTCTACCCCGACCACGTGGAGCTGACCTGGTGGGTGAACAGGAAGCAGGTCACCACTGGGGTCAGCACGGACCCTGAGCCCTACAAGGAGGACCCCACGCGGGAGGACTCCAGATACTGTCTGAGCAGCCGGCTGAGAGTGACCGCCGCCTTCTGGCACAACCCCCGCAACCACTTCCGCTGCCAAGTCCAGTTCCACGGGCTCACGGAGGAGGACAAGTGGGAGCAGGACAGGGCCAAGCCCGTCACCCAGAACATCAGCGCCGAGGCCTGGGGCAGAGCAGGTGAGCCGGCCGGGGGGGAGTCAGAGCCGACAGAGGAGAGATCCAGGGAGAGGAGCGGGAAGGCTGGACACAGAGTGAGGGGTCAGGGGAGCCCACCAAGAGGGTGGACAGGGCACCTCCTCAGGCTGAGTCCACCCCCAGGTCCAGATCCTCCTCCAACTCAGCGGTGCTGGTGGGTCCCCTCCCTGCCCGCCTGCACAGCTCAGGGTCTCAGGGGTGGGTCCCCATCCCCTTCAGTGCTGCCTCCTCCCATGACTCTGAGGATGCTGTGGCCACATTGGTACAGGCAGTGCTGGGACTCTGATCAGAGGCTGCTCTGAGCCTGGGGGCCGGTGCTGACTAAAAGCTAACTTAGTAAGTCTTCTTCATCTATTTGTTTTGTTTTAAGCATCTCAAAATACCACATATTTATTATTGCCTGGTTTTAATGTATCAGGAATCTGGGCATAGCTTAGCTGGCTCGTTTATTTCAAGATGCTACAATCAGATGTCAGCCAAAGCTGGAGTCTTCTCGGAAGGCTCAGCTGGGGCAGGATCCACTCCCAAGGTCACGTGGTTGTTTCCAAGATGTAGCATCTTGCCAGCTATTGGACTGAGGAAGGCTGGCTTAGCTTTGAATCTGCTTTAGAAGATGCAGTCTCTCATCCATTTCCCTCCCCCTTTTTTCTTGCAGACTGTGGTGTCACTTCCGGTGAGTAGCCCTCTGCTTCTTTGTCTTCATCTCCATGGTCATTGCTCTGGAACCAGAGACAGAGAAGCCATGGACACTGGTTGAGGGGTAGAGGGGGAGGAGGCCAGAGATACCTGCTCACAGGTACCCACCTGCTCTCCCTTCCTGCCAACAGCGTCTTATCAGCAAGGCGTCCTCTCTGCCACCCTCCTCTATGAGATCCTGCTGGGGAAGGCCACCCTGTACGCTGTGCTGGTCAGCGCCCTGGTGCTGATGGCCATGGTGAGGAGGGGGGCAGGATGAGAGGGTGATGAAGGGAAAGTGTGGAGCATCATGCAGGGGAGCTGAGGGATCTCAGAGTTGTGTCCTGACGTCTCCGTGGAGTCACAGTGAGGCTGCCAGACTGGGGAGAAAGTACAGAGATCATTGCAGACAGAACATGGCTTTGAAGGATGGGGAGAGCCCTCCCCGAAAATAAGACCCCAGAATCAGCATCCTCTGACCAAGTCCTACTGTTCCACGGCCCCTGGCATCCTGATGACATCCTCTCTTCCTCAGGTTAAGAAAAAGGATTCCTGAGACCAGCTCCAAAAGTGCACCCCGAGTCATTCTTTATCGTGGCCTTGGATTCTCCTTAACATCTTTCCAGCCTATGTTCCTCAAGAGTTTCTCTCTCTCTCATCTCCTTCCTTTACGGATGTCTGCCCCTTCCCTCAGCTTCCCTGCAGGTGGAATGCCGCATCCCAAACCTAAAATTGACTGAATCAATAAAAGTGTCATGATGGGCTTGATTGTGTCCAGGAGTGTCTGTGGTATCCTGCCCTTCATTCATCTACCTCTGATTTCGGGAAATCACCACCCCTCAGGCTCGGTAAAGAATTTGCCTGCAGTGCAGGAGACCCAGGTTCAATCCCTGGGTCAGGAAGATCCCCTGGAGAAGGGAATGGCAAGCCACTCCAGTATTCTTGCCTGGAGAATCCCAAGGACAGAGAAGCCTGGTGGGCTACAGTCCATAGGGTCACAAAGAGTTGGACACGACTGAGTGATTAACACACACACACATACACACACACAGAGGCATATGGAGTGATAGATCCTCTTCTCTGACCATTGCCACTTCCTCTTGTTCATCCTCATGGGATGCTGTGGTCCACATCCAGGCACTCTGGGCCCCCATGTGTAGGGTTAATCTGAAGGACAAGAAGTTGGGCTCTGGAAAACCTGCATTTTGAGGGCAGATGTTGGCTCAGATGGTAAAGAATCTGCCTGCAATGCAGCAGACCTGAGTTTGGGTCTGCTGGGTCAAGAAGATTCCCTGGAGAAGGGAATGGCTACCCACTCCAGTATTCTTGCCTGGAAAATTCCTTGGACAGAGGAGCCTCGGAGGCTACAGTCCATGGGGTCACCAAGAGTCGGACAGGAATGAGCGACTAACACTTTCACTTTTTTCAAGAATGAATGAAAGGAAAAAAAGAATGAATGGAAGGGAACCATAATCCCCACCTCAGTGCTGGACAGAGAACGGGGCCACCTGTGGGTTGGAATGTCTGGTCATTTCTCAATTCCAAATTCAAGTTTCATTTCTTGTGCATTTAGGGTTTATCTTTGTTTCTTAACACTTCCATCTTATCTGGTTTCAGAATTTGGGCTTGAGATTTAGTTCTACTCTTCCTGTCTAGGTTAGAATCCTAAAGACAGCATAGAGCTGAAAAAGCTGAAGCATGAAACCTGGAGATTTCACAGAGGCAGCACACATAGGGGCAGACATGCCCCCATGGTGGGGAGGAACAAAGATGGGGAGAGGGTCCAGTGTGGGTTGGGGTGCTATACCCCTGAAGCCCTTCTAACAGAAGCTCCTTCTCTCATTGGGATGGAGGCCAGGCCACCCTAAATGGAGCATGTTGAGTGCAGACAACTCTTTGGGAAGACTGTTCTCTTACTGGGGCAAGTGCTAATTGCAGGTTACAATCACTGGGGCAGGGAGGGGGAGGGAGGAGAGGAATGCCATCAGGGAACAGAGGCAGACCAGGGAGAGAGACCCTGGGTAAGTGAGTTGAGGCAGAATGTCGGGAATGAGAAAAGAAGTTCCGAAATGTGGAAGATGGTGGGAAAGATGGAGTCCTCATCGCCTGCTTTGTTCCAGGCTGGGCCCTGGCACACGCATTGTCCCAACCAATCCCCACAACCATACCACGAGCAGGTAATTTTTTTCTCCTGATTTCATAGGTGAAGAAACTATGAATCAAATGACTGGTAAGCTATGAAACTGTAGCACATTTTTCTGAAGAGGGTAGTTCAGGAAGCTTTGCCCAAGTGGTGATCAAGAGCATGTGGTCACATATGAAATCTCTGGGTGACCCTGAAGGCGAGGGCAGAACCCACAGCAATGGACTAGAGACACTTTGAATCCTCAGTATGTTTATTTCTTAGCGCTGCTAAGAACCACACACTTGATGCTTTAAAGAACCACACACTTGATGCTTTAAAGCAATCGAAATGCGTTCTCTCACAGTTCCAGAGGCCAAAGGAAAAATCAAGGTGTTGGCAGAGCTGCACTCCCCTCCAGAACTCTAAGAGAGGATCCTTCCCTGCTTCTCCCCAGTTCTGACAGCTCCTAGCCTCCTGGACTCAAGGCAGCATCGCCCCTGCCTTCTATCTCGGTCTGCATATGTCCTTCCCCGTCTCTGTATGTAAGTTCCCTCCTTTCACTTACCAGGACGCAAGTCTTTGGATTTGGGACACACCCTCCGTTCAGAAGGATTTCATCCTGAGATTCTTAACAAATTACATCTGTAAAGATCTTATTTCCCAGTTAGTCACAGTCTGAAGTTCGGTGGGCGTGAATTTGGGGTGACATTACCCACCCCCCTACGCCGCGTATTAGGAATGGGAGATGAGGGGTTCTCTGGACCTGACTCACACAGGCCAGGAAAGGACATGGCCCGAGTGAGGGATGGCCTGGGAGGCTCATCACATGCTTGTAACTTACCATCAGTCAGGAGTATCTGACTCCTGAGTTGAGTATTTCTCAAACCGCATTTTTTTTTTAAATTTGCCGTTGCTGTTGTTGTTTGCTTGTTTTGGTGGTGACTTAAAGGAGACTGAGTTTAGTCTCTAGACCAGCACCTACAAAAGTACCTTCCACTCTAGACACGTGTGGTGGTTCCTCACAAGGGTCGAATGGGGAGATGAGCAGCTAAAGGAGAAACAAACGCCTCTCAGAGAACAGGGCGTTTTGTGGATCAGGAGCAGCGGACTGAGCAGGCAGTGTGGGAGGCAAGGGTTTGTGCAAGAGGCCTGTGAGGAGAAACCTGACCTGCTGTAGGGACGAGATCGGGGTGGAAGCGGGGCAGAGGAGGCTCTACGGGTTCGGTGGCTGTCATCTTTGGGGTGCTAAAAGCAGTGGTATTAGCAGGTGGGAGGATGTTGGGGGGGGTTGATGGTGGGCACCTGGGGGGTGTCAAGGTGAGGAATGAATGTCTTCTGGAGGATGCATGACTTGGGGCTTGTCACCTTCTCACTCCTGGAAACATCACAAAGATGGAGAAACTCCACTTGATCCCCACCCTCCCTTGATCCAGAGAGGCCCCTCTCCCTAAACCTTTACAGTCCTTTCCTCATCTCTCTCAGACAACCCTGCCCGAGCATTCAATGCACAGGCACTAGGAAGTTAATCTCTTCCACCTCTGCCTCTTTCCCTAGAATCTAAATAGATCCTTCTGGACCAATTCTAGTCAACCCCTCCTTTTCTTTCTCAGGTGAAACTGAGCAAAGATGGGTTAGATACAGGGCAATCACACTGTTATTGTGCAAATGGGGGTGCTACTGAGGGTGAAAGATGAGATACTGAGACAGGAGGGGTAAGGAAGGATGGTCCTGGCAAACCAGGACCCACAGCCACTCCAATTAAAGGGGCTCAGGGGAAGTTTCTGAGACCAGAGTCATTTCTGGAATGGAAAGCACTAAAACAATTCCTCATTGACCTGCCTGTCAACTTTTCCAATCTCCAAGCTAATCCAAGCCTCATTCCATTAAGGAAATTTGTGGGGAGAGTGTAGACCGGGGCAAACTCCGTAAGTCACACACAGCCCGGGGCAAAGCATGCTTACTAATTGAAGAGACTTACAAGCCAACCATCTCTAGAAGAATGCCTGTGATTCCCCAGGTTTTTGCCATTCGAAGGACACAGCTGGACTTCCCATGGGTAGCTCTCAAGGAGAGGAACCTCAACCCTGTGACCTTTAGAGATTTACTCAGAAGTTAGGAGAGGAAGGAAAGTATCCAGCTGGTCCTAGTGGGTGACGTCCTGGTGGGGGACACGACTCCTGTGGGAAGGGCTGCTTGAGTCACTGTCACTTGCCCAGAAGAAGAATGTTCCTACTAGCACAGTTCAGTTCAGTCAGCTCAGTCGCTCAGTTGTGTCCAACTCTTTGCGACCCCATGGACCACAGCACGCCAGGCCTCCCTGTCCATCGCCACCTCCCGGAGTTTACTCAAACTCATGTCCATTGAGTCAGTGATGCCATCCAACCATCTCATCCTCTGTCGTCCCCTTCTCCTCCTGCCTTCAATCTTTCCCAGCATCAGGGTCTTTTCCAAGGAGTTAGTTTTCCCATCAGGTGGCCAAAGTATTGGAGTTTCAGCTTCAGCATCAGTCCTTCCAATGAATATTCAGGACTGATTTCCTTTAGGATGGACTGGTTGGATCTCTTTGCAGTCCAAGGGACTTTCAACAGTCTTCTCCAACGTCACACCTCAAAAATCAATTCTTCGGTGCTGAGGTTTCTTTATAGTCCAACTCTCACACCCATACATGACTACTGAAAAAACCATAGCCTTGACTAGATGGACCTTTGTTGGCAAAGTAATGTCTCTGCTTTTTAATACGCTGTCTAGGGTGGTCATAGTTTTTCTTCCAAGGAGCAAGCATCTCTTAATTTCATGACTGCAGTCCATCTGCAGTGATTTTGGAGCCCCAAAAAATAAAATCTGTCTTGGTGGGTGATGTTTCCATTGTTTCCCCATCTATTTGCCAGGAATTGATGGGACCAGATGCCATGATCTTAGTTTTCTGAAACTTGAGCTTTAAGCCAACTTCACTCTCCTCTTTTGCCGGGCCTGCCGGCTAGATGAACAGGTCGAGGACGCAATCACCAGAGCACCTGAGAAATAAAAGACTAGGAAAGATGGGGTTGAGAGGGACGGAGTCAGCTTGTGACTGATTCCGACGACTTTATTGAGGGGTAACATACATATATATACTAACAGGATTCACCAAATTTTAGATCAAAGACTTGCATACATGCAGAACTGCAGACACTAGTTTTAGCTCAGGAGTTTTATCTTAACTCCAGCAGAGCACGGCACCAGCGTCTTACAATCAGGTAAAGACTACCTAGACATAAGCCATTCACAGGAGCCCGATTATCTTATCAGAGTCAGGAAAATGGGCAAATGGTGGCTGCAGCGATTTCCTTGAGGGAGGTGAGAAAGGCCAATTTGCACTTTAACAAATCAGGGGTGGCGGGACAGAGAGGGACCTTTTGATCTCTCTCAGGGCCGAGAAGGGGCCTGAGCAGTCAGGCCGGCTCCCCGCACTCTTTCACTTTCATCAAGAGGCTCTTTAGTTCTTTGCTTTCTGCCATAAGGGTGGTGTCATCTGCATATCTGAGGTTATTGCTATTTTTCCTGGCAATCTTGATTCCAGCTTGTGCTTCATCCAGCCTGGCATTTCACATGATGTACTCTGCATATAAGTTAAATAAGCAGGGTGACAATATACAGACTTGATGTACGCTTTTCCCAATTTGGAACCAGACTCTTGTTCCATGTCCAGTTCTAACTGTTGTTTCTTGACCCTCATATTGATTTCTCAGGAGGCAGGTCAGGTGGTCTGGTATTCCCAACTCTTTCAGAATTTTCCAGTTTGTTGTGATCCACACAGTCAAAGGCTTTGGTGTAGTCAGTAAAGCAGAAGTAGATGTTTTCCTGGAACTCTCTTACTTTTTCATTGATCCAACAGATGTTGGCAATTTGATCTCTGGTTCCTCTGCCTTTGATAGCTCAGTTAGTAAAGAATCCACCTGCAATGCAGGAGACCCCTGTTCAATACCTGGGTTGGGAAGATCCTCTGGAGAAGGGATAGGTTACCCACTCAAATATTCTTGGGCTTCCCTTGTGCCACAGCCAGTAAGGAATCTGCCTGCAATGAGGGAGACCTGGGTTTGGTCTCTGGGTTGGGAAGATCCCCTGAAGGGAAAGGCTACCCCCTCCAGTATTCTGACCTGGAGAATTTCATGGACTGTATAGTCCATGGGGTCACAAAGAGTCAGACATGACTGAGCAACCACCAGGTAGGAACTCTTATTATCTTTATTTTACAGATGAGGAACATGAGACATACAAAGAGGTTAAATAAGCCGTCTAAGGTCACTCAAGCTAACAAGTAGTAGATTCATACTTAATTCAGAACATCTTTACCCAAAGGCATACTTTAGTGCTCAGCTGACAAAGAATCTGCCTGCAATGCGGGAGACCTGGGTTCGATCCCTGGGTTGGGCAGATCCCCTGGAGAAGGGAAAGGATACCCACTCTGGTATTCTGGCCTGGAGAATTCCATGGACTCTATAGTCTCCATGAGGTTGCAGAGAGGTGGACACAACTGAGTGACTTTCACTTTGTCACTAGCAAAGGTAGTAAATGTATCTTTATTCCTATCTTAATGAATTTACAATAAAGGTGAGCCCAAACCACTTCATATTACTACTATAAGGATACAGGGAAAAAGATAATTACAGATATTCAAAGGCTACCTATATCCATATACAGACTGTAATTAGTACAAGTTTTTGTTTGCTATAATCCCCAAGTTCACTTGGTATCTTGCTATCTCATGCATAAGACACCCATATATAAGCCAGTGATATTAGATTACCTAGATCCTGAATAAAATTTACTCTGATGATTACCATCTTCAGTTTGTCTTTTGTCATTTTGTAGTTCTTCTCTCTTACTTCCTTGAAACTTTCTTGCTTCCTGGAAAGACATCTTTATATAAGCTCCATAAGGATAAGAATCTTTGAACAATGCATAGTACATAGTAAGTGCTCAATAAATATTTGGTGAAAAAATTTGAAAAAAAAATCTGTTTTCTCTTTATAAATCCTTATCAAATAAGACGATGAGATCTGGTACTATAAATCCCACTGACTGCTTCTCAGACTTTCATCACCAAGTTCCCTTTTTCCATGTCCATGGAAATTGCCCTGTAGCCATATAGGAAGACTCACAATGCAGAAGGCCACCGAGCCTGGTAACAACAGTAACTGCAATTCATTCTTGTTACTCGTGGCAGATTCCCACAGTTTCCAGAAAGGTGATCTCTCGGCCTTGAGACTCCGTAACGTGACATATCACCCTTCCCATCCTGGCCCCCCAGATAAAGCATTTCCTGCCTCAGTCTAGCACTGGATATCCTCCCCCCCTCCCTTCCTGAGGACTTTCTTCTCTTTGTGGATCTGAAGTCCCTGGGTGCTTAGCCACCGCGCTCTCTGCCTCTCCTGGGGACCGATCGTGACAGTGCTTGGTTGAGTCCTGAACCGCCACCCTGCAACAGATGACCTGTTCTTTGCCCACCATACTCCTCCCTCAAGGTCCCAGCTGTGTGTCTTTCTCCTCCCTCTCCACCCGTTGTTGTACCTGGACTCCTAGGAGGGCTTCTTGGGGAAATGGGGTCCCGGAGGTATGGATGGGTCTCAGTTCAGTTCAGTCGGTCCGTCGTGTCTGACTCTTTGCGACCCCATGAACTGCAGCATGCCAGGCCTCCCTGTCCATCATCAACTCCCGGAGTCCACCCAAACCCATATCCATTGAGTTGGTGGTGCCATCCAACCATCTCATCCCCTGTTGTCCCCTTCTCCTCCTGCCCTCAATCTTTCCCAGCATCAGGGTCTTTTCAAATGAGTCAGCTCTTCACATCAGGTGGCCAAAGTATTGGAGTTTCAGCTTCAACATCAGTCCTTCCAATGAACACCCAGGATGGGTCTATATGTCAGTAAATAGAACTGAAAAAGAGTCAACAACTGTGACTATTTCCACAAAAGTTTCCTCTACTTATCTCAGCTGACCCCTATTAGTGTGAGGGGTGATCTTGACAGGAAGACTGCCCTACAGGACTTCCCACTGACCCATCCCCCACCACAACATGACCAGACTTGCTGACAATAGGAAGTGGATTTTTAAATGGTGACTTGATAGTGATCCTGGCTGTGACACTCCTGCCCAAGCTGTAGGCCACTCCAGTAGCTGCTGCTCAGCCTGCGGCACCCTCACTCCCATCATGGGTCTTGACCTTGACTGGATCTTGGAATCATAGATACTCTGGTGGTAAAGAAGCATAAATTGCAGAGTCTTGAATTCCCCCTAGTCATGCTTGATCTGTCCCGGGACAGAGAACTCTCGACCTGTCTGGGTAGGTCACTTGATCACTGGACAGCACTATGAAGAATTTTGTCCCCTTTAGGTTTCCATAAATCTCATTGTCATGCCAAGTATTGGTCATAATTATACTCTCAAGAAAGTTCTTAAGACAACTAGCATGCTCATCTCTAGTAGAGTCAGCAAATCTGTGACAGACAGAACAAGCAGAACCTTTAAAAGTTTGACTTTGCAGGATGGAAAAAGCATGCAGTAGATGCTGAAGCTGAAACTCCAATACTTTGGCCACCTCATGTGAAGAGTTGACTCATTGGAAAAGACCCTGATGCTGGGAGGGATTAGGGGCAGGAGGAGAAGGAGACGACAGAGGTTGGATGGCATCACTGACTCGATGGACATGAGTTTAAGTAATCTCCAGGAGTTGGTGATGGACAGGGAGGCCTGGCGTGCTGACATTCATGGGGTCGCAAAGAGTTGGACATGACTGAGGGACTGAACTGAGATAGATGAGAACATTGTGACAACAAAGAACAGGGACATTAAAGCCAAAGAGACACAGTTCCAAGCCTTAGATCTGCCTTTATAAACCATGTGATCTTGGGCAAATGACCAGCTCTGAGACTCAGCTTTCCTGCCTATAAAATGGGCACAATCACAACCCCAACTTCGTAAGGTGGTTTCATCTTATTTAATTCACACAACAGGAATAGCTGTTATCCACAGTGTCAATGAATATTAGCTGCTGTCATGATAATTATTAGCCTAAAACTTTGTTTTTCAAGCTAAACATTTCCAGCCCTCTCAATTTTTTGCCTCATATGGCACAGTTTTGAGTACTCCTACTCTCTCCACAGCCCAACCAACTCTCTTCTGAAATGTTTCCATTTGTTTCTATCTTCCTACTTTCCTAAGTGTGCTGTTCAGAGCTCCAGAGGGGAAGAGGGAGCTGCACTTCCTGTTCGCCATACCTTCTACTTTGGTGCCATTAGGGCGACTTGTCAATGCCTAGACCCACTCACCCCATTGTCTCAAAGAGCTCACTTTTGACTCAAACCCTGATTCTTCACCACATGCACTGCTTGTGAACACATAGTCCCTTTCCTGTGTTCAGGTATTGGGATTCCTCTCTTTTTTGTAGGGGTGGGGGGGGGGCAGGCAAGGTATCAGGGAGTGCTTAACTTTATCATGTTTCTTCAGCTCATCTCTGCAACTCTCTAGTTTCTGCAGGATTCTAACTCTGCAGGTCCTCATCGTTACCTCCCCATCCTCAGGCCACCTCAGATCTGATCATTGTAACTTGTTTATTCTTACACAAGTGGTTCATAAAATTCATAACAAGATCACTGTTTAACATTCAGCTCACATTCCCCTAAGCTTTGCCTGAGGTCCAGGAGCTGCTAAAACACCAGGCTTTGGCTTCTGGCCCTCCATAGCTGCATAGCACGGACAACTCATTTTTCTTCTCTGGGCTGCAGTCACCCCCTCTGTGAAGTGAGGAGACTGGATAAAGTGATCTCTAAGGAATCTGGAGCTCTGCTCTTCAGATCCAGTGGTTCAAAGTCTATAGGCCCCAGATCACCATGATAAAGGTAACTTGGGCCATCTAAGCTCTTCCCAGACACAAACCATTCACATGCAGGACAGTCTCAGAGGCTGTCTGTGGTGTCAGGGAGTTGGTGCTGACCCAGGAATCCCAGGGTTAACTAAAGGCACCTGGAGCCCTGGCACCTGAAAAGAGGTCCAGCTCCTTGAAAGAGGAGGGAAAAAAAAAACAGTGTTTAAAGGAGAATGGGCTTGAATCAAAGGCCAAGAAGTAAAAGCAGCAGGCTGGGGTCTTTTAGAAGACAGCGAGGGAAGAGATGGGGTGTCTGAGCCCAGCGCCGGCTGTCAAGCTGTTTATCTCTGAGTAACATCAGTATAAGCAGCAACAGCCACACACCTGCCCCTGCACCGTCTCGGGGACTCACAACAGGATGTGGTCTGACATTTACCAGGTCCTGCATCTGGGGCGCCTGTGAAAGTCCCTCCCCCAGCCCCCCACCGCCACCTTCTGAGCTTCTCCAACACCACGCTCACCACATCCTGCCTCACCCTCCTCCCATGTGGCCCTTTCTGCCTGGGCCTCTGGTGAGCACCCA
Source organism: Cervus elaphus (assembly GCF_910594005.1). Classification (NCBI taxonomy): domain Eukaryota; kingdom Metazoa; phylum Chordata; class Mammalia; order Artiodactyla; family Cervidae; genus Cervus; species Cervus elaphus. The sequence goes on from NC_057832.1 coordinate 111,701,245, forward strand.
GGCAGTGGAAATAGACCTACAGGGGGAGAGGGGAGGGCCTCTGGTGGGAGATCCAGGCACCTCAGCTGCACGTGCAGACCCCCACACCCCCTCCCCACACACAACTCCCACACCTGCTGGAGGTTACGCCCTACATCAGAGGCTGCAGGGAGCATCTTGAAGACACTGAAGGAGGCAGAGCAGCTGCCATAACTGCTGGGACCCCACTGGGGTGCCTTCTGGCCCCACATCCCTCTGGCAACTCCCTCCCCCCACCCCCCACACAGAGCCTCCCACTTCCTTCCACTCATCTCAGGAGTGGGTGCTAATGACTCAGAGGAAAGGGAGCCCTAGGTCATCAACAGACTAAGAAAGGGACGGTCCCTGGCTCTCTGCGCTGGTGTCTGCCTGCCCTAGCGACCGGGTTTCCCTCAGCATCGTCCCTACCGCCGAGGCCTTGTGCGTCTGTGTGATGGGCAAGGTCCATCCCATCTGGGCAAGAGGAGGAGGGAGAACACAGCCCAGAGAGAACAGAAAAACACACAGTCAGAAACAGCACCTCCAAGGAGAGAACGGGAAACAACCGGAAAAGTAACAGGGCAGATGTGCTTTGCAGCAACTCAAAGGGCCATAGCATCCTCAGCTCAAGGCGTGTAATCCTGGGCGCAACCAGGAAGTCACCCAATTTTATCTCACTAGCTTCCCAAACCAGGGCCTTCCCCAGATTCCCCAAGCCACTTAGAGCCCCCAGGATCTCTCCCTATGAATCCCATGAGTGGCTAAGATCCAGATGTGAAGGGAGTTCTGGCCACCAGCCTGTGACCCTGGGTCTTCCACGTGCCAGAGGCCAGGGAATGACATGTATGGGAAGAGTTATCCGGGCACACCTACAAAGTCAGAGTCAGGGGTGTGGAAGGTCTGCTCAAAAGAGACAGTCCCATCTCTCCAAAGAGGTGAGTGAGATTGATGAATTCCAGGCAGGAGAGTGCATTTCTGAGTAGTAGCCTCTGTCCTCACTGGTTTCATTTGTCTCCTGACATTACAATGGTTGTAGATTTCTGATGCCCAGAGACTGTGGAAGAAGTTATGGGAATAGGACTCTTCTTTATGAATGGGGCAGATATCATGGTGGATAGTAACTTGTTCTGATGAATTTGGATGGCTTGCAGGCCTCTCCTTAACTAGCCTCCCTTTACCAATGAATGCAGTCCTATCTCTCTATTGCCCTGTGCAGTGACCCGGACTGCTTCCCCACTTTCAATATTGATGGAGATCTCCGCATTTCTATTCAAACTGACTCTCCTGCTGGGAATGTCATTTTGCTTATCTAAATACTAGCCTCTCCCCAAACTCAACCTGGAGATAAAGTTCTCTCCTTTTGAAGCTTTCCAGAACTTTTCTGAATTTCTTACAGAAATAATCTGTTTTAAACCTTCTACCAACTCTCCTTGAATAGTACAACTCCCCTTGAATAGCAGTGAGTCCCTGGAACACCTCACTGTTAAGAAGCATTCTGGGTCTACGTAAAGGCCCAACAGAAAAGATAAATATCTAAACAAGCACAGCGTAGGGTACAAGTTTCATATTTTTACTATCAAAGTATATTTAGCACTTAAAAATACTAGTAATTACTACAGAGTTTAAATTTAAAAGAGCTTTTTTAAATAAACAAGCCTTTCCGGATTTCCCTGGTGGTCCAGTGGTTAAGACTGCCTTCTCACACAGGGGGTGTGGGTTTCATCCCTGGTTGTGGAGCTAAGATCCAACATGCCTCATGACCAAAAACCAAAACATAAAATAGAAGCAACATTATAACAAACTCAGTCAAAGACCTTAAAACTCAGAGAATTAAAAAAAAAAAAGCAAGTCTTTCTTTTGGGTAAAGTGAAAGTCACTCAGTCATGTCTGACTCTTTGCAACACCATGGTCTGTACAGTCCATGGAATTCTCCACACCAGAATACTGGAGTGGGTAGCCTTTCCCTTCTCCAGGGGATCTTCCCAACCCAGGGATCAAACTGAGGCCTCCAACATTGCAGGCAGATTCTTTACCAGCTGAGCCACAAGGGCAGCCCAAGAATACTGAAGTAGGTAGCCTATCCCTTCTCCAGGGGATCTTCCCAACCCAGGAATCAAACCAAGGTCTCCTGCATTGCTGGTGGATTCTTTACCAACTGAGCTATCAGGGAAGCCCTCTTTTGCGTAAGCTATAATCCAAATATCTTGTAAACTCAGAGACAAATATAATGTCTGTTGAAATGTAGACCCTATAATAGAGCTTCATAACATAAATGCCATCTAATTCAACACACTTAATGATCCAATAAGGAAATTTTCACAGGAGAGGAAGATGAATTTCAGAGAGATTAGAAAATGAACACAAGGTCATAAGAGCTAGTAAATTTAAACTCAAAGCCCAAAGGCCTTAAAAACATAGCGACAGTGAAAGATCGGTGGTTACCAGGGTTTGCAGGGAAAGAAGAGACAAATTAGTAGACAAGCCCAGGGCATTTGTCAGGCAGTGAAACTATTCTGCATGACGGCTGATGACAGTGGTAACGGTTAATAAAAGATACAACACACTTGTCAAATACCACAGAAATGTACAACACAAAGAGTAAGTTCTAATGTAAGCCATGGACTTTAGTCAGTAATAATATATCCATATATCAACAATAAGCATACCACACTCATATAAATAAGATATTAACAACAGGGAAGGCTGGGGAGGAAATGGACATATATGAGAACTTTATTATCTGCTCAATTTATATTAATCTAAAACTGCCCTAAATATTAAAATCTGTTAACTAAACCTGTTTCAGGGAGAGATCTGTTTCTGCTTATATTCAACGATCAACTAACATCCAACTAACATTGGCTTAAGATGCTGTTTATTGCTAAATGTGAACCAAACTTGAGTTGTAAATACATCTTTATTTTTATGGCTGTAAGCATTGCTGATTGACTTAGTAAATTTAAATTTTCATACATGGGGGAAAAAAAAACAAACCAAGTGCCTTGATTTTTTTCCTGCAACTTCTATTTTTTATTCTTTTTCTTGAAGTATGGTTGATTTACAATGTTGTGTTAACTTCTGGTTACAGCAAGGAGACTCAGTTATACATGTATATATATTTATCCTTTTTCATATTCTTTTCCATTATGGTTTATTATAGAATATTGAATATAGTTCTCTGTACTGTACAGTAGGACCTTGGCATTTGTCTGTTTTATATGTAGTAGTATGTATCTGCTAATCTCAAATTCCGAGGGTCTTAACTACACCATGCTGTGACCATATCCAGCACCATCTTGAGTGTATTTCATTCCTCTTTTTAATTCCTGTGTTGGCTCTGAGTGTCCAGCACGTATATCTGCTTAAAACATGGTAGACCTTAAGGAGCAACAGGACCCGTGGGCATTATTCAATACTGGCTTGATTGCTTTGTGTCTCTGTCTGATTTTATTCTGCAGATTAAATGGTACTGAAAACAAACAAATGTCTGAATTGTCCTAAATGAAATGATGCCAGGAACAGAGTATTTTAAGACTTCTTGTGCCCCCTCGTGGAACAGAAGGGACATTAGAAAAGAAAATCTTTTTAGGAATGAGGAGGAGGAGGGAGGGATGAGGGGCTGTGGGATGAGGAAGGAGGCTCAGTTGCCAAGGTAACTATGGTATCTCTTTCCAGCCATCCCCATAAGTCTTTCTTCTCCTTTATTTCCATCCAAGTAATTTCTCTCTTTCAGGGCTTTGCCTTTACACACACATGCTCTTTTTATCTGGTCTCTTGCATCTCTTTGATCACCATCTGCTTCTCTGCCCCCTCCATTGCTATAAGGAGAGGAAGGAGACACAATAGAACGGGAATTTAAAAAAAAATCTAAAACCCCAAACAATAATCAACGTTCCTAAGTACACATTTCTGATACTAACAAAATCACTCTTGTAGCTGCTACAATAACATCTTGCTCCTTCCCTGGCCCAAAGCCGCATCCCAGCCTCCACAAGGTGTCTATTCTCCGCAGAAACAGCAAGGACTTTTCCAGGTGATGAAAAGTTACTAATTAGGTAACCCGAATTGGCATCCGCAGAGTTGCTCACTGGTCTCCCATCACATCACATCCCAGTGCGGTGCATGCTATTCCTCTCATCTTTCGTCAGCGTAAGCACAACCTCAGCCGCCAGTGTAGACCCATAGGAATGTGGGAGAAGAGGGTGATGGGCAAGGAATAGCACACTTTCAAGGCTGAAGCATGATAGCCTAGACTAGACATCTGCACATTAGGAACTTAACTGTGCGCCTGCATGCCGCAGGTTCTCCACACATAAATCTTTCCCCTTCTCCCTACGAACGTGGTGGGGCTTCTCTGGTGGCTCAGAGGTAAAGAATCCACCTGCCAATGCAGGAGACGCAGGTTCAATCCCTGGCTTGGGAAGATCCCCCAGAGAAGGGAATGGCAACCCACTCCAGTATTCTTGCCTGGGAAATCCCATGGACAGAGGAGCCTGGCGGGCTGCAGTCCATGGGGTCGCAAAAGAGTCAGACACGACTGGGTGATTAAACAGGAAACAAGAACACAGTGAAGTTCTTTTGGAGACTCTGGCTTGAGTCTGTCGCCCCCACGTTGGCTGACATCAGAAACCCAGTGACAAACACCCTCTGCCTAGTCCCTGAGTGAGGGCTTCTGGAGGGGGTGCTGAGGGTGGGGTTTTTGCACAGATGTCTGCCCCACCCAGCTCAGTGTGAGACTCCAGGCGCAGAGGTAGAAGCCAGAGTTATTGAGCTGCAGCTTCTTAGAACTCAGGATAAACTGGCCGTCCTGGGGCCTGGAAGCTTCGAAGTTCTGGAACTCCTTAGGATCTATCTGGTCAGCACCAAAAGAGGAGAAGAGCAGCTGGAGGCTACCCCCTGCCTCCTGCCGGTACCAGTACAGGGAGGGGTTTGACGTCCCCTTCACAGTGCACTCCAGAGAGAGCGGGCTGCCTGCCGGCTGCACCCTGGTGGGTGGCCATTGATGGATGGTCTGAGCTCTGACACCTGCAGGAAGCATAAAAGGCCACTTAGATGGAAGAAACCCATCCCAGCTCACCTTCCCATCCTGAGAGAGGGATGGTTCAAAGCCCTTCCATGGCTCGGGCATACAGAAGTAATCATGGGGAGTAGACTGGGAGGTTCCATGGGCAAGAAGAGACCAAGAAAGCAAACTCCTTCCTGGAGACGGAGAAAACCAAGACGCAGCACACCAGCCACTAAGACTAAAGTTCCACATTCATTCCAGACCATTGAAGGCATGTACCAAACGGAGTCAAACCAAAAGCTAAGGCTCTGGATTCAGAGAGTGAGCTCTTGAGAGGAGAACCCACCCAAGAAAGTGCCCAGAAGAAGGGCCAGCAGACAGCAGGGCATAACTACAGGCAACCTTCAGTTCACAAGTGTGGTTGACACTCCTCCTCTGGGCCCAGGGGTGGCCAAGTCCCTCCCACTTGGAGATCACAGAGCATGTATCCCCTCAAGCTGGGGAGGAAATGAGGCTTGTCTTTTCTTAAATGTGTGATGAATCATCCATCCTCCCTGGGAAGCAGCTTTACCCTGCACTAGTTATCTTTATTGAAATCTTGCTGAAGTCCTGGTATGTAAATATATTTCATGACTCATTATTTACCTATAAACAAGAGACGACTCCCTGGGTCCCCCAGGAGACCAGTGGTCTCTGTAACCATCAGAGAAACGATGCCAACAGGATGATTAAAGGGGATTTTAGAGTCTGTCTGAAGCCAGAAGCCAGCTAGAGTACATCTCACCTGGATAGCTGAAAAGTAGATAAAAGCAGATGGAGGCTCTAGAGATTTAGGTCTTCAGGGTATTCAAAGCAAAAAAGCTCAGCTCTGAGGGGAGGAAGCTGCTCTGACAGCCAATCAAGGGATCTGCATCCTCTTCATCCCTAGCAGACAAGACTGGAGACCTGGATGGGCAGAACCAACTACTGAACGGATTAAAGCTGGCTTCTGTGCTTCACGTGCCTCTTACAGCCTCGCTAGATTGAACTATCCTCTAAGAACCGACTCATTGGAACAGACTCTGATGCTGGGAAAGATTGAAGGCAGGAGGAGAAGGGAACGACAGAAGATAAGATGGTTGAATGGCCTCACCAACTCGATGGACATGAGGTTGAGCAAACTCAGGGAGACAGTGAAGGATAGGGAAGCTTGGTGTGCTGTGCAAACTCACGTCCTTTGAGCTGGTGATGCAGCCCATGGGGTTGCAAAGAGGCGGACACGACTTAGCGACTGAACAACAGCAAGTGCAACATGGGGTAGAGGAAAATAGAGGCCTTGGAATCAAATAGATCTGGGTTCTTAGGGGCCCTCAGGAAACACTCCTCCTCAGTGCTATCATCTGTAAAATGAAAAGAAGGATTGTAATACAGAAAGTCCCCTACGTCCAAACCTTCAAGTTCTGAGCTTTCAAACATGTGAACATGTGTTCCATCAGCATTAGGCATGAGTGAAACTGCAGCTTGCCCTCTGTCTCCTATTGCCGATGACCCTTCAGCTCTACCATCTCCCACCTCCCCTTCCTCCTCCAACCAGTTCACTTCCTCCTTCCTGCCTGTTCACTCAGTGCCAGCCCAGGTATGCCAGCAGTCTTACTGCCCTACTGCACCTTTCAAGGTACTATACTGTAAGATTAAAAATGTTTGCTTAAACTACATCACCTTTCTTGCGGCTTGCTTTTTTCTTTCTATTGTTTTCATTCTTATTCTTCTGCAACGACCTTTTTGATTTCAACTTTTGAATGTGGATGATTTGTTTTTTAAAGAATAAAGTCTCAAATTTAAGACAGTTTATTTGTTGTGTTTGTTTGTTTTTATGTATTATATGTGTGAAAAGTATTGCACACCTATTACAGTGCAGTATCATACAGCTGATTGTGTTACCTGGGTACCTAGGGTAACTTTGTTGGACTTACAAACAGATTGGACTTAACAAACATGCTCTTGGAACAGAACTCGTTTGTATGTCAGGGACTTACTATACCTACAAATGGTTGAAGATGCGTCTTGCTTGGAGCACTCTTACAAGTGTTGGCTGTTTGGGGAACCTCAGTGCCTTTGCTAAAGAGTGGGAGATGCACCATGGGATGGGATGGAGGGTGGGTCTGGGAGAATGACAGAGACATGAGAAGCATTGCCAAGCCACCAGTTCGCAGCAGCTAAGGATGAGAATCTGCTCGGCAGCTGGTATAACCTCATTCTATTGAGGTCCTGAGACACAGGATCCCAAGATCCCTGGAGTACAGCCAACGGGTCCCTTGGAACCTCCACTTCTCTCTGCCTTTGCCAGGCCTGTCCTCCCAGGATTCATTTTCAAAATGATTACTTAGTTTGGGCTGGATGTGGTGGAATGGTTTAAGGTGAGTCCCTGGGAAAAGGAGCTGTGGAAGTGGCCTAACAGGGAGAATAAACCTGAAGCCAATCAGGCATGAGTGACACTTCCCCATTTCATCAGGGTCTAGTGATACACGGGGTTCCCTGGTGGCTCAGCTGATAAAGAATCTGCTTGCAAAGAGGGAGACCTGGTTCAATCCCTGGGTTGGGAAGATGCCCTGGAGGAGGGCACGGCAACCCACTCCAGTATTCTTGCCTGGAGAATCCCAATGGACAGAGGAGCCTGGCAGGCTATAGTCCATGGGGTCGCAAAGAGTCAGACATGACTGAATGGCTAATCACAGTCCAGCACAATGGTGTAGGGGATTTGCTATTGTCACTGAAGCTGCAGGAACACAATTTAAAATCAATGTTGGGGTTCTTGCTTCTAACAGAGTTACGGCCAGAGCACATGTTTTTGGTTGGCATTTGAATGCACCATATTTGTGGGAAAGTGTTTTGGCTTTTGATCTTTTCCAGATTTAATGAGTCCTTTAATGGCAACCCACTCCAGTACTCTTGCCTGGAAAATCCCATGAACTGAGAAGCCTGGTAGGCTACAGTCCACGGGGTCGCAAAGACTCGGTCACAACTGAGCGACTCCACTTTCACTTTCTTTCACTTAATGCTATTGACGTACACAACAATCAATCAAGTGGTAAGCATAGTGTGGATTCCATGAATACTTGGAACATATGATGAAAAATAGCTATAGCCAACTATAGTTGTTCAATCTCAGCTTTTATCAGCCTTTTAATGGGACTCAGTATGCCTCTGGGCTTGTCAGGTTGGCATGGTTAAACCCAAGAGGGGGTAAGTGCCCACACGCCCAGACACAGCTTCTTCTCTCCTTTTCTGTCCCCTTCTGCCCTTCATCTTTGCTCCTGGGATTCTTGTTGAGTTATTCCTGAGTGGGGTGGTGGACAGAGGGAGGGTAGACAGAGGGTGGCAGCAGATACAGGGAGCGGAGACTTGTTCTTGCTTCGGATGAGACCACGTCATGCCCTCATTCGGCTGGCAGCCTCTCACTCCAGCAAAAGCTGTGTGGGTCCTGCAGAGCCCACGAGAGCTGATGTAACTCATGGGCTGCCTTGGCTCAGCGCCACCGCCAAGCATAGGAGGCGCTGCGATCTTCCTCCCTCGCGATGGCACGGCAGATTGAAGAGACTTATCAGTCAGATGAGAGTAGCCAGCTGGCTCCTGACTCCCTAATCGTTGTCACAACTCAGTAGCTTGGAGCCCCTTCCATATGGCTGATGCCATAGAAAAATATCTCGTCATTCCCCACTCCCATCTGCAATACTGCTTATTCATTCAACTTATCCAAGTCATTCATATATTGAAATGTGGATGAGGATGTGGTCCCTCTCCTCTGACAGGAGATCTCCTAGAGGGGGGAGCCACATCTCTGGCCCCTGAAGATGGTCAGCCTGAGAAGCAGGGCTGAAGGTCACGTTGAGCTCTGGCAGAGTTCTCCTTGCCCTTCCCAGGACGCTTTCTTGGATGGGCGCTCTTCTCTCTGGCAAGCCTCCCTCAAAGCCTTTGGTTACCATGTTGGGTTTCTCTCCCCAACACTGAATTCTTAATGATTCGCTACTGACAGGATGAAGCGCTATAGATGAAGAGAATGGCAATAAATTGAACTCTTCCCTTTTTAATTTAAAAACTGAAATCTGTTTCTAAACAACAGAGCTGGAAGATAGCGGAAGATACTTTGAGGGTCTGTTTGTTCCTCTGCAGAAGAGGTAAAATTTATATGGGCTGAGGGGAAGAGAGGAGAGTCACCCAAGGAGATGTTCACAAGTCTCCCAACCTCTGTCCTCTCCGCATGCTGCCCCTGCCTGGCTGTATCTTGTTTTTGTGTGTGGATAATTTTTTTTAATGATGAAAGAATGATAACACATTGACAGGAGATGTGGACAATACAGAGCAAGGTTACATATAGTTGTATTATACACTACAATTAATTTTTTAAGTAGATAAATGGAGTTTTTTCATTGGAGATTTAATATCAAACCCTCAACAATTAATAGAATGAATATACAGATAAGTAGGAAGATATTCTCTGCTGTACTTAGTCACTCAGTCATGTCCGACTCTTTGTGACCCCATGGAACCTGCCAGGCTCCTCTATTCATGGGGATTCTCCAGGCTGAAGAAGGAATTCATAGGGCCTGGACTCCATCTCAGGCCTGTCTGTGCTGATCATGCTCGGCCACCTCTCCAGTGGACTCTGAACTCTCTGCTTAGTGCCTGTGGGAACAACAATGGAAGGATAAGACCCCCTCCAGACAGGGGAACCTTGAAGATCATATCCAGGTTACTCATCACCTAAGAGAAAACAGACACTAATCACCCCTGCCTCTGGACACTATCTATCAGAATGTAAGCACAGGCTTATCAGTTATTAACTATTTGGAATGTAACTGCGGGCTTATTGATTATTGACTGTTTGGACACGTACACATGGGGTATAAAAGATTTTCACAAATGCTGGACGGGGTCCTTGGCTAAGAGGAGACTCTGCCTTGGGCCCGCCGATGTAATAAACTGCAGTCCACTATCTGTATTGTCCTTCTGAGTGAGTCTGTTTCCCGGAAAGCGTGGCTATAACATGGCAAGTAGACTGGAATGGGTAGCCATGCCCTCCTCCAGGTGATCTTCCCAACCCAGGGATAGAATCCAGGTCTCCCACATTGCAGGCAGATTCTTTACTGACTGAGCCAACGGGGAAGCCCAAGAACATTGGAGTGGGCGGCCTATCCCATCTCCAGGGGATCTTTCCAACCCAGGAATCGAACCGGGGTCTCCTGCAGTACGGGCGGATTCTTTACCAGCTGAGCCACCAGGGGAATCCATAGCAGGATACAGTAGACCTGAAAAGCACTGTGAACCAATTCAGTGTAATTAAGATCTATACAATTTTCACACAACAGTAGGATACAAATTCTATTCAAGTTCCCATAGACTGTAGACTACGACATACTGGAACATATCCAGGGTTTTATGCACAGGGACATAAAACAAAGTGCAAAACTTTCCTGGTCTAAAGATGTTGAAATCATATGGAGACTGTTCTCTTACCACTGTGCAATTATGTTCTGGCTACATCTTTTTTAATACTGATTTTTATTTATTTGTCTGCACCGGGTCTTAGTTGTGGCACATGGATCTTTGATCTTCATTGCAGTGTGTGGAATCTTTTAATTGCAGCATGTGGCATCTTTAGTTGCAGCATGCCGGATCTAATTCCCGGATCAGGGATCGAACCCAGCCCACCTGCAGCGGGAGTGCAGAGTCTTAGCCAATGGACCACCCGGGGAGGCCCTGGCTACATCTTGCTCCGGGAAAGAGATGGAGGAAAGGTGAAGAGGGCAGAATTGGAAGCTCAGAAGTTCAGAGGGCGGATAATTATGCTAATCCAGGGTGGGGAGAATAAGACTCGGTCCCTGTTTGCTGCACCAGAGATCAAAGCAGAATAATGCCTCCCAAAGATGCCAACCTCCTACTTCCCAGAACCTGTAAATATGTTGAGTTACATTGTGAAGTGGAATTCAGGTTGAAGGTAGAATTAAGACTTCTAATCAATTAAGTTTAAAACAAGGGAATTATCTTGGATTATCCAGGTGTGCTTTCTGTAATTGCTGATGTCATTAAGCCCGAAAACTTTGAGCAAGAAAGAGATTACTCCTAATTATGATGATCTTACTTTCACGTAAGAGACAGACTGAGTTGGCATAGAATTTAAGATTGAGAAAAACAAGAGAGCAAAAAACAGGGAAGGAGGAAAGGGTGGACCAAAGGCTACACAGGCTAAAAGTATAGGACATAGGTGAAGAACAGGAAAAGATTAGTTTAGAGGGAGTGGAAAATAATGCAAGAAGATAGGCTACAGTAAAATAGTTTTGCGAAATTGGACAACAGGTGGCACAAGACAAGGATCCCTAAGAGAAATGAAATAAATGAGGTGACCCTATGACAGCCCCAGCTTACTGTCTTGAGAAATATTTCAGGTATCAGTGTTGAAAACTGGAAACTGACTGTCTCTCTGAGTTAAGAAGACTCGAGTTTGGAGTTTAAAGAGTGGCCAGAATCTAAAGTGGCTAAAATCCCAGGGCAGAGAGAGGCAAGCTGAAAGAAAAAGAGCTCCAGAATCCGAAGAGGGCTCTTAATTATACCTCAGCTGTTGTGATAAGTACATGCATCTAAGGAAACTACTTTCAGGTAGGGAAAGGCCACTGGAAATGATCAGGCAGAACTGTCCCAGAGCTCGCAGAGAACTTGAAATAGAGGATGTTTCCACCAGCAAGAGTGGAGAGCATTGAGTAGAATTCTCAGAAGAGTATGGCTCAGTAGTGGATGCAAATTAGGTTTCAACTAAAGTCTTTTCTAAAGCTATGACAAACCTAGACAGTGTATTAAAAAGCAGCGACATCACTTTGCTGACAAAGGTCCATATAACCAAAGCTATAGTTTTTCCAGTAGTCATATACTGATATGAGAGTTGGACCATAAAGAAGGCTGAGCACTGAAGAACTGACGCTTTCGAATTGTGGTGAGGAGACTCTTGAGAGTCCCTTGGGCTGCAAGGAGATCAAGCCAGTCAATTCTCAAGGAAATCAACCCTGAATATTCACTAGAAGTACTGATGCTGATGTTCCAATACTTTGGCCACCTGATATGAAGAACTGACTCATTGGAAAAGACTCTGATACTAGAAAGATTGAGGGCAGGAGGAGAAAGGGGCAACAGAGGATGAGATGGTTGGATGGCATCACTGACTCAATGGACACGAGTCTGAGCAAACTCTGTGAGATAGTGAAGGACAGGGAAGCCTGGCGTGCTGGGTTGCAAAGAGTCAGACACGAATCAAAGACTGAATGACAAACAAGGCTTTTCTAGACACAACTTACAAAGCTTCAAAGCTAGGCTCGGAAATATCAAACCGTTTACATAGAATTTAATTGTGTCACAAAGCAAAGTTCACAATTTCTAAAAGAAATGCAAATATACCAGCATCTAGCAACATAAAATTCAAATATCTGACATCCAATATTAAAAAAAAAAAATCAAACCCTCTTCAGAAGATCCATATTTAGTATTTAGCAAAGTACTCTCAGAGCATAAATGTAAGGAAACTATCTGAAATTGGGAAAATAACTCCTCCCAAAGATTAAGGAAACCAGGATCTGAATTTAACTTAGGGCTAGGAATATTGCATATACTAACCAAAGTGTTAGTTGCTCAGTCATGTTTGAATTTTTGCAAACCCATGGACTGTAACCTGCCAGGCTCCTCTGTCCATGGGATTTCCCAGGCAACAATAGTGGAGTGGGTTGCCATTCCTTTCTTCAGGGGATCTTCCCGACCCAGGGATCGAACCTGTATCTCCTACAGTGCAAGTGGATTCTTTACTGCCTGAGCCACCAGGGAAGTCTGACTGTACTAATCAGCCAGACTAAAAAAAATTAAGATTCATGGGGCATGGGGTAGAGAACTCAGAAGTGTTTTGACTTAGAAATGGAAAATATCCTAGACTATATGCTGCTCTGGTCCCACCTAACAAATATTTAAAGCCAGACAATTTTTTAAAAATCAGATTGTTTCCAACTGACTTCACTGTGTTCTAAAACAGAGCCCCAAAATATGTATAGGAATATAAAAATTCCAACACAAAGGTAAAATTCAATGTGTGGCATGCAATAAAAAAATTACCAGGCATGCAAAGCAGAAAAATAGAATTCATAATGAGAAAAATGAATTAATCAAAACTAACCCAGAAGTGACACAGATACCAGAATTAGAAGACAAAGATGTAAAAATGGCTGTTATAACTGTGTCCCATATGTTCAAAATGCAAGAGGAAAGACTGAACATGCTAAGTAGAGACATAGAAGATATTTTTTTAAAGCATCAAGTTTTCTAGAGAGGAAAACTACAATGACTGAGATGGAAAAAAAGTGCACTATATGAGATTAATGGCCGATTAGACAATGCAGAAAAAAATATAAAACTTTAAGGTAAAGAATTAAAAACAAGCTAAAATGACATAGAGTTTTGGAAAAGTAAATAGACCATCCAGAGTGGTAGGACAACTTCAAGTAGCCTAATATACTTTATATTGGAGTCCTAGAAAAAGAGGAAAGAGATGAGAAGAAGGAAAAAAATTAGAAGACATCATGACTAAAAAATTTCCAAACTGGATGAAACTATAAATCGAATAAGTCTGACAAAACCAAGGACAAGAAACACACATATGCACCAAAGAATACCACAATCAAATTGCTTAAAACTATTGTTAGAGAGAAGATCTTAAAGGCAGCCAGAGAATAAAGACATGTTTTATACAGTGGAACAAAGTAAGGAAGACAAAAGATGTCTTGTACTATATCTTAAAATAGTACAAGTGAGAAGACAGCAGAGTTACATCTTTAGGGTGCTGAAGGAAAAATATGGTCAATCTATCATTCTGTATCAAGTGAAAAACTTCATAAAATCCTTCTTAAACATGTCTGTTCTTTTGCCAAATTTCCATTCTGGATACCAGCTGTCTGTTCCTTCCTCTTTCTTTCCATAGCTTATCCCACCCTGAATTGTTTCATCCTGAATTTCCCCAAAGAGCTCTTGAAGAGAATAGCCAGCAAAACAAAAGTGTGATGGATCAGTCTCACTTAGAAATTAATTTCATGACCAACTTTTTTTTAATATAAGCTTGATCTTTTCTGATGTTACCTTTTCATCTAGCCTCCTTCAGGGAATGTGAGTCATCAAAGTGTTTAGTAGGCAAAATAAATCTCTATGAAGGGAGAATTCTGTTACTTAGATAATAATATTTTCTTCTTGTTGTTCCCTACAGTAATTCATAAAATCACAAGAAGAGAGGGAGAGGGGAAAATAATAAGTGTAATTTAGTGCTCTGAACTTGAAGTTACAGAGGTCTGATTCGAGGGGGAAAGCACAATGAAAGAGTGGATTTTTTTTTTTTTTTTAAGAGCGGATTTTTAATGACACATCCCTGGGTTGGGAAGATCCCCTGGAGAGGCGATAGGCTACCCACTCCAGTATTCTGGCCTGGAGAGTTCCATGGACCATATAGTCCATGGGGTCACAAAGAGTCAGACATGACTGAGTCACACTTTCAGGACTGGGAATAGTGATTTGAGAGTCATTTACATGGAGAGAACAGGTAAAACTTTGGAAATGGGTGAGATTTCCAAAGTAACAGGTGAAGGTAAAGCACAAAGTTACAAAAACAGAAATGGCTAAAAATCCATGCTTTTTTGGCCAAGAAAAGAAAAAAGTGCTTGAGAAAGAAAGAAGGTAATCCTAGAGGTAAGAAAGAATGGGAAGGTGTCATGGGAGCTAAGAGAAGATGCTAACTAAAAAGAGACGGCATTGGTACTTGCTGCTGCTGCTGCTGCCAAATCACTTCAATCGTGTCCGACTCTGTGCGACCCCATAGACGGCAGCCCACCAGGCTCCCCCGTCCATGGGATTTTCCAGGCAAGAGTACTGGAGTAGGGTGCCATCGCCTTCTCCGGGCATTGGTACTTAAAAGGGCATAAAACCATCAACTAAATCAGGACTGAGTGAACTCACTGGTATCATTGATTAGAGGAACAGGTGTGGAGGTTCATCTGTCAAGCAAAGGGGTGGAGAGAACAAGACAGGAGTTAAAGGGAATGGTACAGTCTTTTATCCCAAGATAATTGCATCTGATTAGGTTTGAAAACCAAGAGGATTAAATCTGTGAAGACAGGAAAATTGAAGATGCTAAAGAAAGAAGTTAATTGAGAAACAAGGGAAACCAGAGGAAATTAATTCTTGGGTCCCGAGAGAGGGGGGATTTCTTTCTCTGAACTGGGAGAAAAAGAATAAAAAATGTATAAAGGAAAGATTTACAGTGGAAAAGGCCAGTAAAATACTGAAAGATGCTTAATCTAACTAAAGGTCAGTGAAATGTGAATTTTAAAAAACCACCATTTCACCCATCAGACTGGCAAAATTAAAAGAATCAATAATATCCGACACTGGTGAGCATGTGGGCAAATACAGACTCTCCCTCACAGCTGGAATATAAACTCAAACATCTTTGTGGAGGGCCATTTGGCAACATTTATTAAAAACACACAGAACATTTTACTCAATAATTCCCTTCAAAGAAACAATTCTGAAAGAATACATGTATATGTAGGCAGAAAATTTTGCCAGGATTTATGGGATAGCATTGGTTATAAATGGCAAAATGTAGGAAATATGTAAATACCCATCAGTATAGTAATGGACAAATAAATACCCATAACATACTATGCTATACATCAGTATTGTTGAATAAAATAGAGCAATATGTGGTACCATGGAAATATTCCCAAGATATGATGTTAGGTAAAAAAAAGCAAGCTGCCAAACAATATGTATAAAGCAATATTATTTGTATCAAAACACATTCACAATCCCATATGCAAACAAATTTACTCGTATACACACACACACATACATCTACATATTGATTCATCCAACCAGTAGTAATTGGGTGCCTCTAGACATTTGCATGTGGTTTATTGTGATAAGGGATTCAAACGTATGGTAGGGAAAAGGGTTGGAAAAATGCACGCTGGATTGATAATAATGATTATTTGTGAGAAGTAGAGCAGGAGAGGGAAGTGTCAAGAGAGTTTTTGCTTGATTGGGAGTGTTGTATTTTTGAGGCAGATATATTTGTGTGATATGTATTGAGTACCAACAGCTGAGCCCAACTCAATTTAAGTGAATTACAGTCATTAGGTTCAATCTCAATCTTTTTTTTTTTTTTACTTCAGTTCTTAGTAATAACCTATTGAGTACAACATCAAAAAAAAAGGTGCCTGAGTCATTCAGATTGACAGAAAGTCAGGAGGCCCAGAGAGGGATAAACATATGAAAGACAGAGAAAGATCAGCATGAGTGAATGATCCAGGAGAGGGAGAGGTTGACTAAAAAAATACACACAACCTAAGAGTCAGAGGTTTTATTGTGGAAATGTTAGGACTCCAGCCCGGGAGACTGTATCTCAGGTGACCCCGAGAGGGCTGATCTGAGGAGGTGGGGGAGGAGTAAGGCTATACACAAGTTTGCAGCAAGGGGCAGGTAATCTGAATATTAAAAGATTACTCTTAATTAAGAAAAGTCAACTCTCTCACGTGAAGATATTTAGCGATCTTCTATGTACAGGAAGGGGGCTTCCCAGGTGACCCTAGTGTTAAAAAAAAAACAAAAAACCTGCCTGCCAATGCAGGAGACATAAAAGATCCAGGTTTGATCCGTGGGTTGGGAAGATACTCTGAGGAGGGCATGGCAACCCACTCCAGCATTCCTGCCTGGAGAATTCCCATGGGCAGAAGAGCCTGATGGGCTACAGTCCATAGGGTCGCATAGAGTTTTACACAACTGAAGCAAATTAGCACGCACTTCACATGTTTGGGAAAATGCAAGCATCTGGGCTTGCTGAAATCATTTGTTTCATCTAGCTATCTGGGGCCAATCCTACTGTCTTTATTATTCACTTCTTAATTCATTGGGCTTCCCCTTCATTCATATGGCTCAGCGGTAAAGAATCTTCCTGTAATGCAAAAGCCACAGGAGACACAGGTTCAATCCCTGAGTCAGGAAGATCCCTTGGAGAAGGGAATGGCAACTCACTCCAGTACTGTTGCCTGGAGAATTCCATGGACAGAGGAGCCTGGTGGGCTGCAGTCCGTGGAGTCGCCAAGAGTCGGATATGGACTGAGAGACTTTCACTCACTCAATTTGTTGTTTACTGTAAAAGATGACTAATGTGGCCGATCCCCACGCCCCAACCCCAGCTCCTCAGCCCTTGCTGGGCAGGAAGTAGCTAATGGCTTCCAAATAGCTGGCTTTGTTTCACCTGGGCTCAGAAATTTGCATTTGGAAAAGGCTTATTTCCTGGTAGAGCGTAGAGCCAAAAATATTTCATTTCACTGGGAGAAATACATGGAATATTGGAAATGCTGATAGAAAAGATGTTGAGAGAGAACTCTCTGGTAAGATGAAGGCATTCAGTGTTTGGCCCAAGTGGTGTAAGATCTAAGATCTTGAGAGATGATTCAGCAGGCAGATCGAACTCATTAATGAATGCCAGAGGGGAAAGTAGAGAAAAGAACACAGATCAGTTTACTCAGTCATCTCTGGTTGTGAAAATGCTTCAACCGAGGATGCTAAGCTATAGACTTCAGGAGCACTGTAGACATAAAAGGCAAAAACTTCCAATATTGAGGAGCAGAGGAACGGTGCTAGAAATGGCCCAGAGTATGGTCAGTCCCACCACCCCCCACCTCTTACGATGCTGGCCTGGGGGAGGTCTGAATGCGAGAGAAAAGTTGGAGGAACAGTATCAAAAGTGGAGGACTCCATAGGACAAGGACGTGAATCTAGAAATAAGCTGAGGGAAAAAAACAATATGAGCAACAGAGCAGACACCAACTGTGTAACGTGAACACCACGGGGATGAGACTGGGTGCTACCAGGAGGTTGGCTAATAAGAAGCAAGTCAAAGCAGCCAAGGAGAAAGGGCGGTGTCCTGAGCTCTGGGTGTGGTTAACTGGGATGGTGGAGACTCTTGAGCAGGCGGCAAGAAGGAGACCATTCAAGGGAAAATCAGAATGAGAACTGGGGTGTCTACTTGCTGTCACTCCCAAAGCAAGGTGCTTCAACGCAGGAAAGTCAAGTTCAAGAGGGGAGAGCCCAATGGTTACACTTACACGCACACACTTTTGTACACACACCCTAAGATTCCAAATGCAAGACCTGCAATGAGTCATATCAATAGCAACAATTATTTGACCTGTCAGGTATGTTTATTCTTGCCGTTACTAAGAGCAGTGAGGATGTGGGAAAGCTTCATTC
Organism: Cervus elaphus; assembly: GCF_910594005.1. Taxonomy (NCBI): domain Eukaryota; kingdom Metazoa; phylum Chordata; class Mammalia; order Artiodactyla; family Cervidae; genus Cervus; species Cervus elaphus. The sequence goes on from NC_057832.1 coordinate 111,719,558, forward strand.
ATATCTCCCTTTAAAATCTTGCTGTGCTCTATGGAAGGGTATATACTAGATTAGAATTGTGTTATCTTTTACTGAGGGAAGTTGAGACAGCAGTTTGGAAAAGTTTCAGGAAAGTAAGGAGTTATTTTAAGAAAGTGTCATAAAGGGGACTTCCGTGGTGGCCCAGTGGTTAAGACTTCGCCTGCCATGCAGGAGGTGACAGTTCAATCCCTGGTCAGGGAACTAAGACCCCACATACCTCCTGACCAAAACATAAAACAGAAGCAATATTGTAACAAATTCAATAAAGACTTTTTAAAAAGAGTCATTAAAAAAAAGCTTCATGTGCCAATTGAAAACAAATGATAAATTCCCAAAACAAGTTTAAAAAATTAGTGGACTAAAGAGATAAGGCGGCTTCCCTTGTGTCTCAGCTGGTAAAGAATCTGCCTACAATGTGGGAGACCTGGGTTCAATCCCTAGGTTGGGACTAGGAGAAGGGAAAGGCTATCCACTCCAGTGTTCTGGCCTAAAGAATTCCATGGACTATACTATGTTACTATGGAATAGTAATTACTATGGAATATATACTATATTCCATGGGGCTGAAGGATTAAACATGACTAAGCAACTTTCACTTTGACTTTCAAAGAAATACAAGAACTTCCCTGTCGCTCAGGTGGTAAAGAATCTGCCTGCGATGCAGGAGACCTAGGTTCGGACCCTGGGTTGGGAAGATCCTATGGAGAAGGGAATGGCTACCCACTCCAGTATTTTTGACTCAAGAATCCCATGGACAGAGGAGCCTGGCGGGCTACAGTCCATGGGGTAGAGGAGAGTTGGACACGACTGAGCAACCAACACTAACTAACCAAAAAGATAAAGGAAATGGGCAATTTCTTTTTTCTGACAGATAATATGTTTTGAATATTTGCTGTGTCCAGGTGCCATTGAGTTGTTTTCACATCTTGTCCTCCTTAAGGTAAAGTTCCACCGCCCTGGCTGGTGGCTGGCATTTGTCCCATTTAACAGATGAGGACATGAAGGCTTAGAGCCTAACTCATGTGCCCCAGGTCACACCACACCTTCAATACCTGGGCTCCACCTAGTGCTGACCGACTGCAAAGCTCCTGTGTTGCATCGTCTACACCATTCCTCATCCATCTCAGGGCAGAGACTCACAGTGCTGCTCTACAGAAAGGTACTCATCTCCCCCTAAGAGCTACTGGTGCTTACTCTTCCTCCAGCACTGTTCTCAGTGTTGAAATGTTTAACAACTGGATCCTGACAAAGGCCCTATGCTGCAGGTGATTTCATTATCCATCAGCCCCCTCTCTGGGGCTTCCCAGGTGGAACTAGTGGTAAAGAACCTGCCTGCCTATGCAGAAGACTTAAGAGACCCAGGTTTGATTCCTGGGAGGAGGGCATGGCAACCCAGTCCAGTGTTCTTGCCTGGGAAATCTCATGTACAGTCAATCCTAAAGGAAATCAACCCTGAATATTCATTGGAAGGAGTGATGCTGAAGTTCCAATACTTTGGTCACCTGATGCAAAGAGCTGACTCAATAGAAAAGACCCTGATGCTGGGAAAGATTAAAGGTAGGAGGAGAAGGGGGTGACTAAAGATGAGATGGTTGGATGGCATCAGTGACTCAATGGATATGAGTTTGAGCAAGCTCCGAGAGACAGTGAAGGACAGGGAAGCCTGGCGTGATGTAGTCCATGGGGTTGCAAAGAGACAGTCAGACACGATTTAGTGACTGAACAACAACAGCTCCCTCTCCACAGATAAGAAAGCCCGGGCACAGATGAGTTAGATAATTCTGCCCATGGTTACGAGATTAACAAATAGTTGAGCCATGAGACCAGGGCTTCCCAGGTGGCGCTAATGGTAAGAATCCGCCTGCCAGTGTAGCAGACACAAGAGACCCGGTGTGATCCCTGAGTTGAGGAGATTCCCTGGAGAAGGAAATGGCAACTCACTCCAGTATTCTTGCCTGAAAAAAATCCCAAGGACATATGAGCCTAGTGGGCTACAGTCCATGGGGTTGCAAAGAGTCGGACACAACTGAGCACTTATCAGTAGCAGCAGAGCCAAGAGACCAAGCCAGGCAGCCTGGCTCCAGAACTCATCATATGGTGGGGTGCACAGCAGGCTGAGTGGTTGGTTTTGCTTCCCCTATGGAGACAGAAACAAGAAAAAGCTCAGATCGGCAGAAAGAGATGAAACATTTTTTTAATTTTCCTCTTCACAAGACTGTTTAGGAGACAAAGGACAACAGAACTGGGTTTTCTGTTAGCATGTATATTGGCAGTCTTAAGAAGTTCAGATATATGAAAGACAACGGAGATTGCATAGAAATTGAGAATTTCAGGATTCCCAGATGACTCTGTGAACCAAGGGCCTCTAAATGAAGCCAAATACATCAGGAAAAGTTGTGATGGGATCAAGGAATATGAGAAAGAGAAGAAAAATCTAACAAGTTGAATCAAAGTACAAAATAAAACTAAAAATCATAATAAACATTTCCTGAGTATATCATTATATGCCGGACATTGTTATAGATAACATTATGCCCCTGGGCTGAATGGTCAGTAAATACCCTCAGACCCTCCTTCAGAACAAGGAATCAACAGCCAGTAGATGAAAGATTAGATTAAATGACCTTCTATCTCTGCAAAGGCAGTTCATTTAAAAATGTTATTAAGTAAATGCAGGCCTACTCTTTGAATGATTCTAATCATATGATTCTAAGAATAAAACAAGATTCTAAGAACACAGCAAGGGAAACAAATTGCTTTTAGAGCTGCTTATAATAAAGCAGCACAAGCAAACACACGCACATACACACAAACCTATACAGAAGATACTCATTATGTGTTTACGCAGAATTTAGGAAAAAACATACGGTCAGGGTTACACAAAGGAGAGAAAACAAAATTTCTGGGAAATTTTTCTGAGGAATACCAGCTGATCTAATGAGGCATAAGGTGCAGCCAGAAGTCAGTATCAGATCTACTCAGGGCTCAAAAAGGGCCGAGGGATATACACTGTGATAAAGAACCTTCCTCCACTTTTTTTTTTTCCCCATAAGCTAGAGGTCTCCTAAAAATGTCATTACTTTATTTGATCACAGTGGTAAGACAATGGGCGTTGTATCTGAGTATGTCTGTGAAGCCTTACTCATTAAAGTTATCTACTGGAAGTATATTTAATTGTAATATCTCTCTACCCATAAAGACATAAATATTATATTTAATATGACCCATTGCTTGATGGAAGCAAAAGGACTGATTGGAGTCATCTAGGAGTTCCTACATTGTTAGGATCCTTGGAGGAGTAAAGCGCCATCTTTCCCTCGGGATTTTTGAAAGGTAAGCAGTCAAGGTGAGGCGTGGTCCCGCTAATGGATTAATAAAGCGATCAATAAGATGTTAGTGATAAGGTCTTCCTCCTCCAGTTTGCCTCCAAACCATCCCTCAGGTCCTTGGTGAAATAGCTGAGGCAGGCTTGGCAGGCTTGGGAGGCTGTGTCACCATATGGGAAACACCACACACACCCTAGAGAGAGTGTTGGCTTCTGTTTGTTTCATAAAATCCCTAGGTGTGGCCACTACACCTCGTATAATGAAATTATAATTATATATAAAGGAGAAAAAAAAACATTAAGAAGAAGCCCCAGTTGTGGTATTTTCACTAACAGCAGAAGCTTCTCCAGGTCAGGTGAACTCCAGTATTTCTTCCTAACAGTGTCTCAAATCTAAGAAAAGTAAAGGTAAGAAGAGAAAGATTAAAGAAAGAAGCTGGCACTGTACAACAAGTCTAGACTTCAAATTTTTCAATATAATGAAAAACCAAAAAAGAAGGAATTAAAAAATATAATGTGCCTATGGCATGCTATTTACGTTTGGCATATATTTAACATTTATATGTGTTACAGATCTACCATTATGAGAATGTTAGAATCTGTTATAGAGACAAGAAAGCAAATAAAGAGGATAAAGAAACTTAGAGGCAAGTAGCTGGAGACGCTGGCAGCATTCATAAGACGCGCTGAATATAGATAAATAAGTCAGTAACCTCTGAGACGCATACAACTAGATAAAATGCAGCCTGAATGTGCCAGACAAAGATAGAAAGGGATGAGGGGTTAGGGAAAGGGAAGAAATGGCACAATGGGGAGGGAGGGATAGAGAGGGGAGGGAGGGAAAGGCGGAAGAAGAGAAGGAGGAAAGGAGGAAAGAAGGATGGAGCTGGTGTGAGTGACATCAACCACAGAGAGCCAGGCCTTGGGAGCAGTTTCCAACTAAGGCAGCATAGCGAACACAAGCATATAGTTGAAAGAGGCCTTGGGAGGATGAGTGATTATGAGACTCTCATTAAAGGAGTGGCCCTGGTCAGCAGGGCTTAGAAGAGGGAGGGCTCTTGGCTCTTGACACAGGAAATTATTACAAAGCATTACCTATTGTCCCTAGACTAAATAAATAAAATGATTACTATCATTTTCAAACTCTTGAATTATATTTACGTTGAAATGAAATCATCTTTTTGGTTGATTACCTTGGGAACTGTCAGTCTTGGTGAATCTTTCCAGTCCATTCATGAGTCCAGAGCTTAATTAATTCCCGTTAATTCCCACCACAGGAGGTCCTCATAGCTCATTAAAGTCAACTCATTATGTTTATGGATGGAAATAATGAGTTCTAAAGTTGATAAATAGTTTTCCTCACTGAACACTCATAGCTGGGTAGAGACAGGATTTGAACCCGTGTGCTCATGGAATGAAAAAGCAGGACTCGAGAACCTAATATGAGGGATAGTTGAAACAGCAGCAAATGAGTGCAAGGAAAGAACAACATTCCTATTCGGAAAGAAGCTTTGGATACAAAGAAGCACAAGGAGAATCACAGAAAGTCCCAAGAAGCCCAGGCAAAGGGATCAAGGGCAGAAGACAACTTCATGAAGCCCATATTCGCCAGTTTTTGAGACTAAGGTCTAACTCCCTTTAAAACACATGAAGGAGTTGAGGGGAAGGCAAATAAGGAGATTGGGACACCTTCAGCCATCTGCTGTGCTGACCACCGAAGGCTTTCTCTTGGTGCCACGCACCTTAGAGAAGCGATCACAGCCCATGCTGCATTTGTGGCTTCCCAGGCTCATCCACTGGGACCCACATAGAAAAGGCAGATCAGCCTCTTTTGATCTATTTTGAGCTCAAGGAAAAGGTTGCTCTATAAGTTAGAGTGCCAATTTATGAATTTAAAATTTGATGAAGAAAATTGTAATTGTCACAGGCTCTGGGGAGATATTCTTAAGCCTGCATATCCTTTTACTTGGGAGAAGAGATAAGAAGGGAGAAGGGTGATTTGAATGGTTTATTGTATCACTGGTGGGTTATTCTGATGCATCTCCTGGAGCAATAGAAATCCTCCTGCATCAAGGACCATAAACTCTTAGTTGCAGCCTGTGGGATTGAGTTCCCTGATCAGGGATTGAACCTGGGTCCCCTGCATGGGGAGAGTTCGCATGTTGCAACTGAGGATTCTGCATGACCCAGTGAAGATCAAGGATCCCAGCGTATGGCAGCTAAGACCCTGCACAGCCAAACAAATAAATAAATACATATTTGGGGAAAGGATTACAATACATTTCTGTGCACATTCATCTATTCCTCCAGTGTATACCTTTGATATTATCATTCCACATGTGACATCCTGTTAGCTACCTTCTAAATCCATAGAAGCTTCCCTGACAGCCCAAGAGCTCTCCTTGCAGCATATTAAACATGGGATACCCCGCACTGGGAAGAGAAAGTCAATTAGCATGTGGTGGTAGAGTCTTTTTCATCAATATATTTTTATTCAAGTATAGTTGATTTGTGCTTAGTCACTTCAGTCATGTCCGACTCTCTGTGACCCTATGGACTATAGCCCGCCAGGATCCTCTGTCTATGGGATTCTCCAAGCAAGAATACTGGAGTAGGTTGCCATTTCTTCCTTCAGGGCACCTTCCCGACCCACAAATCGAACCCGTGTCTCCTGTATCTCCTGTTTTGCAGACAGATTCTTTACCCAGTGAGCCACCTGGGAAGACAGTAGTTGATTTACAATGTGTTAATTTCTCTGGTACAGCAAAGTGATCCTCTTATACATATATAGATACATTTATACATTTTTAATATTCTTTTCCATTATGGTTTATCATAGGATACCGAATATAGTTCTCTATGCTATACAGTAGGGCCTTGTTTATCCATTCTATATATACAAGTTTACATCTGCTAACCCCATCTTCCCACTCCATCCCTCCCTCAGCCCCCTCCCCCCAACAGTGTGGTAGAGTTTTAATAGATGAGCACTTAGGTCACTTACTCCCTCTCCTAATTAAGCCCACTACTCCCACATAATTATATCACTATTTATATAAAGTCTATTAATTACTTTTGTACCTCTAAGCTATATTCACACGTCACACAGCCTTTCATCTTTACTGCTTTATCCTTTAAAAATGCATTGCTCACTTTATAATATGATGACATTGATATCCTAAACCTTTGTTTCCTTTTCTTCCTCCCATGCACTTAATTTATCATCTATAGTTTTACTTCGACATTGTCAAGGTTGATATCACCTACATTCCATCCGGTAGCATAATCAGGTAGGTTGTGCCATGTCTGTGAGTTGACTCTGAGAGATGAAAATTAAAATGGCGTTTATATTATTATGACTTCATAAGTAATTGTCTACTGCAAAGTCATACAGCTATAATTACAATTACTCCCTTGTTTAATTTTTATTGATTTCCCTGGATTAAGATTCTGTTTTCCTTAAGTGGTTGGCTTTATCATCTCCTTTATTTATTTATCCATGTTCTCTACCAAGTAAAATATTCTATTGTGGCAGAAACTGCTAATTGTCTTCCAATATCTGCTCTCTCTCCTTCTTCTCCTCTCATAAACCACAATTCAGTTTAGTTGGGTCCATGGAAACTGGAAATAAACATTCTTTTTTCCAGATTTGCTTATAACGAGGCATAATCAAGTGATGGAGCCCTGGTGCTGAGTATAAGGGCCAGCTGTGTGCAGCTTTCACTAAAAGTCCTCAAAGGAAGTCAGTGTGGCTGTTTGTTCCCTTTTCTCTGTTCTGCTCCTTGGTACATCAGTGGGATGTCCTTCACTCAATCATAGGCTATTAGTACTCTAGGTCCCCAGCCTCAGAGATCTAATGCCTGATGATCTGAGCTAGAACTGATATAATAATAATAAAAATAAAGTACTCAATACATGTAACACACTGGAATCATCCCCAAACCATCCCCCCAACTCCATCCATGAAAAATTATCTTCCATGAAACTGGTCCCTGGTGCTGAAAAGGTTGAGGACTGCCGATGTAGGAAGCGCAAAGCAGAAAGTCATTCTGGGTCACAGATTATCATGCAACTTCTACAACTGCCCTGAACTACTTACATTCACGCTTTCATGTGAAAGAGAAATTTCTATCTTGCCAAAAACCCCACCCCACAGCCTTTTTACCAGCTCTAGGATGCCTCCCTCTGGACTTCTTTTATGCAAATTTTTTTAAAACTGGGTTTTTTAAGCCATGATGATTTAACATCTCTTACCAGCAGAAGAATGTGTAACCTGACTGATATAAACTCAGAAAGGACGTCTTTGCTTTTGACACTTGCCTTGCTCATTGACTGTATAAGACCACACGTGGATCGTGCTCACGGTTAATTTCAGGGCACAGATGTAGGAAACAAGAGGGACACAAGGACTGCTGGAGTGGGCCTAGTGACAATTATTCATAGTCAGATGTATTATAGAGCTGAATGTCGATGTAAAACAACGGCTGCTTTTAACAGACGAGGGTGCACTCCAGGACAGGAAGAACAGGGGGAAAAGAAAAGAAGAAGAGAATAAACCTGCTAATGTAAAATGTACTGTGTAGCCAATGTTTGTTTCCCCCCAAAGATCCTAAACTTACAGAAAAAGTCAAGGCAGAGGCACACCTGGACAATTATTTTACTTGTTCAACCCATGTTCTCTTTGTCCTATGATTTTCTGGACCTAGATTTCTAATAATTGTACTATTCACCTTTTCATATCCACAGCTATCCCTTTAAATACCCTCCACGTTTATTAAGCTAGTTCTTTACTCTTTATTCTTTTCAAAGCTCTGTCCCTTCCTTCCTGCCAACTCATTATCAAAACCCTCAGAGCTTTTGAGTAAACCAGAACCAGAAACATGTCCTCTCAGCATCCAGAAGGTATTCATATAAAGATTGGGGGGCGGGGGCGGTGGGAGAACAGAAAATCACTTAGCCACAGGGATGGTGTACACAGGGAGGAGAAGGTGGCAGTCTTGTGGATAAATTGCTCACACACAGATGCTCAGATAAATCTGTAATTAAAAGGAAATGCGAAAGCTCAGGCCAGGGGAAATAAATTCCCTGAGGCCAATCCTTTGTTGGTCTCTTTGATCTTCTACAGTAATGGGTCAATCAGACCTCCTGCCTGAAGCTCAGATTCTGTCCATGTGATGTGCTTCCTTCCCCACTGTCCTCACTAGGGCCTGGGGGTTCAGATCACTCTTGCATTCAAGAGGCCTGCATTAGAAAGAGAGAGAGCAATAATACTTAACACTTAAATACTACATATATACCACATAGAGGAGGAAATCTTTTCCCTTCTTTTATTCTAGGTTCTTTGGCTGGTCTAGCAATTAAATTGGCATCAGACAGATCAACAGAAGAAAAAAAAATAAATTTCATACATATGAGAACCCCAAAGATAGGAGGCCCTAAGACAGGAAACTGAAGTTTACATGCCATTCTGAGCAAAGAAGGGGGTAAGTGTTTGGGGACTTCGAAGGGGAGGAAGACAATTTAGGAAGATGGGGAGAGCAGAAGTTTGCTAAGCTCTACAGCTAAGTCTTTCTTATCTAAAAAGTTAGCCCTGCGGCTTCCCTGGTGGCTCAGTAATAAAGAATCCACCTGCCAATGCAGGGGACGCAGGTTTGATCCCTGGTCCTGGAAGATCCCACAAGCTGTGGAGCAATTAAGCCCTTGGGCCACAACTATTAAGCCTGTGCTCTAGAGCCTATGAGTGATGACTGTAGCTCACCAGGCTCCTCTGTCCATGGGATTCTCCAGGCAGAATACTGGAGTGGGTTGCCATGCCCTCCTCTGGAGACTCTTCCCAACTCAGGGATCAAACCTGTGTCTCTCATATCTCCTGCATTGGCAGGTGGATTCTTTACCACGAGTGTCACCAGGGAAGCCCAGACATGTACAAAGTATATGTTTAATCTTCATAAGACTGATACCTAAACCATTTTACAGTTGAGGAAATTAGTGCTTTTAGCTCAAGATAATGGTTTGAAGAAAATATTTATTGCCCTTCATGCCAAAAAGAAAAGCAACAAGCTATTGAAATATAAGTTTTGGTAAAGAGCATAAAAGAGAAGAAATTAATATGCTTGCTGAATACTGGAAGGAAAATACTTGCAAATCAAGATTTTATGAGTTTGTGAAAAATCAAAGATATGCATGAATGCTGAGTTGTTTCAGTCATGTCCGACACTATGTGACTCCCTGGACTGTAGCTCTCCAGGTTCCTTTGTCCAGGGAATTCTCCCTGCAAGAATACTGGAGTCGGTTGCCATGCCCTCCTCCAAGATATCTTCCCAACCCAGGGATCGAACCCACGTCTCTTACATCCCCTGCATTGGCAGGCAGGTTCTTTACCACAAGCACCACCTGGGAAGCCTGAGAGCAAAGATGGCTACAGCCAAACTGAGATATAAGTGAGACTAAAGAGAGACCCAGCTCAGCACAGGTACAGGAGAAAGTCACAGCTGAGGCAGGCCCACAGCAGCTGTGGACAGAGTCCTTAAGTCTACCGGGATGGAGGTAGTCAGAGCTTGAGTAAGAACTTAATACAACTGGTGTCAAAGCTGTATGCTCGATGACTGCTGAGTCAGAGCCTCCTTTCAGACCTCTGCACATACGAATGTGTTTAAGGAAAATGTAACATAAAGCTGGAAAAATACCTCTCAGAGGAATTAAACTGTTAACCTAAGGTGGGGGGCAATGCCTTCAAGAGAAGAGTTTGCCAGCTTGCTTATCTTAGAGTAAAGCCTGGTAGTCCACATACCACACCCACAAAGAGCACATGTAGTTAATCTTCTCGTGCAGGGGAAAGACCACACTATCAGAAGAAATGTTGTCAGTTACAGGTCACTTATGTTTATTTCATGAACGTGATTGGACGATGGAGTATCAGCGTGTGTGTCTGTGTGCTCGGTATCAGTAGATATTTGGTTTTCCAAGAAAAACAGCTGTGGCAATGACAACGCTATAGATTTATCATACCATTTTATTAACCTCTTGGGAGTGTAGGAAAATAATGTCTCCCAGATCCCTTGCCTCCAGATCCAGCCAGACAACTAGTTCTGAATATGGAGTGTGAGCAGAAATGTACCATTTCCAGGCTTGGCCCCAAACACCAAATCTCCCACATGTAACCCTCCTCTCTCACTGTTGTGACATCAGTGGAAAGGTTTGTGTGGCCGTGTCCTGGATCTCAGAATCACCTTTCATTAGAAGAGCTGTCCAGGTGAGCTTCCTGACCAGGAAGATGTGCATTGGACATTACATGAAGAGGAAAGTAAGCAAACAAACACAAACCTCTACAGGGTTAAAGCACTAAGAATCGGGGGATTGTGTCATAGGAGTTATCAATTACTCTTATGTAGTAACATCAAGGCAAGGGAAAGTGTTAGTGATGTCCGACTTTTTGTGACCCCATGGACTGTAGAACATAAAGGAAAAGACCAAGTCAAAACAGAATATTAACTCCAGAGGAGACAGAGATAATTCAGGCTGTTTGCACAAACAATCAATAAACAATCTATAATAAGAATAGAAGAGAGTTTTATTCAAGCTAAACTGAGGACTACGGTTTGGGAAACAGCCTCTTAGCAGCTCTGAAGGGGCTGCTCCAAAGAGGTAGGGAAAGAGAGAGTATATACATGAATTATTTTGGCTGTAAATACCCATCTCTGGGACTTCCCAGGTGGTTCAGAGGTGAAGAATCCACCTGCCAGTGCAGAAGACATGGGTTTGATCCCTGGGTCAGGAAGGTCCCGTGAAGAAGGAAATGGAAACCCATTCCAGTATTCTTGCCTGGAAAATACTAAGGACAGAGAAGCCTAGTGGGCTATAGTCCATAGCATCACAAAAGCGTCAGACATGACTTAGTGACTAAACCACAACAACCCATAGTCTAACATACATTCTGGAGAAAGATTACTCCTGATCACAGAGAATGGACATCTCAAGTGAATGATTTTAGTGTTTTTCTAAGTATGGAAAGAAGCAGGAATCTGAAATCACTGAAATTCTTCCTTAGATATGCATCTTAACTATGTAGGAGCCAGAGTCTATAAATTCAAAGCATAGAATGCTTCATCCTGTTTTTCCCAGCCTGAATTCCCCTCAAGGCACACTGTTGGTGAGTGACTGCAGTGGATCCCAGCATAACTCTTTGTAATACTGGATGAGTGACAATCTGTCCTTTAACATTAAAGTAGATGCATAAGGTATATTTGTCATGCTGCTTTAGTTAGCATAAAGTACAAACCAAATTATGTATAAGCCACAATGACTTCTCCATATCTCAAAATTTCTTATATCAAGAGCAAAGACTAGGACCTTAACTGAAATCCAAGTCTCTTTTTTTTTCCTTTCAGAAATATTTGAGCATATATTATGTCCACTGGTTAACAAAAGGATAAAAGAGAAAAAAATCAACAAAAGAGAGTCATTAGAAGTGAAAAACTATTACTTAAATGAAAATTCCAGGAGAAAAATTGAAAAATGTTGGCCCTCCAAAAAGCAAACAAGCATATAAAAAAAGATGAAAGGTATGAGGGGAAAAGCTAAGCCGTAATGGGTACAAAATTCTGACATATATTTATAACGTGGTCCCTGTGTTAGCTTGAGTGAATGGTCCCCATGACCAAAGGGAAGTCTGGGGGTTGTTACAGAATGATGTTGACTAGGATTGTGCCTAGAACCCAGAGTAACACTGGGGTGCCTCTAGTGTTTCTCTGTCCAATACTCATAGACAGTGAAAACTGCAGCCTCCCATTTAAGCCAGGATCCTAGGGCTCAGATCCCCTGGGAATAAAGGTGTGATTCATCCAACCAAAAAAGAACTCTGTCTTGTAAAGTGCTGGTGGAGGGTAAAGTGAAAGTGGAATTGAGTGGGGAGTGTGTAAGAAGAGTGCAATGACTATTCATTTAGACCTCCTGACCAGCGATAGAAGCAAGGACTGAAGCAGCCATGTTTTGGGTTATTCAATGCTTTCTTTTCCTTCCTTCCCTGCAACATACTCATAATAGGAAGAACTCTGGAATAGGGGCTGACATGTTGGTTTGCAAGCACGTCCCACTCAAACCACTCTCCATATGCTAACAATAAGATAACTGTCTTCTCTGATCCTTGGACTCTGGCATACATATGAACAAGTGCTAATTTCTCCATAGACCAGCACAGTTAGGATAACATTCCTGGCTGTAACAAGCCAAGTCTAAACTTCATAATGGCACATCCATGGTAGAAGTTTCTTTCTTACTCAGGGAAAGTCCTAAATGGGCTTCCCAGGTGGCTCAGTGGTAAAGAATCCACCTGCAATGCAGGAGATGTGGGTTCAGTTCCTGGGTCGGGAAGATCCCCTGGTAAAGGAAATGGCAACCCATTCCAGTGGGAAATCCCACGGACAGAGGAATCCAGTAGGCTACAGTCCATGGTGTTGCAAAAGAGTTGGATATGACTTAGTGACTAAACAACAAAAGTCTTAAATGGGTATTCCTGGTTGATGGCTATCACCTCTCAAAGGAATAATTCAGAGACTGGGGTGTTGTTATTTTTCTCATCTTCCTTTTTTAAAAAATGTGATTCCCAAGATCCTTTTATTCATTTATATCAGGTCAGTAAAATAGCATCACCAACTCAATGGACATGAATTTGAACAAACTCCAGGAGATAGTGAAGGACAGAGAAGCCTGGCTTGTTGCAGTCCATGGGGTCACAAAGAGTCAGACATGACTTAGTGACTGAACAAAAAAAGAGGCCACAGATAAAGAATTGTTATTGTTGCAGGCATGCTCAATTGTGTCCAACTCTGTGCAACCCTTTGGACTATAGCCCACCAGGCTTCTCTGTCCATGGGATTTTCCAGGCAAGAATATTGGAGTGGGTTGTCATTTCTTCCCCCAGGGTATCTTCCTGACCCAGGGATTGAACTCAGGTCTTCTGAATCTCCTGCATTGGCAGGCAGATTCTTTACCACTGTGCCACCTACCTGCCTATTAAGCTTCTTGACAGGAGGTGACAGGGGTTATATCTAGTTGCAAACATTATGATGAGTTGCAAACTCAGCACATGGCCCCTCCCCTCTGAATTCTCTCCCTTCAGCTTTATCATCTCATTTTATTTCCCCAGATCCTCCTCCTTTTATCTCACAGTGCACATTAAAGTCTTCACGTGGTCCTCCAGGCAAAGTTATATGGTGATTTTTACATTTTAGGGAAAAGGAACACGGGTACTAACAGATATGACCATTATCTAAAGACAGGTAGCTCGGGGGTCTTTGCATCCTTTTTTTAAAGATATATGCCTGCCTGTACTAAGTGCAATAAGCCTTATCTGCCAATGCTTTCTTAAGGAACCTGGTTTGCTTACACTTTTGCTTCATTAGTAAATTAGAAATAAAATTATTCTTTAATATCTTAAATAAGACAAAAATAATCGTTAGGACATCCCTGGACCGTCCAGTGGTTAAGACTCTGTGCTTCCGATGGAGAGGGTACTGGTTCAATCCCTGGTCCAGGAACTAAGAGTCCACATGCCTCAGGGCATTAAAATTTTAAAAAAAAAATTTGTTAAGGGATTTTCCCACAAGACTCCTGGGAAACAAATGTAGGGTCCTGCCCCAGGGAGAGTAGCCTTTATTACCATGATACACCCTCTTTTTGGTAGAACAGGCATCTGAGGAGATAGAGCTGAGAGGCCACCACCAACACGCCTGCGGTCATTATCCACCCACTGACGCCCCCCACCCCTCCCCTGCCCCTCCCCTGCCCGCCTCAAACCCATGAAGCCAGAAACAGGAAGTGGTGCTGCTGGCAGCCGCATCCTTGACCAGTACATTTTACTGAGAAGAAAGTGTGGTATCATGAAATTCCCACCTAACTGCTATTTTAGAAGTAATCAAATACAACCCCCTAAAGACTCACCCCTTTATTATGTAAGGCAATTTAGCCCTGCTCCTGCTGCTAAACCCGAATTTACATAAGCATGTAATCGTTGCTGTTGTTCAGTTGCTCAGTCATGTCCGACTCTGCAACCTCAGGGACTGCAGCACGCCAGGCTTCCCTGCCCTTCACTATCTCCAGGAGTTTGCTCAAACTCATGTCCACTGAGTCGATGACGCCATCCTATCATCTCATCCTCTGTTGCCCACTTCTCCTGCCTTCAGTCTTTCCCAGCATCAGGGTCTTTTCCAATGAGTTGGCTCTTCGCATCAAGTGGCCAAAGTATTGGAGCTTCAACTTCAGCATCAGTCCTTCCAAGGAATATTCAGGGTTGATTTCCTTCAGAATTAACTGGTTTGGTCTCCTTGCTGTCCAAGGGACTCTCAAGAGTCTTCTCCAGCACCACAGTTTGAAAGCATCAATTCTTTGATGCTCGGCCTTCAGCCAAAAAATTCAAAGTGACAGCTGCCCTGATGTAAGAATTGGATTCAGAGCGCAACTTGGGAGCAACTTGCTGTATCTGAGTATACATGATGCAATTGCTCTTCCCCCAAATAGCTCACCAACACATTTCCTCCAAACACAACAAAACAAAAACTTTCCCCAAAGAGAATTTTCAAACCAGCTGCCAAGAGGAAAAAAACCCCAGACATTCTCTATCATATTATACTAACTTCTATTGCTTGAATGTTGTTTCTCTGCCAACCAGTTTCTCAGCAGCCTTTTTGTGAAACTATTCAATGGCATTTAGCAGATGGGAAAACCCTAGATCATGGAGAAAGACACACATCATAAGCATACACAAACTTATTAGAGCTCCAACAGAAACAGTCTTAATCATTTATTTACAAAAACATGAAATTGTTTCTATTTGGAAAAACAGCCTAAGCGGCACAACCAGAGAATGCACTTCTTAATAACAAAGCAGATTAAGAAGGAATAGGCGCACAGGAAAATAACTTCAATATAGTTAATGTGAACTAGAGAAATTTCCTATTTTAAGCAGCACTGAATCTACCAGCCTCACCAGCATTATCATTACTACTAAAAAAAAAGAGAGAGAAAGCATTTGACTAGAAGGAGATTTGGCTTTTCAATATGCTTACAGAATAATATTTGTCAATATTCTGCCAGGTATTCGGAATCTAAAGCATCCAGCAAAGAAACTATTCTTAAATCTTAAACTCTAGTCAAAAGAGAAAAGAAAAAAAAAAGGAATAAGCCTCTCTTTTCTTTGTTGTTTATCCCTTGAACTGCTAAAAACTGCTTGAAAAGTTTTTTGCGAGTTATTAGGTGTATATATATATATCCATAATACTTCCCACTCTGTTAATTTAAACCTAGACAGTGTATTAAAAAGCAGAGACATCACTTTGCCAACAAAGGTCTGTATAGTCAAAGCTATGGTTTTTCCAGTAGTCATGCATGGATGTGAGAGTTGGACCACAAAGAAGGCTGAGCACCAAAGAATTGATGCTTTCAAACTGTGGTGCTGGAGAAGACTTGAGAGTCTCCCGCACAGCAAGGTGATCAAACCAGTCAATCCTAAAGGAAATCAGTCCTGAATATTCATTGGAAGGACTGGTGCTGAAACTGAAGTTTCAATACTTTGACCACCTGATGCAGAGCTGACTCATTGGAGAAGACCCTGATGCTGGGAAAGACTGAGAACAAGAGAAGAGGGTGAAATAGGATGAGATGGTTGGATGCCATCACAGACTCAATGGACATGAGTTTAAGCAAACTTAGGGAGATAGTGAAGGACAGGGAAGCCTGGCGTGCTGCAGTTCATGGAGTCGCAAAGAGTTAGACACGACTTAGAGACTGAACAACAATAAAATATGTACATTTTCAGAGTAAACTTTGTTTATTTACCATGATTCTCAGTCTTCAAATGAATCACCTAAAATCAGAATGTGTGGCCATACCCCTTCCTAAATCACTCAATCCCTATCAAGTTCAGATTAAAGAAAATGATGTCTCAGAGAGCATTAGGAATAATCGTCCTTTCTACAACCTATAATTTGATCATGAATAATTATGGGATGTAACAATAGAATAATTGGACTTGTTTCTCGGTGTTTCTGTGTGGCCTAGTCATGCCACAGTTGCTAAATTATATTTTTAAACGACCTATTAAAATTAGTCAGCTTTATAAATGTCATGGCTAGAAAAGATTTAGATAATTGCAAAGCATGTGGTACTCAAGATTGTATTTTAGTTTTCTTCCATAATACTGGAAAAAATAATTCAATAAAACCTTTTACACCAAATTATTTCAATGAGCTAGACACCACTGGAGATAAGCAAATCTGACATGGAAATCATTATGGATCATACAATCCCATGGAAGAGAAAGACATTCCTTAAACCCCCCACAAATAAGTACATATTTACAAACCAGGATAATGTGATGAAAGAAAAAGCGTAGTCATCAGTGAATGAATATAATAGGATTTCAGAAGTTTTCCCTAAACCAGCCATCTGTGAGCTAAGATTGTTATATTGTTATAAAATATATGTAACTTCACATCTATCATTTTAATCACAATTCAGTAGCATTAAATACATTCACCATGCTGTGTAACTATCACCACTATCTATATCTAAAGTTTGTTCATTTTCCCCAACAAAACTCCCTACCCATTAAGCAATAATTCTCCCTCCCTCTCTCTGAGCCCCTGGCAGCCTCTATTCTATTTTCTGTCTCTCTGAATTTGCTTTTTCTAGCTACCTCAAAAAAAAAAAAAAACTGGAGGAGAAGGGGACGACAGGATGAGATGGTTGGATGGCATCACCGACTCAGTGGCATGAGTTTGAGCAAGCTCCAGGAGATGGTGAAAGATAGGGAAGGAAGCCTGGTGTGCAGCAGTCCATGGTGTTGCAAAGAGTCAGACAGGACTGAGCAACTGAACAACAAAAAACTGTACAATATTTGTCCTTCTAATCTGGCTTATTTCACCTAGCTTAATATTTTCAAGGTCCATCCATGTAGCATACATCACAGTGTCATTCTCTTTACTGGTTGAACAATATTTCATTATATGTATATACCACGTTTTGTTTATCTGTTCGTTAGTTGATGGACACTGGAATTGTTCCAACCTTTTAGCTATTGTAAATAATGCTGCTATGAACATTGGTGTACAAATATCTATTCTAGTTCCTGCTTTCAATTTTTTGAGATATATTCTTAGAAGTGAAATTGCTGGGGCATGTGGTAGTTCTACATGTCACTTTTTATAAAACCACAAAATTGTTTGCCACAGCTGCTATATCATTTTACATTCCCTACCAGCAATATACAAGCGGTCCAATTTCTCCTCAAGCAACACTTTCTATTTTCCATTTTTAAAATTATAGCCATCTTAGGAAATATGAAGTGGTATCTCATTGTTGTTTTTATTTGCATATCCCTAATAACGAATGATAATGAATAATTTTTTTTCATGTGCTTATTGGACATTTGTATATCTTCTTTGAATAAATGTCTATACAAGTCCTTTGCCCATTTTTGAATTGGACTGTTGGGTTTTTGTCATTGAGTTTGAGGAGTCCTTTATATAATATGGGTAATAAACACATCAGATATTTAATTTGCAAATACTTTCTTCCACTCTTTACATTTACATTAAGCTCAAAGCTGAGACTTTTAACAATAAATAGGAGTTATCTAGATGACAAAAGACAGAGAGAAAAAAATCCCTTTAAGTAGAAAGATTAGTCTGAGCAACTGTAAATATTGCCTTTTTCCCCCCAAAGAATGTAGCATTGATATCTCATTTCTCTATTCCTCTTACATAGACTGCATTAAATTAATCTGATATCTAACATTTCTTTGGGGAGATATGCTGAGTTATTTACTTTACTCTGGGGTCGTCAACAGAATAATAGAGGGTAGCACTAAATCCACCCTCCACTTCATCTTGCAAACAAAGTGAGTCATAAATGTGCCACTTTGATTTTTCTTCTGGTATCCAATAGGTAGTGGTGATTCAGAAAAGCACAACTCACAAGACCAAACATTAATTCTCATAAAAACTATAGAACAAAATGATAAGGAGAAAGAACCTAATTATCTAACAATTAGTAAAGCCCACCTTGCCCATAATAGAATTAGTAATTACATCATTATGAAGAGCAGTGTTAGAAAAGGCCCTTTTAGGCAATAAAAACATTTATGGGAGGGGAGAAAGAGGAAGTTGGTGGAAGGGGACGCTAATGAGTGTTAACATGGTAAATTTCTGTAATTTACACTAGTTTTATTAAACATTTTACATGATCTGTCAAATGTCTCTACTTCATTAATCTATTTTGAATGGAATGAATGAATATAATCCAGTTAGGAAATGTACTCTATTTTCCAGTATGGAAACAATCTCATGTTTTCATTGAAAGTGATTAAAGTCTTAAGCCTCTATTTTTGTTGAATTTGAATATGACTATTCCATGATTTTTTAAAACCATCTCCCCCTTCCACTCTGCATTCTGTTGAGTTTATAATAAATAAAAAGTGAGCTCATTTCTAAGCTTTATCCTTTTTCATGATTATTGCTTTAGCTACATAAAGCCTCAGATGAAGCTTTGAAATTATTGCTTGTAAGAGCCTAATAAATTCTGCAGACAAGTCAACATCATTTGCTATTTCTCCTTGGGTTGTGAAGGTGCAGGGAGAGAAGGGTAGAGGAAGAAGAGAGGTGGACAACGAGAAGGACAGCAATGTTCCCCTTCTCTGTGCGGGCTGGGGTGGGAAAGAATCTGTGTATATTTAAATTCCGTGTTTTAAATATTTCAAAATTATTTAATTTTAACAATATTATTTTGTACTATTATGGATGGTTCCATTTCTATTTGAGAAATTAAAGGGCTGTGCATGCCTGCTAAGTCACTGCCGTCTTGTCCAACTCTTTGCGACCCTATGGACTGTAGCCCAGGCTCCTCTGTCCATGGGACTCTGCAGGCAAAAATACTGGAGTGGGTTGCCCTGCCTTACGCGAGGGGATCTTCCTGACCCAGGGATCAAACCTGGGTCTCCCACATTGCAGGCAGATTCTTTACCACTAGCGCCACCTGGGGCCAATGGCCCCCCAAATACATCTATTTATATATATAAACATTTGCAGAAATGGAAAAGACAGCAATTAATTGAAGTATATTACAAAACGTGAAAGAGACTTTTTGTTACTTACTACATGAAGAAATTTCAACAATGTACTTATTCCACTGATTTACCTTAGAGACTGTTCTAGAATATTACGCTTATTAGGATATTGTATTTGGTTTGACATCTGTCACTTTATGTTTTCTCTATTTTAATGCTTCCTTGTTATCTTTTGTATATTTTACCTTTGGAAAGATGTATTGATTTACTTGGTATCGATTTACTTTTATCTTTTATCTATGGTTTGTAAGATTAACATTCTATTTTAAACGTAATCTTACATGATTATCTTAAAATATTAAAATTCTTTTTACCTAATTATATCGACAATAATTGACCTCCTTTGATGATGTTAAGGAAGTGAAGACTGATGACATGCCCATTTTTGCTATTTCCCTTTCATACTTTGGATTATGCTAATCTGGACTTTAAAAATGTCATTTCAGAAAATTTCCTTTTTATATTTACATTGACTATTTTACTTTTGTTCCCATAATTACTCTCGATTGCCTAATGTTCCTCTTCTTATTGCTTAGTGATTTGCAAGTTTGTACTTTGTTTTGTATCTTATTTATCCTACAATTTTAGTTTCAATGATTATAACCACTTTTTCCTCAATCACAGTTTCCCTAATGAAGAATGCAATTGCTTATTCATCTCTTAATTGTTCAGAGTACATTTGCTGTATGTCTTGCAGACTTGAGTAGTAAATGTTCCAAGAATTTCCAGATTCGAGAACTGACCTCATTTGCCTCTTGAAAACAATAGCTCCTTAGCTGGTGATATAATACTTGAGTCTATATTCAATAAAGTATGAAGTTGCAGGTAACAAAAGTCACAATTATAGGTGTTTATTTTATTTTGTGTAATAAGTAGTGTCTGTGGTTGGTGACTTTGGCTCAGCTGCCAATGTGGATGCTGTAGCTACAGCCATCACATCTGTGGTACCAGAATAAAAGTCCCCAATGCTATCCACATCCTAACCCTTGGCAACAGGGAATCAAGGTTGCTAATTCCTGACTGGAGATAGAATTATCTGGGTGGATCCAATATAATCAGTGATTATAAGTGGAAGAGGGAGACAGTAGAGAGTCAATGAGAACACAGCCCAACACAGCCCACAGCTGTAAAGATAGAGAAGGATATGAGTTAAGGAATGCAGGCGTATCTAGAAATGGCACTAGAAAAGGCAAGGAAACAGCACCTCCAAAAGGAGCACAAACCTGCCTACATCTTGATTTTTTTTTTTTACTTTTTTAAACCTAACTAGACCTATTTCAGACTTCTGACCTCCAGAACTATAAAATAATACCTTTGTGTTGCTTTCAGTCACTAAGTTTTTTTCTTTTTGCGTTGGGGAGTTTGTGTGTGTGTGTGTGTGTGTGTGTATGGCATTTGGTAGGAAACCAGGCCAGTGTCCAAGGGGTGATTTCAAAGCAAGACAGAGGGGAAAGGGCCACATCAACCAGATCTGTGTCTTTTTATCAGAAATCCAAAGGCTTCCTCAAAAGTTCCCGCAGTTCCTTTTCATGAAGCAGAATCGGTTTGGGAATCTGCTCCTAACTGTAAGAAAGACTAGGAGGGCAATTACTGAAGATTTTCAGCCTCTACATTTCAGGTAGCTAAGGAGAAGAGTTGGGAATGGCTTTTTAGAAGATGATCAATTGTGTTTTATCCTTTTCTTCTGCACGCTCTGAAGGTATTATTCTACAACTATCGACCTTCTCATTAATCAATGCCCCAGAAAAGAAATATGAACGTATCTTGACTTTGACTCTTGTTAAAAATGAATTCTGTGTGTATAAATTTTTAAGGTACTCACTGGAAAACTTTTACCAGAATATATTTTGGTATTGACTTCTACCCATCAGTTTTGCTTAAAAGATGGCAAAATCTCTTTCAGTCTCATGACTCTCTGAAGTTAATTCAACTCTGTCATAAATACTCGTTAAGAACTTAGCATGTGCCAGATACTAAAATAAATTTTGTTAAATTTGTCTTTTTCTTTCTCTTGTGTTTTTGATCTGTCTTCTCATTCTGGTATTATTGTTACTTTAAGGGTAGAATTCCCTTTTGTATTTTTCAGACATTTTACCTCCTCTGTTATTTAAAAGAGAACTATGTCTCACATGGAATGTCTTCCTAGGTTCATGTTATATTTCACTAGTTTGTTTTCTGGAGTTTTAAGTCACTTTTTTTTTTCTTTCTACATGACTGAGATGTTATTTCAGCTATTGTGCCTTTCTTTTTTTTTTTTTCACACTCCCTTTTCATCCCAACCTTTAAAAATAGGTTCTGTATCTGCTTTTAACTCACTAAGAATATAAAGTGAAAACTTTTTCTTTAAACTCTTACATCATTACTCCTTTTTCACTTTGCCTCAGATTTTTAAAATATCTCAAGTTTTGTTGTTTACTTGTTCTTAACACTGACTTGCTCCCGTTGTTACTGGTGCTTAAAGGTCTGGTGGGATGACTCCAGAATTCTGTGCGTATGGAGAGAGAAAGAAAGTGAAAGTAGCTCAGTTGTGTCCGACTCTTTGAGACCCTGTGGACCGCATAGACCCTGGAATTTTCCAGGCCAGAATACTGGAGATGGTAGCCTATCCTTTCTCCAGCAGATCTTCCTGATTCAGGAATCGAACCAGGGTATCCTGCATTGCAGGTGGATTCTTTACCAACTGAGCGACCAGGGAAGCCCATGTACAGAGAGAGAGCTATGGTCTAAGACAAGGGAACATCCTGAGAACCAGGAAATGCCCTGAGAACATCCAGAGCTACAGGCAGGACCTGCAGAAACACAGGTCACCCTTCCTATCTGGGGGGATGAGGATGTTTTCAGAAAACACAATCTAGGACCAGAGTTAGAGGACAAGACTGCATGTGGTTGGAAGAGCAGACAGTGGGACCATCTGCTCCACATTGCTGACCACTGCATCTTATCTGGATCCAAAGGGAGAAGAACGCAGCCCAAGCAAGGGAATGGAGGGAGTGGTGTGGTGCACTTGTGAACCCTGTCCTGCACATGGGGACTGCCTAATTCTTATTAAAATCAGAGATGCTTTCAACTGCAACTCTTATCTTTTTTGGTCACATCACTCGGTATATGTGATGTGGGATCTTAGTTTCCTAAGCAGGGATCGAACCCATGCCTCCTGCAGTGGAAGCACAGAGATCTAACCATTGGATATCCAGAGAAATCCTTTATCTTGTTGTGTACATGAGTAACTGCAGAGGATATTTCTTTTGAGATGGTGTCATATTTATTTGAGCAAGAAGAGGAGCCTAGCAAATCATCTTTGAACATTAAAAGTATGCATCAAAGATGATGCTTTAGAAGGATGGGGCTTCAAGAATCTCTTATGGAAAGCTGTCCTCTTTGTAGATTACAGGAAAAGTAGGTAATTGTGATCATATCAGCTCACTTGTGATGGAGACTGCTGGCTGCTGGTCTAACATGCTTCCCCTCCTCCTCTCTCACTAACAGATCTTTAATTTTATTTGGTACATGTGCATTCCCTGGCCAATAATACGCAAGGAGAAGTCACTGGGTGGAATGCCCAGAAAGGATCTTTAAAGGGTCTTAACTCAGCTGAAACTATGCCCTTTATTCTGTGCCCATCTTCTGTTTCTTGACTGAAACTGACAGACATAACTGGAACTGAGGCTAAGGGGCCAATAACCTGAGAACAAGTGCGTGTGTGTCGTCCAGTTGCTCAGTCAAGTCCGACTCCTTGTGACCCCATAGTCTGTAGCCTGCCAGGCTCCTCTATTCATGGGATTTTCCAGGCAAGAATACTGGAATGGGTTGCCATTTCCTCCTTCAGAGGATCTTCCCGACCTAGGGATTGAACTTGCATCTCCTGCCTGTGTCTCCTGCATTGGTAGGCAGATTCTTTAACCACTTGAGCCACCTGGAAGTCCCCTAAAGATGGAGGAGCAGAAAGCTAAGTCTCGTTGACCTGGGGCTGCCATAGTACCCCTGGATTCCTCGCTTTGTCTAAAGCACAGCTATACAACTTCCCCTGACATGCAGCTGACAACAATCTCTAACCGATCACCCATCCTATCAGGAAAGAAGAGCCTTTCTCTTTTTTCTGTGCACTAACACCTCCGAATGTCTTTTTATTATTTTTCAGTTAAAGTGATGTCAAAGTGTAAGACTCTGATGGGTAAACTTTGAAGATCACTCACATCCAATGAGCATTCAGGTTACCAATCACCATTGGTGTACAAATCAGTTCAAACTAGATTTGTCTTTCAAACAAACCAGTCCTGCAGGTTTACTCTAGAAGTTTCTAAACATAAAAAAGAAAAAACAAGGTATAAATTGAATTTTTGACATTTTTATTGGACAAAATGCTTGGAGACCAGACTCCAGCTTTTGGGAAGACCGCCCCTAGAGGCCCCGAGAAGGCGATGGCACCCCACTCCAGTACTCTTGCCTGGAAAATCCCATGGACGGAGGAGCCTGCAAAGAGTCGGACACGACTGAGCGACATCACTTTCACTTTTCACTTTCATGCAATGGAGAAGGAAATGGCAACCCACTCCAGTGTTCTTGCCTGGAGAGTCCCAGAGACAGAGGAACCTAGTAAGCTGCCATCTATGGGGTCGCACAGAGTCAGACATGACTGACGCGACTTAGCAGCAGCAGCCCCTAGAGGCCACAGGGCCTGAAGTCCAGGATGAGCCAGAGACCCTATGAGCTTGTGCGTCTGGAGCAATGTAACACCTGTCTTGGATAAGAGGTCCAGGGGCTCAGCAAATTCCTTTATTGCTTTTCACGAGAATTATTATCACTGAAATTACTTATAAAGCTCTTTGTTTATAATAACATCAGCTTACATTAGCCATTCTGAAGGGAAATATAAAAGGAGAAAATTGCACATCCCCGGGGAGTGGTAGGTGTTGGAGAAAAACCCAAGGAGGCAAAAACAGGAAAACACACACACACACACAACAAACAAGCAGAACCGACCAAAAAGCCATCTCAAACCACCTGGAGGCTTCTACTCAGGACCTTCTTTTGGCTCCAAATTTACATTGTAGAGGGGCTTCCCAGATAGAAAGTGAAGTCACTCAGTCGTGTCGGACTCTTTGTGACCCCATGGACTGTAGCCCACCAGGCTTCTCCATCCATGGAATTTTCTAGGCAGGAGTACTGGAGTGGGTTGCCATTTTCTTTTCCAGTTGGTAAAGAAGCCACCTGCAGTGCAGGAGACCCCGGTTCGATTCCTGGGTTGGGAAGATCCCCTGGAGAAGGGAAAGGCTCCCCACTCCAGTATTCTGGCTTGGAGAATTCCATGGACTATATAGTCCATGGGGTCGCAGAGTCGGACATGACTGAGCGACTTTCACCTCACTTACATTGTAGGTGATTGTGTCCCAAGATAATGAATTCTGTGAGCCACAGACTTTACTAGGTCATGCCCTTCTGGATGGAGCAAATTTAAATACTATTATTTTTTATTCACTTATTCTAAAACACTTCTAAGCACCTAATGTGTGCCAGGCAAGGCACTGAATATATTTTAGAAAAGATTTATGTCCAACTTTAAGAATTTATTACTTTTCTTTTTAATAGCTGCAGGTGGCAGCACCACTTAACCATACATTGTATGCCATCCACCTGCTTTTAAAATTCAGTTTGATAACACATAGGAGATTATGATACAGGGCCAATTGTCATCACAGAATTAAACCTCTTTGCCTCCAGGGTACAATGAAGCTTTCTTTGAAGTCTGAATGCCTCTCAAGCTTTATTAACAAAAGAAAAATAACTAATTACATAAGCCTCAAATAACAAAAACTTAATTTCACATTACAGGCAACTAACAGGCAGTATAAACAATGAGCTATGTCAGACAATAAAAAGGAATAGAATAGAGAGATTTTTGCTATAATTTTAATACATGATGGATTGCAAATCACTACTGAAATTTCTGGGCTTTTAAAAGTTACTTCTATGTTTTGGTTTGATTGATACTTTTATTTTTAACATAATTTAATCACTGCCTTTTTTTTTTTAAGTTTCCAAGATACCCATAACCGTCTGACAATCAAATTATTACTGTATCTAGGATCATGAGTTATGTAATATTGCACATCATGTGAAAGTAAGTTTCTTCACAAAAGTCTCTCAAGGCCTTGGAGAGAACTGATTTGGAAACGAAGGCCACAGAGTTTCAGAGCAAAGAGAAGAAACAGATAAACTGACCAGTGTAAGGGGACTTACTGTTTGGATGTTCAAACGCAGAATCCCTCAACGGCATTAGGCTTGTTCATTGGCTATGCCATTGATACTGCCAATGAACAAGCCCCTTGCCCAGGAAACACTTGTTCAGCCGCCCTTATCTTTCTCTCTCTCTCAGCCATTCACCCAATTCATTAAAGCCTGTTTCTCCCAGGTGCGTGCTGAAGAGTTTCATTGTTCTGCCTATGGTACTTGTTGGCTCACAGACCTCTTTCACAATTTTCCTGCGTTTCTGAAGGCTCCTTGAGTACCAGTTCTGACCAGCCCATTTGCAGCTAGTGCTTTAATAAAGGGGTCTTGAATAAACGGGGGAGACAGGGTAATGCGAAGAGTTGGGGCGGGGGAGGCCAGACTCCCCCCGATGCTTGCGTTCTTTGAAAGAGCCAGCAGGGGGTAGCAACACCTCGGCTCTGCCGTGTGAGGACCGGAACAATGGGCGCCCCCCACCCAACCCCATCCCGGGTTTGAGAGGCGGCGACGGGTGGGCACGAACATTGTTTCCTCACGGTGCCCCCCTCGGTTCCTCAACGTTTCCAGGCACCCGCAGCGAGGACCTCCCGCCGCCTCTCACTGCGTGGGGAGGCTCTCTCCAGGGAGCGGACCAGGGAGGAGGCGCCCAGAGGTGCAGCGACTTGCCCCGGCCGTGTAAGCGCCTGGCAGTGACCTCAGGACCTCCCCTTCCAGACCCAGGCTTCCCTGCCCTGGGGGGAGGATGGAGGGAGGGGGAGTGGGGTCAGAAGCCCCAACGCCGAGCAAGATCCGGGGTCACCGGCGCCCAGAAGAAGGCTCAATCAGAGGCACTGTCAACCCTGCCTGCCGATCCAGCGCTCCCCACCCCGCGCCCGCCCCCGCACCCTCCAGATTCAGTTTGTCTTTCCCTCCACCCACTTTCTTCTCTTTTTCTCAGCTCACGCCCACCTTAATTCAAATCTGAGTGGGAACTAAAACAGTGGGTTCAGTTCCTAGAGTTGAAGCAGAAAAGCAGGGGAGGCGAGGGGGCGCGGGGGCCCCTGCCCTGGGTTCCAACCGCGTTGCTCTCCGGCTGCCGGAGCCCGCACGCCAGCCCCGGGGTCTTAGCACCCAGCTCCCGGCCGCCTGCCCCAGGCCCGGCCGGTTTTCATCCTCCGCGCCCACGTCCACCGGCCGGGCGCACAGGCGGGCCCCGGGCGAGCCCCGCGCCGCCACCCCGCTCTCCCCCGCGCGCCCGGGACGTGCACTCGCTGCCGAGGCCCGGGAGGGCGGGCTGGGCGCCCCGGAAGAGGGGAGAGGGAAGGCGGCCGGAGGGGCCGCAGAGGGGCGGGCCGGGCTGGGAGGGACGCGGAGGGGGCGGGCCGGGCTGCGCTCGCTCCAGCCGCCGCTCGGGCGCAGAGCAGCGGGCGGCGAGCCCCGCGACCCAGCGCGGCGACGACGAGCGCGACGCGGGCCCCGCACCATCCCCGGCGCCCCGCCTCCGGAGCAGCCCCTGCCGCCGGCCGCCGCCCCCCTGGCCGCCTCGCAGCCCTGAGACCCTCGGCGCCGTGTGGACCCTGGCCGCCGAGAGGGGTGGGGGTCCCCGCGCCCGAGCGGAGACCCGGAAGGCGCCGGGCGAGCGCCCAGAGCCGCGGCTCCAGTGCGGGGCCTCGGGGAGGGCGCAGATCTGCGGAGCCTGCGGCCGGCGCGAAGGTGAGCCTGGGGGTCGCAGGCGGCGTTGGGGGGCGGGGGCCGGCGTGCCGGGGGACAGGGATGCAGAAGTCGAGGGCCCCTCCTGACAGGGCCTCTGCAGATCCCGGGGTCCTCCTGGGGGAGCGCTGAGTATCCCCCACCCCACGCGAGAGCGAGGTTTGTGATGGGTGCGTAACTGGCCCACCTGGCTCCCACCCCCACCCCCCAGCCGTAGTGACACCCCCATAACCCTGCTGCTGCTGTCCCCCACTGTGTTTCCGGAGACAGTTGGATGGTTCTGACATCGGGGGTCCTGAGCTAGGGGTCCCGGAGGAGGCGGCTCCCAGCCTTCTGAAGAGGCTTGCCCACCCCTCTGACTCCGATGGCATCTCTCCAATCCCAGTGGAGCTGGGAGGAGCGAGGAGGTTGAATGCGCACCTGCCCCCAGCTCCCCGCAGCCTATCCTGCCCCCACCCCCACCCCCCTCACCACCCAGGAGCCCTGGAGTGGAGGGAAGGCTGGGTTCCTGCTCCCCAGTTCTGAACCCCAACTTGCAACCAAAGTCACTGCTCACTGCTCCGTGGACTCCACCCCCTCGCTTTACCTCTGGGTGCGTGGCCCTGCCTGCCCAGCACCCGCACCCACCAATCTTGGCTGTCTGGCACCCTCTCTCCTCCCATCCCTGGGGGAGCTGGCAGGGGCCCAGCCTAGCTAATGTTGTAATGTCCCTGGCAGTGCCCAGGGAGAGAAGCGGCTGGGCCTGTTGCCAATCAGTTAACCCCGGGCCCTGCGCCCGCCTGGGCAACTTGACTCAGGCGCTAGAAAGGGGAGATGCTGGTTCGGTGGGAAAGGAGCCGTGGGGACGTGGGCAGTGCAGGGAAACTGCCCAAGTCATGGGAGCTGGGGTGCTCAGATTTGCCAGGTGCTGTTCAGAAGGGCGGCTGGGCTTATTCAGGGCAGTGCACATTTTTGGTGCAGGAAGATCAGATGAGGGCTCCTATGTACCCACCCAGTGGCCTGGGGAAGAGGACTCCTTCAGAGTCTATTAGTTCACACGGGCACAAGAAGATGGCCAGCACCGGCCGCTCTCATCAGAGCGCAGGGGAGCAACAGGCAGTGATGGGCTGAGTGTGGGAAGGGCAGGACCACCCCTCCTTCGAGCAGCATCAGCTGCCCTCCCAGCTGATCACTGTCTCCAGATCTTGGCCCTGGGCCGTGGGCCCTGGCACACTCCTGGCCCTGGGCCAAGAGCACACTCCCCACTAGGTGGAAATGGGATGCTGAGGTCTGGGGGGGCTTTGAGCCTGAGGTTTCTCTTTCTCCGCACTCCCCTTTTACCTTCCTCTCCTAGTCCAGGTGTTTCCACAGAAGCAGCTTCTGGGACAGGACACAGTTGAGACCCTGACTAGGGGCGGAGCAGGGACAGACCCGGGGTGAGAGGGTAGGGCTCACGGGTGTCTACCACCGGCAGGAGGACCACTTGGGATCCGCAGGGATGTGCCTGCTGTCACACAGACACACACACAGACAGACACACACACACATACACACCCAGCACGTACTCTCCTGCTCCACACTTGGGATCTGCAGGGATGTGCCTGCTGACACACACACTCACACCCAGCACATACTCCTGCTCCACACCCATCTCACCTCATATACACTCCATTACACACTCTCACACTTGCGCTCACAGGCACTGGTCCTGGCACTCATGGGCTTTCTTCCACCATCTTCCACTTACTCATCTCTCCTGCCTATGTACCAATGGCCCCAACACCCTCCTTCATGTCCTTTTCCCGGGGCCATACGTGTCCCCCACCCCACCCCACATGGTACAAGCCCAAGCCGCTCATTCTAAGTGGCTGTCTGGCTAGACCCAGACACTGCCTGCATCTTAAAACCTCCCCCAGCTCCACAGCCAGCCAGGGAGTGGGAGGCACATTTCTTTGCATCTACGTGCTCTGGGGGACATTCTCTGGGGCTGCAGGCCTCCGGGGACCCAGCACTGTCCTCTGCTAGGTAATCCATGCATCGGCTTCTCCGGCCCCGGGCAGCAGGGCCTAGAGGCACCGGAGGAAAGCCACCTCCTCACTGTGGGCTCTAGATGTCTCCTTAAAGGCCACCGGGATCCTTTTCAAGGCGGGTGGCCGGAGCTCGGAGAGACAGCTACAGAGCCCATATCCAAGGTAGAGATTTAAGGGCAGAGGCTGCAGCAGTAAGCTGAGCAAGGATTATACTGGAATTTCCTGGGCGTTTAACAGCTGCAGAACAGGACAGAGGACAGGGCCCGTGGTGCTGACCCCTCCCACGCCGGCCCTGCAGCTAACAGGTGTGCGGACCAGCTCAGCAACCGCAGCAGACACACCAGCCACTTAAAACCATTGGCCTCTTTGCCCTCCTGACCTCGTCTCACCCTGCTGGCAGGCAGGCTGCTCTGCCTTCCTGGGTTCACTGTTCCATGATGCCCCCTGTGTGTTCTGAGCCTCTCTTTCTCTTTGAAGTTGCAGGCCTTGACATCACTGAGACATCGATGATGTCATCAGTGCTTGACATCATTGACAAACATGGCATTATCATGGGACAATTTCAATTTCTTGGGAGAGAAGCTTAAAGGGATAAAAGTTATTTTGCTTTTATTGTTGACATTCTTTCACTCATTTGTTCCCAGATCCTACTGCCTCTCTAGATCTGCTTTTACCAAATATCTGAAAATTTCTAGATATTTTGCAACCTGAATGGCAAAGTGGGGAGATAAATTGTAAAGATGTTATACTAATCGAGGTTTTATAAATATTTTCCTTTTTTGTTTAGATTTTAACTGTGAGATTTTGCTTTAATTATAGAAATAAGATATGCTCATTGTAACAAGAAAAACAATTCAAGTATGTATAAGAGACAGTTCATAAGAGCCCCCCAGCCTCCATCCTCTTTTTCTACCTCCTACAGTAACCAGTTTTAATGGCCCGATATATCTTTTGCCATACCTTCCTCCAAGCTCACTGGGCTTATATACTTAATTTTTACAAATTTGCTTTATGAATCCAGGTGCATAAATTATATTTAAGTCAGCTTGGATCATTCATAAATTTTTACATTTAGCATTTTAATGTGAGCACAGTTAACTTTTTAAATTCTTACAGGTTTACTCATGTATTTTTAAATCTTTCATTTTTATAGAAAACAACTTGTAAGCTATGATTTATAAGCTAAGACTCTACACATCTTTAATCTTTGCCAGTTTGTGAAAACAAAATACAATCCCGATGTTATGAAACTGCCATCTTTTTTGTAAACTAAAAAAATGTAGCAAGCTTGTGGCTGTAGTGTTCCTACTGTATCCAAAAGATATAAAATGGTATAACCAGAAAAGGAGCTGAGACCAAAAAAAAAAAAAAGATTTGATCATGGGATGCAATTTTTATCATAAGAAACTTTGTCTAATCAGTCTCATTTTCTGAGCTATCATTTTACATCCACATTTCTGCTGCTCCTGGTGTTTTTATTTTTAAAGCCAGTACACATCTGAAATGTGAATGTTTTCCTTATGGAGATAAGTCTTCTGCTTTTTCAGAGGTTAGAGGATTTCTAAACCCTGACTGATTCCTCTCCTGAGCTGGAGAAGACAGAGAAATCTCAAACAGGTTGAAGGGAAGAGAATGAGGGGCCTGACCTTACGGGGGCCTGTCTCCCTCTGTGTGGCAGCCCGGATGTGATCGGCTGCTCCCAAGGCACCCTCCTGGACCAAATGCTGAAAGATGTCCTAGTCCTCAGCCATTGAAGTCACCTTTGAACATCAAGTTCTAAGTCCTGCCCGTTTTGTATTCCAGGCATGTGATGGAGCTGCATGTTCTTGTCACTTACATTTCTGCCTTTGAATCTTGTTTCAAAAGAATCTGCAGTGGCAGGAATTAGTTGACAGCAGTTTCTCCATATCTTGATAATGTTACCTCTATCCTTATTTTTATCCTTTCCATAGAGATACACTTAGTTTTTTTATACATTAAAAAATAAAAGACTTGGATTTATCTGGTTGGTTGGATACATTAGAGTCAACCTAACTTCCGAGTCTCACTCAGCAACAGTTTTTTTCTGAAGAAACTTATTTATAACCATCTGTCTTCTGGATCCGAATCTAAAAGAGGTCCTCATCAAACAGCAAAAGTACACTTCTGGGTACTTGAAAGTACTCAACCATTTCTTTTTAATGAATACCTTTGTTCTTTGTAACATTTCAAAAAATTACTTGCGGCAATCTACATGTGATGTCCCCACTTCATTGTTTTTTTTCCTGATTCCTCTTGACATTAGAAACTGAGTGGCTTTAGCTTGTTTTATAATTGCTTCTGTTCTTTTCTGGATCTTCTGGAGAGAGGCCAGCTTCATGTTGTCATCTAGATGCATACTAAAGCTATGCAGACACCCTCGTGTAGCCACAAGCAGTGTTATTGTGTTGTGGGTCATCAAAGCAAATGCTTGGCCATTCATCTTCTGGGATGTTCCATACTTCACAGCTGATGTGATTGGCAGTGTGCATCTTTTTCTCTCCTGTTTCACTGTCTCTCCAAAAATTCCCTGGGACATATCCAAAGTGTTCATTATTCCTTCTCCATGATGATTTGTCTAGTTATAAGTTTAAGAAGACACAGTCTTACAGTTTCTTCTTTGTACAGATTCCAGATTCCATCCATGTTCTGACTGAAAGAGGCTATTTTAAAGAATATCTGCTGGCCGAATGGCATAATAGCCTTCACTGTTTAAAGACGTCTTGCTGGCATTTTCAGTTCTTGATAACAGCCTTCCTAAAGATTCTGTGACAGAGAGTGAGACAGAATCTGGTCTGCTCTAGTGTATGAAGCATGTCTTCAAATTAAGCCATTAAGATTGGGGGTGGGGGTGTGTACCCGCAACATGAACTACTTTAGGACATTTCTTAAGCAGCCATTGTATTTTTTCAATTCTTTTTTTTGTGTGCAAAATTGCCATTTATTAGTTTTATATTTGGATTTATGTAAGAGGACTGAAATGCAGAAAGTATCAACATTTAAACAGTCATTGTTGATGGGACTATGCTTTTTACTTTACCATCTCCTGGTTCTTCTTTGAAACGTTAATATAATCTGTGAATGATTTTTGTAGCATTTGGGACAGTATTTGCAAAGAACTTCTGCTTCTTAGTAATAATCTGCTATATGAAAATGCTTCTTCCCACCCTCCCCCCCAGCTTTAAGAAAGTGAAGTCACTCAGTCGTGTCTGACTCTTTGCGACCCCATGGACTGTAGCCCACCAGGCTCCTTCATCCATGGAATCTTCTAGGCAAGAGTACTGGAGTGGGTTGCCATTTCCTTCTCCAGGGGATCTTTCCGACCCAGGGATCGAACCCAGGTCTCCTGCACTGCAGGCAGACGCTTTACCATCTGAGCCATACTGAGATACAATTGACATATAATATTGTGTAAGTTCAAGGTATACAAGGTGGAAATTTCCAGATGCTCCTTACTTGTCTCCATATGCCATAAACTGAACTCTTTATTTCTCATATGGTATTCTAGAGGCCTGAAAGGTAAATTTTAGTGGCCACTTGGCAGACATCCACTCATGTCAGGCCATGCAGATGCACAAATGGTGTCTTTTCATGAAAACCACCTGGAGATAATGCTGAAGGCTTCAGCCTACAGCATAGCCAGCATTAACTGAAAAAAAGGACTGGTAGGAATCAAATCATGATTTTCACATTTGTCAAAGTAAAATGTCATTTAATAGTTTGGTCTTAGCTTCATTGTGAAATGTGTAATTTTTTAGTTCCAACTTCCAATTGGCTTTTATTTTTACTTTCAATCTTTTGAGTCTTTTGAGCAATGTGCCTCTTGTTTTCTTCTCAATAGAAATCAATGGCCTCTAGTTCTCTTGTCCATGCAACTCACAGGCTTTTGAGACTCAGTCGCAAGGAGAGAGATAGCTCGCCTTAGACCAACTGACCTTAGACCAACGAGCAAAGAAAGGTCTGAGCCTGTTTTCCTTCACCGTGACCCTGGAGGCAGCCACGGCTCTTGGTCCTGTGTTTTGAGCTGCAGTGTTGTGCTTCTAAAGGCTGGAGACTGTTTTATATAAAAACATAGCTTATCACATAGTCCTGAGAAACCATTTTGAGGGCATGAACACTAGTTTAATTCATTTTACTAAATAGTTATTATTTTTAGATAGTCATAGGGCTTCCCCGGTGGCTCAGATGGTAAAGAATCTCTGTGCAATGCAGGAGACCCGGGTTCGATCTCTGGGTCAGGGAAGATGCCGTGGAGAAGGGAATGGCAACCTACTCCAGCATTCTTGCCTGGAGAATTCCATGGGCAGAGGAGCCTGGCGGACTATAGTCCACAGGGTCGCAAAGAGTCAGACTCTACTGAGAAACTAACACTTCTACTTTTCACTAAACAATTATTATTTACAGATTTAAAATTTTGATGATTTCACTGAAAAATAATATACATGCAAGATTTTAATCATTAATAGTTTTATCTTAATCAATTTATTTATGGCCATTTCCTTTGGCATGTGTGATCTTAGTTCCCCCACCAGGGATCAAACCCACACCCCCTGCATTGGGAACAAGGAATCTTAACCACTGGACTGCCAGGGAAGTCCTAAGATTTTCAACTGAAAAAAACTAAAGGTTTATATAGCAACTTCCCATTAGCTATCTGTTTTACATATGGTAATATATATGCTTCAGTGCTCCTCTCTCAATTCCCCCCACCCTCTCCTCACCCCGCTATGTCCAAAGTCTGTTCTCTATGTTTGCATCTCTATTCCTGCCCAGCAAATAGGTTCATCAGTACCATCTTTGGACATGGTACTCTGTGACAAGCTAGAGGGGTGGGATGGGGCGGTTTCTAGAGGGAGAGTACATGTGTATACTTATGGCTGATTCATTCAGGCAGAAATCAACACAATATTGTAAAGGAATTATCCTCCAATTAAAAATAAATTTCTAAAAACTTAAGAAGGACAAGAAAAAAAGAAATAAAGAGGATATGAGAGTAAATGTTTCTTGCATTATTCCTCATGCTTTCCCTCTCCCTTTCTTCCCAGATTTTGTCTACCTTTCTTTAAGATCCTTACATACATGTATGTATGCTAAGTCACTTCAGTCTTGTCCAACTCTTTGTGACCCCAAGGACCATAGCCCACTCAGCTCCTCTGTCCATTTGATTCTGTAGGCAAGAATACTGGAGTGGGTTGCCGTGCCCTCCTCCAGGGGATCTTCCCAACCCAGGGACTGAATCTGCATCTCTTTTGTCTCCTGTATTAGCAGACAGGTTCTTTACCACTAGTGCCACCTGGGAAACCCCTTTACAAACCTATGTATTATATATTTAAGTTACCAGTCAGGAGGATACTGTATATGACTCTGCAATGGACTGTGTACTTTCACTTGGACATTATTTCCATATTAATACATAAACACTAGCCCTTATTCCTTTTGAAGGCTGTGCCATAATTTTTTAGTCATCTTTCTATTGATGAACAGTTACTTTGGCGTATTTTCCCTTACCAATGATGATGCAATAAATATTCTCATTCAAACATCTGTGCAAAGGGATCCAGCTATAGATACCTGAAGGACAAATTCTTAGACATGAAGCTGCTAGGTAGACATCACCAATGGTCCTTCTAAGAGGATACACCAACTCGAACCCATAAGAGCATACACCAACTCGAACCCACAGTGAATACAAGAGAGCCTATTTCTCATACCTTCTCCAACTCAGGCATTGTTAATTTCACAAACCAGATGACATGCCTCCCTTTCATTGTGAGTAAGCTAGGGAGCATCTTTATATATATATAAGGGCATACATTTATTTTTCTGTAAGCCAGAGAAAAAATGTACCGCTTGTAGAGAGAGGACCTACATAGCTCCGTCCCTTCTCTATCCTGGCTGCTTTAACAGGCAGAATCTTTCTGCCTTTGTTCATTTTCGTGTCTGCTCTCGCACCCTCCCTCCCTTCATACCCCACAGCTCTCCTTCTGCAGTCCCTCTCGCTTCGCTGCCTCTCTGAAATGTCCTAGAATGTCCAAGTCTGATGGGGGCTGGGAGGTGTTGGGGAGAGGGGACCGCATGTCCCCCCAGGGAAGGAGTAGCTTGTAACTCCCCTGCTTTTAATGAGAAGCATCTTCTGACTTTCTATACAGGGTGGCCTTAGGAGGAAGGGAGGAGAATAAATGAAGAGAAAGAACTTGAATAGCTCCTTCCAGAAGAAAAGGGATACAACTGGCTCAGAGCTACCCTGTGCTCTGAGTTGTTTTGTTGACTAGCTCAGTCATGTCCAACTCTTTCACGACCCCGTGGACTGTAGCCCGCCAGGCTCCTCTGTCCATGGAGATTTCCCAAGCAAGAATACTGGCCTGGGTTGCCATTTCCTTCTCCGGGGGATCTTGCTGACCCAGGAATCAAACCCGCATCTCCTGCCTTGCAGGCAGATTCTTTATCACGGTGCCACCTGGATCAGGGAGGGCCATGAGCAACAGATGCTCAGAGATGGGTCACCTGCACAGTGTAGGAGGTAGGCCGACTGGGCACGTGGTCCCCCAAGATGGTGGACTCAGCACAGGTTGGGAGAGATTCGGCTTCCTGCCGGCCCCACCCGTGGTTGGTGCTGGGGCACTTTGAGAGCTTCAGGGGGAGACCCAGGGCCAGGTTTTGGAGGCTGTACCAACTGTGAAGCAATGCAGTTACTTCTCACTGGTCTCTTCTGTTCCTTTGTATCTAGAAGCAGGCTTGGCTGCAGACTCCAGCCTTGCAAAGCAGCAGCCCCACCTGGGAGCAGGGTGGAGGCAGGGCCATGGTGGGAGCCCTGAAGATGCCTCATGGCTGCTGAGGGGGCTGCCCCGTCAGGGAGCAGAGTGGCGGGCATGGTCGGCAGCCTGTGGGTTCTAGCGCTGGTGTCCTCGGTCCTGGCTCTGGAAGGTAAGCGGAGAGGGGAGATGGAAGAAGCCCCACCTGCCAGTAGAGACCCAGCACATGTGGGAAGTGGGAAAGATGCAGAAAAGAGGGAGACATCAAGAGAGGAAAAGGAACGGGGAAGGTTCCAGAGAAGGGCTCCGAAGAGACAGTGGAGCTCCTATTGGTCAGTTACATGAATCTGGGAGGAAAATTCTCTTTCCGGTGGGTCTGGGGTGGTATTAGCCCTGCCGGCTGCAGGCCTGGCCACTGCGTGTCCCTTCTTGTCTCTGGGCAGAGGTGTTGCTGGACACCAGTGGAGAGACATCTGAGATTGGCTGGCTCACCTACCCACCAGGTGGGGTGAGTATCACTCTTGCATTCTGAGCCTGCCGCCCCACCCCTGCCCCTGCCCCAATCAGGAGCTCGGTGATTGCAAGGAGGAAACCCTCAGTGGAGATGGCTGGGCTAAGAGGTCTGCCCGTCAGAGGAACAGGACTTGCGGGCATCCTCAGCGGCTTTGCATGTGGTTAATTCTAAGATGGGCTGGAAGGGATATGCCCCGCCTCCCTGCCCCATACGGACCCAGAAGCCGCTAACTGAGCTTCTGTGGTCCTCCCTGCAGTGGGACGAAGTGAGCGTTCTGGACGACCAGCGACGCCTGACTCGGACCTTCGAGGCATGCCACGTGGCCGGGGCTGCTCCAGGCCCGGGGCAGGACAACTGGCTGCAGACACACTTTGTGGAGCGGCGAGGCGCCCAGCGGGCGCACATCCGACTGCACTTCTCCGTGCGGGCCTGCTCCAGCCTGGGCGTGGCCGGGGGCACCTGCCGGGAGACCTTCACGCTTTACTACCGCCAGGCTGAGGAGCCCGACGGCCCCGACAGCATCTCCTCCTGGCACCTCAAACGCTGGACCAAGGTGGACACGATTGCGGCGGATGAGAGTTTTCCCGCCTCCTCGGCCTGGGCGGTGGGCCCCCAGCGGACAGGGCAGCGGGCGGGGCTGCAGCTGAATGTCAAGGAGCGGAGCTTCGGGCCCTTGACCCAGCGCGGCTTCTACGTGGCCTTCCAGGACACCGGGGCCTGCCTGGCTCTCGTGGCGGTCAAGCTCTTCTCCTACGCCTGCCCCTCAGTGCTTCGCGCCTTCGCTTCCTTTCCCGAGACGCAGGCCAGCGGGGCCGGGGGAGCCTCCCTGGTGGCGGCCGTGGGCACCTGTGTGGCGCACGCAGAGCCGGAGGAGGATGGAGCGGGGGGCCAGGCAGCGGGCAGCGCCCCCAGGCTGCACTGCAACGGGGAGGGCAAGTGGATGGTTGCCGTCGGGGGCTGCCGCTGCCAGCCGGGGCACCAGCCTGCGCGGGGAGACAAGGCCTGCCAAGGTGAGACCCCGGCTCCCCGCCCCCCTCGCTTCCTTGCACTTGAGATTACTCCTGAACGGGTCCACACTTCATTTTGTCCCCCGCCTCCAAAGGTCAGCAATAAGCTGTTTTAGGAAAAGAGCCTTGTTTTCTCCGGATTTATTTCCTAAAGCAACCAGGCTTGCTTTCATCCACTCATCTGAAACTTCTGGAACCTTCTGGAGAATTCCACAGCCCTTTGCTGGGGCTCCCAGGGCTACAGGCCTGTGAAGGGATGGAGATAAAAGGCTGTCGTGGGATGGGGCCCCTTGTCTGCATTTGCTGTCTAGCTGGGGATGGATCATCCCACAGCCAGGATCATCCTGGGAGGCGTTGGGTACAACTGAACAGGGTATTTCTGCTGTGAGTGCAGGCTGCAGGCAGCCTCTGCAGAGGGAGGTTGTGCCTCGAGCGCCTGGCCTGCCGCAGCCCCCCACCACACAGGACTTTCTCCATCAGTGGAGATGTAATTCCGCCCCCAACAAAATGGCAGAAGTAGTGTCAGGGTCTGCCCGAAGGAGGCGGAGAGGGAAGAGACGGGTGAGGAGGAGAGGCAGATCTTGGGAGGAACGCAGGCCTGGGGGAATGGCTGTGCTGGTGTTGGGGTGGGGGGAGCTCAGGATGGCAGAGTGGACCTGAGGCTGCTCCCCCCTCTGCCCCTCAGCCTGCCCTCGGGGGTCCTACAAAGCCTTGGCTGGGAATGCCCCCTGCTCACCATGCCCTGCCCGCAGCCACGCCCCAGATCCTGCGGCCCCTGTGTGCCCCTGCCTGGAAGGCTTCTTCCGGGCCAGTTCAGACCCCCCAGAAGCCCCCTGCACTGGTGAGTCCCCCACCCACCGCAGGGATGGAGTCGGGAGGCAGTGGGGCCAGGAGAGGG
This sequence comes from Cervus elaphus, assembly GCF_910594005.1. Lineage (NCBI taxonomy): Eukaryota > Metazoa > Chordata > Mammalia > Artiodactyla > Cervidae > Cervus > Cervus elaphus. Next base: position 111,758,133 of record NC_057832.1, read on the forward strand.
TGAGGCTGAGGGCACACGGGGTGGCTGGGTGGCATCTGCAGTGACTGTTTCCTCCTCTGTCCTTGCTTTCCTTGCCTGCCACGTTCCCCTGACTGCTCTGCTCCCGGCCCACCTGCTTCCTCCCTCCACTGTCTCCTTCTTCCTTCACCCATCACCCCACCCCACAACTCCCTACTCCCTGGCCCTTGTCCCCCCCATGTGCGTGGTCTCCCCAGGCCCCCCGTCAGCCCCCCAGGAGCTGTGGTTCGAGGTGCAGGGCTCCACCCTCATGCTGCACTGGCGCCTGCCTCGGGAACTGGGGGGCCGCGGAGACCTACTTTTCAACGTCGTGTGCAAGGAGTGCGGAGGGCCCGGGGGCCAGGGCCCTTGTCGCCGCTGTAGGGATGAGGTGCATTTCGACCCCCGCCAGAGGGGCCTGACTGAGAGCCGTGTGCTCGTCGGGGGGCTGCGGCCACACGTACCCTACATCCTGGAGGTGCAGGCTGTCAATGGGGTGTCAGAGCTCAGCCCCGACCCTCCCCAGGCTGCAGCCATCAATGTAAGCACCAGCCACGCAGGTGAGCCTCGGCCGCCCCTAAGCTTCCAGTCTCCTCCTTAGAACCCCCCCGTGCCCCACTCCTGCTCTCCAGCCCCTGGAAACCCCACTAACATCACCCCCACGCCAGTTCCCTCCGCAGTCCCTGCCATGCACCAGGTGAGTCGCGCCTCCAACAGCATCACCGTGTCCTGGCCGCAGCCTGACCAGACCAACGGGAACATCCTGGACTATCAGCTCCGCTACTATGACCAGGTAGGGAGCAGAGGGCGGCCCTGGTGGGGCTGGTGGGAGGTTCCAGGGGCCCCACAGTGGGGCGAGAGGTGGGGGGACCAGAGGGGTGCCTCAGGGCCCTGTAGCCGGGGAGTGAGGAATGTGGGAGGGGAGGCAGGGGGGATCGGGACCCCACAGCCGGCAGGGAGTGAGTGGCTGTCACCCACCCCCCAGGCAGAAGATGAATCCCACTCCTTCACCCTGACCAGCGAGACCAACACAGCCACCGTGACCAAGTTAAGCCCCGGCCACATCTATGGCTTCCAGGTGCGGGCGCGGACAGCCGCGGGCCATGGCCCCTACGGGGGCAAGGTCTACTTCCAGACGCTGCCTCAAGGTGAGGGGAGGCCTGGGTGGGGTGGGGGCGGCCTGAAGGGATGGTGAGGAGGGGCCCGGGGACCATCCAGACCTTGCACCTTCACCCCGACCTTCCAGACCAAGAGAGTGTCTCCCCTTGATCTTCGGTTCCATGTGGGGAGGGGGTGTGTGAGGGAAGGATGCTCCGGCCTGCGAGATCTTACTCACCTGTGCCCCTGCACGGCTGGTTCTCCAGGTGAGCTGTCCGCTCAGCTTCCTGAGAGGCTCTCCTTGGTGGTTGGGTCCATCCTGGGGGCGCTGGCCTTCCTTCTGCTGGCGGCCATCACCGTGCTGGCTCTAGTCTTCCAGAGGTGAGCCCCTCCCCGCCACGGCCGGGTACCACCCCCCTCCACACAGCCCCAAGTCCTGACAGACCCAGAGTCCCCCAGGGAAGCCCCCACCAGCGCCCTCTACCCCCAGCAGCCCGCAGCCCCTGGGTCTGGCTGGCTGCCGCCCGGGAGCCCCGGCAGGACCTTGGCTTCCGCGGGGTGGACTGGGGAGGGGACAGGCGGGAATGTGCCTGCAGGACTGTGGTTCTGGTCCCCCAGGAAGCGGCGTGGAACCGGCTACATGGAGCAACTGCAGCAATACAGCAGCCCAGGTCGGGGGGTGGGGCTGGGAAGTGGGGGGCGGGGGGACTGGAATCAGAACAGCCTGAGAAGGAAGGATGAAGACCCCAGAGGTGGGGCAGGAGGGGGTGGAGGAATGGGGCAGTGAGTCTGGGGCAGCTGAGTACTGTCCAGGGGTACCCCTAGGCGGGGCCCGGCCCCCAGGGTTGCGGGCAGCTCCTTGGCACCGTCTTTGGGAGTGAGAGAGCAAGCCTGGGGTGTGTGGGCATGTGCCCTCGTCATGGACACCCCCATGCCTGCAGGGCTCGGGGTAAAGTACTACATCGACCCCTCCACCTACGAGGACCCCTGCCAGGCCATCCGAGAATTCGCCCGGGAGGTTGACCCCACGTACATCAAGATTGAGGAGGTCATTGGGGCAGGTACTGTGCGGGGGCAGAGGAGGGCATGGAAGGGGTTTCCAGGAGGGTCCCTTCTGAACAGGGTAGGACACCTCGAGTCCCTCCTGTGGACCCCGCCCCCAGCCTACACCTGTTCCCCCAGGCTCCTTCGGGGAGGTGCGCCGGGGCCGCTTGCAGCCCCGGGGCCGGCGGGAGCAGGCCGTGGCCATCCGGGCCCTGTGGACCGGAGGCGCCGAGAGTTTGCAGATGGCCTTTCTCGGGCAGGCCGCCATGCTGGGCCAGTTTCAGCACCCTAACATCCTGCGGCTGGAGGGCGTGGTCACCAGGAGCCGGCCCTTCATGGTGCTGACGGAACTCATGGAGCTGGGCCCCCTGGACAGCTTCCTGAGGGTCAGTCAGGCTGGTGGTGAGGCGGTGCTGGTGGGGGGAGGCATGGGCTGGGAAAGTGGGCAGTTCTCAGCTGTTCGAGACTCACAGCCCCATCCCTCTGCTCCCTCCTGCTGCTGCCTCTGGGGTCTTCAGCCTTCATTTTCAGGCCGTTCTGATTCCATATAGCCCTTGCCCTTGGGTGCCAGTGTGTCTGTGTGCTGAGTCCAGATTCCTGCCCCCGCTTTTGCTGACCTGTCCCCCCTCCACCGGCCCCCAGCAGCGGGAGGGCCAGTTCAGCAGCCTGCAGCTGGTGGCCATGCAGCGGGGCGTGGCCGCTGCCATGCAGTACCTGTCCAGCTTCGCCTTCGTGCACCGCGCGCTCTCCGCCCACAGCGTGCTGGTTAACAGCCACCTGGTTTGCAAAGTGGCTCGTCTCGGCCACAGCCCTCAGGTGAGAGCGAAGCCTTGGGGGCCCGGCCTCCCTCGGGGGGGCGGGGTTGCTGGAGGCCAAGCTGGGACCAGGGGCGGTGGATGCCTCAGGTGGCATACCTTAGAGTCTGAAGAGGCGGAGCTCACCCGTGTGATGGAGCAAACCCCAGGCGAGGGGGCACAGCGGGACATCAGGGATGGACTAAGGACACTGAGGAAGGAAGGGGAGTCCTCCTAGAGCCACCCCTTGCCCTTCCCTAATGCTGACCAGTGTCAGAGCCCCTGGGTGCAAATCCACACACCACCCTCAAGCTCTGTGACTTTGCACAAGTTTGTACTTCTCTACGTCTCAGCCTCTGTACCTGCAAAATGGAGATAATGCCGTCGCTAATACAGGGTCATTATGGAATTAAACGAGATGCTTGCTGTGAAACACTTGATACACATCTGAGCACGTAGTAGTTGATCAGTAACTAGGACCATGGCTCTGATTATTGCTATTACTTTCAACCCCACCCCTCAGGGCCCAAGTTGTATGCTTCGCTGGGCGGCCCCAGAGGTCATCGCACACGGGAAACATACAACATCTAGTGATGTCTGGAGCTTTGGGATAGTGATGTGGGAAGTGATGAGTTATGGAGAGCGGCCCTACTGGGACATGAGTGACCAGGAGGTGAGCTCATGACCTGGAACCCCTGTCCGTCCAACCCACCAGCCTCACAGACTCAAACATTCTAAGCCGTCCATCCCGGAATACATTCACATTCTAAGATCTCACGGGTCTCATTTTCCATGTTTAAGTTCCTTTCCAACCTCATGCTTACCTAACGATACCTTCCTTTCCACTAGCAATAGCCTCTAAGCACCATCTTCTTCCTCTCGTCCCCAGGTGCTCAATGCAATAGAGCAGGAATTCCGGCTGCCCCCACCTCCAGGCTGTCCTCCTGGACTGCACCTGCTTATGCTGGACACTTGGCAGAAGGATCGTACCCAGCGACCTCACTTTGACCAGCTGGTGGCCGCATTTGACAAGATGATCCGCAAGCCAGACACTCTGCAGGCTGGCGGGAGCCCCGGGGACAGGTCTGGAGCTTTGGCATTAGAGCCCGGGAGAGCCGGGGAGGGTTGATGCAGACCCATAAAGGAAACTGAGGGGAGGGGACAAGGACGAAGAGGAGACTGACCTGCCTGCCCCTCCCTCCCAGACCCTCCCAGGCCCTGCTGAATCCCGTGGCCCTGGACTTTCCGTCTCTGGACTCCCCGCAGGCCTGGCTCTCGGCCATCGGCCTGGAGTGCTACCGGGACAACTTTTCCCAGTCTGGCCTCTGCACCTTCGGTGACGTGGCCCAGCTCAGCCTGGAGTAAGCCGGAGGGGTCGGGGAGGGGAGCCTCGGCCCAGGGCCAGGGGTGGGGCCCGGGGTCTCAAAGACACGGGCCCCGAATTTTTTTCCCTTCCGTCCCCCTCCCTAGAGACCTGCCCGCCCTGGGGGTCACCCTGGCTGGCCACCAGAAGAAGCTGTTACACCACATTCAGCTCCTGCAGCAGCACTTGAGGCCGCCGGGCCCCGTGGAGGTCTGAGGTCTGGGCGGGAAGCTACGACGTGAGGATGCCTGTAACCAAGTCCTGGATGAGGGTCCCAGGGGGGCCAAGGGAGATATGAACCCGGCTCCACGCCTGCCAGCCACACACTAAACCCAACCCTTGGGACACCTCCCTCCCTGGTCCTCCCCTGCCTTCCCCACATTAAAGGGAAAGAAGGGATTTTGCACGTCGGAGTAGTGGTGAGGCCCTGTGGTCTGCATGGAAGGGGCGGGAGACCCCACCACAGAGAAGGCTGTAGGAGGAGAGGAGGAGTGAACGGAAAGTGGCTTTATTGGAAGGTGGGAGGCGGTGTCACACCCCATCCCCTCCCAGCGGTACCCATCTGCTCGGCACACCTCCCCAAACCTCTGTGGCTGTCTGCGGCTGTGACCCTAGATGGAGGCTGGTGCCCGAGGTGGCACCCCAGCCTTTTGTAAAGTGCTTTGTTCAGACAGGGCAGTAAGGCCGGGGAGGGCGAAGCTGGGTGCCTATTCGCGCTGGGCCCTGTGCTTGGGGCGAGGCGTGAGCCTGCTTCTCGGTTTCCCTGTATCCTGTTCTACGCCCCAGCCCTGACCTGGCAGGCGAGAGACCTGGACTTTGGTGGGAGGCTGGAGGAGGGAGGCGGGAGGTGAGCTCAGATCTGGTACTCCCAGCCCTCCCCGTCCTCCAGAGCCTTGTTGACCACCCCCCACAGCTCTGACTTCAGGGTCCCTTGCCGTAGCCTCTCCCAGTTGATGCTGCTGCGGGAGGTACTTCGAGACACCGAGGGGGTAGGAAGCGACAGGCAGGGGCCCAAGGGGCCGCCCAGCCACAGTCTTTCCATGTCGTCCTCCAAGCCTGGGTGGCTGAAGGCCTGGGCGTAGCGCCGGACACGCTGCTGGTTGATATCCTGTTTCTCTTCCACCCTGTTGGGGGAGGGGGGGTACGGAGGAGGTGATGGAATGGCTGACCTTGGACCAGCCCTCATCTCTGGGCCCCATCCAGCCCTCCTGCAGGTGGTCTTTCTCCTTGTCTGCAGCCTGAGTGGGCACAGTGGATGCCAGGCTTTGGGAAGCAACAGAGAGCCGGGTCCAGGGACAACGTGGATGCTTTCAGGGCCCCTCCGGCTCCTGGCACGTTCCCTTTCCCCAGTGAGACTAGAAGCCCAGGGAGTGCACAGGCCTGCCAGCCCGCCTGCCAACCCATGCTGTCACTCACCGTAGGAACCAGCGGTCCCCCAGCCCGAACTTGCGCCCACAGATCCCTGAGCGAGGCCACAGGCAACGCGGCAGCTTCTTCTCTAGCATCACAGTGGTGGCTACAACCTATGGGGGCGGGGGGGGGGTGGGTGGCAGAAGAGGATGAAACCAGAGATGGGGTGCAGACCACCGGGAGAGTGGAGAGGACTCTGGGCAGAGGGACCACAGTGTAGCAACAGCTGGGAAACATGGTTTCCCAGAGGGGAGCACACCCCAGAGCAGAGGTTGGTGGCATCAGCTTCGTCACCCATTTTCTGCAGGACAGAGTGATGGGCCTTGAGCCCCACGATGCTTCACCCAGTGACCTGACATCCAGGCCAGGCCAGTCCTGCGGGAGGTGGGGAGACCTCGCTCTAAGGATCAGGAAGGTGGGCAGAGCAAAGAGCAAGGGTCCTTGGGGCTATGGAATATTTCAACCCTGCAGATGTAAAGGCTACTTAGAAACACAAACATCCTACGGAGAAATTTCCTACCAATACATTTGCATTGGAAAAATATTTTCATGAGCAAACCCTATGTCGCCAGCTTAGGGTTTTTTTTAACTCCACTTTCTACACAACACAGTTAAATGCCATCCAGTTGGAGGGATTTCCCATTTACATTGCTGAAATTATTTTTGTTGAGATAAATTCTTTTGTAAGTACATTTTTAAATGATGATTTGATCCAGTTAATTCGTGCTTTTGGCCCCATCACAATTATCTGACTGAAGATAGTTTCTGTGACTATAGGGAGTTTGTGTGGCATTATTTTTAACACGTCCAGTTTTTCTGGGTCAAATTTTGCAGATTTAAATATTGCCCAAAAGTTGATACTTCAGTTTTTATTTAGTAACAACATTTCATGAATGCAGTTGTAGCTACTGTGTGTGTGTGTGTGTGTGCTAAGTCGGTTTGGTCATGTCTTACTCTTTGCGACCCCGTGGACTATATAGCCCTTCAGGCTCTTTTGTCCATGGGATGCTCCAGGAAAGAATACTGGAGTGGGTTGCATTCCCTCCTCCAGGGGATCTTCCTGACCCAGAGACCCAACCCGCATCTCTTAAGTCTCCTGCATTGGCAGTCAGGTTCTTTACCACTAGCACCACCTGGGAAGCCCACTGTAGCTACTCCTGAGCTTCATTTCTTACTGATGATTCTAGAAAAGACAGATTTTACTTTTTTGAGAAAACAGGAATTCTTTTCACCTCTTCCAGGATTTCTTGATTGTATCGCTGATCCAGTTCTGTACACTTTGCGTCAATTTTGCCTGTGCAATAACCCTCCAGATATACTGGGGCAGGGAGGGGCGGTGGGCGGTGAAATATCCTGAGTTTGGCCTGGCCCTTGGCAGGAAGAGAATGACTTGCACTAACTCTGCCAGCCACCAGGGGGCGCTCACCTGGGCCCTCCAGAGCTCATCCCGCTCGTGGGCTACACGCCAGTGAGTGTCGCCCATCATAGCGATGAGGAGGTTGAGCATCAGCAGAGCGGCGATGATGGCGAAGGCAGCGTAGGTGATGCTGTACATGAAGGGCAGATCCACGTCGTAGTTGGCGGGGCCGTCGATGATGGTGAGGAACAGCTCAAAGGTGCTGAAGAGCGCCATGGGGTAATTGTAGAAATGGCCCAGCTCATTGGGGTCCTCTGTCTGGAAGATGATAAAGAAGGCTGCTCTCACCCAAGAGGGTGAGAGTTCCATGTGATTAAACCGTAGCCCGCTCTCTGCTGCCCACCTCAGTCCTGTCTGCTTCCTCTCCAGTGTCACCATCCCAGCCCTCCAGCACTCCGTCCTGTGGGTTCTTCCTGTGGGTTCTTACGTTCCCCTCTTTTCCATATGACTCACCCTCCTGATCCCAAGAGCCATCTCTCCGCCTTAACACATCCCATCCTCAGACACTGTGGCCTTCTCCTGCCTCTGCCTTCCCTCCTGCCCCTTTCTCCCCCCAGGTTTATCCAGAGGCATCCTGTGCTTTCTGGTTTCCTCCAGCCCAGGGCCCCTAGCTCAGATGATTTACCCGAGGCAAAGCCCAGGATGACCACGGCCATCAGCCAGCAGAATCTCATCAGATCGCCAAAAATCATCTAGAGGGAAGGAAGAGAAGGGAGGCCAGCTCCACACCAGGCCTATGAGCGATCTCCCCTTACAGCCTCTAAGAGGTCTAGCCCTGAGAAGTCCAAGAGCTCCGCCTTCTAGCATAGGGGCTGGCCAGCTATGGCCTGCTGGCCAAATCTACTGGATCGATTTCGGTGTGGCCCTTGAGTGAGAATTTTATACTTTTTAGATGATTGAAAAAAAAATTTAAAGGGGGAAGAGAAGAAAATCAAAGAGATTATATACATGTTGGCTCTGCAAGCCTGGTGGGGAAGATTCTCTGGAGAGGGAAATGGCAACCCACTCCAATGTTCTTGCCTGGGAAATCCCATGGACAGAGGAGCCTGGCAGGCTACAGTCCATGGGGTTGTAAAGAGTCGGACATGACTTACAGACTAAACCACCACTGCAAGCCTGAGATCTCTCTGATCTGATGCTTTTCAGAAATGTTTGCAGACCCTGCTCTAGGACCTTTCTCTAGAAAGTCTGGGAGGAGGCACCGACCTTCTGGATCATGATGGTGAAGGGGCCCAGCATCTGGAATCCTCGTGCAAAGTACATGACGTTGCACCAGCCCAGCACCAGGGCGAAGGACATGGGTACCACCTCCCCGTTGGTGTTGGTGAGCCGCATCACCATGGTCACCAGAACAATGCAGGCATAGGTGATGCTGGGGGGAGAGTGGGGAGGGGGCTGTGAGAGGGAGACTGGGCTGGTCCTGAGGATCCAAGAGTGAGGGGGTGATGGAAGTGCTACCCACACACTCAGCTTCAAGCTCCATACACAGGGTCACACACACATCACAGTGAGGCCTTTGGAGCTGGGGTTCTCCAGAGGCCAGGGGTCCAGGGAGTTAAACTGGAGCCTTAGTGAGGAAAGGGGTGGAGGGTGAGAGGAAAAGAGACTCACAAGAGGATGTGGAATGGTCCTCCAAGGATGGTCTGTCCGAAGAAGCGACTGAGTCCTACTCGGAAGATGTCTGTAATCTGGGGAGAGGCCGGGAAGACACGAAGCACTTGTAGACTGAAGCTCGAACTGGATCCCTGGGGCACACAGCCTCACCCCTGAATCCCCACTGCACCTACCTCTATGAACAGGATGATGACAGCCCCAAAGACGCTCACCAGCTCTCCCACCAGTCGGAGGTGGTCCTGGTGGGTCACATAGGCCTCCTGAAAGGAGAGGCGTGGTCAGAGGACTCAGGGCTTCCCCCCATCTGCCCTGCTCACTCTTGGGTGCAAGTCCACATCCTTGTCTAGGGACACCAGTCGCTCAGATTCTTTTCAACCTGTGAGGTTTGGCTCTCTCAAACTCTGCTCTTAGAGCATCGGTATGTTTCTGTGTGCATGTATTTGAGTTTGTGCCTATGTAGTTGAGATCTGGGCAAGGAGAGAAACGTGGGTGGTGAGCTAGGAACGTGACACACGTCTGAGAAATGGCAGAGAGCTGGCCACCCGCCACCCCCAAAGCTCTGCTGCTCCTCGGGGGTCACCTGAAGTGGCTTCTGCTGACAGAGGGTGCTGTCCCGGGGGTCGGTTTCATTGTCAGTCCTGGGCTTGAGGGGGCGGTACACACAGCACACGGTGAAGCAGACGATGTACAGCAGGTACGTGGCTGCCAGCACACAGAAGTACGGCCGCCCGTATCTCTTCCACTTGAGGGTCACCAGCTCCTTTACTGGCGTCTGGTCTAGGATCTGGCGAGCCTGCAGCAGAAAGAGAAGGCAGCAAGCAGCTCAGAGCCCCTGACTCCCCTCCCTAGCAGCTCCCTAGCCTGAGGACCAGCCCCCACCACCCACCACCCACCACCCACCGTACCTCTCGCTTCTTGGAGCTGACAATAAGTTCCAGCAGTGATAGCTCCTCCCCTGAGGAGTCGATCTCCGTGAGGTCATAGAGAGTGGAGGTCAGCGGTCCACACGTCCACTGGATGTACTTCCGCTTCTGCACCAGGTTCTGGAACATCTAAAGTTAGGGATGGAGGGGGTGGGCAAGCGAGTGAGGAGGAGCAAGCCAAGGGGACTGTCCTGGGGTGTGGATGGGACGCTTGCCCAGAAGGACTGCTGCACCCCTGAAAGGGGGCTCGCTCTTCACTCAAAGACCGCAGCCTTGTGGACAAAAGAACCCTTCTCCATGTCAGCCTCCTAGTTCATCCTCTTCCCCCATAACTCCCCCCAGAGCTTGGAAAGAGGAGGTGCGAGGAGGCAGCGCAGGGGGACATGGGTTTTACAGACCACCCCTGGACGGGATCTAGACCCTCACAGCCCCTAACGACTCAGGGCAGAGAAAGTGGGAGAGAAAGAAGATGTGAGACAGGGGTGGAGAAGGAAATTCCAGTCGAAGCTGAAAATAGGGCCTCGGCATCAGGGAGGACCATTCACATTTACTTCCTCAAAGGGCCAGGAAGTGTAAGATGAAGGGTCAGGAGAAGGACCCCTGTGGGGTTGGGGGAGGGCCCCTCACCACTGTGTTGCCCTCCACTCCGGCCAGCTTGAAGGGGGTGAGGCCCTGGTGATTGAGCATGAGGTCCAGGGACTGCAGGTGGTCCCCTCGCCTGTCGTAGGACAGCAGCAGGTTGTACATCTGGCAGGCAAAGGTTTTGTTGGGCTGGAGGACGAGGATGTGCAACACTGTGTTTCCTAGGAGAGGACACGGGTGTCACGTGACCCCTGGGACCAGAGTCCCTGCTGTTCCCCAGGACCACCCACCCCAGGGGGGGCCTGAGGGGGTCCCAGCCCCTCCCCTGCCACTCCCAGCATCCCCTCCAGCCCAGCTCTTACCCAGGGAGTCCTGGGCCCGGATGTCAGCGCCATGCTCAATGAGCAGCCTCACGATCTCCTCACTGCCCATGCAGGCGGCAAAGGACAGAGGGTGCTCCCCTGGGGAGGCAGAGGCCCGGGCGGGCGTGAGATGCAGGCGGGGATGGGCAGTGTCTCTGAGTGACCGCCTCTGCCTCCCCCATCTCTGGGGACCCTCGTCAGCAGGACCAGAGGCAGGGTTGCTGGAGGGGGCCCTGGGGTGGTGGCTTGGCTCTGGCCTTCGGCCCTGAGGGCGGACCCCTCCCAGCTTCCCCAGGCACGGAGGCTTCTCAGCCCACCCTCCCTTGACTGGTGCCCCCCTCCTCGTCCTCCCAGCCCCGGTCCTGGCTCTCACCAAAGTAGATGAGATTGTGAGGACTGAGGCGGAAGGCAGAGCCTACAGCCCTCGCAGAGACACTGGCCCCGTGGGCGAGCAGGGCTTTCACCAGGTTCACGTTCCGGTTCATGACCGCTATGTGCAGCGCCGTCTGACCTGGACAAGAGAGCTCTTGGCTTGGGCTCTGTCCCCAGGATCTAGCTAGGGGTCCCTCCTATCTTCACATGGTTCCCCATCTTCACAGAACCCTGCAGGGGGACCCTCCTGTCTCCACCAGGTCAGCCTTTCTGGGGGAGGATGAGACAGGGGTGGGGGCCTGGTGGGGCTCACAGGGGACCCTGGTGCTGCCTGCCTCTTCCTATTCTAGTGGTTTAGTCGCCAAGTCGTGTCTGACTCTTGCAACCCCGTAGACCGTAGCCCGCCAGGCTCCTCTGTTCATGGGATTCTCCAGGCAAGAATACTGGAGTGGGTTACTGTTTCCTTCTCCAGGCGATCTTTCTGATCCAGGAATCAAACATGGGTCTCCTGCATTGCAGGCAGATTCTTAACCTACTGAACGACAAGGGAAGCCTTCCTACCCTAGGTCTCTCTGTTTCAGAGGTTAGCGCTCCAGCGAGGGGAAGGGACAGAAGAGGGGGACAAAGAGAAGGGGCCCCAGTTTCCCTCTTGGTTTCCCCAGATTATCCACCACCAAGGTCACGCTTCCCTCCATCCTAGACCCTCGGCCCCTCACCTTCATACAGCTCAGATGTCATGGGCTCCTTGACCAGCTCCGGGGCAGCCTCCATCAGCACCGTGGCGGCCTCCAGGTTGTCATAGAGGGCGGCCACATGCAGTGCCGTCTCCCCCACGGCTCCTGGCATTGACAGAAAGCAGAGTCACGTGGCCTCTCTGGAGCAGGGGAAGGGGGCCCATAGAGAACTGGGGGCCCACAGCAGAAGGTCCTGGGCTATACGAGCAGGAGGAGGGGGAGGAGGGCCGTGGGCACAGGGCTGACCCAGCTGGAGACGCTCCTTACCTTTCTGGTGGACATCACAGGCCCCATACTTGAGCAGCTTGCTCAGAGCCTGGATATCGTTCTCTTTGGCAGCTAACAAGAGCGGAGACTCCCAGATCCTATAAGAGAGGGGAGCGGACCCAGTTGGGAAGCAAGGTGGGCGGCTTTGCTCCGTCTCACACCTCGGTGGCAGTGAACCCCGAACCCAGAGGTCCCTCATCCAGAGAGGTGGGGCCGCTATCAGGGAGGAGCTGCCCGAGCTCTCTTTTCCTGACCCATTGGTTAATCCAGGCCAACTTTTCCATAGTTTGCATGAGTTAAATCCAAGCCAACTTTTCCATAGTTTGCATGAGTTAAATTCAAGTCAACTTTTCCATGGTTTTGTGTGAGTTAAATCCAAGCCAACTTTTTCATAGTTTGCATGAGTTAACTCAAGCCAACTTTTCCGTAGTTTGCGTGAGTCAAATCCAAGCCAACTTTTCCATAGTTTGTGTGTGGGTGAACATCAGGACCACTTTCCTTTCCTCAATGTGTGTGTGTGTGTGTGAGAGAGAGAGAGAGAGATCTGTGCACATCAGGTGGAGAGGAAGGAGTTTCAGCTAAATCCTTGTTTACCTCCTGACCTATTTGGCCTCTGGAGTAACCCCTTTCAGCGTCCCTTGAAGTCCTGAGATTACCCTCCAAGATAAGCCTTGTTTCCATGGACTGAGGGTATGAGGAAATGCATTCCCATCTTTATGGAGGAGGCTGACATGCAGAGGCTGGCGGGTGTTTCTGCTGTTGTGTGATGCTTCCCTTCCTCAGGAAAACCTTTGATTCTGGCACTTTCTCCCCTATGACAGCATCTTTGGAGCTCAGTCCCAAAGCAGCCGTGGGCCCTTTCTTCTGGCCCCTGTATCAGGCTACAGCCTCTACCTGCTTCCTGTCTGTGTCTCACTTGTTTTAGGCAAAGAACCATCTCTGATTTTCCAGTTTTATGCCTACAATGAACTGCACACTTCTTGTAAGATCAAAACTTACTCCAACTGAGACACACGGGGTCCCTTTATTTACTTTTCCCTGCTGGCCCAGAGCTACTTGGTCTTTCTACAGGAGTGAATGAAATAACACTGTTTGTCCACAGAGGGTCAGTTATGTGAACAGGAGCTCACACACCAAGAAGGCCATAGTAGCTGGAAGCTGACTCCAAGAACTGGGGGTGGAAGGGGTGATCGGGAGAGGAGGAGAGAGCGTGACCTGTCCATCTCCCCAAATGCTGGCCCCAGGTCCCCGCATCAGGCCACAGGGGCAGCCACCTGTCAATTCAATGTCTCTCCCGACTCAGTCCCTGCCTCCTCGTTCCCACTGATCCTTATTAATCCACATCCTCATTCTCTGGGCCAGGATTAGCAAAATCTTCTTCTGACTAGTTCCCCTACACCCTGTTTACCCCCAATCCATCCTTCTGGATGCTCCCAAGACATTCTCTCTAAACAGCAAATGCAAGCATAGTTTGTAAAAGTCTTGTGGGTCCTAAATTCCCAAGGAGAAGAAACTCAGAAGTCCTCTCTGGACTTCCTGCAACACTTTTTCCGTGCTTTCTTCCTCCTGCTGGCCCCGGACACCCAGCAGCTCGGCCTCGGCACCGCAGGGCACACCGTTCTCCCCATGGCTGTGCTGTCTGTCTCCTTTCACCTGGAATCCAGCCCCCACCCACCCTAGTTACTGTCTATACTGCGTTCCCAGTGCCTGGGAATATGCCCAGCGTGATGGCAGATGCTCATCACCTCTCTCTGTAGAGGGAACAAACTGCAGCAATGCCAGAAGGTGGTTTGGCTTTACTGCCCCCCGCCCTCCCCCAATTAGCTCCATCAGCCACCCCCTAAGCCAGCCTTAGGCAAACATGTAATCTAAGTAAAAACGAGTATGCTTCGTGTGCTCACGCAGCTGCAAGACAAGTTTGCAGCGCCTCCCACCACTCTCATCGTCACCCCTATCATCACCCCAGCCACCATCACCCCACACCCTCCACCCTCACCCCATCACCCCCACCACCACCGTGACCCCGCCACCATGACCCCCACCACCTCCATGACCCCCATCCCCATCACCATTCCCTCCACCACATGACCCCCGCCACCATCACCACCCCACCACCACTGTGACCCCCGCCAGCACCCTGACCCCCGCCACCGCCACCATGACCCCCACCACCTCCATCACCCCCATCACCATCACCACCCCCGCCAGCACCATGACCCCCATCACCATCACCACCCCCGCCACCATCACCACCCCCGCCACCATCACCACCCTTGCCACCATCACCACCCCCATCACCACCCCCACCACCACCATCACCACCCCACCCAGCACGATGACCCCCGCCATCACCATCATCCCCACCACCATCATCCCCACCACGATCACCCCCACCACCATCATCCCCACCACCATCACCACCCCCACCACCATCAGCCCATCACCCCCACCACCATCACCACCCCCACCATGACCCTCACCACCATTACCACCCCTCCCACCACCATTACCTTTTCCAACAATTTGTCCAAATCCCTCGTTTACAGATATTCGAGAGTAAGCACTATTCCCCCCCCCCCCCCACGCAGGAAGTTTCCCGCACTCTCCTCTGGCCTTACTTCTACCTCGGCATTCTCACTGGGTGCTGTGATTAGTATCTGTCTCTTCCTCTTCGAAGCACACTTGGAGGTCAGAGGCCAGCCACTTTCTCATCTTTTATCCTTTCTCTGCCCTCCTCCAATTAGCTTCTAGTTTTTGTTGTTGTTTTGTTTGGCTCCTAGTTCTGTGCCCTGTTTGGCCAAGGGTTAATGGCGAAGCTAGAAATGGGTCCAAAAGGGCTTCTAACCTGAGTGCAGAGTCCACTCCCTGCTTCCTAGGACATAAGTGGGGAGGCTAGTCAGTGGCAGCCCCAAAGACACCACTCTTGGTTCTCTGACATATCTCTGATGACCATAAACGTCCTTCTCAAACCTCCAATCCCCACATGTCCTGTTTCTGGCCTCCGCTGCCGGCCCGAGTGGCCTGGCAAGGGCAGGAAGCTACCGCTTGAACTGGGATGGCTAGATTTACAAAATAAAAGCATGGGGATGCTCAGAGTTGAATTTTAGATACACAACAAATAAGTTCTTGTTTTTCACTTGGCTGCGCCATGTGGCTTAGTATATCTTAGTTCCCCAACCAGGGATCAAACCTGGGCCCTCGACAGTGAAAGCACAGAGGCCTAACCCCTGGACTGCCAGGGAATTCCCCCCAAATGAGTTTTTAATATAAGTATGTCCGTGCAATATTTAGGGCAAACTGAAACTGACAATCTGTTTGTTGTTTATCTGAAATTCACATTTAACTCTGTGTCTTGTATTTTATCTGGGAACCTCAGTCAGATCACATTCTGGATGAAGAAAAGGCTTATGACCCAAACCAGCGACGTTTGTAGAGACCTGGCCTCCTCTGCGTGGCAAACTCCAGTATCCTGCAAAAAGGGAGGGCAGAGTCTACATGGTTCCCAGGGAGGCAGGCAGAGGTATGACTTGCAACAGCATCACATGGCCACAAGGGGGCAGCCAAGAAAGCCCTTGCTAATAGTCTGGGCAGTGAGGCAGAAAAGACAGGGCTGAGTCGTGTCCGACTCTTGCGATCCCAGGAACTGTAGCCCGCCAGGCTCCTCTGTCCATGGGATTCTCCAGGCAAGAATACTGGAGTGGGTTGCCATTTCCATAAGGCAGAACTCTCCCCAAACACCTGCCTACACTTACACGCCATAAAAAAGATGGACCCCATAAAAAAGAGCAGACCCATCCAAAGATTCTTGTGCCTGGTAAATAAATAGTTTGTTCCAAAGAAACCCAACACAGAACTTTAGATCTGGAGTAAAATCTATACATCTTCACCAGACATATCCCTAGGGCAGGAAGAAGAGGAGATACTGCCAAAATGTCTTCTGATTTTAATGGTTAAATTATACTCACTCTGTTCCAGGGGACAGTTTCATTTTATTTAGAAGCATACGTAACTTTACTACCAGAATCTCTTATTTACAAACAGTGATTTAGAGCAGTGATCTTTCCCAGGTGGCTTTGTGGTAAAGAGTCCTCCTGTCAATGCAGGAGATGCAAGAGATGCGGGTTAGGTCCTTGGGTGGGGAAGATCTCCTGGAGGAAGAGGTGGCAACCCATTCCAGTATTCTTGCCTGGAGAATCCCATGGACAGAGGAGCCTGGTGGGCTACAGTCCATAGGGTCTCAAAGAGTTGGACATGACTGAGCACACACACCTTAACCAGGGATAACTCCCTGCCTCCTTCCAAGGGATTTGGCAGAGTCTGGAGACATCTTTGGTTGTCATGACTGAGAGAGGGGGTGAAACTGGCATCTAGTTGGCAGAGGGCAGGGGTGCTGCTAAGCTTCTTAAACAAGGCAGCCTCTTGTAACAGAGAGTTATCTGCCCAACATGTGAAAAGTGTCAAGGCAAAGAAGCCCTGACCTCAATGTGTAAGTATTCATAATCTATTTTTTAAGAAAGGATTTTTCACATTAAATAGAATGAGAAATTCCATCCATGTTTTCTTACAAATCATTAAATGCTCAACTAAGAAACAAAAAAATGTAGGCTTTTAAGCACCTGCAGATTAATTATTTAATAAAAGACAATGAAAGAAATTAGAAGATCTGAAATGATAAAGACATGAAAGTTGTTTCCAGAATTTAGAATGTCTTATTTTGCTTGACTATTATAAAATTGAACAGTCTGGTTCAATACTAGACTAGTAGAAACACTGCTATAGGGTTTCTGGCATAAACCCTAGCACACTTTTTACAGAGCAAACAAGTCGTTGATCACCTCAGGGCTTCCTCTGGCCCCAAGGATCTGTCGCTTGTCTTCTCTCCCTGTTTCCTCCACCCCATCCTCTCTGCTTCACGTTGTTGTGGATGTGTACATGTCTATGCATGTACACTCGCGTGTGTGGACCTGCATGTGTGAAGTTTTGCATTTGGTTGCTGGGAAATGGGCAGGATCAAGCGTGTCTAGGGAAGAATTCAAATCTGAATTTTAGAGCTAAAAAGCCCTGGAAACCCAGTCTAATCTGTCCAGATGGAGAAAGAGGCCTGGAGCCCTGGGGTGGTCTGTTCAAACAAGTCGGAGGCAGCGCTGAGACCCCTCTGGTCATTTCCCTGTTCCTATTCTCCATGTTCATCAGGATCTGAAGAGGGGTCAGAGGAGGCATGGGAGGTGGAGCCACGCATGTGGGTCCCACTGATTTCTCCACCAGCCCCTCTCAGAGAAGCATGTCAACTGGACGGAGGTCACACACACCCCCTGGGGCTTAGAGTCTGGTTCTTGGATAGCTCCAGCTCTGATGGGAGGGAGCTCACAGTCCCTCTAACTCCTGCTGTCAATGGAAGCTGCCTTTTGACTGTTCTTGTGTTCTTTTTATTCACAGTGGTCCCAGGTGTTAAATGTGCTTTTCAGCTTCCAAAGCAGCATCTCACATACGATCATGTTTGCTCTTTACAACCCTGTGACACGGGCTGAATAATTCTCATATTTTTCCGCAAAGGAAGCCAAGCTAGATCCAGAGGATCAGACAGAGTTCAAGACAGAATGCCTGGCCAAGAACCTAGCCCCAAGGCTCTCACCACTCAATTATGTGGTTCTTCTAGTTCTCTGGCTCTTCCCAATTTTGCTCGTCTTGGGGTGAGGTTGGGGGAGCAGCTGGAGCGATGACCACAACGGGAGGAGGTGTGCACTGGCTACTTGGGGCCACCTCCCTCCAACTCAGGTTCTGGGCGATGGCATGAAGAAGCCACAGCTCAGGAAAGTGGCTAATTCCAGACCTAGCCGCCCTTCTAAGTACCCAAACTGCATCTTTCAAGTATAAGATGCATGCACCTGCATACGTGTTTACTGAAGCAGGAAGTCTCAGGGTGATCCAAGGTCCCAGCCCTCACTTCTGACAGGTATGCCATGTCAGCCCACAGATACTACTATAGGAATCTATCTAAGCAGAAAAAAGCCCCTGGTGCTCACTGCCTCCTGCCAGCTACCGGGAGGATGACCCTGCCCGTGAGGGGCTCAGGGTGAGGATCATGTTAGACGGACCCTGGAAGCTGCCCAGCACAGTCCACACCAATCAGAATCAGGGCCTGCACTGTCCTCCTCAAGGCTCCCACAGTACTTGTTCACAGCCTTCTTAGGACAGTCGCCAAGCTCACTTTTAACCCAAGTCGATGCCTACTGGTGTGTTTGGCCCCTAAGAACATGAGCTTCTGGAGAGCGGACAATGCGTCACGTTCATTTTCGCAAACCTAGCTGAGCATTTTACAGTCAACACCTAGTACATCGCATCTCAGGAATTAAGACGGGTCAGGAAGATCCCCTGCAGGAGGGCATGGCAACCTACTACGGTATTCTTGCCCAGAGAATCCCATGGACAGAGGAGCCTGGCAGACTACAGTCCACGGGGTCGCAAAGAGTCGGACATGGCTGAGTGGCTTAGCACACACACACATACGCAAAGCCCCGAAATGATGCAGAGGAAGTGAGAGAAAGATGGTGGTTCAACTTGGATCCCACCGACACAGACTTAAGCCGAGGTGAAGGCAACTAAGACCCAAGAAAAGCCAACCGGAGAGAGAAGAATGCTGGGTTCCCCCATGTTCCTGGAGAGACCTGAGCCCCTCCCTTCTCTTGGAGTCCCCTCCACCCTACCCGGAGCCCCTCTCTGGGTCTGCCTCATTCCCGGGGGTGGGGGTGGTAACAGCCCTGCTCACCTGGCCATGTTGTCCTCACTCACGTGGTTAGCGCCTGTGTGTCCAGCCACCCACAGATCTCCCCTTAAAGCTGAGTGATGACATTGCCTTGGACACTCCCCTCCCAGACCTTCAGGTCCTTCCGGGGAGTAACCACCCAATAGGGGAATCAGGTTCCAGGCCCCTGGTGTCCCGGAAAAAGAGAATCCAGAAAACTGTGGAATCCGACAGGGGACATCAGGAAGAGGGGAGAGAAGCCCTCTGAGTGGTGGATCAGACTTTCCCAGCCCAAGACTGTGAGAGAAGGCCCATCAGATGTCGCTAAGACACAGGGACAGAGAAGATACCGGGGAGCAGCCCCGGCTCCAGCCCAGGTCCTCCCCTCTGCCTCCGCCACCACTTCCAAGCCCCGGGGCCTCCCTGCACTCCTGCCCGGCTCCCCCAGCCCCAAGGTCCTGAGACTGGCCGGGGATGAGTGGAACCACTGACGGTCCCCGTCTCCAACAACAATACCGTTCTGTTGCCTCAAGATGTCATCAGCCAAACATGTGCTCAGCCCCCACTCTCCCAGGCCTGGGAGGAGAGAGGTGGGCGGCAGCTGGGAGAGTCGGGGAGCCAGATCTCAAAAAGAGAGAAAAAAAAAAGGGAGGGCACCCCCAGCCCTTAATCCTTGAGCAAGAGGAAGGGAAACAACAGGAACTCCAGCAAACTCCCAGCCTCCCGGTCAGGCTCAGGCAGGCCCCCGCGCTTCGAGATGGAGAGAGACCCTCAGACACACACGCTTTGGACTTTCCCCTGTGAATAGACGTATTATCTGCCTCTTAGGAACCCAGGAAAGTCCCAGGGGGAGGACTTCCTGCTAGTCTGCCGGCCCCTGTGTGGGGAGACCCACGGAGGCTCTGGAGGAGAAACCACACACAGGGATGGCCTCAAGCTTCCTCCTACCTCCTCTCCAACTCCCAGCTCTGAGCACCGATGGAGGTGGTGGGGGGACCATCACATGAGTCTGGGGCAGTTTTCAGGGGCTGGAAGCCTTACGTGAGATGTACTTCAGGCTCAAACTCTAGAGCCTCTCAAATTCCTCAGCCTGCCTTCAGCACTGAACTCTAAGCACCTGGTATTTTGGCGCATTGCCCGTGGCCCTCTCCTGCAGTGGAGGGTAATACATTCCAGGGCTGGGCCCCAGCTTTGTTGTCGATACACAGCACCCTTCCCCGACTCCCCCAAGAGTCAGACTCCGTCAATGGCTGATGCGATAAATGCATAAGAATCATTCTCACATGTTGCCTTTCTTGTGTGGTTACTGGTTTCTGCAGTTCTCTCTCTGCCCCATTCATTGATTCATTCCCACATGGGCACATATATGTACTGTGTGCTTCTGCCCAAGAGACTGTTCTAGGAGCAGGGAGTAGAGATGTAAAGAATTGTCGTAACCCAGCAGCACCTCTGGGCCTCCCCGGTGGCTCAGCTGTAAACAATCCACCTGCAATGCAGGAGGCACAGGAAACTTGGGTTCGATTCCAGGGTCCGGAAGATCCCCTGGAGGAGGGCAGGGCGACTCACTCCAGTATTCTTGCCAGGAGAATCTCGTGGACAGAGGAGCCTGGCCGGCTATAGTCCAGGGGGGTCTCAAAGAGTCAGATACAACTGAACACACACACAGCGGCAGCACCTCTGGGGTGCGGGTCTGTGATGCCCTAAATCCTTCCTCAGCCCGACAAGTTGTATGGGCTCCAGGAAAGCACTTATGAGAAAGGCTGCCTAAATGATGGGCTCTTAAACATAGGGAGCACCTGTGTTACCCGTGCCAGCCCCTCCTCCCCTTTCACCTGGCGCTAACCCCACAGGCCCAGACTATTGAGACAAAGTGCTCCAGAGGGGCCAGGCCTGGAAGAAAGGTCTTCCCAGCAGTGGTGCCCTCAAGGGGAGAGGGAGCCCCAGGGGAAAGGGAAGGGTGAGGGGCAGCAGCTCTGAGGCTTACCTCTTCTGCTGCAGCAGGTTCTGCTCGTCCCGCCTCTGGGCCCATGACTCCTGCCTCTGGAACCATCTACAGAGCTTTCTCCACAGGCAGAGGATGTACCCCTTCTCCTTGGGCAGCGGCAACCCCATGGAGCAGAGGGCCGGCTCCTTGGGGGACTGGGGCCGAGGCCAGACCCCACCTGGACTCAGCCTGGGGGCCACATGGGCAGCCCCAAGGGCTGGCCTGCCCTCTTCCCGGAGAGGTGCCGTCTCGGGGGGGCCTCCCGGGCCCCGCGGAGTCTCCCCGAGGTGCAAGCCTCCAAACACAAGAGGCCTCCCTCGGAGGAGTTCGGAGGAGTTCGTTACACTTGGCAGAGCTGGGACTCTGCCACTAAGCTCCCTGGGCAGGAGCTCTCTCCTCCTGGGAGAAGCAGGAGCCCTGAAGACACTCCCTTACTCCTCCCAAATTACCTGCGATTTAAAGAGACAGGCCAGCAGGTGTGGGGGCCTGGGAAAGCTCCCTCTCTCAGCTTCCCCCCAGCCAGTCCAGGGAGGGGAGGCCTTCTGAGAGGAGGGACAGGACTCCCTGGACTTTGGGACACCTGGCGACCTTTTATAGAAAGGCCTGGTTGGGTCAGTTGGGTCTCAGGGACTCCAGTCAGTGCGGGAGGAGGGGGCGGAGCTGGGCAGGGCGCTGAGTCTGAAGGGCTGGGATGCCCACCTTCCTCGCAGGGTGTCTCTGGACCTCTCTGCCCTGCAGGCGTGATTTTGCTTCGTGTCTGCCCTGGCCCATGACAGGTGCATAAATACTGAAAACTCTCAGCCCCCTCAGCTACTGTGGGTCAGCAACTTCTCCTATAAAAGGCCAGATGGTAAATGCAAATATTCTGGCCTTTGCAAGCTACACACGGGCATACAGCGGCTGATACACATTCTTCCTTGCTTGCTTTTATAGCCCTTAAGAGGTGCAAAATCCATTCTGAACTCACAAACTAGAGCATAAAATGGCACCCCTGGACCGTGTGTGGCCCCCCTGAACACGGTTCTCAGACTGCTACTCCGGAATTCTAGAGACTGTCCTCACCACCACCCCAGTGGCTCAGCGGTAAAGAATCTGCCTGCAATGCAGGCAACTTGGGTTCGATCCCTGGGTCAGGAAGATCCCCTGGAGAAGGGAATGGCTACCCACTCCAGTATTCTTGCCTAGAGAATCCCATGGATTCTGGTGGGCTGGTGGGCTACAGTCCATGGGGTCGCAAAGAGCTGGACACGACTGAAACGACAGCAAACTCGCAAGGAGTGGGTTGCCAAGTAAAAGACAGGATGCTCGATTCAATTTGAGTTTCAGATAAACAGCAAATATTTTTTTAGGATAATTATGTCGCAAATATTTTCCCGGGCAGCCTCAGTGGAGGCAGCATTTATTTACCCACTACTGCCTGGCAGGGGCCCTTCACCAAGTCTTCCCATGTCAGTTCACATCAGACCTGCGAGGCAAACATTAGTATCCGCATTTTACTAATGGAAGGAAAAAAAACGAAGCTCAAAGTGGTAAAGTAAGTCCCCCGAGGTCATAGAGCCAACTTTATAGCCAAGGCCAGATTCAAGCCCACTCCCCTGATGCCGGAGCCCCTGTCTTTCTTCCTGACCACAGCTGGCAAAGAATGTTCCAGAAGGAAGGGGCCTGCACAGTCACACTGGAGAGTGGTGACAGGAAGCCCAGCCCCTCTTGGTCCTGCCAGAGCTCTGACCAGAGCAAGCTGAGCGCCCTGGGAAGATCCTCTTCCCACAGAAGAGGAACGGAGGCCCTGGCCTCGGCCCAGCCCACAGAGAGCCAGGACCCAGTGGCCTGGGGCATGGGCGGCAGGCTCAGAGCCGGAGAGGTATGTGTGGGTCACTCCCAGGCTTGGGAGTCTGTCTTTCCCTACCTGTCTCTGATTCAGAGAGCTGGAGGGCGCAGCGAAGAGTGTGTGTGTGTGTGTGTGTGGTCTGTGCACTGCGTGTGCACACACATGTATATGCAGGGGAGAAGGCAAGCTCGGGTGCAGGGGTGGGGTGTCTCCACGGACAGGAGTGGAGGAGGGTCACCCTCAAATCTCAAGAGACAGCAGCTGCGCCAGGCCGCGGCGGCGCCTGAGCAAACAGTATAGCTGATTAGCTGAGCTCCCCACCCACCCCGGGGTCAGCGGGTTCGGAACGGGTGGCGGGGGAAGACGCTGGAACCCAAACCTTGAACCCCGGACCTTTGCGCCCATTAAGCCAGTGTTTGCCTGCCTGCCAACGCACCCACCTTCTCTGTCCCACCAGGCTCCAGGAAGAGACCCTCATTCGGGATAAGGCATTGAGGTATTTGTCTCATGGGATGGGGCAGGAGGGTGGGGGGGTTGCAGGAAGGCGTTGCTGCAGTTACCAACTTTCCTTTCCTTTCTCACTTCCTGCCATCCAGTGCCAACTCCGTAGGGTCACCAGGGCCAATGGGACTCCAGCACAGACTCCAAAAGGGTGTGGAAGGTGGTGGCCCAGCCCTGACCTGACCGGGAGCATGGGCAACATGGGTATGGGGTTCTCTCTTGGGGACATGGGGCCTCAGACTGGCACGACGGATATTTTGGAACAACTAATCCTTTCGTGTGGGTGCTGTCCCACCTGTCATAGGGTTCACGCATGGGCCGACAGCAGAACCTGCTCTGCTGAGCTGTGACCCTCAAGGCATCTCAAGGCATTGCCCGAGGCCCCCTTGCCGGAAGCAAAGTCATTTTCCCTTACAACTGATTTAGGGCCCCAAAGTGTCTGCATATCATTTTATTTTCTGTGTTTCTGTCTGGTTTTCCCTCTCTCGCTGCTCCTGTTCTTTCTACAAGTGGGTCTGCTCCCTCCATCTCTGTGCTGGTGAGTGTGGGGTTTGTGTGCTTGTGTGTGTGTGTGGGCGGGGGGGGGTTGTGGTGGATGCTATGGGGGGGGTGTGTGTGTGGCCGTGACCTTGAGTGATCTCTCTGTGGGACCCTGGGTTTCTTTCTCTTCTTTCTCTCGACCTCTGCCCCGTGTTTGTGTCCCCATCCGGCTTGCTGCGTCAGCGCATCCTTGCCCCCTGAGTCCTTTCAGGGGGCGCCTCCTTAGCTGAGTTGTCAAGCGGGAGGCCGGCAGGGCAGACCGAGAGGCTGCGAGGATGCAGCCGGGCTGGGGCGTGGAGATCAAAGCCACCGCTCTCTCAGCGTGGAGTTTGTTCCAGTCACTGGGTTCACAAGCCCCGCTGTGTGCCAGCTCATAAAGCTGGCAGTGGATGACATGTCAGCAGGTGAACACACACACACACACCCCCACACACACGTCACAAACTCCACCCAGGCCAGGATGGCGTTCGGATCTGGTGTCTTAACTGAGAACCAGGTGAGCTGGACTCTAGTGCCGAGTCTCTCTGGCTGCCTGGATGGCAGTTTGTGCTAAAAACTCTCCAAGGTCCTTTTCAACTCAAACATCCTGTGATTCTGAAGAAAAGTGAATCAAGCGGGCTTTGGCATGTACACACAGCCACCTCCACCTCCACGGGTTAAGGGGTCTGAATTGTGTCAGAGCCCTCATGCACTTTTCCCCACCTAGTGATTTCATTCCCTGGTGCTCTTTTTTCATTCCAGTTGCTGCTTGCGGCTTCATCGCGTTGTTGCCTGTCTTTCTCACAACCCCTCCCTCCACAGAGCCGCCTGCGCCCTCACAGCATTGGGGTCATCATGTAGGACCTGCTGACCGTCTGCTCTCCTGTAGGGACCTGGGCAAGAACTTGCAGCTGGTCCCACCTTCCCGGATAAGCATGTGCACATTATTTGACACGTTTCTGCAGGACATGTTTTACATTGCGTGGGTGCGTGCGTGTGTACTAAGTCTCTTCAGTCGTGTCCGACTCTTTGCAACCCTATAGACTGTACCCCACCAGGCTTCTCATCCATAGGGATTCTCCAGGCAAGAATACTGGAGTGGGTTGCCTGCCCTCCTCCAGGGGATTTTCCCAACCCAGGGATCAAACCCAGGTCTCCTGCATTGGCAGGCAGATTCTTTACCACTAGCACCACATGGGAGGCCCATGTTATACATTAACTAAATCAATATATCATAGCAATGTTTCACAACAGTCATTTATGTGTGTATATGTGCATATGTGCCTGATGCTGAAGCTGAAACTCCAATACTTTGGCCACCTGCTGCGAAGAACTGACTCATTGGAAAAGACCCTGATGCTGGGAAAGATTGAAGGCAGGAGGAGAAAGGGATGACAGAGGATGAGGTGGTTGGATGGCATCACCGACTGGATGGATATGAGTTTGTGCAAGCTCTAGGAGTTGGTGATGGACAGGGAGGCCTGGTGTGCTGCAGTCCATGGGGTCACAAATAGTTGGACACAACTGAGCGACTGGACTGAACTGAACTGATATGTTTGTTTCCTGGCTTCCTTGAAATTGTCTGTAGATTTAAAAATCCACAGTAATTGGTCCTCCTGGACACTCACCCCTTTGCAGAAGGTGCCCAAAAGGCACAGGTAGAGACATGGACATAAGCCTGTTCTCCTCTCCTTGTCTATCTCCCTCCAGCATGGGTCAGCTCTCCCCCTTCCTGCCCCACCTCTGCAGGAAGATTGTTCAACCTTGAAAGTTCTCACCTGGATTGCAACCTCCTCCTGCCCCTCAGTGATTCTGAACATCTTGTTTCCTAAACCACCCATCCAGGAAGTGGGTGCTAGTTTGGGGAGAAGTGGGTTCTGACTCTCATGGTTTGTAAGAGGTCTGGAGCTTCAGAGGGAGCCCTGAGGAGCTCTGACCCAAACCCAGCTCTCTCTGGAGGTCTCTGCAGGCTGGAGTCAGGACTCGTGGTCCCAGTGTGGCCCCTCTGGAAACTGAGAAGGATGCAGAAGGGTGACCAGAGCCTTCCTGGGGCAATGCCTCTGGTCCCGCTGGCCTGGTTTCCTGGAGCCTCTTTTTCCTCCTCTCTTCTTATCCAGACCCCAAGGTCTTTCCCCTCCACAGTCAGACTCCTCTGCTCTGTCATCTCCCTCTATCTGTTCTCACCCACCTTACCTGATCAGAGGTACTCTGCCTGCAGACCCGGAAGTCACCCAGGAACAAAGCCACTGAAGTGTGTGCAGGTCGCAAAGGACCTTCCAAATATGCCCGAGAATGCCTGGCTTCTGGAAGAATACCGATGTGTAATCAGAACAGCTGCGCTCCAGCTCCTGTTCGGCCAGAAATCACGGTGGGACCTCGGCCAAGTCATTTAACCTTTTTAGTGTCCTGATCTGCAAAACTAAGCACTCGAGTTTTTAAGATCTCCTGTTCCTTTCAATCCTCTCTCCTCCCCCAGGAAGCCCCTCTCAACTTCCCCATGTGGAGAGAATAGAAGTCAGAAGGGACCTGTTTTCAGAAAAGGCTCTTGTGTCTCACGTGAGATCTGACTCTGAATCCCTTGGCCAGATGCTCCACTGAGCAGAGAGCATAGAGGAAAGGAAGGCAGAACAAGGGGACATACAGCTTCTGATCACCCTTAGCCTGATCTGTGGTAGGATCCTGTGATCTTGAGCGGGGAGAAGGTGAAACTCTCCCAATCCCAGGATTCCCAGGGCTGTGGACAGCCAGAGGTGGGCCTGGGGGCCAGGTGTGTGGTTCTTCTGACCTCTCTGCTCTGGGCAGAGTCCTTGGATGGTGGGCTCGGGGTGTATGGGAAAGGAGCCATGAAACCACTAAGTTTTAGGGAAATAGCACTTGCTTGGGGCCCAAGAGATGGTATCTAGCCAATGTCTCCGATCAGATCATTGCTATTAAAAACCCAAGCCCATGAGTGATCGAGGTTTACACACACATTGAGTGAGTGAGTGAAGTCGCTCAGTCGTGTCCGACTCTTTGCGACCCCACGGACTGTAGCCCACCAGGCTCCTCCATCCATGGGATTCTCCAGGCAAGAGTACTGGAGTGGGTTGCCATTTCCTTCTCCAGATCTTCCCAACCCAGGGATTGAACCTGGGTCTCCCGCATTGTAGGCAGACGCTTTACCGTCTGAGCCACCAGGGAATTCGCTACTACGTATAAAATAGATAATGAATAAGAACCTACTGTGTAGCACAGGGAACTCTACTCAATACTCTGTAATGACCTGCATGGATAAAGAATCCAAAAAAGAGTGGGTATACATCTATATATGGGCTTCCCAGGTGGTTCAGTGGGTAAAGAATCTGCCTTCAATGCAGGAGCCACAAGAGTCGCAAGTTGGATCCCTGGGTCGGCAAGATCCCCTGGGGGAGGGCGTGGCAACCCACTCCAGTATTCCTGCCTGGAGAATCCCATGGATGGAGGAGCTTGGCGGGGTACAGTCCACGGGGTCGCCAGGTTGTACACATGTACAACTGATTCACTTTACTGTACAATAGAAACTAACACAACACTGTAACTCAACTATATCCCAATAAAAAATTTTTAAAAAAAGACAGTAAAAAACCCCAAGCCTAAAGCAAAACTCTTTCCTTTACCGGAAACGGTAGCCTTTTCCCGCAGTCCTTCAGGGGCACATTTTATTGGCAATCTTCCCCCAACTTGTCCCCACCTGCACTTTTTGGTCTCTTTCTCTCCCCACCCAAAAACAAACTCAGGGAAAGGGCAAACATGGTGATGATAAGGACTCTCAGATTCTACTTGTTTAGCATGATCACTCACCCAGGCACCCTCCCGCCTGTGTCCTTTCCACTTTCGTGAAAGTGAAGTCACTCCATCGTGTCCGACTCTTTGTGACCCCAGGGACTGTGGCCCACCAGGTTCCTCCATCCATGGAATTTTCTAGGCAAGAGGACGGGTGGGTTGCCATTTCCTTCTCCATCTGTCATAAAAACCAAGCGAAATCCCAGACTGGTTGTAAAAGTAGGGACTGCAATTGAAGCCGGGGGAGGAACAGTGGGAGCAGGCGGGCACTCTGTTGCCTGAGTCGGGACAGGTATGGCGGGAGGGCCCTGGGGACCAGCACCTGAAGACCCCACCCAAAAGGCAGGTCTGACCTGGGGGGAGGGAGCTCTGGGCCTCCTCTTCACCCCGTGATGGAGAGGCAGCCAGGAGAGGGGGTGGGGCTCCCCTTAGGGACTGCAGGGCAGCAGCTGGCAGGCGCACTAGGCACTGGGCAGATTCTAAGGCAGATACTTGAGTGAGGGCACAGTGGGAGGCTAAGAGAAAGAGGGAGAGGCCAGACCAGAGGCCGGAGGTAGCCAGCGGCTACTATGGATGAATGGAAGCCAAACAGTGCCTAGTCCAGACAGGTGGCTCTTGAGCAATTCTGACCCTCCGTAGGCAGGTCCCCTGGTCAGGCCACAGCAGTAAGAAGAACTAGGAAACAGAGAAAATGACTTTCACCACCTCGCCTTCCTCCATCCCCCTGCCCAAATGCTTAGGCTTCAAGGACCCAGTGCCCTATAGGCTGTAGAGCCCCACCGACCCCGCCTGTCGAGGGTGGCCACGGGCTCTGCGTCAGCACGTGTGAGCGGGGATCCAGACTGGTGGGCTACAGCCCACGGGGTAGCAAAGAGTCAAAGACGCCAAGCGGCGAGGCACGCACACACGTGTACGTATAACTGATCCACTTTACTGTTCAGCAGAAACTAACACATTGTAAATCAACTGTATTCCAATAACAATTAAAAAAAAAAAGAGCAGTGGAAAACCCAAGCCTGAAGCCAAACCCTTTCCTTTACCGAGAGCGGTAGCCTCCCCCGCAGTCCTTCAGGGGCACGTCGTATTGGCAATCTCCTCCCAGTTTGGTCTCCACTAGAGGCCCTGGCGGAGAATCCAGTGACCTGAAACAGTCAGTTCACAGGCCAGGGGGCATCAGTCTAGCATCAGCAGGCTGCCCTGGGGGCAGTTCTCAGGCCACTGGTTCCTTCCCTGGCCCCTCCCCACTTCTCCAGGACAGGCTGATTTCCAACTCCAAGAGCTAACTCTGATGTGTCCCCAAGCTACCGGAAAAGTCCAGAAGTCAGCAGGCGGTCCCGGCTTTCCTGGCAATCTTTGCACAGGAGCCGGAGTGCAGGAAACCACAGAGCCCCGGGCTGCTGTTGGCGGGCATGCAGGAGTGCACATTGGAGGGGCTGGTGTGTGGTCTGTGGCCAAGGTTGTGCCCACCACGGCAGGTGGCGGGTGGATGAACCAAAATGCTTACTGTCAGGGATGCCCCTCTGGGCTTTAGTGACCTTCTCTAGAGGAACGGCAGCAGCTAACGGGTTACTAGACTCAGCGGGGCAGCCGTGGGGGGTGCCTGGCCAGAGGCAAATGTGCAGTTACAGCCTCTATTTTTATCCTCTCACTCCTGTAATCTGCTGTTGTCTCTGTGTCCTGGAGCCCTTTCGGTGACCAGCTTGCCCTTCCGCGGCCACATTCCCTCCTGGGATCAGAGCCCAGCCAACCTCTGCCTGTTTCCCCGACACAGTGAGGTTTCTGTATCACTCATCCGATGGACCTCATCCCTTCTGCCTCCCAAGAGACTGTGTACATCAGGCCCTCCCTGGCAGTCCAGTGGTTAAGACACCATTCAATCCTTGGTTGGGGAAATAAGATTCCATGTGCCTCCCAGTACAGTCAAAATAAATAAATAGAATACTTTTAAAGAGAGACTGATTACATCAAACTCTCTTGTTCATTGATGAAGTAAGTAGGGAGGAATTAGGGTCTGTGGCATTCCCCCACCATCATCTCCTTAACCATGTCAATCCTGCCCCAGTTCAGGAAGATGCCGTACGTTAGGAATTCAGTCAGTTCAGTCACTCAGTTGTGTCTGACTCTTTGCAATTCCATGGACTGCAGCACATCAGGCTTTCCTGTCCATCACCAACTCCCAGAGCTTGCTCAAACTCATGTCCATTGAGTCGGTGATGCCATCCAACCATCTCATCCTCTGTTGTCCCCTTCTCCTCCTGCCTTCAATCTTTCCCAGCATCAGGGTCTTTTCCAATGAGTCAGCTCTTCGCATCAAGTGGCCAAAGTATTGGAGCTTCAGCTTCAGCATCAGTCCTTCCAATGAATATTCAGGGCTGATTTCCTCTGGATGGACTGGTTGGATTTCCTTGCAGTCCAAGGGACTCTCAAGAGTCTTCAACACCACAGTTCAAAAGCATCCATTCTTTGATGCTCAGCTTTCTTTATAGTTCAGCTCTCATATCACATTAGGAGTTATCTGATCTTAAACTCTGTCACATCATGTATTATCTGATTCTTAAACTCTAGCTCACAGCTTGAAGCTCAACTCCAATGTCATGTTCTCCCTTTTCTTCTCTCTGTATCCATCCTCATGCTGCCAGACAAGTCCCAGCCCATCTCCTCTTATTCATGCCCTTCTTGCAAAGAAGTGCACTGAATTAAAACCATCTCTTGACCTGCCCATGCCTTGCTTATTGCTTGCAGAGCCTCAGAGGAAGACGTTAAATTACACCATGCTCTTCTCTCACCCCACTCGAATATATTTTGTACTGTATTTTTTGGACAGTGACTGGTACCAAGAAAATTGCAAACTGTTTCATTTCTCAGGTCCCAAAGGCTAATGTTGGGCTCAGTGTGCAAGAGACAGGGCCAGAGGTGACAGGGGAACAAGGGAAGGTGGCAGGGGGTGGAGTGTGTGGGTAAGGTACATCAGACCCCAGTCAAACACAGAGAAACCAGCCTCTGTTCCCCCAAAGGGGCTTCCTTGGGGGCTCAGACAGTACAGAATCTGCCAGCAACGTGGGAGACCTGAGTTTGATCCCTGGGTCAGGAAGATTCCCCTGGAGAAGGAAATGGCAACCCACTCCAGGATTTTTGCCTGGAGAATCCCATGGACAGAGGAGCCTGGAGGGCTACGGTCCATGGGGTCGCAAAGAGTTGGACACGACTGAGCCCCCTGAGAGGGTGAGGGACCTACAGAAGGTGGGCAGTGGGCAGCAGCTGGGAGGAAAGGAGGGTGTGGCCTGCGTGCAGCCTGCCCTTCCTGAGCCTGGAACCGGGGGTGCTGACAACTGACCAAAGTCACGGGGCCTGGAAGCCACCCCCGCCTTGCCTACCAGGTTCACCCTCGATGGTAGAGAGAAGATGAAGGGCAGAGACTTCTGGGAAAAGGAGGACCACTTGGCAACTATATCCTCCAGACCTGTGAGACCAGGGTGGTGGCGGCCTGAGAGTCCCTGGGAGGAGAAACTAGACATCCACCGTGGTCACGCGCTCGGACCCAGGGGCACAAAACAGTCTGCAAGGCCTGGGTCGGAAGTCAGCTTCATGCCACTCTCTGAAGCATCTGTCTGGCTCCCTTACCTTCTTATTTCTGAATCTGGGGGCCTTGACCAGAGAGAGATGAAGAGCGAAGGCCTGAGAGAGGAGAACTAGGGGGAGGCAAAGATAGTGCGATCAGGACTGCCTCCACTGTCGAAATGTTCATGCCTCCACACATGTGCTACAGTGCCATGGTCCCCATCATGGCAGGCAGACACGTCAGAAGTCATCAGCGGAACTTCCCTGGTGGTCCAGTGGTTAAGAATCCTCCTGCCAATGCAGGGGACATGGGGTTCGATCCCTGGTCTGGGAAGATTCTACATGCCATGGGCCAATAAAGCCCATGCACCGCAACCATAGAGCCTGTGCTCTAGAGCCCCAGGGGCCGAAACAAGGGAAGCATTGCAGTGAGAAGCCGACCCAGCACGTGCAACAGTGAAGACGGATCGCAGCCCAAAACTAAGTCAATAAAGAAGCCATCAGCTAATCCCATGGTGGAGTGGGCCCCTGAGACTGGGTTTTGACCTGCACCCATCACCCTGAAGGGGCCATGGCTCTCCAGAGGGGATGAGGAAGTCGGCGGAGGGCAGCGGAGTGGCCCTAGGCTAGCTCAGAACCCAAGGCAGGCCGGCCCTGGTCAATGGAGGTGGAGGTGGTGGGGGGGGCCGGGGCGGTGCCAGAGGTGGTGTTTCTTGGAGGAAACTTGTTGCCGGTCCCACTCAGTCGACTCGAGGGCTTGATCAGGAAGGGGTCAGGCAAGCAACAAGCAGGAGGAAGAAAAGCAAACACTGGCACCTATGTGCACATGACAGACCCCTCCTCAGACGCCTGCCACTGCGCAGGGGAGGGGGGGCCCCACCCTGGGCCCCACCCTGGCCGGCAGCCTGGCCTTGCACAGCCCCGCTCCGGCCCCGCGGCCAGCTTCTCAATGCCATGGACGACAGAGACGCGGTGCAGGCCGTGGGACACCGGGGTGTCCAGGCCCGCCCAGGTGGCTCCCTCCTGGCTGCCCTCCCGGGGGCAGAGAGAGGGGCCCCTCGACCCAAACTCCCTGTCGATGTGACATGGCTCCGTGTGTCAAAGTAGTTCTTTCCTGGCACATTGTCATATTTTTTATTAGCCTTAAGAAACTGCAGATGGTGACTACAGCCATGAAATTAAAAGACGCTTACTCCTTGGAAGGAAAGTTATGACCACCCTAGGCAGCATATTAAAAAGCAGAGACATTACTTTGCCAACAAAGGTCCGTCTAGTCAAGGCTATGGTTTTTCCAGTGGTCATGCATGGATGTGAGAGTTGGACTATAAAGAAAGCTGAGCGCCGAAGAATTGATGCTTTTGAACTATGGTGTTGGAGAAGACTCTTGAGAGTCCCTTGGACTGCAAGGAAATCCAACCAGTCCACCCTAAAGGAAATCAGTCCTGAATATTCATTGGATATGTTGAAGCTGAAGCTCCAATACTTTGGCCACCTGATACAAAGCGCTGACTCATGTGAAAAGACCCTGATGCTGGGAAAGATTGAGGGCAGGATGAGAAGGGGATGACAGAGGATGAGATGGTTGGATGGCATCACCAACTCAGTGGACATGAGCTTGAGTAAACTCCGGGAGTTGGTGATGGACAGGGCGGCCTGGTGTGCTGCAGCCCATGGGGTCGCAAAGAGTCAGACACGACTGAGTGACTGAACTGAACTGAACAGAAAGGGGTGGGCCCAGCCCAGAGAACTCAGTGAGGCTAGCTCCCACGCCAAACTCTAGGCATTTTCTCCAATTTCATGGAGTGATCTCGAGGCGGGCGGGGCTTTGTGTGCCGCCCCCCGTGCCTCCGATCTGTGCTCACGGGGCCCACAGAGACAGTCCAGCTTGGGGGTGGGAAGCCCAGCCCCTGCCCACTCTTCTCCGGCTGCAGGCAGAGCCCTTCCCCAGAGTTGTGCCACCATGTCACCAGAACTCAGAACCCTGTAGATCAAATACTTAGCAAACAGCTAAGAGGTGATACATTTTTTAAATCCAGAGCTACCTGTCCTCCCACTACCTGCCCACCTCTGGCAGGTCAGGTGCATGGAAGCCAGGCTGTTCTGCTTCTCTATTCATGGCAAGGGGAGAGAAGGAGGGACATGGTAAGTGTTTGTGGGGGGACCTGAAGACTTCCTGAGGCAGGGACCCTGGTATTTCCTCTCCTCTGTGCCCCCAGCCCATCCAGTCTCTGCAGTCTCTGCAGCCCATGAGCCTGGTAGCTTCACCCCATCGTGTTGGGTCTAAAACATCTGCCAGCTCCATTAACCCTCCAGCACCCAGGGGATTTTCTTACTGCATCTGTCTTGCTGCACAGTGATGCCTGGGTGTCTTTCTTTTCATGTCATCCTCGGGCTCCCACAGACAGATGTAGAAGCTCATAGAATAGAATCCCATAGATGTAGAATCTCAAGAATCTCATGCCTTGAGTACTTCTTACAGTGGGTACCACATGCCTCAGGTTTCCCAAGCTTTGCCTCAGAGCATTGCTTCTGGAATCCTTCCCTCTTTTTCTCCTTCTTCATAACATTCCATATCCTCTCCTTTCCCCCACTCTCTTTCTCTGTCTTTCTCTGTCTGTCTCTTGCACACACAAAAGTACATATAAGCAAAGAAAATTTCCCAATGATGACTGACGTTAGCATTGTTTTTCTTTTATCCTTTGCAATGTGCTTCCACCCTTATTATGTCTTTAACTATTACAATCCTACACAAAGGCCAGTATTTTTCTCTCTACTACGACAAGTGAAAGAAATATCTGGAATATGTCCAGTAGAGAACTTAGAATAAAAACAGGTCACTCATTCACAGATTTGATTAATGAATATTTATTACACACTGCATTGTACCAGAAATTATGCCAAGCACTGGGAACACAATACTGAATAATATGGGCATCACATTCTCCTTTGTGGAGCTTACAGTCTATTAAGGAAAACAGGTGTTTAAATAAGTGAGCACCCAAAGCTCAGGATGTATAATAAAAAGATAATATAGGTGGCTTGGAAATTGAATAGGCAAACTCCAATCTAGCCTATGGGTCAGTCCCCCACCTTCACCCCCTGCCCACCAACACACACATACACAAACACAATATACAATTGGTAAGTTAAGACTAACAGGAGGAAGAGAAGTTACAAAGATGGAAGGGAGGGTGGGTGCAGAGAGGGAGAAAGATCCAGAAACTGTGAATGCTGAAAAGAAGGAAAAAAGAAGAGGAACAAATAATGGTTATCATGATGAAAGGGAGGGCCAGAGAAGACAAGGGTGAAGAGGCTGGGGAGGTTGCCAGGTGTCAGCTCAGGGAAGGGCTTCCAGGCCACAGGTTGAGGCAGGACTTGCATCTGACAAAGATCAATGTGGCTCCAGTGTGGATGGTGGAGTGGAAAAAACCAAGACTGCAGTGGAAAAAAACAAGACTCCAGGAACCCACTCCTGGAAGGCAGTGGGGAGACCATGGGGGCCCATTTCGGAAGATTAGCCAAAGGGTAGAGACAAGTGCAACAGTCTTCAAAGCATTAGAAGTGAAAAAAGCAAGAACAGTTCTTTTTACTACATTGTACTATATTGCATGTGTTTTAAAAGAATGTAAACATAAGAATACTAGAGTGGGTGGCCATTCCCTTCTCTAGGGCATCTTCCCAACCCAAGGATCAAACCCAAGCTGCCTTCATTGCAGGCAGATTCTTTACCTTCTGAGCCAGCAGGGAAGACCGTATGTAGGTAGGCTTGGCCATGCATAAAGTATTTTTGGAAGGATAAAGAACAAACTCACTACTGAATACCCCTGAGGAGGTGGATAACTGAGGAATAGAAGCAGGAATGCTTTTTTCTTTGTATATCTTATGTGCTCTTTGAATCTTGGGCCATGGGATGTATCATCTACTCAAAAGTTATTCTTTCTCAAATGAGATGTTTTAGGGAGTAAAATCCACCAGACCTGAGACTGACTGCAAATGAGAGTCGAGATGGGTGTGTGGAGGAAGACGCCTAGGTTTGGGGCTTAGGCAATTTCACCTGCTTTTATTTGATTGGAAATGCTGGTGGAGGAGCAGGTTTGGTGAGGAAGGAAAGCCGTTCAGTTTAGGACACGTCAAGTTCCAGATATCTGTAAAATATCCAGGTAGAGTTGTCTAATAGAGAGGCATCTGAGCTGTCTCCTGGAGCTCAGGAGACAGAACTAAAGCCAAAATAAAGAAGTCTTGAATCACAAGCGTGTGTGTCAACATCATCCATGGAGGTGGCAGGAACTTGCCAGGTGGTGAGGAAAACAGAGAGCTTCATGGACCAAAACTATTTAAGAGATGGGGAGAAGAGAACCAGGCAGAGTGGGAGGTGAGCATGGCACGAGGGGCGTGCTGAGAGCGGGTGAGTGGTCCACGGGTATTGAACCCTACTGAGTTTGCACAAGACTCAGATGGCTCAGTGGGGCTAGCTATGGGGAGATGACCTTGATGAGAGCGCTGTCAGCAGCTGGAGGGGCAAGGCCAAGCCACAATGGGGTGGGGACTCTGTGAGTTCAGCAGACAGCAGAGTCTCCTTTTAAGAAGTCTGGCCCCAAGGAAGGAGTAAAAAGATAGGGCAGGAGCCGAAAGGAGAAATGGAAATCGAGGGGAGGCGATTACAATCTCTTTGAGGATAGGAAAGAGCAGAGCGTGGTTATTTGCTGACTAGCATCGCCTGGGGAGAGAGAGAGGTTGAGGTTAGAATAATGAGAGGAGATAAAGGATACAGTGGTGGACAGGACTGCCTGAAGAGACAGGAAAAAAACTGTATCTGGAATACAGATGGGAGTTTAGCTTTACCCAGGGTAGGGGGAGCTTCCATTGTGGATGAAGATAGGAGGAATCACGCTGACTGAGCACATTTAGAAACTATACCACCTGTGAACCTCTGTGTGCGTGCGTGTGTGTGTGTGAGTTATCCCTCACCATTCCACACTCACCTGGGCCTTGCGTGTGTATCTGGATGAACCTAGGGGCAGTTTCACAAATCCCACTTACCTTTTGGCTCTTCCAGATCACAGTCCTCTTACAAAGTTGCTGTGGCTTTGTGGTGAGAGTGTTGACAGGGCTGGGATGAGAAGGGCTGGAGACAGAATCGAGGCTGTGATGGGCACCCCGGACACCTAGTTTCCAATCTCCTTCCTGGAAAGGGATGGCCCATGCTCTGTGATTGCTGTCCCCCCCACCTCAGTGCAGGGGCAACGGAGCTGGGGGCAGAGGGGAGCTGTCACAGGAAACATGGCTGGAAGCCTGCTACCTCCAGACACAAGGATGAAAAACTGCTAACAGGCAACCTGAGGGACAAGCAGGGATGGTCCCATAAAATAATTGATGGGGCCATCCACGCAGAGAAAGGAATACTTTACCACCCATATTTTAAAACATACCAGGATGCAAATGAGATACACTTTAGACTCTAAGTCTCAAAAAACAAGGGTAAGACAGCTGAAAAATAGCAATCCCCAAACACCCAAGGCAAACC
This sequence comes from Cervus elaphus, assembly GCF_910594005.1. Lineage (NCBI taxonomy): Eukaryota > Metazoa > Chordata > Mammalia > Artiodactyla > Cervidae > Cervus > Cervus elaphus. The sequence goes on from NC_057832.1 coordinate 111,794,567, forward strand.
GGACAAAGGACTTGAAAAAAAAAAATTTCTCCAAGAAAAAAGATACACAAATGGCCAGTGGGCACTGAAAAGATGCTCAATGTTGTTAGTCACTGAAAGTGAAAGTGAAAGTCGCTCAGTCATGTCCAGATCTTTGGGACCCCTCGGACTATACAGTCCATGGAATTCTCCAGGCCAGAATACTGGATCCCTTGTCCAGGGGATCTGCCCAACCCAGGGATAGAACCCAGTCTCTGGCATGGCAGGTGGATTCTTTACCAGCTGAGCCACCAGGAAAGCCCAAGAATACTGGAGTGGGTAGCCTATCCCTTCTCCAGTGGATCTTCCAGACCCAGGAATCAAACCGGGGTCTCCTGCATTGCAGGCAGATTCTTTACCAACTGAGCTATCAGGGACGCCCCGTTAATCATTGGGGAAATGCACAAATCCACAATGAGATACCATTGCATAATCAAAAGGATGGCTACTATAAATTTAAAACAAAATCAGAAAATCACATGTTGGTGAGGATGTGGAAAAATTGGAATCCTGTGTATTATATTGCTTCAGGAAATGTAAACCAGTACAGCTGCTGCCAGAAACAGGATGGCAGTCCCTCAAAAAATTCAATAAAGACTTGATATAAGATCTAGCCATTCCACTTCTAAAGAACTGCTAGAAGTTTCAAAACTGCTTTCACTTATCTTTTAAGTGGCTGTTTTCTCTTTCATACTCACCCACATTTTCCCCACTATCACACCCCACACAGGCCCTATTACCCTCCAAATCCTGAATGTGCAGCCCTTTGGGTCTCTATCCCAGTTTATCCTCCACCTCCCTCCACTTCTCTTCATTTGATCCTAGATAATAGATGGAAGTTTGGAAGTTTTCAGTATCCAACGAAACTGAAAGCAGGAACTTGTAAAGATAATTGTACACCAATGTTCATATGACAACAGCCAAAGGTGGAAACAACCCAACTGTCCATCAGCGGAGGGATGGATAAACACAAAGTGATCTAAACATACAATGAGATGTTATTATATTTGACCTTTCAAAGGAATGAAATTCTGACTCACACTATAGCATGGATAAATCTTGAAAACGTTATACTACATCAAATAAGCCAGGCACAATGGGACTAATATTGGATAATTCCACTTATACGAGGTAACTAGAAAACTTAAATTCATAGACAGAAAGTAGGATATTGGTTATCAGGGACCATGGGGAAGGAATGATGGGGAATTCATGTTTAACAGGTACACAATTTTTGGTTTAAAAAATTCCCTGAATGAATAGTGGTGATGGTTGCCCAACAATATGAATGTACTTAATACCTAATGGTACAGCTGAAAAATGCTTAAAATGGTAAATTTTATGTTCTGCATATCATAACACATTTTTTAAAAAATAAAGGCAGGATGAATAACCCTTCTTCTTGCAGTTTTCTAGTGTGGGTTTGGCTGTGAGGTGGGGAGAGGGTCCTACAAGGTGCAGGAAGAGTTGAGGCTACAACCTCAGGGCCATGCCCGGCTGGTGCTACGTGAAGCCCTGGGAGACACCACAGCTCACAGTCTAGCACCTCAATGGGCAGAAAAGGAGGTGATGACCCAGCCTTTGGCCTAGCACCTAGCATCCCTACCTGGTGTCTTTAGTTTCCAAGCCTAACTCTGCTTGAACAGACACCCTCTTTTCCCAAGAGGTGGGACTTCCAAGAAGCCAGAAGGCACTCATTCCTGGGAATGCTGAGGTGATGGGTGAGGTATGGATGGCCTGGGAGAATTCTTCTGTCCACCCCTCACAGGGTTAAAGGCAGGAAGGGCGGATGCGTCACAAGCAGTGTCTCTTTCTCTGCCTTCACCCAGGCCCACCTGGAGTCAGGATAAGAGTAACAAGGGTCCTGATCATAACTGATAAACCCGATCCTCTCCATCCCCCTCCCCAAGGTCCAGTCCGAGATTCACGTGTCCCAGGGTGTTGCGACGAATGATCTCCCAGCCTCGGTGACTGCCGCTGCTTCCAGACGTGGTCCGGGACAGGGAAGGGGTCGGGAGGGCCAGGGAGGCTCTGGCTAGAAGCCCGCTTTCAGACACCGAGGGCCGTTTCTCAGGGGGATGTCCTTGTCCTTCCTCCTTGTCTGAGCCCTTGAAAGCTTCCACGTAGCGACGAGCTCGCAAAGTATTCTGGTCTTGGCTGGTCTCAACTCTGAGGAGGTGAGAAAGAAGAGAAGCTCAGCTGATCCGGGGAGAGACCGGATCATGAGGAGAAGCCAAAGTGAACGCAGCACAGATGGGAACCAGGAATGAGCGGAGAGCAGGAGGAAGCGGGCCGCGTTGAAGCCGGACGACCTGCTAGGATCAAACGAAGGGAAGTGGAGGATAAACTGGGAAAGAGACCAGAAGGGCTGTGCCTTCAGGATTTGGAAATAATAGCTGATTTTATTTTTCTGGGCTCCAAAATCAGTGCAGATGGTGATTGCAACCATGAAATTAAAAGACACTTACTCCTTGGAAGGAAAGTTATGACCAACCTAGACAGCATATTGAAAAGCAGAGACATTACTTTGCTAGCAAAGGTCCGTCTAGTCAAGGCTATGGTTTTTCCAGTGGTAGTGTATGGATGTGAGAGTTGGACTACAAGAAAGATAAGAGCCGAAGAATTGATGCTTTTTAACTATGGTGTTGGAGAAGACTCTTGAGAGTCCCTTGGACTGTAAGGAGATCCAACCAGTCCATCCTAAAGGAAATCAGTCCTGGGTGTTCATTGGAAGGACTGATGCTGAAGCTGAAACTCCAATACTTTGGCCACCTGATGCAAAGAGCTGACTCATTGGAAAAGACCCTGATGCTGGGAAAGATTGAGGGCAGGAGGAGAAGGGGATGACAGAGGATGAGATGGGTAGATGGCATCACCGACTCAGTGGACATGGGTTTGGGTGAACTCTGGGAGTTGGTGATGTTCAGGGAGGCCTGGCGTGCTGTGGTTCATGGGGTCGCAAGGAGTTGGACATGACTGAGTGACTGAACTGAACTGAACTGAGGGCCTCTGTGTGTGTGGGGGGGGGGGTGATGTGGGGGGAATGTGGGTGAGTATGAAAGAGAAAGCAGCCAATTAAAAGATAAGCGTGTCATAGGATGAGGAGATGCAAGTCAGGTAATAACTGAGAGAGGAAAGCCACGTCAGGAGGAGTTGAAGGTAGGGTATGAAGGAACAAGCTTAGCTTGCAGGTTAGACCGGAAGCTCTAAGAATAATACACTAGAGGGCTTCCTCGGTGGCTCAGTGATAAAGAATCCGCCGGCCACAGCAGGAGACACGAGTTTGATCCCTGGTCCAGGAAGAATCCCCCGTGCCACGGAACACCGAAGCCCATGTGATAGAACTACTGAGCCTGTGCTCTAGAGGCCGGGGGCTGCATTTGCTGAAGCCCACACTCCCTAGAGCCCGCGCTCCAAAACAAGAGATAACCCCGCAGTGAGAAGCCCTTGCACTAGAGTAACCCCCCGCTTGCCGCAACGAGAGGAAAGCCCACCCGCAATGAAGATCCAGCACAACCAGGAAAAAAATAAAAAAATAAATCTACTGGGAGTGGGGGTCAGGTGGAAACAAGAAGAGCGCATGCCCACAGTGGAGCGCGGATACGTGTTTGTGGCGGTGCACACGTCACTGCCCTTCTGACCTCGCGGCTGGCGCTACCTCTCCGCACCCCTCCCCTAAACAGGCTAACACAGTCTCACTTCAGAGGGTGATGACTTCTCCTCCGGGTCCAATTTGGGATCCCGCGAATGGAGAGGAGGGTCATACGTGCAGAACCGGGCACCCTGGCTCCCACGGCCTCACACGGGTGGACAGTCCACAGGTCTCCAGGGTCACTCACCGAAGGAACCAGCGGTCCCCCAGCCCGTACTTGAACCCACAGATGCCGGAGCGTGGCCACAGGGTGCGAGGCATCTTCCTCTCCAGCATTACTGTGGTGGCCACGACCTAGGAGGAGACGAGAGACGGGGGAAGAGCCCAGAAAGAGCCATGAGGCTGAGAGGACCCTGGGGCTACTGACAGAGGGAACCCAGAGAGGGAGGAGGGCATCTGTTCAGGGATGGGTGACAGCCACCGTCCATCCCCCTGTTCGTGTGAGGTGCCATGCTACTGCCTCCCTCATCACTCATCGCAAAAGGAGAGACTATTTTATGAGAGTTTTGGATAAAGCAGTGACCCGTGCATTACCATTCAGATTCAGGGAAAATGAGCCATCCCATCCAAACTAATATCTTTTCCTTTTTCATAGGAAAGCCATAGACCAATTATTTGGATTTAAATAAAATGATTAAATAGAATCTCTGTGATCTTGGGGATGAAATGATAACTGGTGATGTTGAGGGAATCTGCAGCAAATTAAAAATACACCCATATCCTAAGAAGGAAAAGAGTGGGTTAATGACTCCAAACTTGGCAGGGAAAATTCTAGTGGCATGGCAAGTGTCCTGTCCTTTACCCAGCCCTCATTATTATTAACTTAGATGAAACATAAGACAAGATTATCAAATATGCTTGTGACACAAAACTGGGAAGGATATGTAATAAGCACAATGACAAAGCAATATAAAAATGATCTTACCAGATTGGAATGCTGGTCAAAAACCACTAATGTGAAATTTAAGTAAACCCAATGCAAGGTGCTACATTTGTAAGACTAAAGTGTCAGTGTTAAGCACAGGAAAACCCCTAAAGGGGCTTAGTCAAATCAATCATGTAACAAAGATGTGAGGGTTCTATTTGATCATGAGCCAACTGCATATTTAAGAGCCAACTGCATATTTACTGAAAGACCTGACTCCGTTTTAGGTGCTACTTATAGTTTAGTGTTCAAAGCCAGAAAAGGGATGATCCCTCTTTATGCTGCTTTCCTCCAATCACATAAAGATTGTTCTAGCTTTGAAAGCCCCAGGATCTAGGTCTGAACAGAGGGTCATTCAGGATGGATTGGGTCCAGGAAGCTTGATTGATGGAACAAACTAGGAATCCCTAAAATAACTTAGTTCTCTACTTCATCATCTCATGCTCCCATCTTTCTCAGCACTCCATGATTCTCTTGGTCTGCTCTCTGCTCCTGAGTTGTGCCAAGTTCCCTCCACCCTCAGCACTTTCAATCATTCTATTTCCTTTCCCTAGATAGTGCTTTTTCTTTATCTTGAAAGGGACACTTATTGTTTCTACTTGCACCATCATTCAGCCTCCCAATCTTCTTCTGGGAACAGAGCCCATCTGATGTTTAGAAAATCACTTCTTCTCTACTGTCAGTCCATCCGTTAGAACAGACTAGACCTCACAGAGTCCTGGTTAATTCATCTATTTTCCCCAAAACTCTACCACCAGCACCAGTTCTCCAGTCCTTGGCCTTAGTCTTAAATGGAAGGATCCACCTATGACCAAACTTGTTGCGATGAAATGGGTTCACTGGACAGAAGGAGATGCTCTTTTCAAGGCTACAGATCCACAGCATCAGGAGTCACACAGAATACAGTAAGAATGGGGCCCCTTGAGACTTTCCTGGTGGTCCAGTGGTTGAGAATCTGCTTTCCAGTGCAGGGGACTCAGGTTGGATCCCTAGTCAGGAACGTAAGATCTCACATGCTGCAGGACAACTAAGGTCGCTGCAACGACTGTGCCTTGGAGCTCTAGAACCGTTGCTCTGGCAAATAAAGAGGCCCCCATGCACCACAACTAGAGAAAGCCCCCATGCCAGAACAAAAATCCAGTGCAACAAAAAAGAAAAAGAATAAATAGAGTGGGGCCATTGCAATGGGTGTATCTGCTCACTCCTTTGTCAGTTTAGAGCTCCTATAAGCTATCTCAGCAACACGATGCAAGAGACTGACTTAGAGGGGTCAGGACAAAAGAGAGAACCACAGAGAAACTCATGTAATGGGTGAGACGGAGATCCAGGCTCTGGCCAGACATGCCTAAAGCTAATTTAATTCCTTAAACGTTCCAGTTATGAGGATCAATACATCTTCCCACTCTTTTTTTCCCCAAGTCTATTTGAGTTTGGTTTTTTGTCCCCATAGCCAAGTGTCCTGATGGACAAAAATCCTAACTCCCATTCCCTCCCCTTATTCTTCGTTTTTAAAAAATATTTATTTGACTGCACTAGGTTTTAATTTTGGCATGTGGGATCTAGTTCCCTGACCAGGTATCTGACCCCGGCCCTCTGCATTGGGATCACAGAGTCTTAGCCACTGGACCACCCAGGAAGTCCCTCCTTATTCTTCATAATTGATGAATTATTACCCATGTTTAGGGGCTCATCTTAAATGTCAGTCTATCAGGAAAGCACTTTCTAACTTTTCAGTCCAAATCTTCTCTTGCCTCCTGTTCTTAGCACCTTCACTTCTCTACAACACATTTATTCTTCTAATTACATGGCTTTCTATGAAGTTTTAATGTCTGTCTTTCCAGCTGGACCGTAAGCCCCACGAGGGCACAGACTACATCATCTTGCTCATGCCCCCAGATCCCAGATATTTCCCAGCACGGAGAAAGGCTCCAAATAATTAGTGCTAATGAATGGAAAGTCCAAAGGGACAAACAATGGCTCTCTTCAAATATTTGAATGGCACGCCTAAGGGAGAATGTGTTCTGCATTATATAAGAAGAAAAAATGGGGGCCAACGGGAGCCCCAGTTTTTCTATCTTATAGAAAGAGAGGTTTCAGCTCAATACAGTATGGGCTTTTCTAATAACAAAAGCTTTTGAAATATGAAAAAGCTCTCTCCTCCCAACCTCTACCCAAATCCACATGATAATAAGGTCTTCCTTAGCATTAAAGAAGACACTGAATTACCCTCTGACCAATAAATGAGTATATGTTGGGTAGGAGCTCAACTAGAAGACCACTAAAGACAGTACCAACTCTAAGATTTTATTACCCTATGGTGACATAAAGAAAAGATAATAGAAAAACAGTTATAAAAGCAAATACAAGGTAAGGTTCAAATGAAAAACTAGAATACATAAGGACAAGAAAGTTAAAAGGGGAAAGATTTATACCATCTGAAGAGAAATCAGAGTATAGAATACATAAGAAGAAGAAAGTTTCTAGTTGCCTCTGGAGTCAAGGATGACTCCTGAATCTACCCTTCCCCTGTGGTCAACACACAGTTCCTGGGTGTTGATCCTAACCCTATCCTACCATCCTATCAACTTACCCTCCATCTATTCAAAAATTCCTCTGTTGAGATGACCACCCCCATTGGGGTGTTCCATGACTCCCCTAAGAGTCATCGACCATGACATATTGCACTTTGATTTTTCTCTCCATCCCCTGACCCTCAGGAAGACTACCACTGACGAACTCACCTGGGCCCTCCAGAGCTCGTCCTGTTCGTGGGCCACCCGCCAGTGTGTGTCGCCCATCATGGCGACCAACAGGTTGATCATAAGCAGTGTGGCGATGATGGCAAAGGCAAAATAGACGATGCTGTACATGAAGGGCAAGTCCACATTGTAGTTGGCGGGCCCGTCGATGACGGTGAGGAAGAGCTCAAAGGTGCTGAAGAGCGCCATGGGGTAGTCATAGAATTCCCCCAGAGAGGATGGGTCCTCGGTCTGGAAAATGATATAGAACGCTGCCCCGCCCAGGAAGAGGGCATGGAGATCAGGAAACAGGGAGTTATCACAATAAGCCTGGGCCTGGTCAGTATTCATTCTACCTCTAACATATATCTCCATACAATTACACACACGCACATGCATGCATGCCCAGATGCTCAGTCATGTCCGACTCCTTGCCACCCCACGGAGTGTAGCTGGCCAGGCTCCTATGTTCATGGAATTTCCCAGGCAAGAAAACTGGAGTGGGTTGCCATTTCCTACTCCAGAGGATCTTCCCCACCCAGGGAGTGAACCCATGTCTCCTACATTGGCAGGTGGATTCTTTACAACCTGGGAAGCCCACATACATGCACACACACACACACACACACAAATGTAGATGTGTAAATTATACATATTATATAAGTCACATTTTCCCTGTGTACTTGGTTAACTCTGAGGTATCCTATGACCAAGTTTATCACTCTGGATAATGGCAATACTCAGAATTTAGCTAACATCTATCATCTATCTATCAGTAGATATATATAGTATATGTCACCTAACTGGTTTTTACATTTTAGAAGCAAATATTTAAAAGGCCAATTGTTACAAGAATGCATGAAATCTTCAACAACTTTAAAGAACTGAGCACATGAAAAGTCTAAAAGAAAAGAACCTAAAAAAAAATCTCAGTGTTCTCTAGATAATCATCCATTACTCTGAGATTTCCTGCGTGTTCTTAGACCATTGCAAAAAAATGTGATGTGTAGCCTTACTGGATGGTATTAGGTATCCTGGGAACTTACTACAGCATCAGAGCCTCTGAAAGCCTCATCCCTGTGTGGGGAATGGAAATCTAAATAAGGTGGCCCCAAGAGCAGAGCTAGGGTCTATGACAAAGCATGGTTTTGCAACAACGAAGAACAGATGCTTTGGGAGATCTATAGAAAATGGCTCTGCTACATCCCCTCATTCTGCATACATACAGATGACGGTGGGGAGGAAGGGAACATGAGGAACCCTCCAAATGGAAAGACTAAGTTTTACCCTCTCAAAGTTCCCATCTTGGTGTAGTTTTTCAGTCGTCTGTTTTCTGGGACCTCCCATTAAGCAAGGGAATGCCTAAGACAGGAATGGCATCCGTTGTACTCAGAGCCCAGGGTTGGGGCCCTCACATGTCACCCTGAACATCCACCTGCCTTCCAGAGGTTCCGCCGCAGCCATGGAGAACTGGATGAGAGGCACCAGTGTTTGCTCTTCCTTCCTCTCTCTGCCTTCCCCGAAGAACTTTCTCCTCCTTGTCCACTTGTTCTCTCCCTCCCTCCACTCTGTCTCATCTGCCCTGTTCCGGATGTTTCTTCTCCTCCTTTCCCTGGAACCCTTCCCCCTACGCCTTGGGCCATGACTGGGTCCCCACTGGCCATTGTGCTTCAAGCCTCTCTTCACAACTCTTCTGTTTTCCTCTCCCATTCTTCAAACCCTCCAAACCCTTTTGTTGTACCTCCTTCTCCAAATTCCTTTCTTTTCTTTAAACTTTGACTACATAAATGAAAAAAAAAGGGCACTTGATGTGTTATTGAGTGCTTTTCATTTACTCTTCTGAAGTGTAAACATAGAAGAATTAAATACTGAACTGTTTGCACACGGCACCTTTCACAACTGGCTTGTCTTTCCTGTTTCATATCTGTCTCTCTTCAAGGCCCTTTGTCTATCTCTCCTTTAAAAATGCTGCAGGGCAGTTAGTCAACACAAACATGATTGACCCAGAACTTCAGGGCATATGAGTCCACGCTCTAAGGCCAATCTGAGTGACCCAGATCCTAAGCATATGAGCATGTTTTTCGATTCACTTTCCACTAGGAGGAAAAAAAAAGCAAAAGGGAGTGCAAACGAGAAATAAGTGAGAGCAAGAGTGAGAGAGAACCTTCTGGAGAACTGAATCCCAGTCTCTGGAGGAGAAGAGAGTGATGTTCTCACCTGAGGCGAATCCCACGATAACCACAGCCATCAGCCAGCAGAAACGCAACAGATCTCCGAAAATCATCTACAGAGAACAGAGAGGGGAGGGAGGGTGGGGGACCGTATCTCCACCTGCCTCTCAGCAGCTACTGCTGCTAGATCAGGAGTCACCAGAGTTCCACCAGATCTAGTAGGAGCCTCATTTTGTTGTTGTTGTTGTTGTTCCTACTCCCTCCCTTGGTCTGGGAAAAGTCTGATGTCTGAAAGCAAGAGAAACTGGAGACAGCACCGACCTTCTGGATCATGATGGTGAAGGGGCCCAGCATCTGGAATCCTCGCGCAAAGTACATGACGCTGCACCAGCCCAGCACCAGGGCGAAGGACATGGGTACCACCTCCCCGTTGGTGTTGGTGAGCCGCATCACCATGGTCACCAGCACCAGGAAGGAATAGGTGATGCTGGGGGGAGAGAGGGGAGGGGGCTAATGAGAGGAGGGGCTGGGAATATTCTAGGTCCCTTCTAGCATGGCGCTGACCTGCCCGGAACCCACCGCTCAACCACCTAAACACACACACAGTCACACCCATGAACCCGCTGGAGAAAAAAGTCCCTGGAGGCGAGGGTCCCAGAGAGGGATAGGGAGACCTGAAATGTTTCTGGCAAGGGAAGGCAGGAGGCCAGAAGGAAGAACACTCACGTGATGACATGGAATGGCCCCCCGAGGACAGTCTGTCCAAAATAGCGGGAGAAACCAACCCTGAAGATATCTGGGATCTGGAAAAAGGCCGGGGGGGGGGGGGGGGGAGAAAATGTAGACTTCAGGTCAATAAATCACAGCAACATCTTTTTTTAATCCATTTCCCAGAATAATGGAAATAAAAGCAAACATAAACAAGTGGGACCTGCTTAAACTCAAAAACTTTTGCACAGAAAAAGAAACAAAAAACAAAAAGACAATCCATAGATTGGGAGGAAATATTTGCAAATGATATGACTGCTAAGGGATTAGTCTTGAAAATTTACAAATAGCTTATGACACTTAGTAGCATCAAAACAAACAACCCACTCAAAAAATGGGCAGAAGACCTGAGTAGACATTTCTCTAAAGAGGACAATAGGCACATGAAAAGATGTTCAACATAGCTAGCTATTAGGGAAATGCAAATCTAAACTACAATGAGATATTATCTCACACTGATCAGAATGGCTACCATCAAAAGATCCACAAACAATAATGTAAACTGGTCCAGCCACTGTGGAGAAAAATATGGAGGTTCCTTAAAAAGCCAAAAATGGAACTATCATATGACCCTGCAATCCCATTCCTGGGCATATATCCAGAGAACAGCAGGATCTGAAGGGATTCATGTGCCTCAATGTTCATTGCAGCACTGTTTACAATGGCCAAGACGTGGAAACAACCTAAATGTTTATAAACAGAGGAATGGATAAAGAAGATGTGGTGTACACACACACACAATGGAATATTACTCAGCCATTAAAATGAATGAAATAAGGCCATTTGTGCCAACATGGATGGGCCTAGAGAGTGTCATTCTGAGTGAAGTTAGTCAGATGGAGAAGGAGAACTATCATATGGCGTCCTTTATATGTGGAATCGAAAAAGAAATGATACAAATGAACTTACTTGCAAAACAGAAAGAGACTCACAGACTCAGAAAACAATCTCATGGTCACTGGGGGTGGAGGGGTGGTTGGGGACTTCAGGAAGGTCATGTATAAACACTGCTGTGTTTAGAGTGGATAACCAGCGCGACTTTACTGGATGGCACAGGGAACTCTGCTCATGGTTATGTGCCAGCCTGGATGGGAGGCGAGTTTGGGGAAGAATGGATACATGTCTGTGTCTGGCTGAGTCCCTTCACTGTTCACCTGGAACCACCCACAACATTGTTAACTGGCTATGCCACAATACAAAGTGTTTTTGGTGTTAAAAAAAAAAAAAAGGTAAAATACTTCAGTTCAGTCTGAGGGCTCAACTGCACCTCACCTCTAGGAATAGGATGATCGCTGACCCGAGGACCGTCATCAGCTCCCCCACCAGCCGGATTTTATCCTGCTGAGTCACGTAGGCCTCCTGTGGTGAGACATTCAGGATCAGAAGTGCTTTCTGATGGACTGAGAGGCAAATCTTTTTGAGTAAGTGGTCTAAAGCAACTCAACTATATCCAAGATGAATAAGAGCTCCCCTTACCACCACCATTACCACATCACCACCCATCCCCCCACCCCCACTGTATTTGTCATTGCAGCTCAGTCTGTGACCAGGGCGTGAGTCTAAGTAAACCAAGATGCAATGTACTGGGTTAGCCAAAAATACATTCAGGTTTTCCCATACCATCTTATGGAAAATCTGAATGAACTTTCTGGCCAACCCAATACAATATATATGTTCCATATGTTAACAAATTGAGTTACCACCTAACAACTCACTTCTTATGCTGTTGAGTTGTAACTTATGGTGATGTGTGTACTGAGGGGCTGAGGTCACATTTCAGTGCATCAAGTTAAGAAAGTTAAACCAACAGGAAGAGTGGCTTGGCCTGGTTTCAGCTATGCTGAAAGGCCAGCTTTTCCAATCTTGCTGTGGTTCCCAGCAGGTAAAATATAAACACACCACAGAACTCGGGTTCTGGGATGGACCCAGAACCTGCTAGCTCCAGTGAGACCTTGAATCAGTCACTAAAACTCCCTGAGCTTGGGGTGTCTTATCTGTAAAATGGAGACTATAATGGTTACCTCCTGGGGTTATTGTGAAGACCAAATCAGATGGTGTGTTTGGACGTATTATAAGCCACAGAGCACTATAGATGTATTCATGCCTTGTGCTAAGTCACTTGAGTCATGTCTGGCTCTTTCTGACCCTGTGGACTGTAGCCCGCCAGGCTCCTCTATTCTCCAGGCAAGAATACTGGAGTGGGTTGCCATGTCCTCCTCCAGGGGATCTTTCCGATCCAGGGTTCAAACATGTGTCTCTTATATCTCCTGTGCTGACAGGTGGGTTCTTTACCACTAGCGCCACCTGGGAAGCTCCATAGATAAATTCATTGTGGTTTGATTATGATTTGGCAATACAGAAAAGGGCTAGAGACACGCTATGGTTTTCAATTCTAAGGAAGGACTCTACCTTATCCTGGATGGTAGGTGTCAACAGTATAGGCCTAAGGTCAACATGAATAAAAACCATCCTCCTCTGCACACCTTACTTCACAGTTAAAAGCTTGCAGTGTTACCCAGATGCAGCAATCAAATTCTACAATAATGTTCCTTAGCTTTTTTGAAGTTATGAGCCCATCTGAGAATATCATGAAGACCACAGGCCCTCTTTCTGGAAAACTGTTCACATACATATAACTCCCAGATGAAACTGTACAAATAATTTCAACACATGCGAGTACCCCCTTAGACTTTTGGGAACTCTGTTCTCCAAGGTCATGTCTTTGAATTGTGCACCCAAGACAAGACTTGGGATGATTTCCGCTGAAGAGAATGGGATCCCTCACTAGGCATGAGAATCACCAGTCATCTTTGTTCTACTGATAAACGGGACCTCTGTGGGCTACTTCAGCAGTGTACTCACTGGTCCAGTGAGAGGCATAGCTTTTGAAACAGGAAGAGATGCTTTGTAGTAGGAGGTGTTCATGGCTTCCCTGGTGGCTCAATCAGTAAAGAATCTGCCTGCAGTGCAGGAGAACTGGGTTCAATTCTTGGGTCAGGAAGACTCCCTGGAGAAGGAAATGGCAACCCACTCCAGTACTCTTGCTTGGAGAAGTCCAAGGACAGAGCAGCCTGGAGAGCTACAGTCAATGGGGGGGGTCGCAAGAATCAGATACAACTTAGCAACTAAATCACTATCTCAGGAGGTGCTCTAGGGTATAAAGAAGGCACCCATCAAGTATCCTGTGGCCTCTAAGAGGGTGTGTGTCAGCTCAGAAGAAGCCAAGGATACAGTCTCTAGGGAAGCGTAGAACCAGAGTTACTAAGGGACAGTAGAAATGTTTCAGACAAGTCATGTGGGACCAGGGAAGAGCAGGAAAGGAATTGGTGACTATGTACCTTTAGTAAACAACGTTCTCTAACAATCTGACTAGGCTTCAGTTCTTTTGCTGTTGCTGTCCTTAAAGAACTGATGTTATGCCAACTTTTCTGATGTTTACTTCTCTTGAGAAACTGGACAATTTTATTTTATCATATAGTGAGCTATTTCCCTTTTGCTTTGCTTCCAAGGAAGCTCAGAAGTCTTTTTCGTTTTTTTTTTTTAAATCTCCAGCCCTAACAACTCGTTGAATACCCTTTCCTCCATCCAAAGATTCAGATCATAGATCTTATTCTTTTTCTTTATCTTAATGTTCCTGTTGCATCTGTCTTTCACTGTAAAACAGGCCAGCTCCTTTTGAGAATCAGGTAGTAGGATAAATAATAAGTTCGTTAATTGTGGGGACAAAATAACACTAGATATAGAAATAAAATAATGGCATCTGTGCCATATATGTGTCTATACACAATTTTTAAGAAAACTTTGGACCTTGGTTGCATGAAAGTGAAAGTGAAGTCATTCAGTCGTGTCTGACTCTTTGCGACCCTATGGACTATAGCCCACCAGTCTCCATCCATGGAAATTTCCAGGCAAGAATACTGGAGTGGATTGCTATTTGCTTCTCCAGAGGATCTTCCCAACCCAGGGGTCGAACTCTGGTCTCCCACATTGCGGGCAGACTCTATCATCTGAGCCACCAGGGAATCCAGGAACTTGGCTGCATATGGCTGGAAAATTGCCAACAACTTTTTCTTTGGGTCTGCTAAGAAGAGGAGGGTACCTGTTGGCCGGGAGCTTTGTGGGGATTAGAGCGCCCCTAGAGGACAGAAGGAGAATGGTATCAACTCTCTTCCTCGGATGAAAATGTAAAAACCCAACTAATGAAGAATACTGGGGATAGTTTTGTTTACCATATACTCCTCCTGGGTCTGCCCTTCCTGAGCACCACTTTGCTTGTTCAACAGATTCCTTTCCAAGCAGGAGTTCCCCTGCTCAAGTTCACTAGTAACAGAGGTGTCCAGAGACGCCAAGCTTTGGCCTCTCTTCCCCTTGGTTTGGGGCTTCCCTGGTGGCTCAGTGGTAAAGAATCCACCTGCAATACAGGAGACCTGGGGAATGTGGGTTGGATCCCTTGGTTGGGAAGATCCCCTGGAGAAGGAAATGGCAACCCACTCGAGTATTCTTGCCTGAAAAAATCCCATGGACAGAGGAGCCTGGTGGGCTACAGTCCATGCGGTTGCAAGAGTCGGACACAACTCAGCGACTGGACACATACACACACTTGGTGTCCGATTGCCCTAAAGTAGCTGTCTCCAGCTCTCGGTCCCCACAGGTCCTTTCCTTTAAAGGAGGCTGCAGAGCACCACACTCTCCTGCAAGCCCCCTTCCTTGCTGCTCGCCAAGACCACCACACAGACCCTTTCATAGGTTTTTTTTTAAATAAAACTGCTCTCTCTAGAAAACAAAGAGTAACATGCATGTGTGAAAGCTGCAATGAAAAGAATAGCAGTTCGTACAACTCAGTAGCAAAAAAACCAAACAATCCAGTTAAAAGCTGGGCAGAGCACCTGAACAGACTTTTTTCCAGAGAAGACATACAAAGGGCTGGCATTTGTATGCCAAAGGTACAGAAAAGGTACTCAGCATTGCTAATCATCAGGGGAATGCAAATCAAAGCCACAGTGAAATATCACCTCAGACCAACTAGGATGGCCATTATCAAAAAGACAAAAAATCAAAATTGTTGACAAGGATGCAGAGAAGAAGGAATCCTTGCACACTATTGTACACTATGTAAGTTTGTGCAGCCACTGTATAAAACAGAAGAGAGGCCCCTAAAAAAGTTAAAATGGAATCACTACATGATCCAGCTTCTAGGTATATATCCAAAGGAACTGCATCATAAAGCAATTATCCTCCAATTAAAAATAAATAAAAAAATAAACAAAGGAAACGAAAACAGAAACTGGAAGAGATATCTGCACTCCTGTGTAAATTACAGCATTAATCACAGTAGCAAAGCTCTAGGAACAACCTAAGTGTCCATCAATCAATAATGGACAAAGATGTGATATACATATCACACACACACACACACACACACACACACACACACACACACACACACACAGGCTTCCCAGATGGTGCGAGTGGTAAAGAACCTGCCTGCCAATGCAGGAGACATGGGAGATGTGGGTTTGATCCCTGGTTTGGGAAGATCCCCTGGAGTAGGAAATGGCAACCCACTCCAGTATTCCTGCCTGGAGAATCCCATGGACAGAGGAACCTGGTGGTCTACAGTCCATAGGATCGCAAGGAGTCCAACAGGACTGAAGTGACTTAGCACCCACGCATACACACACATACATATGTATACATACAGGTACACATGTATATGTGTGTGTAAACACATACACCAGAATATTATTCACCTATGAGGAAAGAGGAAATCTTGTCATTCGCAACAGTATGGATGACTTGACGGCATTAAGCTAAGTGAAATAAGCCCATCAGATTAAGACAAATACTGCATGGTATCACTTACATGTGGAATAAAAAAAAAGGCAAACTCCTAGAAAAAGAGAGTAAAAAAGTGGTTGCCAAGGGCTGGGGGCACAGACAAAATAAGGAGAGATTGGTAACAGGATACAAAATTTCAGCTATAAGGGGAATAAGGTCTGATGGTAAAACAAGGTGACTATAGTTAATTACACTGCATTATACAACTGAAATTTGCTAGGAGAGCAGAACTTAATTATTCTCACCAAAATAAATAAATATGTGAGGTGATGACTGTTAATAGATGATAGGAATCCTTTCACAATGTATATGTACATCAAATCCCTGCAATGAACACTTTAAATACCTTACAATATCAATTGTCAATTATACCTCAGTAAAGCTGAAAAATAATGATAGTAGTGATCTTTTAAAACATTTTCCTTTTCTTTGATTTTGAGAGGAATTCTCATATTTCACACTCATGTATAATGTTGGCTCTTGTTTGGAAGAGATACTCTTTTACAAAGTGGAGAAAGGTTTTAGTGTTTTAAAAATGGACAGGGGCACTGAATTATAATGAATGACTTTCTGAGGTCTGTTAAACTGACGATCAGAATCCCCTTTTCATCAACCACTCTTGCACTTCTAGAATTAAACCCTAAGCTCAAAGTGGTAATAAGTTTTTCTTGAATTTTTTAGAATTTTATTCTTCAGAGATTGCATTCAAGATTTCCTGTCTTACATGGAAAGACCCATCCGCAGCTCTCTAGATTTGTGGTTCTTATGAAAAAGTTTGGGGACCAAGGGTATGTTTAGCAAAATGAATTAAGTGTAAATTCACTTTGCTAAAGTCCTGTTCATTTAGCCTCCCAAATTCTCTCAAATGCTCCGCTGGCTCTCAATCCATAGCACCACTGCCTTAAAGCAAACAAACCCATGGCACCCTGTACCCACTGACCCTCTTTCAACCCACTCCTTACCTCGTTTTTGCACTGACCTTCTCAAATGCATATATCACGACCTGGTTCTCTGCTTAATACCTTTCCTAGTTCCAGCATGTCTTTGGAATAAAAATGAGGGGGGAGATGGGAGTGATGAGTATTCTCTAAATCTTTATCATAGTAGAAATTCAATAGCTAATGTCTAAATTTAGTTATAGAGATAGAAGTGGGTTATTCAGTGATACAACAGGGACCAAGGGCCTAAAGAGGTAAAAACTAGTTGCTGCCAAGAAGTGTGAGTGAGGTGGGCAGGCTAGTGTGCTATTGGTCTTCATTATACCTGCCACTGGGTTTTTTAAGTCATGGGCATGAATTCTTTACTTAGAAGTGCTCACTGTGAAACAGGAATGAAAAATATTCAGACTACCAAGTGTGATGCCCAGAACCCTTGCTGAGGTTGCACATGTGTTCTTTTAGTTAGAACTGTGCTTTGTGAGATAAGAATAAAAACTAAGGGACTTCCCTTAGTCTAGTGGAAGTCTAGTCACACTTCCATCGCAGGGGGTGCGGGTTCAATCCCTTGTCTGGGAGTCAAGATCCCACATGCTATCTGGTAAGCCAAAAAAAGAGGGAAAAAGTCTTATATTTTATTCTTCCTTTTCCTCTATTTTTAAAATATAAGACTCAGCACAATGGCTTTGCTGATCTGGCTCCTGCCCTGGGTCCCCATACTCTGTGTCGGCTCCAGCCATGTTGATTACCGGGGTCCTCAACTGGTAAGACAGGTCTCCGTATGAACTGTGCCCTATTCTCAGAATGCCTTCCTCCACCAGAGTTTTCTGGTTCACCGTTAACCTCAAGACCCAGGTCACAGCATTCCTCCTGGGTCTCCTTCCCTGCCCCTCTGCCCAGATCAGCTGTCTCCCTGCAGGAACACGCTGCCAGTCTCTGGCCACAGCCCTTCCCCAGCACACTGCAGTCATCTGGACACCTTCTGTCACATCAGGACTCTTAGAGCTCCCTTAAAGCAGGGACCTCTAACTCCTTCTTTTCATCTACAACGCACACACAGTAGATGCTGCATTCACAAGGGAGGCAGGAAAGAAGGGAGCAGGAAAACAGACAGGAGCTTGCTGAGCATGATCTAAGAGCTGGAGGCAGGCAGAGGGGAACCAGGAAGCAAGAGCAGGGAGGTAGATGGAGAAAGGATGATGACGAACTGGGCTCGCCTGGAATTTCCAGATTCCTAGCTCAAGGTCACCTAAGCAGCCTTAGTTAATAATGCACTGAGAAAATACTCCCCCCAGCTGCTTTAAAAAATAAGCATCTTTCAACAATGACTAGAGTTCTTAACCCCTTTGTATGGCTTAGGATTTCAGGAGTTGTCAACGGCCAGAGCCCCTTGGAGGCTGACTGGCCTTACTTTGTTAAGAATCAGCTTACAGAGAGTGTCCCGCTCACCAGCTGGTTGAGCTCATTGTCTTGAAGGAAATGCCCAGAGAAGGGTGGGCCTAGCAGGGCCCAGGTACCACTGTGGGGAAGTGTGGGAGCAAGTGCAACCATCAGGAGGGGGAAGGCACCGGAAATAGCTGTCACGCCCCATCCGAGACCCTCTCCTTCTCCCCAAGATTCTTGCAGAGGGATGAAGCTCCCAGAAAGAGACCTGCTTGGTCATCATTCATTCATTCATTCCTCTCATCCTCTAAACTGTGTGGGGATTCCTAACCAGGTTGCCCATCAGAATCAGATGCGGGGGTGGGGGGGGGTGGTACTTGTGATCTAGTGGATGAGACTCCATACACCCAATGCAAGAGGTCCAGGTTCGATCCCTGGTTGGGGAACTAAGCAATTGCAACCAAGCACATGTGCTGCAACTACTAAGCCCGCAAACTCCAGCACCTGCTCACTGCAAAACTAGAAAAGCCCGGGTGCCTCAATGAAGACTCAGTGCAGCCAGAATATATACATACACATGTGCACACATATACACATACATACACACACACACATTCACACATACACGTATACACACATACATATACATATATACATACATACATACATACATACATACATACATACAAGAATTGGCTGGGAAGCTTTGTCACAACACATATGCCTGGGCCAACCCTGGAGACTCTAATTTGGTGCAGGAACCAAGCATCTTTTTTTTTTTTTTTAAGATGTAAATATTTCTACTATAGATCCCCACGTGAGAAGCACTGGGCCAAAAAGGGAGGAAGATCTCATGG
This sequence comes from Cervus elaphus, assembly GCF_910594005.1. Lineage (NCBI taxonomy): Eukaryota > Metazoa > Chordata > Mammalia > Artiodactyla > Cervidae > Cervus > Cervus elaphus. The sequence continues at coordinate 111,813,852 of NC_057832.1, forward strand.
TTCCCATATAAGTCTACCTTTAGGGGCTTATTTTGTGTCCTCATCTCTGTGTTCTCTCAGGAAAATTAACCCAGCAGATGTCTTCTCTCTACGGAGGCATCCTTATCCATTCCCACAGAAGCAGGACTTACCCTAGCCACCAAAAGGTTAATCACATAAACGCTGGGGCCCATGTTGATCAACAAGCTGAAGAATTGATGCTTTTGAACTGTGGTTCTGGAGAAGACTCTTTAAAGTCCCTTGGACTGCAAGGAGACCCAACCAGTCCATCCTAAAGGAAATCAGTCCTGAATATTCATTGGAAGGACTGATGCTGAAGCTGAAACTCCAATACTTTGGCCACCTGATGCGAAGAACTGACTCATTGGAAAAGACCCTGATGCTGGGAAAGATTGAGGGCAGGAGGAGAAGGGGATGACAGAGGATGAGATGGTTGGATGGCATCACCGACTCAGTGGACATGAGTTTGAGTAAACTCCGGGAGTTGGTGATGGACAGGGAAGCTTGGCGTGCTGCAGTGCATGGGGTCACGAAGATTCAGACACAACTAAGTGACTGAATTGACCTGAACTGAACTGATGATCAACACTAGAGCATAGGCAGTAGCTCAGTGGCTACAGGTCGGAGGCAATTCCATGTCTGACTGACTCCCCTGCACTCCAGCACCTCTTATCTTGCCGGGGAAATATCAGGTGTGCCCAGGTACAGGTGAGTGTGGCAGGCGCTGGCTACCTATCAAAGCCTGGAAACAGGAGTTCCTCAAGCAGTGGGTCCCTCTGAGGAAGAAGCCTGGAATCCAGCATATTTCTCTGGAGGGAGAAATGACCTGGCTTTGTATTAAAGTTGAAGCTTCTGAAGTGAACCAGACCGGAAGCCCAACCAGCACTGCCCTTACTGGTCGAGCATCTTTACCAAAGGACTTAACCTCTCACAACCTCAGATTCACCATCTTTAAAATGTGTATAAAAATCTCATTTACTTATGAGGGCATCTATGAGGATCACCCGGTATCATACTTTAGCATCCATAATGCTGTCCACAGAATCACAACACCAGCAGCGAGTCAGAAACGCAGAAACTCAGGGCCCACATCAGCTTTCCTCTCTGAATCTGCCCTTTCACAAGATCTCAGAAGCACCGGCAAATGCATGGCCAGTGCTCAAACCCAGCGCCCAATAGATGTTATTTTTACCTCCCGGGCTCTCTGCTTCTCCCACCTCTGTCTTCTCTTTAATTTGCTGTGCTTGTTCCAAAGGGAGTTGGGTAGGACCTCCAAGTAAAGCAGGGTCGAGCTGGTGTACAGCTGGGTTTCAAATAACTGGCACTTTGAATAGTGGAGTTTGTGAGGAATTGTGACGTGTAGGAAAAGCAGTCTCACTGACCATGACAGGTAGAGGATGATTTCAGATAAAAAGAACCCACGAGTCACTCCTGCCACGTCCTCTCCCTGACTACCTACATCCCATCCATTGTATAGTAGTGATGATTCTGCCTTCGATAAGTGCCCTGATGCCAACCCTTTCTCTCAGTCTCCCCATTACATCTTGAGGCCAATCCACCACTATTCTCTTTCTTCACTGAACTGTAATAGCCTCTTAGCTGGTCCCCCACATCTTCCCTGGCCCCCTCAAACCTGTTCTCCACCCTACAAACAGAGACATTGTTCTGAAACAAAAGTATTATCAAGTGTCTCCCCTGTTTAAAATCCTGAGCCTCCCATTAGCTTTAGGATAAACAGTAAAATCCTTGGGATGGCCAGCAAGGTCCTACATGATTTGGGAAAGACCTGCTGGGACAACTTAATCTGGAGGCTCCTGCCCCAGCTCCCTCTATCCTAGCTAGCCTTCTTTCAGTTCCTAGACATTCACAAGGCTCTTCCTGCCTCAGGGCCTTTGTATATGCATTGTCTCTCCCTAGAACTCACTTTCCACCTTGAATCCATCCGTGCATGCATGCTCAGTTGTGTCTGACTCTTTGTGACTCCATGGACTGTAGTCTACCAAGCTCCTCTGTCCACGGAAATTTCCAGGCAAGAATACTGGAGTGGGTTGCCATTTCCTCCTCCAAGGAATCTCTCAGTATCCTGTCTTCTTATCATAAGAAAAACTCATGTGAATTGTAACAATCACAGTTTGCAGTGAAATTTCTATTCATTTAATTAATGTCAATCAGTCTGCAAACACCAAAAGGCAGTGGTGAAGTGTTTTGCTCAGACCAGGTTGAGTTTCCAATACCTACAATAATGCTTGGGGCACCCTTAGGCTCTCAGTAGTGGTTTGTTTAATGAATGAATTAACAAAGTGATTTGGAGCAAAGCAAAGGGCATTGGAGAGATCAAGGAAAATCATCAAAACACAGAAAGGAAATCTGATGATGGGAGATCAATGCCCTCTTGCTGAAAAGCAAATCAGGAGTCTAAACAATCAGAGTGATCAGTTTCACCTTAGAAAGCTTAGAAGAGCTCAGTTCAAGCTGTGTATGAGAATCAGTCAAGGAGTTTCTTAAAACACCATTGCCAGGGGCCACCATTTCAGACATTCTGATGCCTCAGGTATGGGGCAGCTTAGATCTGTAACTTTTTTTTTTTTTTAACCAGATTTCCATGTTTCTTATGTGTTGGTGTTGTTGTCTAGTCACTAAGCCGTATCCGACTCTTTGCGACCCCATGAACTGTAGCCCACCAGGCTCTTCTGTCCATGGGATTTCCTAGGCAAGAGTACTGGAGTGGGTTGCCATTTCCTTCTCCAGGGGATCATCCCAACCCAGGGATCAAACCTGCATCTCCCACATTGGCAGACAGTTTCTTTAGCACCGAGCCACCAAGGAAGCCCTAATAAGCAGTCTTGGTTAAAAAACTACTGATCTAGCAAGAGATAGGATCTGTTCAAGTCAAACAGCTCTTTGGTTTTAGAGTTAGGACTTAAATCTAAGCCACCTAATCCCAGACTTCGAACTTTCTGCTCACTTGGCAGTCTAGGAGAACTAGGATTATAATGCACTTTGTTCTGCCTAAACCAAGTAAACATTGAATGAAGACAGGAAATTAACTCTTATTAAGAGAGTTCTTGGGAAGTCCAGGAATAGCATAACTTTTATGGCTGAGCAATGAAGCATCCTAGAGTGAAGACATTTCTTAAAATAGCTCCAAAACTCCACCCTTTCCTATGACTTGCTTTTGCCTAGTTTATGCCATCTTGTATAAATAAAGGAGTATTTTGTTTCCTTTCCAGTGTTTTGAGATGGTGCTCTGGGCTACTGTCATGGAGTCCAGTGACTTTTCTAGATCCCATCAGACCCACAGAGAAAACCCTACAGTGACTGAGAGCTCTGTGAGTCCAGATTTATTAATAGAATTTGATATAAAAGTACTCATTTATCTAAGAAAAAGCTCTATAGGCTAATTAATATGGCAACAACTGCATTAATCAAGTTAAGACCCTATGTTGGTACATTTTCATATTTCTAAGACTCTCAAGTAATAGAAATATAAAAGAAAAGAATTCCATACTATTCAACAAATGTGGTACATCATGAAAGCAGAATCTTTCAAGTCATGGTGATAAGTTTGGGAGCCCCTGATCTAATCCTAGTTGACTTCCTACTAAGAGGAACACATGGGCCCCATCAACTCAGGACCAAGGCCCAAGGGCTCATGCCAAAAAAACACAGACCTGCGCTGATACTCCTCCCTATTCAAGCTGCTCACAGCTGCCTTCTTAAGCCCCACCTACCCCAACCAAGAAAATATTTAAAAGTCATGAGTCTTCTATTTTGGCTAAAGTAGATTTTATCAAAGTGAGCAAAAGGGTGAAAATGCTGAAGGGGGATGCTGAAGGGGGAAAAGAGATGAAAAAGAGAGAAAATGCAAAGGAAGTTAGAGCACTTAGCTATAATTATGCTTCATCTAGTCCTGAGGCAAGGGGAAGTAGCTGCTAATAATTTAGACTATCTGGACAATTTGGGTCAAAGGAACATTATATTCACAGGGACATAATTAGTCCTCCCACAGAGAGAAAGAGACACAGTGCTAAGAAGGTAAGAGAGAAGAAGGAGTCTTGGTGGTAATCAGTTGCTCAGCATCACCCAACTCTTTGGCTAGAAGGCTATCTACATTCTGAATCTACAGTCTAGACCCAGAAAATCCCCCCAGTCAGCCTGAAACAAAGGAAGGCTGGGAAAGAATGCATCTGAGGAATCAGAGTCAGGAACACTGGAAATGTCCAGCCAACCCCATGTTTATCCATTTCCTTCATTGTTATTGCTGGCCCATCTCAGTTGGCCATCCCTTCCATGTCCTTATTTCCTGGGGTATGGTCTCCACACCAAGGACAACCTTCATGTCCCATTTGAGACACAGGGAACCCAGCTTCCCCCGAATGCACCTATGCCCACCTCGAACAAGGCAGCCCCACCACACTCAGCCTTGTGTTCCACGGCAGCAAACCCTGCTTTGTGAGAGTCAGAGGCTCTGGACACACAGCACACTGTAGATACACCAAGAGGCAATTCTAGAAGCTTGGAGTGACTTGACCTACTTCAGCATTTAGTAAGGCTCTCTGCCCTGTCCTTTCTTTGAGTATCCACTGCCTTTGAGCTAACTCGACTCAGGTTATTTGTTCCTTAACTCCTCCAAACTGCCCCTCTCCAAGTCCAGGTTGAGCTATACCTCTAGCTGACCCATTCGGCATTGAGCATAAATCTCTAGCCATTGAGCTCTTACTTGCCTGGCAAAATTGTTCCTCCTCTGTCTTTTGCTTTCTGCCCACATGCCTGCACTCCCTTTTAGGTATTTTCAGGTCACTAGGATAAGAATTTCGGTTACCTATTAAACTAACCCAGTGTTGAATGTACATGCCTAGAAGCACTCGTGAGAGCCTGCTCATTCTGTCACAACGAGCAGTCTGCTCCTTTCAACAGCAGACCCGGACACTGACTCCACATCTCCGCTCAGTCATCCTCACCCCAGGTCTCTGAAGGTGACTCACAGAATGACAAGCTCACCAGAGTAAAAGCGACCCCAGAGACTATTTCCTTCCAACGGATACCCAATCCAGGCATCCTCTGCAGCACCTTTGACAGGTGGTCAGACAGCTGATGCAGCCCTTTCAATGCACTCATATTAACTGTGTTCAGAAGCAAATGCAGGTCAGAAGAATGTCTGTGTGACCCTAACAGACCACTGGCAGACTCAGAAAATGGACCTGGAGCACACTCGTCCTCCCTTTAGAACAACAAGACTTCTGTTGAAGGTCACATTTACAAAGGTCTAGTCTACAGACCTTTGTGAGTAACAAGGGATATTACAAAGGCCCAGGTAAACTAAGCATTCTTTCAAAGTTCACAAGAAAGCCATCACTCCCTGGACAAGTCCACTGGTATTCACTGAGCCCCAGCTTTGGTCCTCTTAACTCCCGCCTAATTTCTGTCCAGGTGATCAGGAGCCTGCCCCTGCCAGAGTCAAGGGAGTGGCATATCTCCTGGGCAGTGTGGCTGGTTTCCAGTGCCATCACCGCGTGCTATCAGCCCTCTCATCCCCTCTAAGAGTCACCTGGAGCAGCTTCTGCTGGAATATGGTGACGTCTCGGGAATCCGTGCGGTTGCCACTACGGGACTTGAGAGGGCGGTGGATGCAGCACATGGTGAAGCAGATCATATAGAGCACGTACAAGGCTCCCAGGATGCAGAAGTAAGGCCGCCCGTACTTCCTCCACTTGAAGCTCACCAGCTGCTTCACTGGGGTCTGCTCCAGGATCTGACGAGCCTGCCATAGAAGAAGAGGGCAGCAGGGCATGACCAACATAGTGAGTTGCAGCACCAGGTTCCCCACAGGGTCCCAGACAGGCAGCGTCATGATCAGCACAAGTGTAATTCATTCCGTTCATCTTTTCATTCATTTCTTCTACAGATGACTAGTCAGTTTCTACTGTATGCGGTGCCTCATGCTAGTGCTACAGATAAACCATGGAAGACGTAAATACCAGGATCTCTGAGCTCCTCAGAGGCTCTGAAGGATGAGACATAGATGGCTGAGAGAGTTGAGTGAATGGAGAGTTAGGCAAGGTCTTTTATAAAGTAGCAGCAGTTGCCAAGGCAGGAAGGGGTGAGAAGACATTAGCACATGAGGGGGATATGGCAAAATCTTTTGGAGGGTTCAGGCATTATCCTGTATGAAGCCACTGAGGGCCAGATCATGGTACCTCAAGAATGCCTAGCTAAGGAGTTGGACTTTGTTTTCTGAATGCAATGGAGAACAATTGGAAGGTTCAAGCAAGCAGGTAGTCAGATTTGCCCTACAAGTATTATGGACATGAGAGGAGCATCAGAGGACTCTGAGAGTGGGGTGTGGCCATAATCTAAGCTGGGTAGGTTAATGCTCAGATCTAAGTAGCCAATGAGACATTAAAGATGCTCCTGAAAGAGGATGATGGGTGGCATGATGCATCTAGGAAAGTGGGAAAAGGCAAAGTCAGAGCTTAGCTGGAGGGATTACCCACTAGTAGAAAAAAGTACCTTTTCCCACCAAGCCTTGAGAGTAGGAGAGAGACAGGGGGGCAGTTTCTAGACCTGCTGGGCAGAACAAGGCAGAAAGTTGAAGAAGCTCCAGTCAGAGAGCCTCTATTTTCATCATAATGAACAAATCTTGGTTGCCCGATAGAACTGAAGGTGAAGGCTGGGCTTCCAATCCCTAAGAAATCCTACTCTGAAGAAGTTCATACCAGCCAGCCACTTTGTTCATCAGATCCTCTGATAAACCAGACCCTCTGTTCATTAGTACCAGCTATCATCTGAGTTTTGTGGCTCTAGAGAGTTCTTAGGAAATTGTCGGGTGGCAGATAAACAGTAAAAACTGTATTTTGCCACCATCTTGGAGGTCCCAAAAAGCATCAGTATTTTCTTCTCTTTATAAATCTTCAACAAACTTTCCTTTCCCTCATATCACCCAATCCAACACTGTCTGAATGACCCATGCATTTTTCCCTCTCTGGAAAGCTCTCTTTTTCCTCATCTGCCTGGTGATTCCCAATTCCACCTAGAAGCCCCAGCTCAAGCACATCTCCTGTGACGTCTTTTCTGGTCCATCCAAGCCAACGTAAGCCAACCTCCATTCTGTTGCACCATCATGTACCATTGCACCATTATGTACCATTCATAGTACAGACCCCAGTGATCTTTTATCTTGCAGGCTATTATAGTTACTGAGAACAGGGATGGGAAATTGACAAAGCTGTCTGAAAGGAAATGCTTTTTAATTTATTTCTGTACTCTCAGTTCCTGGTACAGTGTCTGGGACCCAGCAAGAAGCTCAGTATGCTGAACGAATAAGTGATAGGAAGTAACATCTATCTGGAGAACTCCTCATATGCAGTGTTAGTATGAGAAAGGTAAGCAGAAGGGACCAGAGCTAAGCAGAGAGCGGAGTTAGGGAAGCGGTATTGATCGGCAATTTCTCCCAAAGTCCCAGGAGTCTATCCTCACCCCCATCTATTACAGGGAAGCCTCTGAAGCCGAGGATCTTGGCAAACAGACAGGTCCTGCACAGACTCCTGAAAGCCCCTAATCCTGCATAGTGTCCGTACCTCCCGTTTCTTGGAGGAGACCACAAGCTCTAGAAAGGACACATCTTCTCCCCAGGAGTCGATCTCCGTGAGGTCGTAGAGAGTAGAGGTCAGCGGCCCACATGTCCACTGGATGTACTTCCGCTTCTGCATCAGGTGTTGGAACATCTGGGCGGACACGGGTGAGACGGGGGTCAGCATGTAAGGAGCAGGTCAAGGGCAACAGCATGGTTACTTACTCCTTGGATCTGATGGACAGCTGGGAACTGACAAGCCTCTGTTGACCTGAACCTTTTAATTTGGGGCTGTCTTTCCTTCCCAAAAATCCTATAAAGATCTGAAAGGAGAGAATAGGTGAGGGGAGTGGAACTTTGGGTTACCATAGCAGGTATTCTCAGGTAAGATTCTGTAATCCCCCAGAGTCAGAAATTCCTGAGGCTGAGGATTTTAGTGATGGAGATGGAGGTAAGGGACCACCACCCTTTTGGGGAGTTTGGGAAAAAAGATCAGGGGAAGGATCCCCGTGGGGTTGGGGGAGGGCCCCTCACCACTGTGTTGCCCTCCACTCCGGCCAGCTTGAAGGGGGTGAGGCCCTGGTGATTGAGCATGAGGTCCAGGGACTGCAGGTGGTCCCCTCGCCTGTCGTAGGACAGCAGCAGGTTGTACATCTGGCAGGCGAAGGTTTTGTTGGGCTGGAGGACGAGGATGTGCAACACTGTGTTTCCTAGGAGAGGACACGGGGTGTCACATGACCCCTGGGACCAGAGTCCCTGCTGTTCCCCAGGACCACCCACCCCAGGGGGGGCCTGAGGGGGTCCCAGCCCCTCCCCTGCCACTCCCAGCATCCCCTCCAGCCCAGCTCTTACCCAGGGAGTCCTGGGCCCGGATGTCAGCGCCATGCTCAATGAGCAGCCTCACGATCTCCTCGCTGCCCATGCAGGCGGCAAAGGACAGAGGGTGCTCCCCTGGGGAGGCAGAGGCCCGGGCAGGCGTGAGATGCAGGAGGGGACGGGCAGTGTCTCTGAGTGACCGCCTCTGCCTCCCCCGTCTCTGGGGACCCTCGTCAGCAGGACCAGAGGCGGGGATGCTGGAGGGGGCCCTAGGGTGGGAGTGGGGGCTTGGCTCTGGCCTTCGGCCCTGAGGGCGGACCCCTCCCAGCTTCCCCAGGCACGGAGGCTTCTCAGCCCACCCTCCCTTGACTGGTGCCCCCCTCCTCGTCCTCCCAGCCCCGGTCCTGGCTCTCACCAAAGTAGATGAGATTGTGAGGACTGAGGCGGAAGGCAGAGCCTACAGCCCTCGCGGAAACGCTGGCCCCGTGGGCGAGCAGGGCTTTCACCAGGTTCACGTTCCGGTTCATGACCGCTATGTGCAGCGCCGTCTGACCTGGACAAGGGAGCCCTCCGTCAGGGCTGTTCCGAGCTCTCCTGGAGACACAGCATGCCCCCTGGCTTCCAGGAGATCCCTGACATCCTTGCATGGATTTCTTCCCTTGACTCAGCAGAATGGTGTGAGACAGAGCCCCAGATGTCCCTCAGGCGGGTTCATTTAGCGGTCCCCGCCTCCTGACTACTGGGGATGGCATATAAGGGTAATCACTCTAGTGCAGCTCTGAAAGAGAGAGTTCTATTCTTCACGGAACGTGAAAGGAGTTGAAGGGAAATAACAAATGGCTAAAGCAGGTCCCAGACAGTCACAGCCAAGACCAGGACCTCTGCCTTCCTCCCACACTCCTGAGCACCCATCACTCCTTCCCCGACCTCAGAGGCTCATTGTAAGAGGTGACTTCAGACTCTCCCCTACTTGCATCCACCTTGAAAAACTGTGGAGGCACCTCACCTACAAATGGCTCACAGATGGCAGGCTCCTTGACCAGCTCGGGGACAGCCTCAATCAGCACCATGGCAGCCTCCAGGTTGTCATAGAGGGCGGCCACGTGCAGTGCCGTCTCCCCGACAGCCCCTGGAGTGGAGGAGACAGGGGCATTAAGATTTCCCAGAGACACGCTCCACTGCCCCTCGGCAGAAACCCTCCGAGTGCCGGGGCTTCTGCCCCATCTCCATCACATCGAACTCTGATCCCACCTCGTTGCCGGAAGTCACAGTTTCGGTCCAGCAGAAGTTTCCTCAGGACACACAGGTCGTTGTCCTTGGCTGCCCGAAGCAGAGGAGACTCTCGAATCCTGGCAGAGGATGAATGGGAGTCAGGCAGAGACAGAATGGCAGAGAGGCCCAGAGCAGAGAGGAAGAAAGACCGTGTCCGCCTGGACAGACAGCGGCCACACGGAATGCGCGGTGACATGTTGCAGCATTGTCTCCTGGACTCTAGCTCGGGGTCAGATAGGGGCAAGAGTCTGGCTCAGGGTCCCTGTGGGGTGGCATCGCTACCTCTTCCCACCGGTGGCGGGGGGACTCCTGGCTCAGCTGACTGAGGAGCAGAGTACCTGAGGGAGGAGGGCCCGGCCCAGGGAATGGGTGGTCCTGGTGGGCCTGGCCAAGTCAATCTAGCTGAGTACATGTCTCAGGAACTTGGGGATCGGGAGTGGGTGGAGGAGAGGGAATTTCTGCCCGGTTTCATCCCTGCTCCCAGGCCTGCTGAACTGGCTCTCTTTAGCCGAGAGGAGCCGGAGAGACCGGGAGGGGGCTGAGAGACAGGCCAGCAATTAGGACTCGGAGATTTGTGAGCTGCTGGAGTTCTGACTCCCCGGGGGCTGTCCAGATGCACATTCCTGCTGCCGGGAAGGAGAGTTCCGAGAGGGACTACGAGGGCTCCATCCCTCCCTGAGGGTCACCCCTCGACTCAGGAGTCTGAACGCGCTGTCTGCGGCCAAGCAAGGGCATGGCTGTGAGCTTCTCCGAGTGTGTGCATCTTGGAGTGGGCGGGAGGAGCCTCACGGAGACAGTCCTCCTGTGGTACCTCTGCAGGTTAATCTTTGTCTCTCTCCGGCCTGGGTGAGCCAGACAAGAGATAATGCCGAAGCCGGTTCCTGCTGGGCAAGTATGTGCTGAAGGTGGACACATGGATGGCAGGTTGAGGGTCAGGAGGGGAGAGGTGAAAGGCCGGTAAACAGACTGACGGTGGGCAGTTCCCGTGATGACCCCTAGCCCCCAGTTCCTCTCTTCCAATGGTCCCCCCGAGCCAGGGGAAAGAAGCTTTTTATCTGAAGAAGCTTTTGATCTCAAGGTAGGACTCAGGTCCATCCCTCACTGAATTTCTCTCCAGAGACAACAGGTGGAGTGGGGACCAGCCTACTGCCTGTCTCACCCACACCCTCCGTGTGAGTGCGCCCAGCTCAGGGCAACCAGGGCCAGGACTGCAGGGTCCAGAGGCTCTGCACGCAGCTCCATGCTCCAGCCTCTGGCTTGGGGAAGCCGCTGCCTGTGAGTCTAGTCCTGGCTGCCCGCTCAGATCTGCTAACGACAGCTCTCTGATGGGAGCCAAATCCCCCGAACACCCCGAGGGAGAAGCCTGCCTTCAGGATGGGTCCCTGCTCCCGTTAGTCTTCCGGGGGTCTGGACCTCAGGGCTGACCTGAAATGCTGTGCCCCTCGGGGTCACCAGTCCCACTGGAGCTGTCCCGGGGACAGGCTCAAGCCTCACTGTCTGCTCCGGATCTAGCACAGCCTGCACACAGGAGACTCAGGAAACGCACATGGGCTCCAGGAGTTCCCACTGGGACTCCCCAGGGTCTCCTGGTTTCCACGGTCAGCTGGTCAGTTCCAGGTGTTGCACAAACCAGAGCTGTCCCCTGTTGCCAGGTCATCAATTTCATTCTCATTAACAGTAACTCCTCACTCTTTCTTCACCCAGTGAGTGTCCTAAAACCCGCAGGATCTTAACCCTTCCCCAGCACCCCATTTCCTGCCAGCCTGCACCCGCCTGCTCCAGTTACGCCCGACATACATGCTGGCTTCTCCCATCTGGTATCTTTGGGTCCCCAGCGCCCCCACCTTCACTAGGCAAGAGCCCCAGCATCACCCTGCCCCAGCCTTCCCGGGACCCAATGCCACACCCCTCCTCCACTGCTGACACAGGAGCTGGGCTTCCGTAACGGATGCACGGGTCCATCCCAGCACTGGGCATTGAACTCTGGGGTGCTCTGGTGGGCAGGGCAGACCGACCCAAGTGGGCGGAGGGCTTGAGACTTAGGGAGAAGGGGGGCAGCCTACTTCTTCTGCTGCAGCATGTACGTCTCGTCCAGACGCTGATCCCAGTCTTGCTGTCCCACCAGCCAGGAGGTCAGCAGTTTCTGGAGTTGGATCGAGAGACCCCTGGCCTTGGACGGAGGCGCTCCCATGTCTTCTCCTTCCAGGCAGTGGCCAGTCACGGGGAGGAGGTGGTTCAAGGGAGCAGGGCTAGGACTCAGCCGGCAGCTGAAGCGGAGACAAGGAGGAGGGATGGGTCGTGAGTGGATCTGGCGTGGCGCTGTGCGGGGTGTGCACGTGCACTGGGGGACTGGGGGCCCTGCCCGGAGAGAGAGACTTTACCTGGAGGGGAGGAGCTCTTTGTAGAGAAAGCCCCTGGGGCACATAGCCTGCCTCAGAGCCAGCGGGGGGGAGGGAGCATGTTCCTATCAGTGAGCTAGGGCGGCTGAGACCGGGCCAGGGGAGGGGTGGGGCCCAGGAATCTGACCTGGGAGCTGGGATAGAGCCCAAAGGTGGGTCCTACGAGCCAGCTGAGCAATTACCTCTGATGCAGGGGAGTAGAGAAGCAAAGCCCTCCAGCTCTGCAGTCAGGCAGGTCTGGGTTTGAATCCTGGCTTTCGGTCCTTGCAGGTCAGTTAGGTGAGCTTTCTGAGCCTCAGTCTTCTCATCTGTAAAATCGGGGTGATACTTACATGCTCTCACAGCAGAGTCTGTAAAGCATAATCATAACAGCTCAAGGACAGTTGATTCTTCTTCCACAGAGGGGCTCAAAAGCCCCCAGAACTGCTTGCTCTGCCTAGTACCCCAAGCCCCGCAGCCAGCAGGTCTCCTGGCTGCCCCTCCTCCTGGAGAAGTCCAGGGCCTCCTCTTCTGTTCCAGCTCCTCCCTTCCAGGCAGAGGAGAGCCCAGCGAGCCCTGCACGTCCACAGAGGCTAGGCAGCAGGGACTGAGCAGCGGTGGAGGAAATCACAGGTCTCCCTCCAGGAGTGAGTAAACAGGAGGAGCACGAGTAAAGATAAGACAGTGTTAAATTATTTTATGATATAACAGTTTCCATTTTTCTTCCTGATTGTTTCCAAAGAGATATATTCAGATATACCTCCTGAACTGTAGTCATTCAAGAGATCCCCAAGTTCTCTGGGTGCAGGCTGAAGCTTCTCTAGCTCCTAAGTGAGAAGACAGAGCAGAGAGAGATGCATGTGACTCCCCACGGCTGGTGGGAGGCAAAGCTGGAGCTGGCTTGCCAGGTGGAACCTCAGGTCCAAGTCACCTGTCAGACCTCACTGCTTCTTGGGAACCTTCTGCTTATAAAGATGAGAGGTGTGGGTGGAGATAGGCTGGGGACCCTCCGCCTTGGGGGTCTTCTGGGGCAGGGGCCCCTCACATCCTTTGTTGCAGGAAAGTGAGAGTGCTTCTCTAGAGACTGAAGGATGGACAAAAGCACCTTTCGAGAAGGGTGAGAACTGAAAGGAAAATAAGCAAGGGAAGAAAGAGGAGGTGCCTGAGACAGCAGGAAGCATGGGCTCCCCCAGGGAGGGGGCAGATGCCGGCTGGGAAGGGGGAGGGGTCACCTTGCGGGACATTTTTCTGCTTTGCTGGGGGGTGGGGCAGTGTGTGGCTGTAATGATCTCCGAAGCCTTGAGACTTCCAGTCTAAGGAGATGGAGGGAGTGATAGGGGTGAGGTGGGGGTGTAGATATGCTGATAAGCGGGGCTGCAGAGGAAAGGAGCGCCTGCCCAGCAATACCCAGCCCATAACGCTAGTCCTGGAGGGAGTGGGGGCGGGAGGGCCCGGTCAGAGCCGCACAGGGCAAGTGCACAGGCTGGCCACCAAGGGCACGGTCCTCGGGTCCTGGAGGAGGGCAGGGGGCCCTCCGCTTCTGGGTCTTCCCTTCCCACTTGCACACTCCTTTGTCTGCACTGTTCTCTTCAGGAGGGGTGGGGAGGGCAGGAACAAGCCTCCTGAAGGAGACCAAACTGTCCCCTCATCCCACCTGGTAGGCTGGAGATTTAGAAATGACTTCCTGATCTTTGGGCTTCCCTGGTGGCTCAGCTGGGAAAGAATCTGCCTGCAATGAGGGAGACCTGTGTTCAATCCCTGGGTCGGGAAGATCCTCTGGAGATGGGAAAGACTACCCCCTCCAGTATTCTGGCCTGGAGAATTCCATGAACTGGATAGTCCATGGGGTCGCAAAGAGTCGGACATAACTGAGTGGCTTCCACTTCACTTCCTTATCTTTAGGGAGCTCTCTCCTCCTCTGTCCTCTGGCTACTCTCCCCAGTCCTCCATCCCCTTTGTCAGGTCCTGCATGGCCACCCTCTCCTCCCTCCTCTCATCAGTCTTCATCCTCTGGGAGCTTTCTGCAAGCCAAGAGTCCTACAACCTCCCTCCCGCAGGCAGATGCTTCCCTGCATGATGGTGATGCCCCAGGGTCTCGCAAGAGTAGATAAGAGCTGGTCCAGGGCCCCTGATAAAACCTCACTGTTTTATCTCAGAGCCCGTTGACATCAAAGGCACCAGACCTCTTATTCTGACATGACAAGGAGCAAAGTGTGAGTCGCTCAGTTGTGTCTGACTCTTTGCATCCCTCTGGACTGTAGTTCGCCAAGCTCCTCTGTCCATGGAATTCTCCAGGCTAGACATACTGTAGTGGGTAATGATTCCCTTCTTCAAGGGATCTTCCCAACCCAGGAATCGGACCCAGGTGTCCCACATTTCAGGTGGATTCTTTACGGTCTGAGTCACCAGGGGAGCCCAGAAAGGAGGACAACATGTAAACCTGGATTTCAATATTTAGGTCATACACTCCCACCCTACCTGCCCACAGCCCTGTAGGGAAAGAATCTGAATACTATCTTTAAAAATATGAAGAGGAATTGTCATAGGATGGTGGAATTATTTGCCTTTTTTTCATAAATTTTAAATATACTTTTGTAATAAGAAAAAAAAAAAAAAAAACTACGGATGAAGGGATTCCTGGTTTCCTATGAAGATTTATCTCCTAGGCACAGGGCGTCGGGCGGGTGTCTGGAGAGGAAATTAGAGCTGTGGTGGTCTGTGCCAGCCAGTTGGTCCTTTCATCTCCAGTTGCTCCCCTAAGACAGACCCAACCCCAACCACCCACCCCGTCCAAACTCACAGAGTTGGAGACGGCTTCTCAGTTAGCCAGGAACCCAGAAGCTCCTCCCTCAAATAGCCAGGAGGAGGTTAGTGATTTCTTTCCCTGCAAGCAGCATTTCCTGGACCTGCAGGTCAAGGAGTGCAAGGGCGGGGTGAACGGGGTCACCGGCTTACTGAAGCTTGCCTCTCCCGTCGTCAGGTGACCTCCTGTGACGCACCCCAGTCACCTGTCACCGGGCTTGGGTCACGGAAGTATATAGGAGGCTGTGTCGGCCGTCCAGGAGAGAGTCTCCCAGTAAGCCCATCGGCTGGCGAGGGTGGCATCCTTGGGAAGGAGGCTCTGCTGGCCCTGCCGTTCGGCCATCTGCCCCCTTTCAGGAAGAGCACGCATTTCTGGACACGTCTCACCCCTGCATTTGATGGTTCATTCAGGCGAGCATGTGTGGATGCCGGGAGTGATGTGAGCTCACGGTCCGGGCACCCGGCTGTCCCTCATGGCCTGTGACTGTCTCTGGTTTTTCCAGAGCTGGCCTTCATCCCGTCTCCCCAGCCCTCTGCTCCAGGAAGCAGATGTCAGTTAGCCCCAACCTATTACTGCCAACGGGTCTGTGCTCACCAGGGTTACGGGCAGGGCGGGCCCTGGGACATGAAGGCAGGTTTCTTAAGATCGGTTACTTGGGATCCTCACCTCTGCCATGCTGGTTTTTCTATGAAGACTCTCTTCCTCCCGCCCTTTAGAGACTGAGTTTAGACACTGAGTCTCTAAGAGCTTTGTCTGAGTACAGGAGGGTGTGAAATGAGGCAGGACACATTCAGTCTGTCAGTACCAGAGGGCAAAGCTAGGACTGAGGATAGTCCAGGGCAGGACAAGGAATGAGAGCGTGGTTCCACTTGGGTCCGGAGTACTCTGCTGTCACACCCAAAGCAGGTACCTACCTCCTTCTCCAATTAGGTCCTCCCCTGCCCTCATTTTGGTTGGACCTGAGTTTCACGCACAGCCCAGGACTTGAAGAGACTCATTTCGACATGGGTCTGGGCCTCAGTTTATGCAAGTCGCTTTCCTTTGAGAAAGGCCTCACAGAAGAGTGGGGTGGGAAGGTGTGATCTTTAGAATCTAAAGAATCGGCAAGAGCCCTGCTCTGCACCTTATTATCCGTGTGACCTTCAGTGGGCAAGTCATTTCTCTTGTGCACCTCGGTTTCCTCATCTATATAATGGCCTCATCAAGGCGATGTCGCGACTTTGAGTCCTGGTTACCACATGGATCTCATGACATAATGGCATTGAAAGGACTGCACGGACTCTTAGGTGACTGTCGTGGCCCTCCACTGCTGAGGTCCACGGCGGTCCTCCCCAGAGCCTCTATTGTCCCCTGCGGACTACTCTCCATGCTCCTGTCTGCCAATGGAACTCTCCAGGGAGCTGGGATGAGCGTCGAGGCCGTGGCTGTGATGTCACAGAGGTCATGACATCAGACGTCCTATAGAAGGGAAGGGAGAAAACGGTGCTGGGAAGGGGGAAGGGCCCAGACAACGGACAGGGGAGGGAGCAGGGGGGTGACCAGCTGGGCACTGGGACAAGGGAAGACCGACGGCAGCGGCTGGGCAGGCCCATGAGTTCCTTGGGCTCCCAGCTCTGCAGGGCAGCATTCCTGGGCGCCCTCCTGCTGCTGCTGCGAGTCAAGGGGGTGAAGACCCAGAGAGGGAGCCCAGGCTTAGATGAGAGGAGTCAGAAAGAGAAGACACCCTCTACAGGTAGGGGAAGAAGGAGGAGGACGCCTGGAGACAGGGATCAGGCCTCTGTGGAGCCAGATCACTGGTCAGGCAGGAGGGGAAGCTGAGCTAGATTTGGTATGGGCGATCGCCCGGGCCCTGCGTACTGTTGCAGAGCAAGTGTCCTGTAAAGGGTCTAGAGCCATGGTTCTTGGCCAGAGCCGTGTTCAGGGCACGCTGGGGCCAGCTGATGTGCATGGGACCCTGTGGAGATGGAAAGAGCGTCTTTGAAGTTCATCCTTCTCTGAGACGGCCCCTCACTCCCCACATGAGGTGGCACTTTGGAGGACGCAGTTTGCATTGGCAGTGGGATGTGTGTGTCCTTAAGTGGGGACTAGGGCTGCACACGGACCGGAAGAGACTGAACCGCCCCCCACCCCCCGCCAGGAGCATCACCTCTGTGGTCAAGGGTGTGGGCCGATGGGTACCCACATTCCCCAACTCCTCGTCTCCAGGGCAGCGCAGGGCCGGGGGAGGGCAGTCAGAACCCCTCCTTTCGTGCCGTCCCCTTGCCCCATTCCAGACCAAGATCGAGAACAGTTCGAAGAGCGCTTCATGGCCTCCTCGGTGGGTGAGATGTGGCACGTGGTAGACATGGCCCAACAGGAGGATGACAAGACCTCGGAGGTGGCGGCGATCCGTGACCACCTGTTTGACCTCGCCTTCTGCTTTAACCTGGCCAGCATCATGGTTTTTTTATGAGGGACATTGAGGCGGAGGTGGTGGCCTGGTTCCTGGATGAGGACCTGGACATCTACCTCCGCTTTATGATAGCTTACTGACCCTCTCCCCCCGGGGCTCCAGGGTGCTTCTCCCAAGGGAGACGAACACGTGGCTTTCTGGCTCCTGCCAGCAGCCCTCTCCCTGGGGTCACACAGCATCAGAGAGATGCCTTGCTGGCCTGTGGGCCGTCCACAGCCACTGCCCACCTGCCTCCCCATGCTCTGAGTGCCATCTCCAAGAGCCAAGACACCAGACCCCTGCCCTTCTCTCCCCTAGCCTCTCCCGGCTCTATTCAACACACCGGAGAGAGGAGGCAGCAACAATAAAAGTAATATCAATCAACTCCTGTAAACAACTGGGGGCGGTTTCATTCTGTTTCTAACCAGTCTGCTTAGCCATGCAGCCTTTGGCCCACCAACCTTCAGCTCAATGATTGCTGCTTTAGCTCACGTCCATGGAACTCAGCTTGGCCTTCTCTCACTTTTTCTGACTTTCCAGCCACAGCAGGAAAGTGTTCTTAAGAGACAGGCAAAAGCCAAGGGCCAGCTTTTATTTTTGGCATGGAAGGGCAGAGGAGGTGTTGCCCTGGTTCCAGGGATGGGGCACAGAGATGCCGATACACCTGTACTGAGATCTCTTTGGGAGCCAGCCAGGTTACCAGAGTTGGCAGCGGCGGGAGGGGTTCAGGAGGGCCCCCTGGGGGCAGCGGAAGTGTCTGGCGAAGGCTGGACTGTCGCTTAGGGGCCCGTGGACGCGAAGGGTAGGAGGGCTGTGAATGTCCTGAGGATCCTGGGTGCTGGGGTCCCTACACATCACCTGGGGAGAAAAAGAGGTCCACACAGGGTGAGGAGATCAGCAGGATACAGCTGACCTGGTGACCAGGGACAGCAGACGAAGACAAAAGCAGGGACAGCAGTGCTCCAAGGGCCTCGTGGAGAAAGAAGATATTTGCCATTTGTAGGTCATTTAATCTGGCAGCGGGAATCTGGTGACATCGGAACTGTGTCATCAGAATTCTAAAAGTGCCCTAGAGGCAGGTCTGTTGTGAGAACTCTGTGGGGGTCTTCAAGTGCCCTGGGGAACTGGCGACAGTGTCTTTTGAAGGAATACATGGCACTGGGCGGGGGGATATGTCAGGTGGGGACCCCACCTAGGGCCGGGGTCTCCAAGGAGGAATATGATCAGTGGATAGTCTGTTAAGGCTCTTTTGGAAGGGGTCTATATTTCTAGAAGAAATGAGAGAAGACAAAAGTTGGTCTCATCTCAAGGAGGAATTTAGGAATGAAGTTGTTTTTTTTTTTCCTCTTTTTTTTTTGAAGGGAGTGCTAGACTCGGTAGGGTATTTATCTGACATGGATTAAGCCCTAGTGGGAGATGTCGGCGGCTTACCTGGGCATAGCTTCGGAAGAAGAGTTGCCGGGGGCTGAGATCTAGGCTGGGCAGGATGGTTTCCCCACGGAACAGTACTAGCCTCTTTTTGTATGCCTGGATATGAGGGTGGGATGGAGAATTGCCCTTAGGTTCCAAACCCGTACCCAACTGGAAGTCTGATGCCCTATATACAATATCCAAAACCAGCTCCTGGTCCTTCTTCCCAAGTTCAGCCCTGACACAATGGTCTGAGCCAGGAGAAGACATCCCTGCTGTAAGATCGATGGACATCCTCGAAGAGAGGGCTTGTGGAGTGGGATGGGGGGAGTCCTCAAGGTGCCAGCTGTTCAGTGGGGATGTGAAGGGCAGAAGGCTTTTCCATATTTGCATGAGGGATGGTGGAAGGAAACGCTGGTGACAGGCTGTCTATTCCGCTGGTAAAACTAGATCCCAGCCCTTGGGGTGTGTTACCTTGAGCGCAATGGCCAGTGCCCCGGCGTCTGCAGCATCCTCCAGGAGCGTGCGGGAGACATCGAAGGAGGTTCCCTTGGGTGAGGGTAAGGCAGTGTAGAGGCGTTCCAGGCACAGCAGCGCTTTCTGCAGGGCACGGGTGTCACAGGCCGGGCAGCCCCCAGGGAGTACTGTTGAGAATGGGGCAAGCGGGGGAAACGGTGAGGCGTGATGCCGGGCTGAAGACGTGGGCCTTCTGCAAACCACACTGGCTCCTGGGAGAGCTGCAAAAGCTGTAGGCCACGCCCACCTGGAGCCCTGGCACAGCCTCCCTGCCTCCTGCTCTGGGTCGAGTTTGGGGACCTCACCCGCCTTCCCGATGGCCCCACCTGCCAGGGGCCTGCTGCTACTCACAGAGCTGGTCAAAGATGTGCAACAGCTCACGGGCCATAATACTGCCAGCGGCACCGAAGTTCACGGCTCTAGGGAGACAAGGGCTCGTCTGACCCTCAGAATCCTTCCAAGGTTTGGCCCCTGTTCTCCAACCACAAGTCCCGTCCATCATTCATCATAACACTGGTCCATGACTCTCAGGAGACTTCCTGCCCACCTCAGAGAATGGCCCATACCTGGGATAGCCAGGGTGGAAAAACGGGGGTTGGAGGAGTCGGGCTGGGAAGACCATCACGTGGTCAGGTGTTGAATAGTAAGCCTGGAGGCCCCAGGGGGGCACCTGCCACCTGTGGGAAGAGCACGCCTGAGCTCCAGCTCCATCATTTACCTGCAGTCCTTCCTGAAGGACTGCTGCTGCTCCCCCGAACCTCTGTTTCTCTCCTAGGAATTGCGGACAGATGTCTCTGGGATGTGGTGTCTGTGTCTCCCCGGCTCTCATACCTGTGATTGGAGACAGGCTGCAAGAACTCCTGGACGACTCTGGCTTGGCGGGAGCGGACGCAACTCAGGAAGGTCTGGAGGAAGCTGGGTCCAAGTTGTATCTGGGAGGAGGCAGGACGTGACTCAAATACATGAAGACAAATGTAGATGCACACTGATACACCCTGATGTGGTTGTCTGAACCAGACAGATAAGCCCTAACACAGAGACATCCCCACGACAGTGGAAAGCTAGCGCCAGGACACAGCCATGTGCTACTGCAAACCAGCGTCACACGTACCAACACACACACACACACTCAAGCAAGTCACGCAAATGCATGGGTGTGAGTGTGCACACACACTCACCATCACCTGAAAAAGCTCTGTTCTCCTGCTGGCAAAACCTACAGTGTGGCTGCGTGTGCTAAGTCGCTTCAGTCGTGTCTGACTCCTTGCCACCCCACAGACTATATATCCCACCAGGCTCCTCTGTCCATGGGATTCTCCAGGCAAGAATGGAGTGCGTTGCCATGCCCTCCTCCAGGGGATCTTCCCCACCCAGGGATCGAACCCATTTCTCTTACATCTCCTGCATTGGTAAGGCAGGTTGTTTACCACTGAGTCACCAGGGAAGCCCCATCGTGTGGCTGCTCGGCCATCAAGCCCAGTCAGCACCAGGGCAGGGAAGGGGTGGGTTAGGATCAACCAGGGAAAATGACTGTCTGCTACTCAGGTCGCGCAGGGGATGAGGAAGCTGAGGGTTAGAAGGGACCTGGCAAGGGCAGGGACTCACGTCGTCGTATTCCTGTCTGGCCGGGTCTGGCTTCAGGGCCCAGTCCGAGGGCCCCATCTTCACCTGCAGTTGGGTAAGCTGGGAAGAGACATGAAGGAAGAGGACTCCAGCGACCTCGGGTCTACCATAAGGACTTTCTCCTGTTTGCTGCCCTGTCCCCTCCTCTGGGAGTGCCACCAGGATGTCCGTGTGGCACGTTGGTGGTTACACTTGCCTCATGCCCTGAGCACCCTCCCCCAGTCACCGTGCTTTCCTGATCCCATGCTCCGCTGACACCCACTACACAGCCCCACGCTGTCTCTTTCTCCTGGCCTTACCTTGTCCTGGGCCTCTGCCCGGGTCTCTCCATCCATCCAGGGAACCGTATGAAGGTGACTGATGAAGGCATCCTTGATGGCAGTGAATAATTCCATGGCCTGCAGGCAGGAAAGTGCAGGGAGAAGATCAGGATCAGGATCAGTCTTAGTCCTGGGTCCTGCCCACCAGCCCTCCAGGAAGGGGCCTCGGCCCGGAGGAGCTGCCAGGAGGAAGACCTCAGAAAGAGGAAGTGGTATCTACTAGGTGAGCAAAAACTCAGGGCAGAGAGCTGTGGAGATGGAAAGGCAGTACCAAACACAGAACAGGAAGGTGGGGATGGGTGCCTCCTAAGAACCGATGGGGGAGAGAGCTTCTTTCTGTGGGGAGACCTCAGCCTGTGGGGAAGACACCGTCCTTTTGGCCAGGCAATCCATTCAGAAGGCTGGGGGAGGAAGAGGACCACCATCCCCTTCTCTGCTCTCAAGAGCCCTCCTCACACCATCTTTCTGGAGGCCTTCATCTCCTCTCCCCATCTTCCTGGGTTCGTCCACTTCCCAACAAGCTAAAGCCATCCCAGCCTTGCACCCTGACTGTGGAGTTAGCACTTTCTCCGCTGTCTACCATCCTGTGTATTTCCTTTCTAGATGGAGGAAAATAGATGACAGTATCAGCAACCTGAGTTCAAACCTTGACTCCACTATTTGGAGAATCTGTGTGGGCTTGGGCAAATCACTTAACCCCTCTGTGAAACCAGGAATTAAAGCAGGTCGTGCAAATCGCTTGCAAGAGTACCACGCACATGGTAGCCATTGCTAAGTATTCAGTAGTTACCATGGGTGCTTCTTACAGTGATGGCATGCCATTCTTACATCGTTTCACAAGTTGTTCAAAAATCATAGACAGACAAGGAGTAGGCTTAGAGGTCACGGAGTTCAGTTTTCTCATTTTATGGTTGAAGAAACACATGAGCAGTAAGGCTGGGAGGCTTGTTCAGGTTACTGTGTGCCGTGCGGACTCTGTCTCGGAGCTAAACCGTGCAGACTCTGGGGGTGCAGCGTGTCCCTCTCTGGATTCTCTAAACTGCCTGGTTCTCTGACCACGGAAACCATCAAGAAGGGCAAAGTGGAGAAGATGGGTTGGGTGGGAAGGGGTGGGGGACGTCGGCTGAAGAGGAGCCCTCACGTACGGCACTTTGGGTGCTGGGTCTGAAAGTCTCCCGGATGAACAAGGTGGCCAGTGTGGGCTCGAAGAAGGCTTCTGTCTTCTCCATGCACATCATCCAGCGAGGGTGGACCGGCTGCGGAGACAAAGCTGGAATGAGCGGCTCCTGCCAAGAGTTCTTCCTCATCCACTTTTCTGGGCCAGTCTTGCCTCGACCCTCTCCCCCAGGGGACGTTCTCTTTTCTGGACTTCCTGGGTCTGTCTCCCTTTGGTCTATAAACCCTTTTGCTGACACACACGGGGCTTCGCTGCTTAGCACAAACAGGCTCAGAGTTTCTCCAGCGTCAGTCATGAGGCTGGGCTGGGCAAACTATCCTTGTTTCTTGCCTATTGAATCTGAAAGCAAGGCCTCTGGGAGCCATCCTTCTGGATAACTAAAGGGCTCCTGGGAAGGACAAGACTGGATTCAACCCTAGTAGCTCAGATGGCAAAGCATTGGCCTGCAGTGCAGGAGATCTGGGTTCAATCCCTGGGGCAGGAAGATTCCCCTGGAGAAGGAAATGGCAACCCACCCCAGTATTCTTGCCTGGAGAATCTCATGGACAGAGGAGCCTGGTAGGTTATAGTCCCTGGGGTTGCAACGAGTCAGACGCGACTGGGCGACCAATACAGAGAGTCCACCCTTTCACTTGGGCAGGTCTGCTTGCCACCTCGTCCCTGCCCACCACACGCGCCTCCCACCGTGTGCACGGCTCAGGGACCCCAGTGAAGACACCCCCCCTCCCAGGCTTCTCTACCTAAACTAGGAATCGAAGAAGGGAATTTCTCCCTGCCTCCTGCCTTCCTCCCCCACTCTCCAAATGGTAAGACCTTCTCTTATAAAGAAGAAAGTTATCAGAGTGAAACTGAGTTTTAGATACCATATTCCTTGGCAGAAGAGGAAAAAAGAAAAGACTAAATGTATGCAATTTGGAGACCTAAGGAGCTTTCTGCCAAATCAGGGGAAAGAATATAGGATGAGGGGCTTCCCTGGTGGTCCAGTGATTAAGAATCTCTGCCTTGCAATGCAGGGGATGGGGACGTGGGTTCGATTCCTGCTTGGGGAGCTAAGAGCCCACATGTCAGAGAGCAGTGAAGTCCACACCACAAATGCCGAGCACATGTGCTCCGGAGCCCACACCATAACTAGAGAGTCCAAGTGTCACAACTAGAGATCCCACACGATGCAACAAAGATCCCGTGTGCTGCAACTAAGACCTGACACCGTCAAATAAATAAAACAAAATAAATATTTTTTTTAAAAAAGAATATAGGATGAGATGATGGACATCTTCAAAGGTGGAGAAACAGATAGATAAAAACTCAAAGAGGACTTTGGCAATCAGGGTGGTTTTAAACAGCAGGATGGAAAGAATAAGGAACAAGAGAGAGATGCTGGTGTGGATGACGTTGAAGAGATGACTCAGGGCAGGTGAGAAACAAATTCAAGGAAGCAAGGGTAAGGAAAGCTGAGCAGGGACTTAGGAAAAACATATTAATATGCTAATTTGGTTTGAGTGGGATGAAATCACAAGACTTCATTCCTGTTACTTCTTTACCCACCGGGGCCTCCTGGCAGGAAAGTGGCGTAGTCTGCCACCATTCTGGCCCTAAGGTTGGAGATTGCTTATGGGGCTTCCCACGGAAGAGGAAAGAGAAAGGAAGGCCAGTACTGTTGTTGCTGAAGACACTCCTGGGCCTGCCTATTAGAATGGTTACCTTTTTGGAGGTTGCTCTAGACCCAGTTGCCCACGTCTCTGTGTTCCTGTCTGCCCCCTCACCATGAGGTCTATTAAGGACCTTCTCCTGGTGAGCAGGGACTCAGACACTTTTGATACTATATTAGTTGATGCTCTGAAACTCACAAACATGAAAAACAAATAGAAAGGCCCCTGGGTCTGACAGCAATGCCGGGAACAGGTGCAGACTCTGCTGGCCACCTATGGGTTCATCTCCTGCAGCCTCCTGAGGACAAGCTCAGTTCTGAGACTGTTTCTCAGCAGACAGCTGAAGGGGGTGGAGGGCTGCACCCAGAACAGCAGCGAGCACATGAGCCTTGAGCTTGATGATGTGGCTCTGCCTGTCCCGTCTGCCCCTCCTGCTTCTTGAGTTGTTTCCTGACCCCTTTTGCCGACACTTGCCCTTAGCAGGCTTTGTCAGCTCCACGCTAGGGCCCATAGCCTGGGCCATGGTAGACCGTGACTTGGTTCCTGAAGCATATGGAGACCACCTCGGACCACTCACTGCTGTCCCTGCGCCACTCTGCGACGCTTCAGGTCACAACTGTGCTGAGTCGTATGTTCCATACGCAGGAAAGTAACTTCCAGGATCTAAAAATGAGTGTTAAGTCTCAGGGGTGGAGGCTGACAGGTTATGTATTCATCTGCTGGGGGTTATCAGTATCTGAGTTGTCTCAAAATGTGAGATGATAGAGTATACCATATTAATTGTAGAGAAAGAGAAAAAAAAATCACTGTTAAAATATAAAAGATGGAAGAAATACTTCAAATCCAAAATAATGAGGCTCAATATAACAAGAAACAGAAAAAAATTTGTAGGGATGGGAGTAGCGAAGAAATGGATTGGGAGTTCAGGATTAGCAGGTGCAAAGTATTATATAGAGAGTGTATAAACAATGTCCTACTTGTTTGTAGCATAGGGAACTATATTCAACATCTTGTGATAAGCCATAATGGAAAAGGCTATGAAAAGCAATGTGTGTGTATGTATATATATATACACACACACAGAGCTGCTTGGGAGAACAGGGGAAATACTACCCAGAACGTGCTCTATAAATTATATATATATATAACTAAATCACTTTGCTATACAGCAGAAATTAACAAATATTCTAAATCAACTACTTGAATAAAATAAATTAAAAAAAAGAAAGAAAGATATTTGCAGATATAACCTTTGAACCATGAGTAATGACAAACATGACAGAAATCAAGAAAAACTCCAAGAGTCTGGAGGGAAGCGGATTTCTGTGCAATTTTCAGTAAGGGGAAAGTAGATTTTAGAGATTACAGGTGAGCCAGGAATCCTTAATGTGCATTTTGAAACACAATTCTAGAATGAATCATTAAACTGATTGTTTTTGAACACTTGGAAAATAATGTGTAACTTCTGGGGCCCCTTGGTGGCTTCACTGACTCAGACAGTAAAGAATCTACCGGCAATGCAGGAGGCCCAGGTTCAATCCCTGGATCTGGACGATTACCTCGAAAAGGAAATGGCAACCTACTTCGGTATTCGGGACACGACTGAGTGACTAACACTCTGAGGGCCAGTGTAGGATAACTGGGGATGAATAATGTCAAAATTATTTTCAAATGTCATCATTTTTAGGGGTAACCAACAAGGACCTGAGGGCTTCCTAGGTGGCCTATTAGTAAAGAATCTGCCTGCCAATGCAGGAGTCACAGGAGATGTGGATTCAACCCATGGGTTTGATCCTTGGGTTGAGAAGATCCCCTGGAAGAGGAAATGGCAACTCACTCCAGTATCTTTGCCTGGAGAATCCCATGGACAGAGGAGCCTGGCGGGCCACAGTCCATAGGGTTGCAAAGAATCGGACACGATTGAGCGACTGGGTGACAAGAACCTCCTATATAGGACAGGAAACTCTGAACGGTGTTATGTGCCCGCCTGGATGGGAGGAGGGGTTTGGGGGAGAATGGATACATGTATGTATGGCTGAGTCCCTTCACGGTTCACCTGAAACCATCGCAGCATTGTTAATCAGTTATAGTTCAATATAAAATAGTTTTTAAAAGTAATGTGACTGTATGAATAAATAAATTCATAGCACTAAAAATAAATGTCATCATTTTTAAAGGGTCACTAAATTAGAATGAACAGTAGATCAAGTGTCACAAACTCAAATAGGGGCTGTGAGGTACCATAAATAACAGAAGCAGCCCAACATCAGAACCCCAGGACCAGAAGGGGTGATAGAAAACCCATATCCAGGCCTACTGGCTGCATCCCTCAGCTCCAGTCATCTGTTGCCCTGGGAGAAGGCTAACTCAGCACTCACGTTGAAAACAACAACCCAAAGGGCTGGAACTCTTTTTGTGTGTTATTGCCTAATTTTTGAAAGTCGGCCACTCATTAAAAGTTGGTAAAATCTTTAGAGTCCAACAAAACACACCCATGAACCAGATTCATCCTCCAGGATCACGGCAGTTCTCCCTCTGCATAGAGAATTCAGCATTTACTAAATGTGAATTACTATAATAACTTACACCCTCGCACTTCAATTACACAAGCTGTATATAGGAGCCTGATGCCTGTTCTGATTCACAGAGCTGCTTGGGAGAACCGGGGAAATACTACACAGAACGTGCTCTGTAAATTCTAAAGTTCTACTCCATTCTGTTGGTGCTATCTTGATTTCAAGATACCATCTGGTAAAACCATAAGTTATGTCCTCGTGAAATCAATGGAGAAATCCATGTTAAATAACAGTGTTGTTTGAGTGGATTCTGAACTGGCTGACCCAGAAGGGAATGTCAGTGATTAATGTTTCCAATTTAGTACCAGCTTCCCTGACTGCCCCACCAACACTGTAACATGTCCACACTAGGTATCTCTCTCCCTCTTTCCTTTTTTTCTTTTTTCATAACACTTAATACCACCCCCTGGTGGCTCAGATGGTAAAGAATCTGTGTACAATGCAGGAGACCTGAGTTCGAATCCTGAGTCTGGATACCTTGGAGAAGGGAATGGCTATCCTCTCCAGTATTCTTGCCTGGAAAATTTCATGGATGGAGGAGCCTGGCGGGCAAGTCTATGGGGTCACAAAGAATGGGACGCGACTGAGCGACTAACACTTTCACTTTTTTTTCAATACCATCCAATGTATTTTATTTAGCTTATGGTCTTTCTGTCTCTGTTAGAATAGAAGCATTTGAGGACAGAGATTTCTATCTATTTTGTTCATGAAGAATCCAAAGAGTCTAGAGAAGCGTCTGGCATATAATAGGGACTCAATTAATATTTGTTGCATAAATGGATTGCTGACTACACTGGTCTTCAATAACCTGAGTCAATACTCTTTCCTCTGCAGAATCTTACCAATAATCTAGATGAAGACGCAGTAAATAAAACCACAAATGACCCAAGGCAGAAATCACAGATCACTAAAACAAAGGCTGAAATCCCCTGAGTAAACACAGATGTTGGCGTGAACGTAAATAGTTCACTCCTAACAGGCACTAATGTGAAGTTCTGCTTTTAATTTCCCAAACTCAGTTTCTCAAGTTTAATAAGAGAAAAACTTGGCTTGACAGCCATTTTCGCTGACTACATATACCCAAAATTAATAAACAAAATATGGTCAGATGAGACCTGACATTCCTTCTGAATAAGAGCATTACAAATTGGAGTCCATTCAGAGGAACGTGGTGAGACAGCTGTAGTTCATAAACATCGGATAGAAATACACATTTTGGTCCAATTAAGGCCAAAAGCTTCATGGTGTCTTTGACTCCACTCCCCCTCTCACACCAAACATCCATCAGGAGACTGCTGCTTACCTACAGAATATGTTCTTTTAAAACATAAAATAGATAAATCCTTCTACAGGCCCCTGTTACATGCAGAGAAAAACCCAAGACCTTACGGTGACTGACCAAGGCCTGGTACAATCCCCTCGTCCCCTCTCTGATTTCCTCTCCCCACACTTACCTCCCCCCGCCACGCTTAGTCACTTCAGTAGCCTCTGACTCTTTGCGACCCCATGGATTGTGACCTCCCAGGTTCCTCTGCCCATGGGATTCTCCAGGCAAGAATACTGGAGTGGGTTGCCATGCCCTCCTCCAAGGGATCTTCCTGACCCAGGGATCGAACCCATGTCTTCTGTATTGCAGGTGGGTTCTTTACCCAACTGAGCCACCTGGGAAGCCCTGATTTCCTCCCTACTCTTACTCTATTTGCTTTCTCTGCTTCAACTGCACTGGTTTCCAGGCTGATTCTCAACCCCCCAGGCAAGCAGGACAGCCTTCCAGCAAGCCCTGTCACCTCTTCTCAGCCAGAGCCACCAAGAGGGTCCCTCACACTGCACCATGCTTCAACTAGCCTTCCCTGGTCGCAATGAGACAGCATTCTTTCCTTTCCCGGAAAACCCTTTCCTCTCCCTAGACACTGCTTCCTTACTTCCTACCTCCTGCTCAGCTATCTCACTGACCATTTAAACCCTGATCTCTCTCTCTTGGAAATTCTGAGAGCATCTAAATAAGATCTTTCTTAGAACACAGCTACACGCATTCATTTACTGAGCATATGAGAGCTCTTATGTTACAAAGACAGAGATGAATGGTTGCAACAGAGGTCACATAGACCACTAAGCTAAAAATATTTACTATCTTGATCTTTAAAGAAAGAATTTGCCAAGGCATTTTTTTGTTACCACCCACTATTTCTCAACCCTGCAGTTTGTGGTTAAAAATGTGACCTCACAGGTCAGGCAGACCTGTTCTAGAGTCTATTTCTTCACTTATGAGGTGTTTGGTCTTGGGAAAGTTACTTGTCCTTTTGAGGACCTCAGAGCATTTCTGAGAGTGGTAAATAAAATAAGCACTGCCTGATAGAGAGTAACTACTCAACGTATTTCAGCTATTATTATTATGTGGTGCCATCATATTTGGCATCATATTTGGTGCCATTCCAGACCAGGGAAAGGGCTTCAACAAGTCACAGAACTATCTGTTGGTAGAGTCTGACTCAGCTTTTAAGTCCAAGGACAATTACACATCCTAAAAGCTTCCCTGGTGACTCAGTGGTAAAGAGTTCGCCTGTTCAATGCAGGTGATATGGGTTCAGTCCCTAGGTCAGGAAGATTCCTTGGAGAAGGAAATGGCAACCCACTCCAGCATTCTTACACTGGAAATCCCATGGACAGAGGAGCCTGGTGGGCTATAGCCCACGGTGTCACAAAAGAGTCGGACATGACTTAGCAACTAAGCAATAACAAATGGAGAGAGATAAGGATTATATAATATATATATGTATAGGATATACATATATATGTTTAGGATATATGTATGTATGTATAAAGGGTGATGACTTTAGAAATTCGTAAGCCTTCTAAATTTTTTAAGTGTGAATTTCAATGTTGGCATTCTTATACCCTTCAAAAAGTACTACCAGGCCACAGTTCTGGAATTTACACAAAGTTGTTTGTTGCTGGGGATTTTCTAGCAATCCCAACTATGAGGGCTTGGTGCTCTGTCTCATCTGAGTCAAGAGAAAGACTGGGCAGAAGGCTCTTGGGGACTAGCCCACCTGAGGGAATATCCTAGTGAATTCTTTTTGTTTTGTGTTTTGTGGGTTTTTTTGTTTGTTTTTTGCAATGACTAAGCACACAGATGCTGAAGCCAGAGTTCAAATCCTAGCTCTAACAACCCAGCAGCTCTATCACCTTGAGTGAGATCCTTAACTTTTGGGTTTCATTTTACCTACCAATAAAACAGGGACCGCATGGTCTGTCCTCCTCATGGAACTGCTGTGAGGATCAAATCAACTCCTACATTTAAAGGGCTTAGAAAAATGCTTAGCACAGTTTAAAGTCTCCATAGGCAACAACTACATTCCAGACCCCGTGTTTACAATTCCCTTCTTCAAATTCTATAGATAGTTCAGATTTGCCAAAGCCACGAATTCCTCCAAGGCAGAGAAATGATCCACAAATTACTAAGAAAAGAAACCCAGTGATGAGCAAGACTGCCCTGAAGCTTCACAGAGGCTGGAGGGCATCTAATGTTCTAGATGCTTCCTCTTACATTGGGATGTGTCCACCTAGGATTTCAAAGTTCACAGTCCTGAGTACGGTCAGAGTGGACTTTGGTTAGTGGAGCACGTTTGGTACACAGCCCAGTGCTCTGATATATCAGAATCGGCATCACGAAGCCCACGGCACGGCCAACAGACCCCGGGGGTGGTCAGGGATGAGCTCTTGATGAAGCATATCTGGACACGGAACACTGGAACCACCTAGACGGAGCAAAGGCTTCTGCCCACCACACCGTGTCTCACTCTAGTCCAGCTCCTCAAGTCACAGTGCTCAGGATAACCCGGCAAATAGTCTAGGGGTCACGACAAAGGAAAAGCAGTTCTTGATCAGCTTAGAGCTGTCTATCTAGATTTTAACACTCAGCAAAAGGCCCTGGAGGTAGCCAGACATGTGCCCAAAGGTCTGCTCCCTGGCATCCCAGCTCTCAGTGTAAGCGCTGAGGGCTTCTGTGGAAGGCCCAGATGTTGGGGGACATCTAGTTCCCACGCCCCTTGCCGAGGGAGCTATGCCCACGTGTGTCCCCCAGACGGCAGATGCTCCGTTAGCACCCCACCTGGGAGAATTCCTCCCCTGCTCTCCTCACCATGGGTGGGTGTCCTGTCAGTTCCCCCAATTTCTGGTTCAGCGATCTGTGTGCCTCTTGGAACTGACTGTCCAGGGCTGGAGAAAGTGTCTTCACCAGCCCGAAGATCATGTGGCTTTGCAGCAAGTCCCTGTGGAGAGAAAAGAGACCGATGGTAGACCCCAGGCTCCGGGAAAGCCCCCAGAAAACCCTCCCTTTTTGTGTGTGTGTGTATTAGTCGCTCAGTCGTGCCCGACTCTGTGCGACCCCCATGGACTGCAGCCCACCAGGCTCCTCTGTCCATGGGATTCTCCAGGCAAGGATACAGGAGTGGGTTGCCATTTCCTTCTCCAGGGGATCTTCCCGACCTGGGAATTGAACCTGGGTCTCCTGCACTGCAGGCAGATTCTTTACCATCTGAGCTATGAGGGAAACCTTCTTTATAGAGAATAACTACCCGACATGTGAACATGTCAAGAAGAGCTTTTCTTTTTTTCTTGTTTACCCTAATTTAAAAACACTTCACTGTGAAAAAAATTCCAAAATGATTGGGATAGTAACATCAAAGCTCATGGATCACAGATCACTTTAACCATTAAAATAATACTGAAAATGGGTGAGATATCATGAGAATCACCCAAATGTGACTCAGAGACACGAAACGAGCAAACGCTATTGGAAAAATGGTGCCCCCAGACTTGTTTGACACAGGGTTGCCAAAAACCTTTAATTTGTTAAAACAAACAAACAAACAACAACAAAATGAAATACAGCAAGGCAAAATTAAATGAGTTCTGCCTGTAATACATTATCAACTATAGCCGCCATATTATATTGGGTTGGCCAGAAGGTTCGTTCAGGATTTTCCAT
The DNA here is from genome assembly GCF_910594005.1 of Cervus elaphus. NCBI lineage: Eukaryota > Metazoa > Chordata > Mammalia > Artiodactyla > Cervidae > Cervus > Cervus elaphus. The sequence goes on from NC_057832.1 coordinate 111,845,383, forward strand.
AGTTGCTGTGTTCAGTTGCTCAGCCATGTCCAACTCTTTGTGACCCCATGGACTGCAGCATGCCAGGCTTCCCTGTCCATCACCATCTCCCAATTTGCTCAAAGTCATGTCCACTGAATGAATGATGCCATCCAACCATCTCATCCTCTGTCTCCCCCTTCTCCTCCTGCCCTCAATCTTAGCCATAATATCTTACAGAAAAACCAGAACAAACCTTTTGGCCTACCCAATATACTGGAGCCTGAGAGTGTTCATCTTATAACAGAAAGTTGGCACCCTTTCACCAATCTATCTCTATTTCTCCACCCTTCAGCCCCCGGCAGCCACTGTTCAAAACTTTTGTCTGTTTTAAGAAGAGTTTTTCTATCCTGGTGGCTCAGATTCACCTGTAATGCAGGAGACTCGGGTTTGATCCCTGGGTCAGGAAGATCCTCTGCAGCAGGAAATAGCTACCCACCCCAGTATTCTTGTCTGGAGAATCCCATGGACAGAGGAACCTGGTGGGCTACGGTCCATAGGGTCACAAAGAATTAGACATGACTGAATGACTAACACTAACACTTGCTTCATGTGGGTTGGCTTGGCGGTGGAGAATGACGAAAGAAAGAACCAGATGAAGAGGGAGACCTCTCAAGTCACAGTGGGGAGAAGGCTGGACTTCGATTTAACAAAACAGATTCAAATACTTCCACAACCGAGACACCTCAGCTCCTCTTAAGAGGCATCTTCTAAGAACACCAAAGCTGGGACCCAGGACCTTTCTCTGCCCTGCTGGCAACTTTCTCACTGGGTTTGACTTTTATCCTTACACAGATTGGTTTGCACCTGTGTGAATGGTTGTTTGCTTCCCTCTGAAGGAACTTCTAAATGTTGCTGCCACTGAGTTACTATGAAGAACGGCTTTGAGCCCAAGGTCCCGGGAGGAAGCCACTGTATCCAAGGGGCGGCCACACAGTCTCAGGATCAGCAGTGAGCCCAACACAGAGCCTCACCCTCCCTCTCCCGACCTTCAGGGTCCATCAAGACCTTCCTGATCTTTCCCACAAGGGGCCCAGAATCCTCGAATACAGCTGAGGAGCAGCCTTTCCCCAGCTTTCCCCAGCCTTTGTCTCCTCCACCAACCCCTCCATGTGCCTCCTTCTCTCACCCACACCCCTCAGCTGCTGACAAGACACAAATGCCGCAAATGTCCTCTGCTCCATTCAGCACACCTTGTGTCTTACTGGTTACCTGGATCCCTCATTTCGTCTGTGTTTTCTCTACCCATGCCCTCCGAGCCCCTCTTCCTATTTCCTCTATGCCCTCCTAGGCTGCCCATCCCACCCTCTCCCTGCACTCACATGGCCCTGGATTGCTCCCATCCTCCTGCAAGGCCCTTACTAGTCTGCCTCCTCCAGTGTCCTTTGTCCCTGAGACCTCCAGGTCCTCAGACCTTCTTTCCATCACCACCACCCCCACCCCAATGTGGAGCAAACCTGTGCTCCGACAGCTTTATCTCAAGCAGTTTCGACATGTTCTTCAAATACGCCAGGTCATGGACTGCAACGCGGTCAGAGGGGCTCAGGGCCATCGGTGTGAACGTCGCTTGCAAACAGGACAACCAGTCAATGGTAGGGGCCATTCTCTTAAAGGAGAGAGACAGAGGTTGGGGGTGGGGGGACAGGAAAAGAGAGGGGGGTTCCCCTCCCTCAGGATAGAGGAGGGAATGGGAAGGGGGTTGGTTGGGAAAAGGATGGAGTCAGGAAAGTTAGGGGATGGACTAAGAATTAAGGAAGTGAGGAGAAAGAAGACCTGAAGATCAAGAAAGTTTGGGAGCAAGACCCTCATGCCCATCTTCTCCCAGTCCCTGGCTCAAGGCACCTGCAGCTGGTCAATCGTGACCATCTCGAAGACCTTGTCCTGGGCACGCTGCTGCTCCCTAGGCCCCACCATCTGGTTCAACTGTGAGTTAATGGCGAGGGAAAAGGAGGCGTGTTTTTGCGCTTGGTTTCGGTCTCCTCCCAGCAAGGTTACCAGGCGATCCAGGTAATTCAGATATTCCCGCAGGATCTGGGGGAAAGGCAACTTCAGTCACAGCCACCATCGACCCCTGCCTTTCTCCAGAGTGAGAGGTTAGGACCTTTGTCCGTGACACCATCTTACCTGGGCATAATTCGATTCCTGCTTTTGCTTGAGGAGAACGTCAAACTCTGGCTGGTCTATCTGGACACAAGAGAGGCTGAGAGAAGTGGGGAATGTGGAGGAAGGAGAGGCCAGGTGTGGGGCTATGGGGATGGACCAGGAAGGGGGACCCAGGAAATGGACTGCAGGAGGAGCAGGAGAACCAAAGAAGAGAGGGGACTGGGGCTAAGGGACAAGGGGAAGAGTACCAACATGCAAACGTACAAAGAGGGTGTTTCAACTAGTTTAGGGGTGCTCAGCAAGAGAGAAGCATAATAACCCATGTCCTGTAGGGAACTATTGCCTGTGCCAGGGCTAGGGCCAGGATAAATGGTGTGAGATGCCCATATTGGGTGCAAATAGCCAGGACACGGAAGCAAGTTAAATGTCCATCGATAGAGGAATGAATAAAGAAGATGTGGTACATATATACAATGGAATATTACTCAGCCATGAAAAAGGAATGACATTGGGTCATCTGTAGTGATGTAGATGGACCTAGAGTCTGTCATACAGAGTAAAGTAGATCAGAAAGAAAAAAAAATCATCTATGCACACATATATATGGAATCTAGAAAACTGTTACAGATGAATCTGTTTTCAGGGCAGGAACAGAGACGCAGACATAGAGAATGGACATGTGGATAGTGGTGGGGGTGGGGGAAGGGGAGGATGGACAAATGGAGAGACTGGGATTGACATAAATACACTACCATGCTTCATATAGATAGCTATTGGGCACCTGCTGTATGGCACAGGAGCTCATCTCGGTGCTCTGTGATGACCTATAGGAGGGGGTAGGGGCCATGGGAGGGAGGCTCAAGGGGGAGGGATATATGTGTACATTCAGTTGATCTACTTTGTTGTACAGCAGAAATTAATGCAACATTGTAAAGCAATTATGCTCCATAATAAAAGAGAGGTACTGAAAACTCAGTAATCAAGATCAATCATATTTTCATTGAAATTTTTAAAATCTAAATTAATATAAACAAATGGGACCTAATGAAACATAAAAGCTTTTGCACAACAAAGGAAACTATAAGGAAGGTGAAAAGACAGCCCTCAGATTGGGAGAAAATAATAGGAAATGAAGCGACAAAGGATTAATCTCAAAAATATACAAGAAACTCCTGCAGCTCAATTCCAGAAAAATAAATGACCCAATCAAAAAATGGGCCAAAGAACTAAACAGACATTTCTCAAAGAAGACACACAGATGGCTAACAAACGCATGAAAAGATGCTCAACATCACTCATTATCAGAGAAATGCAAATCAAAACTGCAATGAGGTACCATTACACGCCAGTCAGGATGGCTGCTATCCAAAAGTCTACAAGCAATAAATGCTGGAGAGGGTGTGGAGAAAAGGGAACCCTCTTACACTGTTGGTGGGAATGCAAACTAGTACAGCCACTATGGAAAACAGTGTGGAGATTTCTTTAAAAACTGGAAATAGAACTGCCATATGACCCAGCAATCCCACTTCTGGGCATACACACCGAGGAAACCAGATCTGAAAGAGACACGTACACCCCAATGTTCATTGCAGCATTGTTTATAATAGCCAGGACATGGAAGCAACCTAGATGCCCATCAGCAGATGAATGGATAAGGAAGCTGTGGTACATATACACCATGGAATATTACTCAGCCATTAAAAAGAATTCATTTGAATCAGTTCTAATGAGATGGATGAAACTGGAGCCCATTATACAGAGTGAAGTAAGCCAGAAAGATAAAGAACATTACAGCATACTAACACATATATATGGAATTTAGAAAGATGGTAATGATAACCCTATATGCAAAACAGAAAAAGAGACACAGATGTACAGAACAGACTTTTGGACTCTGTGGGAGAAGGCGAGGGTGGGATGTTTCAAGAGAACGGCATTGAAACATGTATGTTATCTATGGTGAAACAGATCACCAGCCCAGGTTGGATGCATGAGACAAGTGCTCGGACCTGGTGCACTGGGAAGACCCAGAGGGATCGGGTAGAGAGGGAGGTGGGAGGGGGGGATCGGGATGGGGAATACATGTAAATCCATGGCTGATTCATGTCAATGTATGACAAATACCACTACAATATTGTAAAGTAATTAGCCTCCAACTAATAAAAATGAATGAAAAAAAATCTAAATTAATGCTTTAAAAAAATCCATACAGAATATAATAGTAAAACTTTGCTCATCATGCATTTCCCCTTAAAATCCACAATGTATTTTTGATCATTTTTAAAAATCATAGACATCTCCCCAAAAGTCTGCAATAGAGTTTTGATCCATTTTGGGAAGGAAAAAAAAATTTTCTTAAATTCACAGTGAACAAAAATGTGATGTTTTGTTCATCGTGAGTTTTTGCATTGGTTTTGACATTTTAAAAAATATTTATTGAAATACTATTTGATTAGTGAGTTTTTGGTACCCTCTTAAATTCTGCACCCCAGGAAAATAGCCTGCTACCCTCATGTGCCTCACTCTAGTTCTGGCACTGGTGTGTCCTTATCGCTGTCCTGAAGATTTTTTCTCCCATGTTTTTGGCTTGTCTTATCTGACTTCAATCCCAGACTTCTTCCTGGAGCTATGAACTTTTCTGCTATCTTGAAAAAAGCTTTCACTTGACTCTTCTGTCACATTTCATGTCCAAACTTTAAAAACCTAAAAGTAATCTATGCATCTACTTCAACTTCCCTCCTTCCTAACTCCATACAAACTGAATCCATTTTCATGATTGTTTTGATGTTATGTCTAGAAAATCAAACCAGGAAATCAACCCTGCATATTCACTGGAAGGATTAGGGCTGAAGCTGGAGCTCTAATACTCTGGCCACCTGATGGGAAGAACCGACTCATTGGAAAAGACCCTGATACTGGGAAAGATTGAGGGCAGGAGAAGAAGGGGGCAACAGAAGATGAGATGTGAGCATCATCGACCCGATGGACATGAGTTTAAGCAAACTCTGAAAGATGGGGAAGGACAGGGAAGCCTCGTGTGCTGCAGTCCATGGGGTCACAAGAGTCAGACAAGACTTAGGGACTGAGCAACAACAACTAGAAGGTTTCCAATAGTGTCTCCTCACTCCATACTTTTCCGAGCTCAGAAGTCTCTGGAATCAAAGATGACTCCTCCCACCTGAACAGGCCTCTCCCCTGCTCTTTGTGACTCGGTGGAACTGGTTTGACTCCCACTTCCTGGCCCTTCTTCCTCCTCTCTGGCCCCACCTCATTGGGGTGTCCCTTTTCAAGTCATTTTCTCCACCTGTATATCCCCTCAGAGACCATCTAGTCTCAAGGTAACGGGAGCCACCCTCCTTCCATTCACACCAAACCAACTCTGTGGGGTCCTTTTCTAATTTCTCCACTTCTTTTATTGATGTTCAGTCAGGCATCAGGTCCTCTCCAATCACCATGGACCATCAATCACCACTAGGATGAAGTTGTCTACATCCTCCTGGCCCCAATTTCCATTTCTGTCATAATCATCTCCATTTGGAATCAAGGTTGCTCAACTAGATTTCTCAGCACTTCCAGATTGACCTCAAAACCCACTGACTCTACCTGGGCATTATTTAAACCCATCACATTTGAAAGGCTTCCATAGCTGTTTTTGTGTTTTTTTTTTCCCCTATTACGTCAAAAGTTATCACCTCGGTCTGATGTTGTAGGCTGGGAATAGTCAGGTTCAACTTCATGTCTTCAGCCTGACTTTTGCCTCCCACCGCTAACCCCAGCCCAACCCCAAATCCTCTGTTCAACAGACCAGCCTCCTCACTGACCCGCAGAAGGGTCACACTGCTCCTGGCTCCCCCCTAATATCAGGACTTCCCTACAGTCCTTTTAAGTCCCTTTAGCTTCCCTGTCACCTGGGTGAATCAACCAGGCTTCAGGGCTCAGCCCACGTTCTCCCTTCTGAACTTCTCCTTAACCATTTCAGATCTTAACTAATTTCCCAAGGCCGCACCAGTTACACTCCTCAGTGCACTGTGTAGAGGTGAACTTGAGAATACCTCACAAGGATCATCAGTTCTTGTATATTCATGCTCGTGTAATTTTGTGGAATTTTGGAAAGTAGGGGCCAAATATTTAGCACCATACTGCCTCCCACAATACTGATGCCTCCAAGAATGTAATTTATTAACCCACTCAATAAACACCTGGCGTGGGCCTCTAGCTGCCTGGCCCTGTGCCAGGTCCCGAGGACCAGAGATGAATGAAGTGTGAGCCTGTCTTTAAGAGGCTGAGTCTTCAACACAGGGCTCAAGGCTGAGAGCACGTGAAATGGGAGGACAGAGAGGCCCACCTCCATCGCAGCCAGGGGGTCAGTGAAGACATCCTGGAAGGGATAGTCATCAAGACCAAAATGTGAAATGTAGGAATTCTCCAGGCTGAGTGTGCAAATTGAGGAGTGGTGCCGCAGGCAAACGGAGCATTGTACGCAAAGAACCGAGAACTCTCCTTGGAGCTATAAGTGCAAGAGCTTGTCTTGGGGCATAAGGAGGAGATAAGCCTGGAGGAGTTTGTAAGAGGGAGACTTGCAAGGCTTCCTTAAGGATTAAGAGCCGGATCCTGATGACCCAGTGAGTCATTTAAGGCATTTAAACAGAGACAATAGCATAATTAGCTCTAGGTTTAAAAAGCTCCCTCTGGGGAAACTGAAAAGTAAATAAGAGAAGAGCAGTAGAGGCCACAGGAGGAATGAGTCCAGTGTCCAGGGATGATTCAGAGAAGCAACAAGGAAGACCAGAAAGATGGTCTTCCCAGAACTGGCCCTGCTGCTCTCTTCCCTCTCACCTCAAGTCCCTGGTTCCAACATTAATTAATGTCCCTAAAGATAACAGTGTGGTCACTCACCTAGAGCCAGACATCCTGGAATGTGAAGTCAGGTAGGCCTTAGAAAGCATTACTACCAACAAAGCTAGTGGAGGTGATAGAAATCCAGCTAAGCTATTTAAAATTCTAAAAATTGAGGCCATCAAAGTGCTGCCCTCAATGTGTCAGCAAATTTGGAAAACTCAGAAGTGGCCACAGGACTGGAAAAGGTCAGTTTTCATTCTAATCCCAAAGAAGGGCAATGTCAAAGAATGTTCAAACTACTGCACAATTGCGCTTATTTCATATGGTAGCTAGGTAATTCTCAAAATCCTTCAAGCTAGGCTTGAACAGTACGAGAACTGAGAACTTCCAAAGGTATAAGCTGGATTTAGAAAAGGCAGAGAAATCAGACATCAAATTGCCAACATTCGTTGGATCATAGAGAAAGCAAGAGAATTCCAGAAAAACATATACTTCTGCTTCATTGACTATGGTAAAGTCTTTGACTGTGTGGATCACAACAAACTGTGGAAAATTCTCAGAGATGGGAATACCAGACCACCTAACCTATCTTCTGAGAAACCTGTATGCAAGTTAGAACCTTACATGGAACAACTGGTTCAAAATTGGGAAAGGAATAAAGTGAAAGTGAAGTCGCTCAGTCGTGTAGGACTCTTTGCGACCCCATGGACTGTAGCCTACAACGCTCCTCTGTCCATGGGATTTTCCAGGCAAGAGTACTGGAGTGGGTTGCCATTTCCTTCTCCAGAGGATCTTCCCAACCCAGGGATTGAACCTGGGTCTCCCGCATTATAGGCAGATGCTTTACCATCTGAGCCACCAGGGAAGTCTACGTCAAGGCTATATGTTGTCACCCTACTCATTTAACTTATGTGCAGAGTACATCATGAGAAATGCTGGACTGGATGAATCACAGGCTGAAATCTAGATTGCTGGGAGAAATATCAATAACCTCAAATATGCAGATGATACCACTCTAATAGCAGAAAGTGAAGAGGAACTAAAGAGCATCTTGGTGAGAGTAAAAGAGAAGAGTAAAAAAGCTGACTTAAAAATCAATATTCAAGAAACTAAGATCATGGCATCTGGCCCCATCACTTCATGGGGTATAGAAAGGGGAAAAGTGCAAATAGTGACTGGTTTCATTTTCTTGGGCTCCGAAATCACTGTTGACAGTGAACTACAGCCACAAAATTAAAAGACACTTGCTCCTTGGAAGAAAAGCTCTTCCAAACCTAGATAGTGTATTAAAAAGGAGAGACATCACTTTGCCAACAAAGGTCCATGTAGTCAAAGCTATGGTTTTTCCAGTAGTCACGTATGGATGTGAGAGTTGGACTATAAAGAAGGCCGAATGCCGAAGAATTGATGCTTTTGAATTGCAGTGCTGACGATTCTTGAGAATCCCTTGGACAGCAAGGAGATCAAACCTGTCAATCCTAAAGGAAATCAACCCTGAATATTCATTGGAAGGATGGTGTTGAAGCTGAAGCTCTGACACTTTGACCACCTGATGGGAAGAGCTGACTCTTGGAAAAGACCCTGATGCTGGGAAAGATTGAGGGCAGCAGAAGGGGATGACAGAGGATGAGATAGTTGGACAGCATCACTGACTTAATGGACATGAGTTTGAGCAAACTCCAGGAGATAGTGAAGGACAGGGAAGCTTGGCATGCTGCAGTCCATGGGGTCTCCAAGAGTCAGACAGGACATAGCGACTGAACAATAACAACAAGAAAGTTAAGTCACTTTCCTGGATTGCACATTTTTTGGTCTACGAACAAATATGAGGCAGGCCTGCATTTTTGCCAGCGCAGCCCTCACCTGGATGACTGGCAGGTATGGAGGGGTGGGAAGACGTTGCAAATAGGCTCTGAAGAATGGGAAGTGACCATATTGACTCATCAGAAGGCTCAGAGTTTGGTTAAAATCTGACGGAGTCCAGTTACCAGAGGTCGGCCAGCCGCCAAGCTGGGAAGAAAAGAAACAGCGCTCAACACAGGGATACAGTCTCTCAAAACACATCCCTCACCAGCTGACTTCTGACTACATCCTGACTTCTACCCTGAGTCCCCTGCCCCTTCTAGGGCTCCACCTCTGTCCCCCTTTTCCTACCTTCAGCCGAGGTCTTGATATGTCCACAGATCATTGCCATGTCCACCTCCCTCCCAAACCCTTAGGAAAGAGATCCATCCTCTATGGGCAAGAAAAAATGGCAGCCCTGAGCACACATTGGTCTTGAGTGCTTTCTGCATCCAGAAAAGTAGGTGTGCCGGTCTTACCTCCTCAATAACCTGTCTGAGGGGACCGGCCCCTGCTGCCTCAATGGCACCCGTGTTCATGCAGGAGTTGTAGAATCCAAAGGCTTTCTCCTCCCCAGGGGCCAGGCGCCAGGAACCTGGAGTTTCTAGAAAGGAAGCAGGGGAGAATTAAAGGAGTGAGGCAGCTTGGAAACAAGCAGGGAAGGTGGGAGATGGAAAGGTTATAGGCAAGGAAGGGAAGATTCCCAGGGAAAAGGAGTGAAGGGGAGGAACCCAGGGATGAGGATGAGGGGAACAATTTCCTTTTTTTCTTTTTTGCTCTGCTGGTTCATGAGGTATGTAGGCTTCATTAGTTGCCCCGTGGCATGTGGGAACCTGGCTCCCCAACCAGGGATTGAACCTACATTCCCTGCCTTGGGAGGCAGATTCTTTACCACTGCACCACCAGGCAAGTCATGAGCTGGACCAATTTGTTGGAAGAATAAGAACGTGGAGAAGACAAAGAGGAAGATAAAGAAAAGTTGAGGAAATTCCCTGGTAAGGACTCTGCATTCTCACTGCCAAGGGCCCAGGTTCAATCCTTGGCTTGGGCCGGTGTGAGTAAGATAGATCCCATATCCCACAAGACGAATGGAATGGCTACCATAAAAAAAGAAAAAAAAGGAAAGCAAATGTGAGAAAGGCAATAAAGAGGAAGAGACAAGGGTGTGGGGGGAAGAGATGGAATAACTGGAGTATGGAAAAAGCAGAAAGAGTAGAAACGAGAGGTAAGAGGGAGATGAGGGAAGGAATCAGAAAAATCGGGGAATTCAGAGAACTTTCGAGGGATTGGAGTGGAAGAGCATGAGGAAGGGTTTGGTAAAGGCAAGAAACTGGTGAGGGCTCCCCTAGTCTGGACTCTCCCCTCTCTCTGATCCCAGCAGACAAACACACATGACAATTACCCAAACACACGCCACTGGAGCCCTCCACCCTCTCCTATCTAACCCCACTCACTCAGGCCCCCCGATTTCTTTTCGTTCTATTGTGGGCCACGGAATCTGTCTGAAGGGTACATTTTCTTTTTATCTCTGTACCTTACGTGAAAGCCTGACCCTCTGCTATGCAGGGAGTACCCACCTCCACTCTTTCCCATCAAAAGAAGGAGGGCGAAAAAAAAAAAAAAAAAGAGAAGGAGGGCATAGGGAAACATTTATTTCTTCCAAATTCCGACTGGTACTGTCAACAGGTTCCCTGGGCTCCCTTATAGAGAAAATGCATCTCTTTGGTTGCATTCTCATCCCTTAGTCCTCATCATCATCCAGCAACATCCTGGGAACACCTTCCTCCTTCCTGTGTGGCCTGGGTTCCTGCCTCACGGTTCGCCTCTTGGTTCTTTTCAACAGAACCACCATCTACAGAAATCTTCCTACCTCCAGGGTTTGTAACTTGGTCCTCCCCTCCCTCCAGCATGTCTTTTGTGTCCCTCTGTATTCCTTTCCTTACACACAACCAGATAAAGCCCCTCATCACTTCTCACCCACTCTGCCACTTCTTTCCTCCCCCCATCATCTCCAATCACCCATCTCCAGCAGCCCAGTTTCAGCTTCTTCCACTTCAACTGGCAAGCCATGGTCCAAGGTTTCAGAGAGGACAGGAGACGACTGTGAGAGCGGGGATCTGGGGAACGATGGGAGTGAGAGGGTAGCACTCACAGGGAGCATTAGGGGACGAGAAGGATTTGAAGGCTGGAGAATGAGGACGATGGGGAGAGGGATTAAAGTGCAATAGGTGTTGAGGAGACGCCAGTGTGGAAGACATCGGGCACGGGGTAGAAACTGAAAATATAAGGGAGATAACACAGATATCTGTGGATGGATGGGAAAGGTGAGGGAATAGGGACTAGGTAAAGAAACGAGGATGAGAGGGACCAGAAGAGATGGGAGAGGCAGGATCTGCTGTGAAATGTATGGCGATGGAGAAGCAAATCGAGCAGGTCCCTAGGAGCCAGTGGAGCATGGTACAAACTGGTTGTTCCCTAGCCACACAGGCTTGGGAGGGACAGCAGTGATCATTCCAGGCTCCGCGGCACGTACAGCAAGAGAACCTTCCATCCTGATTCCCTTACCCAGGATTCTTCGAACTCGGCGCTTGTTCTCCTCCTCAAGAGCCTGAAAAGGACTGCCTGTCCTGTCGGCGTTTCCACAGGCGAAGCTAAAGAAATCAGTGCAGGGGGCCACACTGGTGTTCCCAGAGGCCAGGTAGAGAGCCAGGAGGTTCTGACACACAGATGTCTTGCAAGGGGCTGTGGGAAAAAGCTCAGAGCTGCGAAAGAGGAAGCGATGAGGACTCCCCCCAAGGGACTAAGCAAAGAAATGTCTGGTTAGGGAAAGGGACAGAGACCCTGATGAGGAGCAAATCGTCTGACTGATGGGCAGGAGAGGGATTCATGGGGCACGAGGCTGGGAACCCGGGGCCCCCAGGGGTCAGGATACGTGGTGGGTCTCGGGATGATGGATGGTGGATGGGGAGTGGGCTGTGGGGGGATCTAGGATCTCGCTTACAAGGACCACAGCCCTGGAACACGTAGCCCCAAAGCAGCAGAGAAACACCAAGGATTATACTGAAGAGCAGAAGGGTCTTTAGCGCCCGCAAGGTCTTTTGCCACCATCCATCCTGTGCGGTGGGCGGCTCCTCTTCTGGAAATCTCTGTGCAGAGAACCAGGAAATTAAAAACACATGATGGAGAGGATTGGGATGGGGGAGGGAGGGGGAAAGGAGAAAGAAGGAACAGATAGTTGGTGCTGGGGTCCCCTGGTACAGAGATAACGCCCCTTATTCTCCTGAACCCAGTCTTCTTTGGACCCCTGGGAGCTGGAAGGGCTGTCAGAACGCTGCCCTGAGCACTTACCACCCGTCTCCTGCGTGTCCCTGATCCACTCGCTTGCTCAGTCCGCATGGCTCTCCCCACCGACTCTTTGTCTCCACCCTCCTGAACTGGAGGCAGGACAGAGAAGCTGGTTCAGGAAGGGGGTACATCACAGAGAGTTATATCAGGTCATTTTGAGACCTCCTGCCCACCTGCCCCCCTACCCCCACCCCCACCCCCAACACACACACATGTATGCTCATCCCAGGGCAGTGCTCCTAGGCAGGCTTCAGAATGAAATTCTCTTCCTGAGGTTCCCCCTTCCCTCCATCTCCCGTCACCTGCCTCTCCTCCCCGGTTCCTACTCTCCAAGTCCCACATCTGTCCTCTCTGGAGGGGGACAGGGGATGCACATGCACGCACGTGCACACACACACACACACACACACACACACACCAGCCGGCTCTACCTCCCACCCTAGGCGTCTGACTCCCAAAGGGAATGGCCTTCTCTAGGGGACTTGCCGTCTGTCTGGCCGTCTCTCTTGCTCTCAGAATCCGTCCTTCCTCTGCTCTAGGTGCTGAGTCTGAGGACGGGGATTCAGGAAATAGCCTCTCTCTGACCCCCACCCCAGTTCCTTTTTCTTGGAGAAAGGGCGCATGTGCCACCCGCAGTCCCTGTCCCCACACACATTCTACTGGCCTCTGGGTGGAGCCTGTTTATCGGTCTGGAGACACCCCAGCCTCTCCTGGCTCCTTTATCTCAGTCTCTCAGGGGAGGCAAAGGGAGGCAGTCTCCATTCCCCAAGCAATCCTGCCCTGGGCGGCTCCTCTTGACTTGCTCTGTGCCTCTGCTCACAGAGTTTCTTTATTTCTGGAATATTCTTTCTTCTCTCCTTTCTAATATGATGGGAATATCTTGAGCCTTTTAATTCTCAGGTCAGATGTCCCCTCCCCTGGGAGGTCTGCCAGCTCCATGCCCATTCCCCCTGCTCCCAAGCATGCTTGATAGCTTCCCAGGGAGTGTCACAGCCCTGCAGGTTGCAGGCAGAACAGTCCAGGAAAAAAAGCAACAAGCTAGGAGACCCTAATCTGCTCATTACTAGCCCTGTGACTGTGAATGACCACTTAAACTCTCAGGCAGGTAAGTTTCACCATTTGGAAAATGAGGATGATATTTCCCTTTGAAAGCCTCACCCAGTCTCATGCCTTCCCCAATGAATGAAGTGTGGACAAAGAATGTTGCCTGTCATATCATTAAGCAAAGGATGCTTCAGCCATCAAGCCATCAGCCATGGCAGCTGCCCCAACGATGCATGCTGAGAGGATTCAGGATGGAGGAAAAACAGGTTACTGGCCCTAGATAGTACAGTACATATCAAAGGAATAATGTCAACAAGTCCTGACGACTGCATCTTCCCATACATAGAAAAGCACTAAAGTCATGAACTTGAGATGTATAGTTTTTCTTTAATTAGCAGTAATCTTTTGATGGGCTTCCCAGGTGGCTCAGTGGTAAAGAATCCACCTGCAATGCAGGAGACCTGGGTCAGGAAGATCCACTGGAGAAGGAATGGCTACCCACTCGGTATTCTTGTCCGGAGAATTCCTTGGACAGAGGAGCCTGGCAGGCTACAGTCCATAGGGTCACAATGAGTCAGACACAACTGGGCGACTAACATACTTTTGATATTCTACTACCTTTTTTTTGTTGTTGCTGTTTTTGCAACAACTCTTATATAACCTGGCTCCTCCATTATGTCTTTGGAACAGTCCCTCAGAGCTATCTAAGAGGCTGTACCCTGGACTTAAGTCCTCATTAAGTCCACCAGATAAAACATAATTCTCAACTTTCAAGTTGTGCATTTCTTTTCCAGTTGAGAGAGGCATGACTGACCCTCTTGTGCTATTACCCAGTTGCCTTGTATGGCAACCCACTCCAATAGTCTTGCCTGGAGAATCCCATGCACAGGGGAGCCTGATGGGCTTCAGTCCATAAGGTCGCAAATAGTCTGACACAACTGAAGCGACTTTGCAAACTTGTAAATATATCTCTCTTGTATAATATATCAAACTTGTATAATATCTCTCTATTGATTACAAACTCTTTGGTAACAGGAACAAGGTTCCTTTCTCTTTCACACCCTCATAAGATGTTTCCTAAACACTTGTAGGAATGAACTGCATTCTAAGACAGAAATTCTCTTTCTCACATCATACTGAGCCCTCACCTGGGGTAGGTCTTAGCACATTTATGAAAGAAAGTATTTCACCACCATTCTTTGTTTCCCCATCTCAGGTAAAATGGGATTCATTAGGACAGTCACACTAATGATACCTCAGCAGTATTTCCCGACCAGTACTGTGTTATGGTGCATTTGTTGGGATGTGGGTAAGGACGGACGGCTCCATGGCTGGAGATGAGGAATAAAGCTCCTGTGTTGACGGACACCATATTGTAAAGCATCGTGCAAGCTTCGAAGAAAAGTCATGACTTCAACATTAGAAAAAAGGGACCAAAGGCTTTTGAGGAAGAGTAGCTCAGACGGTAAAGAATCTGCCTGCAATGCAGGAGACCTGGGTTCGATCCCTGGGTTGGGAAGATCCCCTGGAGAAGGAAATGGCAACCCACTCCAGTATCTTTGCCTGGAAAGTCCCATGTACTGAGGAGCCTGGTAGGTTACAGTCCATGGGGTCGCAAAGAGTCAGACACGACTGTATGACTGCACTTCACTTCACTTCATGACATGTTGAAAATAATCCCTACAAATGGCTGCTGCTGGGGTTCTGGGTTGATAAAAGACAAGAGACACAGTGCTGGTTCTACGGAGCAGGAGTGATATAGAGAGGCCAGGCCCTGGCTGAGGGCAGAGGGGCGAACACATGGAAAGAAAACATTTACAGAGGAAGACAAAGTCATGGAAACCAATTAAATGGGGGTGGGGTGGGGCGGGAGTCAGTGGATAGCAGCCACAGATGAGCTTCCCCGTTTTTTTCTGAATGTCTAAGAGAACAGTGACCCACTGAGTTGATTCTTAAAATTGCATCTGTCTACATTCGGGGGCTTCCCAGGAGGCTCAGTGGTGAAGAATTAGCCTGTCAATGCAAGCAGACGCAGGAGATGCAGGTTCAGCCCCTGGGTTGGGAAGATCTCCTGGAGGAGGAAATTGCAACCCACTGCTGTACGCTTGCCTGGAAAATCCCACAGACAGAGGAGCCTGGCTGGCTCCAGTCCGTGGCGTCACAAACAGTCACGATGACTGAATGACTGAGCACTCCTGCAGGACAGTCATGCCAGCAGGTTAAGGACTGAGAACGAAATGATGACTCAGGACTTTGAGAGCTTTTGGTCTGTTTGGATACAAATCTACCATGCTTTCTCTGTCCCCTTCCCTTCCCCCAAAGTCCAATTCTCTACAGATGGACTTCCAGCTTCTTTCACACCTACCCCTCCTCCCCGATCCTGTTCCACCAACCAAGTCCCCTGGGCTGCAGTTTCTCGAGGAAATGATAACAAGGACAATTCAGATTAGATAAGAGCAAGCTGAGGCACAGGCATGCCCTATAACCAGCCCTGTAAACAGCCACCGTGGCCTGGGCTTAGGCTCCGGGCCAACCTTGGAGATAAGGCTGCCAGGCCACCCCTCCCCATCCCACTGCCTTAGTGAAGGCGGAGAAGCCTCTGCTCTGGCTGCTGCCTCTGGAGCCTAAAGCACCTTATCTTCCACGTTGCTTCATCACCAGCATCCACGCCTCCCCAGCTACACCCAGTCCCTCCACACCCCTGACTGACTTCAAGGCAAGGCGGCTCCACAGCTCAGAACCAAGGCCCAGGGAGCAGACGCACACTTATCTTCGCTGACACTGCCTCCGGATTGCTTTCATGGTTCTGTGCATTTCAATCCCAAGATCTTTTGTTTGATACCATAATGATGTCAAAAATCATAGCAGCTATGTTCAGAACACAGTTTTTACTGAGCACTTCCTACTGTTTAGGGGCTACAATAAATGCTTTGTTTCCATATATGTTCCCATTCAGTCTTCACAGTAATTCCATGAGGGAGATAAGATCTTTTTTCCCTTCCATCTTATAGATGACAAAACTGAGCTACATGGAAGTACAGTAAACTTTGGTCAGTTCAGTTCAGTCACTCAGTTGTGTCCAACTCTCCGTGACCTCATGGACTGCAGCACGCCAGACCTCCCTGTCCATCACCAACTCCCGGAGTTTACTCAAACTCATGTCCATTGAGTCAGTGATGCCATCCAACCATCTCATCCTTGTCGACCCCTTTTCCTCCTGCTGTCAATCTCTTCCCGTATCAGGGCCTTTTCCAATGAGTCAGTTCTTCGCATCAGGTGGCCAAAGTATTGGAGTTTCAGCTTCAGCATCAGTCCTTCCAATGAATATTCAGGACTGATTTCCTTTAGGATGGACTGGTTGGATCTCCTTGAAGTCAAGGGACTCTCAAGACTTCTCCAACACCACAGTTCAGAAGTATCAATTCTTGCACTCAGCTTTCTTTATAGTCCAGTTCTTACATCCATACATAACTAATGGAAAAACCAGGGCCTTGACTAGCCAGACCTTTGCTGGCAAAGTAATGTCTCTGCTTTTTAATATACTATCTAGATTGGTCATAACTTTTCTTCCAAGGAGTAAGTGTCTTTTAATTTCATGGCTGCAGTCACCATCTGCAGTGATTTTGGAGCCCAGAAAAATAAAGTCAGCCACTGTTTCCATTGTTCCCCATCTATTTAATATGAAGTGATGGGATCAGATGCCATGATCTGTGTTTTCTGAATGTTGAGTTCTAAGCCAACTTTTTCACTCACCTCTTTCACCTTTATTAAGAGACTCTAGTTCTTCTCCACTTTCTGCTGTAAGGGTGGTGTCATCTGCATATCTGAGGTTATTGATATTTCTCCCAGCAATCTTGATTCCAGCTTGTGCTTCATCCAGTCCAGTGTTTCTCATGATGTCCTCTGCATATAAGTTAAATAAGCAGGGTGACAATATACAGCCTTGACGTACTCCTTTCCCTATTTGGAATCAGTCTGTTGTTCCATGTCCAGTTCTAACTATTGCTTCCTCACCTGCGCACAGATTTCTAAAGAGGCAGGTCAGGTGGTCTGGTATTCCAATCTCTCAGAATTTTCCACAGCCTGTTGTGATCCACACAGTCAAAGGCTTTGGCATAGTCAATAAAGCAGAAATAGATGTTTTTCTGGAACTCTCTTGCTTTTTTGATGATCCAACGGATACTGGCAATTTGAACTCTGGTTCCTCTGCCTTTTCTAAAACCAGCTTGAACATCTGGAAATTCATAGTTCTTGTGTTGTTGAAGCCTGGCTTGGAGAATTTTGAGCATTACTTTACTAGCGTATGAGATGAGTGCAATTGTGCAGTAGTTTGAGCATTCTTTGGGATTGCCTTTCTTTGGGATTGGAATGAAAATTTACCTTTTCCAGTCCTGTGGCCACTGCTAAGTTTTCCAAGTTTGCTGGCATATTGAGCACAGCACTTTCACAGCATCATCTTATAGGATTTGAAATAGCTCAACTGGAATTCCATCACCTCCACTAGCTTTGTTTGTAGTGATGCTTCCTAAGGCCCACTTTACTTCACATTCCAGGATGTCTGGCTCTAGGTGAGTGATCACACCATCATGATTATCTGGGTCATGAAGATCTCTTTTGTACAGTTCTTCTGTGTATTCTTGCCACCTCTTCTTAATATCTTCTGCATCTGTTAGGTCCATACCATTTCTGTCCTTTATTGAGCCCACCTTTGCATGAAATGTTCCTTGGTATCTAATTTTCTTGAAGAGATCTCTGGTCTTTCCCATTCTGTTGTTTTCGTCTATTTCTTTGCATTGATCACTGAGGAAGGCTTTCTTATCTCTCCTTGCTATTCTATTCTTTGGAACTCTGCATTCAAATGGGTATATCTTTCCTTTTCTCCTTTGCTTTTGGCTTCTCTTCTTTTCACAGCTATTTGTAAGGCCTCCTCAGACAGCCATTTTGCTTTTTTGCATTTCTTTTTCTAGGGATGATCTTGATCCCTGTCTTATGTGCAATGTCACAAACCTCTGTCCATAGTTCATCTGGCAGTCTATCAGATCTAGTCCCTTAAATATATTTCTCACTTCCACTGTATAATCATAAGGGACCTACCGACCAGGGGAGTTCATCTTTCAGTGTCCTATCTTTTTGCCTTTTCATGCTGTCCATGGGGTTCTCAAGGCAAGAATACTGAAGTGGTTTGCCATTCCCTTCTCCAGTACAATAAACTTACCCAGAGTTATAAAGTCAATAATTATCAGAGCTGGGAATGGAGCCAAAGCCTTAACAATTAAATCTCTCAGTCACTAAGATTTAGTGTTTGGAAATCTCTTCCTAGTCAGTCTTTTGTCTAAATTCTTTGAACTATCTATCCTTGCTGACTTGACTTTGTTCTGTGACTGCCTTGAGGGGTGTTATTCTCCAAACACTCAAATATCTAATCTCCCATTTGGAAAAACATGGTCTTTGTTGTGTGTCCGCAATCAGCCACCATCCACAATGGTTAAGGTATCAAAATCAAGAATGTGCCATTTGTCTACATATGATGGCACGCTCACATGTATCCATTGGTGGCAATTATCTTCTAAGACTGCTTGATTTTGGTACTAACAACCAAGAAGCTACCTTCTAAGGGGCAATAAACCTATTTCTGAATGAGCCAGAGAAAGCTTTGATGTTATAGGCAATGCCGAGGAGTTTGATAAGGCAAGGAAGAAACATATTCCTGGGTCAGTTTGGGGCATTCTAATTGCTCTTTCAAAAGAAGTCATTATTGAGAGTTGAAGATCACATTTGGAAAAGAAGAGTTTATGGCTTTTAAAGAAATTTAAGTGGTAAGTAGATGGAATGCTCTTACTATTTTAATTTGCATACATACTTTTTCTTTTATAGTTATGATTAGAATACATAGCTTCCCTGATAGCTCAGTTGGTAAAGAATCCACCTGCAATGCAGGAGACCCCGGTTCAATTCCTGGGTCAGGAAGATCTGCTGGAGAAGGGATAGGCTACCCACTCCAATATTCTTCAGCTTCCCTGGTGGCTCAGCTGGTAAAGACTCTGCCTGCAATGCAGGAAACCTGGGTTCGATCCCTGGGTTGGGAAGATCCCCCAGAGAAGGGAACAGCTACTCACTCCAGTATTCTGGCCTGGAGAATTCCATGGACTGTATAGGCCATGGTGTTGCAAAGAGTTGGACATGACTGAGCAACTTTCACTTTCACTTTTCACTTTAGAATACATACTCCCTGTTCAAATAAAATAGTAAATCAACCAAAAATATATTTAACAGTGATAGTTTGGTTGGTATTGAATATGGCAAAAACTTGAAGGTAACACCTCAAAGCCTAAAGTTTGTAATGTGTAAGTTGACACATCTTAAAAGGGGAATCCTCATCCTCACTTTTCTTGGTATCTACTCCAAGCTGCCACTCTCTTTGGGCTTCCCAGTGGCACTAGTGGTAAAGAACCCGCCTCCCAGTGCTGGAGACTAAAGAGACGCAGGTTCGATCCCTGAGTCGGGAAGGTCCCCTGGAGAAGGAAATGGCAACGCATACCAGTATTCTTGCCTGGAGAGTCCCATGGACAGAGGAGCCTGGTGGGCTACAGTCCATGGGGTCACAAAGAGTCGGACATGACTGAAGTGACTTGGCATGCACACACCACTCCCTTCTTCGCAATTCAACAGGTGTCCAGGGCAATACTCTGGATATAGGAGACTCTAATCAACACAGGTTTCAATTCAATATCAGTTCAGTTGAGTTCAGTTCAGTCACTCAGTTATGTCCAACTCTTTGTGACCCCATGAATCGCAGCACACCAGGCCTCCCTGTCCATCACCAACTCCCAGAGTTTACTCAAACTCATGCCCATTGAGTCGGTGATGCCATCCAGCCATCTCATCCTCTGTCGTCCTCTTCTCCTCCTGCCCCCAATCCCTCCCTATGTGTCCTCAAAAAGAATTTGCATAAGATCTTGCTAAGTCTACTGTCTTAGTCAACTAACGCCATAATAATGCCTGGTAACAAATCATGCAAAATTTAGTGGTTGCAAAAACAAGCATTTGTTCTCATGTTCAAAGATCTGGTGTGTCTCCACTGATGTAAACCGTGTTCATCTGTGCTTTGGGCTACATTTGGGATGGGCCTGGATCTAGGCTATATGTTTCTGTAAGTCTGCTGCATGTGTTCCTTCCAGGCCCAGGCTGAAGGGACAGAAGCTAAGTAAGCCGTGTTTCCCCATAAAGAATCACCAGAGTGCAAAGGTTCAAGCCAACCCATACAAGCAATTAAGACTAGGGCATGCCAGGTGGTCAGTGGTAAAGAATATGCCTAAATGCAGGAGACGCGGTTCAATCCCTAGGTTGGGAAGATTGCAGGGATCTTGGAGAAGAAAATGGCAACCCACTTCAGTATTCTTGCCTGGGAAATCCCAAGGACAGAGGAGCCTGGCGAGCTACAGTCCATGGGGGTTGCAACGCACAACTTAATGACTAAACAACAACCACAATTAAGACTCAGTTTTTATCATGTTCATCAGGGTTCCTTTGGTCAAAGTTAATCATGTGGCCAAAGTCAACATCAAGGGACCAGGAGGGAGAACACTTTGCACATAGGAGGGGAAGAATAATTAATATCAGCTAAATAATAATCCAAACTACTGTACCTACTTATTGAAAAGCTCGCATACTTTCTAGCTGGTGTGAGAGGGCTTGGTTCACCTGTGTGGTAGCAGAAATATTAACACCTAAGTGAAACCAGCAAAAACTATCCAGGAAAGAAATGACAGGAACCTAAATGGGTCAGCCTTCTACGTGAGGAAAACCACAGACTTATGCCACATAAACAGTGGCTCTTGCTTCATCTGCCCTCAGGCCCTGCAGGGCATCTCAGGACACGTGGTGATGTGACATTCTTTCGTCCATGAAACTTTACACCAACATGTCCACTCATGCAAACGCCACCCTACTTCCGCAGAAAAAATTCCCTCCAAAACTTCCCAATTTAATTTAGACCTGAATCACTTAATTTCTTTCTGGTTCTCTGCTGACTCTTGGCTCTGTCCCCTCTTTTAGGTCTAGCACACGTCCTTCACCGCTGATCCTTGAGCTTGATTTGCTGTTTTTGTTGTTCAGTAGCTAAGCTATATCCAACTTTGTGACCCCATGGATGAAGCACGCCAGGTTTCCCTGTCCTTCACTGTCTCCCAGAGTTTGCTCAAATTCCTGTCCACTGAGTCGGTGATGACATCTAACCATCTCATCCTCTGTCACCCCCTTCTCCCCCTGCCCTCAATCTTTCCCAGCATCAGGGGCTTTTCCTGATGCTTTTCACATCAGGTGGGTCAAACGTTGGAGCCCCAGCTTCAGCGTCGGTCCTTCCAATGAGTGTTCAGGGTTGACTGAGCTTGGTTATGCAGGTTTAAACTTGTACAAACTGTGAGAATTTTGGCTTACATTCATGCCTTGGATCTTCAGTTGCCGGCAGAATCAGGAAAGGTCTTATAGTCTACTCCACACCCAGACAGCTCTATTCTCAGTCTGCAGCACTGGTTGGATAATACCCCAGGTGGACCATAAACTGGGATTACAGATGGTAGAGATCCTTTGGAAAACATGAGTAGAAAAACTCCAAAATCGAGGCCGGGTCATCAGTAAGCTGTGTTGAGTTCAAGAACTAGAGATGGAATGAAGCTGCCAGGGGTTGGCAAGGAAACTAGGCTCCAGAAGAAGGTATCCTGACAGGTGGTTCTTGGTTTTTGTAATTCCTTTTTTGTGATGCAGGCGCCTGACTTAACATTGCCTAGGTGTCCATTTCAGGAGGCATCAAAGCCAACTATCTCCAGCCATAGATAAAGGGCCAGGCCACCTCCCCTACTGAGGATGCTTTGTATTAGAGATCTTTGTATTAGAGATCCTGGTTGATTTCAGTAACTGATCATTTGGGCTACTTGTTTTATTCCTCTTCCTGTGCTTTAAAATCTCCCTCTTACGTTTTAAATTCACCAAATAAAGAGCAAGCCAGAAAACCCTAGGCCCCCTCCCTTGACCCCAAAAAGCAGAACCCCAAGCTCCTGCGTTCTCTCTCTTCCTAATCGTGACCTCACCGTGTGGCCCCAGGTGTGCTATGTAATTTCCAGGTCTTGCAAGTGATAAACCTTTATTTTTTTCAGAGCTTCCTGGTAGTTATTGCTAAAAGGCATCTTGCCATCATAGTAAGCACCACAAGAGCTGGTTTAACCACATTAGTTATTGATAGGCTGAGCCAACACAAAACAGAGTCTAACTTTAGAGCCTGGAGAAATTTGCATAGATAGCAGTCAGCTGTGTGTGGTGTCTTTGGTGTCCAAACAATCCCCTTTGCCTGGCCTCATGCCCTGACTTGGTTCCCACTGCAACCCTGCTTCCAGTTTTTTTTTTTTGTTCTTTTCTTTTTTTTTTTTTGCCCCCCATCCCCCTTGTTCTTTTCTTATTGGTACATAGATGACATATAGTACTCTCTAAGTTCAGGATGTATAACATAATGATTTGACTGACATATGTCATGAAATGATTATCACAATAAGTTTAGTAAATATCCATCATCTCATATAGATATGCCAACCGGAAAAAGATACACACAACCTAAAAGTTTTGAGAGCTTGGTTTTATTCGCTGGGAATGTTAGGACTTGGGCCTGGGAGACAGTATCTCACATGATCCCAAGAGAGCTGACTCTGAGGAGGCAGGCGAGGAGCCAGGCTATATACAAATTTGCAGCAAGGGGCAGGTAATCTGAATATTGAAAGGTTAAGTAAGAAAACCTAAATCTCTCACGTGAAGAGATTTAGCTATCTTATATGTATGGGAAGATGCAAGGGTCCAGGCTTGGTGAAAGCATTCTTTCATATGCATCCAACTACCTGGGGCCAATCCTGCTTTCTTTATTGTTCACTTCCTAATTCCTTGTTTACTGTAAAAGATGGCTGATGCAGCAGATGGCTGAGACTCCAGTCCCCCCAGCTCTCTGCACTTACTAGAGAGGAAGTAGCTGATGGCTTCCAAAGTAGCTGGCTTCTTTTAACCTGGGTTCAGAAACTTACATTTTGAAAAGGTGTCTTTACTGGTAGAGCATAGAGCAGAACATATTTCACGTCACAGATACAAAATTAAAGCAACAGGAAACTACTGTTTAGCACATGGAACTTTGCTCAATGTTATGTGGCATCCTGGATGGGAGGGGAGGTCAGGGGAGAATGGATACATTTATACCTATGGCTGAGTCCCTTCTCTCTTCACTTGAAACTATCACATGATTAATCAGCTATACCACAATACAAAATAAAAAGGTTTTAAAAAAAAAGAAAAGGAAAAGAAAAAATACAGAAATTGGAAAAAAATTTTGCCTTGTGAGGCGAACTCTTAGGAATTTTTATTCTCCTAACAATTTATATATATAATATGCAGCAGTGTTAATTATATTTCTCATAGTGTATATTCCATCTTTAGTACTTATCTACCTTATAAGTGGAAGTTCGTACCTTTCGACTACTTTCATCCAATTTCCCCTCCCCCACCTCAGCCTCTGGTTACCAGAAATTCAATCTCTTTTTAAATTAGTTAGTTTGTTTGTTTTTGAAGTATAATTGACCTGCAACACCATGTTAGCTCCTTTTCTACAACATAGTAATTGAATATTTCTATGCATTTCAAAATGATCACCATGATAAGTCTAGTTACCACCTGTCACCACACAAAGACATTATATAGGTATTAACTATATTCCCTACACTGTACATTTCATACATTTCAAACCTAAGTTTGCACGTTTTAATCTCCCTCACCTACTTTTTTTCCTCCTCCCAACCCCTCTTCTCTGGCCAGCACCTGTTTGTTCTCTATATCCATAACTCTGTTTCTGTTTTGTTGTGCTTGTTTCATTAGTTTTGTTTTGTAGATTCTGCATATAGATGACATCATACAGTATTCACCTTTCTCTCTTTGACTTATTTCACTCAGCGTAATACCCTCCACCCATGTAGTCACAAGTGGCAATATTTCACTCTTTGTTATGGCTGTTTTGTTGTTGTTTAGTCCCTAAGTCGTGTCCAACTTTTTTGCAACCCCATGGACTGTAGCCCAGCAGGCTCCTCTGTCCATGGCATTTCCCAGGTAAGAATACAGGAGTAGGTTGCTTTCCCACTGGATCTTCCTGACCCAGGGGTCAAAACTGTGTCTCCTGTATTGCAGACACTGAGCCACCAGGGAAGCCTTTTAATGGCTGAGTAATACCCAACTGTGTGTGTATGTGTGTGCATATACATATATATGCATATATACATATATATCTGTCTATATACAGCTACAGCTACATATGTGCGTGTGTATGCCGCATCTTTTTTTCACTGACACCTGATTCTTAAGTTAGAACATCTGCTACCAATATCATTTACTATCTGTTGATTAACTGTATTGTCACCCAAAAGGGGAAGTCTACTCTGAATTGAAATTGAGAATCACAGTCATATCTCCAACCTTTTACTCTTTTTCTTCCTTTGATTCTCCCTAAAATTCAGTTAAACCCTTTACCTCTATTGAAACACAAACATGCACACACAGAGAACATCATCTAAAAAATATCGTTTCCAGGATTGTAGCTTTCTGTTTCCTTTATTTTTAAAGATCTGCCTTTTGCTGGAACTGTTGACAGACTGTTTAGATCTTCTCTCCCTTTTTCCTTCCCAGCAGCAGGACAATCAGAGAGGTTGACATCTCAACAGGTCACATCTTTCCTGTGGTCTAACCTCCCCCATCTCCCTGTTTATCTTGGTTCTATCATTCTTCACCTGACAGCCTTAGTAAATATATTCAGTGTATTTTGCAATAGAAATGATGTGGTCTAGTGTAAAGCAGGAATTTTAGCTCTAGACACGCTGGAGTTGATTTGAATCTGGGTTCTACCGGTTACAGTCATGCAATCTTGGGAAAATCTCTTAATGAATCCGTACCTCTAATTTCCGTAAATCATCTTACCTTCCGTGACTGGGGCTGGAGCTGTCACGGGAAGGAAGGAGAAGGCTGAAGCTGAAGCTCCAATACTTTGGCCACCTGATGCGAAGAACTGACTCACTTGAAATGACCCTGTTGCTGGGAAAGATTGAGGGCAGGAAGAGATGGGAGTGACAGAGGATGAGATGGTTGGATAGCATCACAGAATAAAATGGACATGAGTTTGAGTAAACTCCAGGAGATAGTGAAGGGCAAGGAAACCTAGTATGCTGCAGTCCATGAGGTCACGGAAGAGTTGGACAGGACTTACTGCCTGAACAACAACACCTTTCATGACAGATTACCATAAGGACTAAATAAAGAAAGGTGTGTTTTGTACACTGCCTTGCAAATTGTAGACCAACAACAAATGACTGCTATCACCACTTGCGTGTGTTTGTTTGTATCATTTCAGAGTTTCCAAGATCAATGCAATAGTATCAGATCATCTGTGCAGTAAAGGATAAAAGATTCTGAACCTGGTTGTTCCACTTCTGGTTTGTCTCAGATCACGATGGAATATCAGACAAGGCTAAGAATTCACCGAGAGGTTGAAGACATTAGAGAATGTCTTCTCTAAAAAGAATTTGGGGACACTGTGTGTTTTTCCTTGCCTCACCATGAATCATGTTTATCACTCACTTTGAGCCAAGTATGGAGATGAAAGAGAATGATTTGAAGAACTTGAAATGTCAGGAAGTAGCAAATGACTTGTGCCTGAACATTATAAAGACAAAAGAATTTGTCTGGATAACTGTAGAGCAAAGAACACTGCCGTGGACACTAGGTGCACTGTTGCAGATGTCCACGTTCAATGAACCATCTGCGCTCTGTGGATCCCGTGGAAAGGAGCTGGCCAGGAGCTGATACGAAATGTACACGATGCAGGGCTTCCTGCCAGAAGAGGGACCACCCAGAAGGAAGAGGATGGACAGGCACCTTTGGAATTAAAAATAAAGGCAAAAGTATGAAGGGCAGGAAGCTCAGTTGGTAAAGAATCCTCCTGCAATGCAGGAGACCCCAGTACAATTCCTGGCTCGGGAAGATCCACTGGAGAAGGGATAGGCTACCCAGTCGATTATTCTGGGGCTTCTCTGGTGGCTCAGCTGGTAAAGAGACCACTTGAAATGCAGGAGACGTGGGTTCAATCCCTGGGTTGGGAAGATCCCCTGGAGAAGGGAAAGACTGCCCACTCCAGTATTCTGGCCTGGAGAATTCCATGGACTATATAGTCCATGGGGTCACAAAGAGTTGGACACGACTGAGTAACTTTCACTTAGACTTACTTACTTAAGCCAGGGGAAGTGTAATTCAGTTTGGACAATTTGAGGCAGATGTTTTTAGTGAAAACAACTCTGAAGAGCCCACAAAGGAATCCATAAAAGAGACAGCTTTGGTTATTGGCTGCATCCAGAGGGCTTTAGCCCTTACTTCTTCTTAAGTAAGTAAGGAAGCCCTTACTTCCATCCCTTACTTCTCCTTCCTTCCCAAGCATCAGCCTGTAAGGAACCAAAACTGCAGTTGCAAGTTAGAAAGAAGGCAGGCAGAGAGAGAGACTATAACTTGACCATGACCTGCATTTGCCACCGTAGCCATGAAGCTTGAGGCAAGTGCAAACTTGGGAAGGGGGAAAACTTTGAAAGCAACAACAGTCCAAAGTTTTGGGGGTAGACAAGAATGCCCTAGTTATTAGCTGGAAATAACCGGAGAGCTTCTTACTACTTAAAGTAACTGAAAAGCTACTGGACTTCCCCAAGATTTTACCCAGAAGTGAAAAATTTCATCCAGTAGTTATGAAAAGGCCAAATAGAACAGGTTTTATGGGAACAGTTGTAAGAGAGAATAAAGGCAATTGGTCTTGGGCCTTGAGGAGTCTAGTCTTTTATTAAACCAACTACATTAGCTGCATGATCAAGGACAAGGAACTTGACTTTTCTTATCATGTGAAGAATGAGAGAACTATACTTATACGTGAAAAGTGAAACTTGCTCAGTCGTGTCCAGCTCTTTGCGACCCCATGGATTATACAGTTCATGGAATTCTCCAGGCCAGAATACTGGAGCGTGTAGCCTTTCCCTTCTCCAGGGGATCTTCCCAACCCAGGGATTGAACCCAGGTCTCCCACATTGCAGGCGCATTCTTTACCAGCTGAGCTACCAGGGAAGCACACACTTACGCATTGATCTACCTTAATAATATGAATGCTATAAAGCATTTAGCATGGACTGGTCCTATCTAATGCTCAGTGAGTATTCTGTTTTGCTTAAAGGATTGGTGAACAATGATTTTCCCACTTGGAACAATAGAAAATAGGAGAATGGAACACATTATGTGGTCTTCCTTTGTGAAGCTTAAAAAAAATCCACAAGAAATATGATTGATTGGCTCATTAAGAAATATACCAGTTATTTGTTGTTCCATAGTAAACAATGTCCAAATTTGGTGCCTTAAAAAAATGTATTGTCTCCCCATTCTATGGCTTGGTAATTTAGGTACAGTTGGAGTGTCAGCTATGCTCATTTATGTGTTTGGTTTCAAATGGCAGCTCAAGGCTGCCTTGTCCAGGATGGTCTCACTAACCTATTTGGTGGTTGGCTGGGGTTGTTGACCAAGGCATCTTTTTTTTTTTTTCATTTATTTTTATTAGTTGGAGGCTAATTACTTTACAATATTGTAGTGGCTTTTGTCATACATTGACATGAATCAGCCAGACAAAGACATCTTTAATCTTCTTCACGGGACCCCCCTAGAGGCCCCATGGCAACTGGATTCCAAGAAAACTAGAGGGGAAGCTGGAAATATCTGGAGACCTAGGCTTAAAATTCATTTATCACTTCTGCTGTATTCTCTTGGTCAATGCAAGTTCAGTGCCTGCCCAGACTCAAGGAATAGAAAAGTAAAACCCCACCATCTGAGGAGAGGGCCTGCAGCTGAATTTCTGGCTATGGGTTTCCCAAGTGGCTGAGTGATAAAGAATCCATCTGCCCAAGGCAGGAGACACAGGTTCTATCTCTGGGTCGGGAGATCCCCTGGAGGAGTAAATGACAACCCACTGCAGTATTCTTGCCTAGAAAATTCCATAAACAGAGGAGCCTGCCAGGCTAGAGTCCATGGGGTCCCAAAAGTCAGACACGACTGAATGGTGGAACGACATACCACAGGGAAACAAAGAACAACCTTCCCCGTGAGGTGATACATCACGAAGAGATCACTGAACCAGGGATCAGAACACCTGGTTTTCAATCCTACATTTCTCACAAACTAGCTGTGTGATTTTTACCTACATTTCCACAGCTGTAAAATCTAATATTCAAAGCCTGTGAGTCTAGGTTTCTGATTTAGTCTCTATTTCTTCCTTCTCTGGAGGTCTTAGAAGTCTCTATAGATACAAGGTCAGAGCATCAGCATTAACTTATGGGAACTGTTTCTCTTTTCCCTTAAAAAATAAGCAGAAACCAGAGAAGGAACAAACTAGGCCCTCCCACCCCCACTCCTGGAAGTTCTGGCCAAAGGTTACCCAGCATAAGTGTCATGTGGTAGCTATTTGAAACCTTCCTTAGGAGATATTTGGCATTTTCCCATTGCCTATACCCTCCTCCTGCCTTTTTTGGTCTTTCCTTCCAGTCTGCTGTCTGGAAGCAACATGCTTCATGGATAGTAGGAATAAGTTTCACACTTGAGACACAGCAAATCGGTGAACTAGAAGGAATCCAGTGTCTGGGTGACTGTGGACTTTGTGGAGATGAGGACCCATACCAGCCCCAAACTGCATCCCTACAGACTTATTTTTTAATATTGAATATTGGTTTATTTGGGGCTTCCCAGGTGACGCTAGTGGTAAAGAACCCACCTGCCAATGCAGGAGACATAGGAGATGCTGGTTTGATCCCCTGGGCCTGGAAGATCTCCTGAAGGAGGGCATGGCAACCCACTCCAGTATTCTTGCCTGGAGAGTCCCATGGACAGAGGAGCCTGGTGGGCTACATCCACAGGGTCAAAAAGAGTTGGACACAACTGAAGCAACTTAGCACACCCACATTGGTTTATTTATATCTTTTTTTTTTTTTTTTACTTTACTTTGCTTTAAAAATTGTTCAGGGTCTTCCCTGGTGGCTCAGTGGAGAAGAATCTACCTGCCAATAGGAGACACCGGTTCAGTCCCTGATCCAGGAAGATCCCACATGCTGTGGAGCAACTAAGCCCATGCACCAATTCTGAGCCTGTGCTCTAGAGCCCACGGGCTGCAAATCCTGAAGCCTGCCTGCCCTGGAGCCTGTGCTCCGCGATGGGAAGCCCGCACACCGCAACTAGAGTGTAGCCCCGGCTCGCCGCACTAGAGAAAAACCCACGCAACAACAAAGACCCAGCACAGCCAGAGGCAAATAAATAAAAATTTAAAACCCAGTCAATTCTTAAAAGAAATACGTTGAAGTGGCCAAAATAGTTGATAATTTTGAAAAATGCCCCATTATGAGGTTTTTGTTGCTGCCATTTTTTACCTTCAGTTAACAAAATAATCCATTTCCATTTCACAACTACTTAAAAAACACAACTTGTTTGTTCATCTTCAACAGGCTCTTTGTTCCCATGGGTCCTCACAATCTGTCTTCATACTGCCCACTGGATACATTTATAATATGACATCCACTTTCCATTTGCATCCTTCACCCTACACACTTTTATATGTGAGAAAATTACTGTTTTATTTAGATTACTATTGTTTTTTTTTTCTATCTATCTCTGAGTTGACTTTAGTCCTACTAATAACCAAATGCCACTAACCAAGAAAAATGATGTTTGGGCAGTATCTACCTACCCAAGTTTGTTAGATGCAGGTGACCATGTTGTGAACTGCACAACGCTAAGGAATGCCAGGTACCTGGAATAGAATGGTTTTTCATATCATGGTGTCACAAGGCAACCCTATACTTAACAAGTGACATAATGTGGAAGAGCAAGTAGATCTCATATTGCCGTGTTATCCCTATACTGCTTTATGGTTCGCCAAGAGACCTTGATGTCCTTGTTCAAACTGCTCAACTTGGCATTATTTTTATAAGAGCCTTTAATATTTGAAGTCCAAGAAAAACAGGAACCACTCTAGATATTCCAAACAGAGGAAATTTGATACATGTAAATGGATGCACAAATGATGCAAGAATTGAGAAGTCAAAGGCGGGGGGGGGGGGGGGGGCGGGGGGGGCGCTGCTGGGGAGAAACAACCCAAAAATTAACATCAAGAAGTTACTACGATCCTTTAGGCTTGGAAAACAAAGGGATGAAAGTTACCAGAGATTTGGAGTTGGGGCTGCCCAGCAAAGATGGAGTCATATTGGATCTGCTCAGCAAGCTTGGACAGTAGAAGAGAAAGCAGTCCAGTGGGAGCTGTAGCCCCAGAGGAGATACCGCTGGCCCGGGAGGTTCTACCTGAAGCAGAGAGAGACGGGTGAATCCCCTGGCTCTGACTGCACCTCCACCCTCTTCCTCTTGGCTGAATTTCCCTAAAATTCACAGAGGAGGGAGCCTTAGGAAACTTAGATCCTTGTGATATAGAGAAGGACAGAAGAGGTCAGGTAACTGGTATGCAAACAGAATCAAGTGATTTGAAGAGTATTTGAATTTGCAAGGCATTGGGCACATGCATTGTTTCTTCAAGGCCCAGATAATCAATGTTGACTCAAAGCTGGGAAGAAAATTCTATCTTCTCTTACACAAATCTCATGAGTATCTTGAGATTTAGATGTTTTTCATCATCTAGAAATAGCATCCTTCGGATGAACGTGGTTATTCCTCTGATACTCTGCAATCTACAGATTAGATACATTCTCTGTCAAAATTCCAATGATATTTTCTTTTACAGAAATAGAAAAAGCAATCATAAATTTCATATGGAACTACAAAAGACCCAGACTATCAAAGTGATCTTGAGAAAGAAAAACTAAACTAGAGGCATCATGCTTCCTGATTTCAAAATATATTCAAAACAGCATGGCACTCCATCAGTGGACAAGCAGAATTTGGAATTAAAAATGCAATAACATTTACATCAGTACTCCTCCCCCCAATAAATACCTAGGTAGAAACAGAACAGAATATGTACAAGATCTATGTAAGGGAAACTACAACACTTTGATGAACAAAATCAGAGAAGAACTAAATAAATGAAAAAGTATTCTATTTTCATGGAGAGGAAAACTCAGCATTGTCAAGACGTAAGTTCTTTCCAACTGATCTATAAATTCAGTGAAATTTCAGTCAAAATCCCAGCAAGTTATCCGTGGATTGGCAAATTGTTTTTGAATTTATATGGAGAAGCGAAATACTCACCATTATAATATTGAAGGAAAGGAACAAAGCTAGAGGACCGACAAAATTCAAGACTTATTATACAGCTACAATAATTAAGACAGTGTGCTATTGGTGATGGACTAGGCAAACAAATCAATGGAACAGAATAGGCAACCCAGAAAAAGGCCTACCTAAATATAGCCAATTGATGTTTGATGAAGGAGCAAAGGCAAGAGAATGTAGCAAGAGACTCTTCTTTTTTAATCTGTATTTTATATTGAAATATATTTGATTGACAACTTTATGTTACTTTCAAGAATACAGCAAAGTGATTCAGCTATACATACACACGTATCTATTCTTTTCAAATTCTTTTCCCATTTAGGTTATTACAGAACATTGAGCAGAGTTCCCTGTGCTATATAGTAGAAAGTCTTCAACAAATCATGATAGAACTAGTAGATATCCAAAGGCAAAAGAACAAAAAAAGAATCTAGACACAGACCTTATACTCTTCACAAAAGTTAACCCCAAATTGATCACAGACCTAAATATCAAATTTAAAGCTATAAAACTCCTAGAAGATAACACAGGAGAAAACCTAGATGACCCAGGCTATGGCCTTGCAATAGCTTTCTAGCTAAAACACCAAAGGCATGCATGATCCATGAAAGAAATAATTGACTGAGTCAGAGTTCATTAAAATTTAAAACTGCTGTTTTGTGCAGGACAATGTCAATGGGATGGAAAGATAGGCTACAGACTAGGAGTAAATATTTGCCAAAGACACATCCAACAAAGAACTGTTATCCAAAATGCACAAATAATGCTTAAGAAAACAAGCAACCTGATCAAAATCCGGTTCTAAAATCTTAAAAGACACTTCACCAAAGAAGATATACAAATGGCAAGCAAACATTTGAAACGATACTTCACATTACACGTCATTGCTGCTACTGCTGCTGCTGCTAAGTCACTTCAGTCGTGTCCGACTCTGTGTGACCCCATAGATGGCAGCCCACCAGGCTCCCCCATCCCTGGGGTTCTCCGGGCAAGAACACTGGAGCGGGTTGCCATTTCCTCCTCCAATGCATGAAAGTGAAGTCGCTCAGTCGTGTCTGACTCTTAGCGACCCCATGGACTGCAGCCTACCAGGCTCCTCCATCCATGGGATTTTCCAGGCAAGAGTACTGGAGTGGGGTGCCATTGTCTTCTCCACACGTCATTAGGGCAATACAAACTGAAACAACAGTGAGATACCACCACACACCTAGTAGAATGGCCAAAATCCAGAACACTGACCACACTGAAGGCTCGAGAGGAAGCCAAGCAGCAGGAACTCTCATTCACTGCTGGTGTGAATGGCACAGCCCCCTTGGAAAACAGTTTGGCAGTTTCTTACAAAACTAAGCATACTCTTCCTGTATGATCCAGCCAAGTGTGCCCCTTGGTATTTACTCAAAGGAATTGGAAACTTTTGTGGTTGTTCAGTCGCTAAGTGGTGCCCAACTCTTTGTGACTCCATGGACTGCAGCACGCCAGACTCCTCTGTCCTTCATTGCCTCCTGGCATTTGCTCAAATTTATGCCCACTGAGTCGGTAAAACTTATGTCTACACAAAAGCCTGCACAACATATGTTTATAACAGTTCTATTCGTAATTGACAAAGCATGGAAGCAACCTTCAGTAGGAGAATGGATTAAAAACACTGTAGTGTATCCAGTCAATGGAATGTTATTCAGCACTGAAAAGAAATGAGCTAACAAGTCATGAAAAACCATAGAGAAACTTTCAATGCATACTATTAAGTGAAAGAAGTCAGTCTGAAAAGGCTTCACTCTGTATGATTCCAGCTATGTGATATTCTGGAAAAGGCAAAACTATGGAGATGGTAAAAGGATCAGTGGTTGCCAGGGATTTCAGAAGAGGAAGGTAGGATTAATAAGTGGAACAAAGAGAAATTTGGGGACAGTGAAACAACCCTGATGAATACACGTCATTACAGTCTTGTCCAAACACATATACTATACAGTGAGTGAACTCTTGTAAACTGCAGATTTTGGGTGATTGTGACGTGTCAATGTAGATTAATCAATGGTAATACATCACTCTGGTAGGGGATGTTGAAAATGGAGAAGCTTTGCTTGGGTAGGGTAGGGAACGATGGGAAATCTCTGTTAGTTTCACTTTTGCTGCGAACTTAAAACTAAAACTGCTCTAACAAAATAAAACCTGAAAAAAAAAGAAAAACCTAACAAACAGTATGACACTGGCATAAAGACAGACATGCAGGTTAAAAGGCTAGAATAGCCAGGCCAGAAATTAACCCACACATATATAGTCAACTGATCATAGACAATGGAGTCTAAAATTCACAATGGGAAAAGGATAGTATCTTCAATAAATGGGATATCCACAAACAAAAAATTGAAATTAGACCTTTATCTTAAACCACACACAAAAATCAATGTAAAAATGAGTTAAAGTTTTAATTTCAGGTCTTACACCTGAAACTGTGAAACTTTCAGAAGAAAATATAGGTTAGAGGCTTCTTGACATTGATCTCAGAAAAGATTTCATGGATATTTCACCAAAAACACAGGCAATAAAAGCAAAAATAGGTAAATGGGACTACATTAACCTAAAATGCTTCTGCAAAGCAATAGAGACAATCAACAAGATGAAAAGACAACCTATAGAATGGGTGAAAATATTTTCAAAGTGGAAGTGTTAGCTGCTCAGTTGTGTTCGACTTTCTGCGGCCCCATGGACTGTAGCCCACCAGGATCCCCTGTCCATGGGATTTTCCAGGCAAGTATACTGGGGTAGGTTTCCATTCCCTTCTCCAGGGTATCTTCCCAACCCAGGGATCGAACGTGGGTCTCCTGCATTGCAGGTGGATTCTTTATGGTCTGAGCTACC
This sequence comes from Cervus elaphus, assembly GCF_910594005.1. Classification (NCBI taxonomy): domain Eukaryota; kingdom Metazoa; phylum Chordata; class Mammalia; order Artiodactyla; family Cervidae; genus Cervus; species Cervus elaphus. The sequence goes on from NC_057832.1 coordinate 111,879,790, forward strand.
AGGGTATATCAGATAAAGGGTTGATATGCAAAATATGTAAGGAACTCATGTGACTCATTACCAAGGAAATAAATAATTTCATTAAAAATGGGCAGAGGAATGGAATAGACATTTTTCCAAAGAAGGCACACAAAAGGACATCAAATATTTGAGAAGTTGTTCTACAATAGCAATCATCAGGGAAACGAAAGTCAAAATCACAGTGAGATACCATCTCACACCTGTTAGAATGACTACTACCAAAAAGACAGACCAAATCCACGGCTCCTGCATTGGCAGCCAGATTCTTTACCACTAAGCCATCTGGGAAGCCCATAAATATATACATAGTATATATGAATGTGGTAAAATATATGTGGAATACTATTCCACTATAAGAAATAAGATAATTCTGCCATTTGTGAGAACATGTATAGACACTGAGGGTATTAAGCCAAGTGCAGTAAGTCAGAGAAAAACAAATATTATATGATAACACTTGTATGTGGATACTAAAGAAAAGTTGAACATGTACAGACAGAGATTAGAATAGTGGTTGCCAGTGACAAAGGGTGGGAAAAATGGACTGATGTTGGTCAAAGGGTAAAAACTTCCAGTTATAATATGAATAAATGTGGGAGATCTATTATGGTGACTATAGTTAACAATACTGTGTTTTATACTTGAAAGTTGTTGAAAGTAGATTTAAATGTCCTTTGCTTGTTGTTGTTTTAGTCACTAAGTCATGGAGTGGGTTGCCATTTCCTTCTCCAGGGGATCTTCTGGACCCAAGGATAGAACCCACGGCTCCTGCATTGCAGGCAGATATATGACCAGGGAAGTCATATATATATGACACACACATGTACACACACATTTAAAAACTTCTCAAAGCTCAACCTTAAAAAAAATAAATAAGCCAGTTAGCAAATGTGCAGTATATATAGTGGAACTGGGCTTCCCAGGTAGCACTGGTTGTAAAGAACTCGCTGCCAATGTAGGAGATGTAAGGGTAGGGGTTCAGTCCCTGGGTCAGGAAGATTCCCTGGAGGATGGTGTAGCAACCCACTCCAGTATTCTTGCCTGGAGAATCCCATGGATGGAGGAGCCTGAAGGGCTACAGTCCATAGGATCGCAGAGTCAGACATGACTCAAGTGATTTAGCACACACACCCACACACATATAATGGAACTATATGTAACTTTGTTCTGTATTTTCCAAGTCTCCTGTAAATGTATTATCATCCTTTCATAATTTGAAACAAAAGAAGGAAAAAATTAATTAATTAATTTTAAAAAAGAAAATGGGTGGTAGACACAGAAAGGTATTTCTTCAAAGAGCTTATAAGGATGACAAACACACCAAAATATGTTCCATATCATTAGTCATTTGAGAAATGAAAATGAAAACTTAAATGAGATATTAGTAGTAATATCAGAGTGGCTAAAACATACAGTGACAACCAAACACTATGAGAACGAAGAGAAATTACATCACTCATACATTTCCCATGAATGTAAGATGGTATAGCAATTTTAGAAAGCAGTTGGCAGTTTGTAAAAAAAAACTAAATATGCAACTCCTAAATGACACACCAATTGCACTCCTGGGCATGGATCTCAGAAAAATAAAAGTTTATATTCACACAAAACCTGTACACAAATATTTGTAGTTGCATTATGCATAATAGATAAACTGGAAAACAACTCAGATGTCCTTCAATGGGTAGATGATGAAAACAAACTATAGTAACCCATGTATGGATGTGAGAGTTGGACTATAAAGAAAGCGGAGCACCGAAGAATTGATGCTTTTGAACTGTGGTGTTGGAGAAGACTCTTGAGAGTCCCTTGGACTGTAAGGAGATCCAACCAGTCCATCCTAAAGGAGATCAGTCCTGGGTGTTCATTGGAAGGACTGATGCTGAAGCTGAAACTCCAATACTTTGGCCACCTGATGCGAAGAGCTGACTCATATGAAAAGACCCTGATGCTGGGAAAGATTAAGGGCAGGAGGAGAAGGGGACGACAGAGGATGAGATGGTTGGATGGCATCACCGACTCAATGGACATGGGTTTGGGTGGACTCCAGGAGCTGGTGACAGACAGGGAGGCCTAGCATGCTGCAGTTCATGGGGTCGCAAAGAGTTGGACATGACTGAGTGACTGAACTGAATTGAACCCACACCATGGAAATTTTATCAACAATGAAAAGCAACAAACTCTCAATACATACAACATGCTGGATAAATCTCCAAAGAATTATGCTTAGTGGAAAAAGTCAATCCCAAAAGATTACATACTATAGCATTCCATTTACATAATACACTTAACACGCCAAAGCTATAGAAAAGAAGAGTAAATTAGCAGTTGCCAGGGGTTAAGGAGGGTAGATGTAGTATGGAAGTGGGCATAGCCATTAAAGTGGAACATGAAGACTAGAGATCTCGTCAAGAAAATTAGAGATACCAAGGAAACGTTTCATGCAAAGATGGACACAATAAAGGACAGAAATGGTATGGACCTAACAGAAGCAGATGTTAAGAAGAGGTGGCAAGAAAACACAGAACTATACAAAAAAGATCTTCATGACCCAGATAACCACAATGGTGTGATCACTCACCTAGAGCCAGATATCCTGGAATTCAAAATCAAGTGGGCCTTAGGAAGTGTCACTATGAACAAAGCTAGTGGAGGTGATGGATTCCAGTAGAGCTATTTCAAATCCTAAAAGATGATGCTCTGAAAGTGCTGCACTCAACATGCCAGCAAATTTGGAAAACTCAGCAGTGGCCACAGGCCTGGAAAATGTCAGTTTTCATTTCAATCCCAAGAAAGGCAATACCAAAGAATACTCAAACTACTGCACAATTGCACTCATCTCACACACTAGCAAAGTAATGCTCAAAATTCTCCAAGCCAGGCTTCAACAGTACATGAACCGTGGACTTTTAGATATTCAAACTGGATTAGAAAAGACAGAGGAACCAGAGATCAAATTGCCAAGATCCGTTGGATCATCGAAAAAGCAAGAGAGTTCCAGAAAAACATCTATTTCTGCTTTATTGACTATGCCAAAGCCTTTGACTGTGTGGATCACAGAAAACTGGGAAATCCTTAAAGAGATAAGTATACCAGACCACCTGACCTGCCTCCTGAGAAATCTGTATGCAGGTCAAGAAGCAATAGTTAGAACTGGACATGGAACAAGAGACTGGTTTCAAATCGGGAAAGGAGTACATCAAGGCTGTATATTGTCACCCTGTTTATTTAACTTATATGCAGAGTACTTCATGAGAAATGCTGGACTGGATGAAGCACAAGCTGGAATCAAGATTTCCAGGAGAAATATCAATAACCTCAGATATTCAGATGACACCACCCTTATGGTAGAAAGCAAAGAAGAACTGAAGAGTCTCTTGATGAAAGTGAAAGAGGAGAGTGAAAAAGTTGGCTTAAAACTCAACATTCAGAAAACTAAGATCATGGCATCTGGTTCCATCACTTCATGGCAAATAGATGGGAAACAACGGAAACAGTGACAGACTTTACTTTTTCTGGCTCCAAAATCACTGCAGATGGTGACTGCAGCCATGAAATTAAAAGACACTTACTCCTTGGAAGAAAAGTTATGACCAACCTAGACAACATATTAAAAAGCAAAGACATTACTTTACCAACAAAAGTCCGTCTTGTCAAAGCTATGATTTTACCAGTAGTCATGTATGGATGTGAGAGCTGGACTGTAAAGAATGCTGATTGCTGAAGAATTGATGCATTTGAACTGTGGTGTTGGAGAAGAGTCTTGAGAGTCCCTTGGACGGCAAGGAGCTCAAACCTGTCAATCTTAAAGGAAATCAGTCCTGAATATTCATTGGCAGGACTGATGCTGAAGCTGAAACTCCAATGCTTTGGCCACCTGATGTGAAGAACTGATTCGTTGGAAAAGACTCTGATGCTGAGAAAGATTGAAGGCAGGAGGAGAAGGGGGCAACAAAGGATGAGATAGTTAGATGGCATCACTGACTCAATGGACATGAGTTTGAGCAAGCTCTGGGAGTTGGTGATGGACGGGAAAGCCTGGTGTGCTGCAGTCCATGGGGTCGCAAAGAGTCAGACACAACTGATCGATTGAACTGAACTGAACTGTGGTGATGGATGTATTATATATGTTGCTTGTATCAATGTCATACCAACATCAGTCTCCTGGTTGTGAAACTTTATTACAGTTTTGCAAGATGTTACCATTGTGGGAAACTAAGTAAAGGGTACATGGATTTCTCTATGCTGTTTCATACAACTACTTGTGAATCTTGAGATATCTTAAAATATAAAATTTAATTTTATTTTTTTGCCAAGTTTTTATTGCCAAGTTGCAAGATAGGTCCAAAGTTCTCCCATAGAGCAAACTGGATAATGAAGCAATTTGATTCCTTATTACAAGCAACAGAATTTATTCTAGATAGTTTAGTCAGAAAGAAAATCTATTCAAAGATATTGAGATATCGGAGATAGGCAGAGTCAGAGTCTATGCAGCAAAAAGACTAGGATCACCATGCTCTGACCGAAGTACCCCCTCCTGCCACCACTGCTGCCAGGATCCTGTGGCCACCATGAGCAATGCTGGGGACAGACAGCAGAAGCTCTGCACCACATTTGCCCAAAGTTGATCCACACTCTGCACTCTTTCTCCTATTATTTATTCTGCCACTAATATCTGGTGCAGGTGTCTCTACTGTGCCTGACTGCAGGAGAGTCTCAGGGAGAATGGCCTCGGTTCTACCCTAGAAAAGAGGGGTTTATAATGTGGGAAACTCTCCCCAAATAGTAAGGTGTTCAAAAGATACTTGTCAGAGCCAAACATGGCACATGTCTACCCCAGTCATAATACCATGTTCTGCCAAAAAGGGATTATTTACTTTTTGAAAATTTAAGGAAAATTTTCAAATTCTATTGAACAGGGTAGGTGGAGGAAGGAAGTTACATATTGTTCCTTTCATTTCTTTTTATTCCTTATATCTTGATTCAGTATTGGTATATTGTATTTTTATTAACAAGGCATTCATTTCAGTGACCTTTTTGATTGATTTCAGTGTGCCTAACATTTCTTAGTTTCAACATTTCTTCCATTGCTACAGATTCTTTTTACTTCTAATTTTATTTTTTATTTCAGCTCTTTTTTCTTATTACAAAATACAAGTTCATTGGAGCCAGTTTGAAAATCAAAAAAACCCCTAAGAAAGAAGACAAAAATCATTTGAAATTTAGGATCTAGTAATAACTTTAGTGAATTCCTCAATACCTATTCTACTCATATTCCATGGTAAATGCAGTTTAGGTGAAATTGATTCTACCACCAAACTATTTGACCTAAGGTAATCAGAATGATTTCACACACACAGACACACACACACTCTCCAAAGCCCCACCAAGGTGATTAGTTCAGCTCTAATCAAACAGTGCTAGACATTCTTCTGGCCACAGATTGGTTCAAGGGTGAGCATATGACCTAGGTTGGTCCAGTTTTAAGAAACTCAAGACTCGTGTTTTTTGGAAGTTTTCTTCCTTCTACTACCATCCAGGTCTGACTAGTGTAATGGAGAAAACACATAGCCCCAGAGCTGCAGGAAGCCCATGTGAAAATAGAGCTTATATTCAGGAGATGGAGTTAAAAGTAGAGAGATTAAAAAGTGTCCTCATCCCATTTGAGTTCCTAACACCAGATTCTCATAACTCTGCTCCCAGGTGGTTTTTACTTCTTAACAAAATAAGATTTTCAGCTTTGTCATATGACAACAAGAAAATGTGTATTTTGCCTCCATCCCTGCTTTAGATCTACTTGTGTGATCGATTATCTTGGTAAGGGCTCTTCAGGACAACTCTTTTCCTGGGGACTGGAGTCGCCCAACCAAATGCTATTCTGACATAAAATTCTCTTACTTTGCTTTCCAGATTGTCCTCTACATTTTCTAAAGCCTGTGGTCCATAAATATAGAACTGGCGGATGTAGCTTGATTTTAGTACAGCAGTTTGGATTTTGGTGCCAATGCTATGTTTGAAATGTAAGAGTGTTGCTGGATTTTTACAATCTATATTTAAAAGACTAGTGAGTTAAACTGTGCTTGGAACGCTTAGCCACTCTTGACAAGGGTCAGAACTACACTGTGTGGTTCTCCTGAAAAGAGGTGATCCAAAGGCTATCTGTCTGTGGATATTTGAAGCCACGGGACGTGCACCTCTGTGCAGGCTACTACTCCTGAACTCCCTGAGGTTCGTGAAACATACAGCCAACTTCTTGGAGGGCATGCAGACCGTCAAGGTGATGACCCCCAGACTTCTCTCCAAGCACTTCCATGTACTGTCTGTCCCTGGAGTAGTGAGAAGTCATAAAATAATTCTCTCATCCTTTCTTTGATCTAAGTTTCTCCCCGAAATGTGGGTTAAAGCTGGCACACTTTGTTGACACCTTGAGATGCACTTAGAGAAATATACCCATTCTAGCTCCACCTCAGTCAGTTCAGTCTCTCAGTCATGTCTGACTCTTTGCAACCCCATGGACTGCAGCACACCAGGCTTCCCTGTCCATCACCAACTCCCGGAGTCCACCCAAACTCATGTCCATCAAGTCAGTGATGCCACCCAGCCATCTCATCCTCTGTTGTCCCCTTCTTCTCCTGCCTTCAATCTTTCCCAACATCAGGGTCTTTTCAAATGAGTCAGTTCTTCACATCAGGTGGCCAAAGTATTGGAGTTTCAGCTTCAGCATCAGTCTTTCCAATGGCTATTCAGGACTAATTTCCTTTAGGATGGACTGGTTGGATCTCCTTGCAGTTCAAGGGACTCTTAAGACTCTTCTCCAACACCATGGTTCAAAGGCATCAGTTCTTCAGCGCTCAGCTTTCTTTATAGTCCAACTCTCACATCCATACATAACTACTGGAAAAATCATAGCTTTGACTAGATCGACCTTTGTCTGCAAAGTAATGTCTCTGCTTTTTAATATGCTGTCTAGGTTGGTTGTAGCTTTTCTTCCAAGGAACAAATATCTTTTAATTTCATGGCTGCAGTCACCATCTGCAGTGATTTTGGAGCCCTCCAAAATAAAGTCTCTCACTGTTTCCATTGTTTTCCCATCTATTTGCCACGAAGTGACCTAGGAACTAGAAAATCTAAACCAATGATCTTCAACTCCAATTCTCTTCTTTATGGATTGCAGGGAGCACTTCCAGGCCTTGCCTATATTTCTAGCAGACATTCATTACTACACTTTTTTAAACTGGGGTCATAGCTTCTTAATTTTGTGTAAAAACTGCAACCTCTAGAGTGTGTTGAAACTACTGTGCTCATTTTACCTGTCTCTGACCATGATACATGGAGGCTTCCCACAGCTTCAGACTATATACTACCTTCTAGATTTCCATGCCACCTTTCTGCCTGTTTTTGGAAATTTCTGTTTCTAGATTTTTTTTTTTTAAGTATTAAAGGTGGGTCAAGGGTAGGGCAAGGGTGTGTGCAATATTATGGCACCCAGAGGGACAGACAGGCAGACAACAAACAATATACAAGTAAATACTGCAATTTTAGGTAGTTATAACTGCTATAACTGTTTTTGGTAGCTATAACTGTGAGAAAAAATAAAGCGGATTGGAGAGAGATGGGGAGGCTAGTGATGATGAAGTTCCATTTTTTGATAATGTGTTCTGGCATTAGATTGAAGGAGTCAGTCAGCCGTGTGACTGGAAGGAAGACTTTGAACTTTCCTTTATGTCTGATGGGAAGACATTGGAAAGTTTTTTAAAGAGTCACCCAGTCTCCCAGGGGAGGTGGTGCTGAATAGAAGCAGGAGGCTGTTAGAATCATTGCAAAATCCAGGCAAGAGATGATGAAGATATGGATTAAAGTGATAGCAATGGAGGTGGTAAGAAGCAGCTGAAATCTAGACATATTCTAAGACAGTGCCAATAAGACGAATTGATGGATTCCATGTGCAGTGAAAAGAGAGAGAGAGGTATCAAGCACAATGCCTAAGTTTGATACCAGAATAGCTGGATGAATCGCGGTGTCATTTCCTAAGGGAAAGAGCATTGAGAGAGGAACAAACTGTGAGTGGGTGCCTGGAGAAAGATATTAGACATAGAAGTTGAGATGTTGAGTAGGGAACTAAATATAAACATTTAGAGATCTACAGAAAAGTCAAAGATGGAGATAACACACTGGAAATTTTAATTTTAAAAGACTACCTTTAATGTCAAGAGACTAGAGGACATCACACAGAGATCTATCTAAGAGATGAGAGCACGGACCTCTCCAATACTTGAAGACCAGAAAGAGAAGCCAACAAAGAAGATTAATTGGGGGGGATGTTATGATTCTTCATCTGTGTGTGTGTTCATGCCCTCGCATGTGTGTGTACTTTGATATTTTAATAGGTAGATGTTGCAGACAATCCAAGAGATGGGACAGATGTGTGGGCATCTATCCAGATTTCTCTATGCACTAGAATTATTCTATGTCTTAATTTATTAGAAGTTTATTAATTTCCCCTCTTCAAATAGCTAGTTCTTAATTTTATAAATAGTTTACACGAGTTATTTTCCATGTTATTCATTTATACTTTTACATTATTTTTCTATCTTGCTTTAAATTTAAACTTCATTCTGTTCTAGAGTTTTACCATATAATAGTTTTTTCCTTAATATCTCTTTTTAAACATTTCTTCTTATTAAAGACCTTTAAATGAGTACATTTTCTTCTAAACACTGTTCTGGCCACATCCCAGCACATTTTGATATGCAGAATAATATGTTTATTATTTTTAAAATAGTTTTTATTGCATTCTTAATTTCTTTCCTAAGCCAATTACTACTTACTAAAAGTATTTTTTAATATACCAAGAAATTAAACAATTTGTTAATATTTTTATTATTCATTTCTTCTTCAGATGGGTTACGGTTAGAGAATTTCTTAGCAGAATTCCTGCTGTTAGGAGGTTGGTGGCTGATATTTTAAAAATACATCCATGGTTTGTTTGTAATTTTTTGGGTGACAGTATATACAAGTGTATTCTGCATTTTCTCATCTAATTTCTAAGCACTTATTTAAATTGCCTGAATAATTGGACTCTCCACATTTTTAATATTTTCATTTACTATTTTATAATGTTGGTATTGTCCATCTCTGTGTTTCCTGTCTCTAAGAATCACCATCCTGTGAGGTAATCCTAACCAATAAGATTACATACAGGTATTTGTACCATGAGAGTTTGCGAGGAGTGCTCCTAACAGATGGTTTGTGGTGGCTGGATGAGCTTCCTGGGTCGTCACTTTCCCACTGTGACCTCCACAATGACCGATGCCATAGAACTTCTGTGTCCCTTTCTGTCTGTGATCCCACCCACTAGGACTGCTGTTCCCTGGGAAGCTTGATGCTGATCCCTGAACCCTCGGCTCTCAATGAAGAGATGAGCCACTTACCATTATGTGTCCCTGTTACTACCTGGTGCTAACACGTCCTGCATTTGAGGCCCCACTGGGGACCTTCTCAAAGTGCTGAACTCTGCTTCCTCCAAATCTGCTTGCCCCTGGGATCTACCCACCTTGGAAAGTCACTAAGTTGTTAAGTTTAATTCTCGCTGCCTTCTGCTGCCACATCTCACATGTGAAGCTTCTAGCAGGCCTGCTACTGAACTTGCCAAGGTCACTTGTGTCCTGACACTATGCACTCTGACAGTATTGAGTACTGACTGCATATAAAATACAATTCAAATGCATTGTTTTTTCACCCTCTCTGCCTCTTATCCTTCTCCATCAGAGGGCAGACAGACTGAAAACCACAATCACAGGAAACTAACCAATCTGATCACATGGACCAGAGCCTTGTCTCACTCAATGAAACTATGAGCCATGCCATGTAGGGTCATCCAAGATGGATGGGTCATGGTGGAGAGGTCTGACAAAACGTGGTCCACTAGAGAAGGGAATGGCAAATACACTTCAGTATTCTTGTCTTGAGAACCCCAAGACAGTATGGAACAGTACTGAACAGTCCTGGAACAGTATGTTCAGGGACAGTATGAAAAGGCAAAAAGATAGGACACTGAAAATGAACTCCCCTGGTCAGTAGGTGCCCAATATGCTACTGGAGATCAGTGGAGAAATAACTACAGAAAGAATGAAGAGATGGAGCCAAAGCAAAAACAACGCCCAGTTGTGGATGTGACTGGTGATGGAAGTAAAGTCTGATGCTGTAAAGAGCAATATTGCATAGGAACCTGGAATGTTAGGTCCATGAATCAAGGCAAATTGGAAGTGGTCAAAGAGGAGATGGTAAGAGTGAACATTGACATTCTAGGAATCAGCAAATTAAAATGGACTGAAATGGGTGAATTTAACTCAGATGACCATTATATCTACTACTGTGGACAAGAATCCCTTAGAAGAAGTGGAGTAGCTCCATAGTTAACAAAAGAGTCTGAAATGCAGTACTTGGATGCAATCTCAAAAACAACAGAATGATCTCTGTTTGTTTCCAAGGCAAACCATCCGATATACAGTAATCCAAGTCTATGCCTGGACAAGTAATGCTGAAAAAGTTGAAGTTGCATGGTTCTATGAAGACCTACAAGACCTTCTAGAACTAACACCCCCCAAAAATATGTCCCTTTCATTATAGGGCCCTGGAATGCAATAATAGGAAGTCAAGAGATACCAGGAGTAATGGGCAAATTTGGCCTTGGAGTACAAAACGAAGCAGGTCAAAGGCTAACAGAACTTTGCCAAGAGAACGCACTGGTCATAGCAAACACCCTCTTCCAACAACAGAAGAGAAGACTCTACACATGGACATCACCAGATGGTCAATACCGAAATCAGATTGATTATAACCTTTGCAGCCAAAGATGGAGAAGCTCTATACAGTCAGCAAAAACAAGACCAGGAGTGGACTGTGGGTCAGATCATGAACTCTTTATTGCCAAATTCAGACTTAAATTGAAGTAGTGAAAACCACTAGACCATTCAGGTATAACCAAAATCAAATCCCTTACAATTATACAGTGGAAGTGATAAATAGATTCAAGGGATTAGATCTGATAGAGTGCCTGAAGAACCATGGACAGAGGTTCATGACATTGTACAGGAAACAGTAATCAAGACCATCCCCCAGAAAAAGAAATGCAAAAAGGCAAAATGGTTGTCTGAGGAGGCCTTACAAATAGCTGTGAAAAGAAGAGAAGTGAAAGGCAAAGGAGAAAAGGAAAGACATATTCATTTGAGTGCAGAGTTCCAAAGAATAGTGAGGAGAGATAAGAAAGCCTTCTTCAGTGATCAGTGAAAAGAAATAGAGGAAAACAATATAATGGGAAAGACTAGGGATCTCTTCAAGAAAATTAGAGATACCAAAGGAATATTTCATGCAAAGATGGGCTCAATAAAGGACAGAAATGGTATAGACCTAACAGAAGCAGAAGATATTAAGAAGAGGTGGAGAGAATACACAGAAAAACAATATGAAAAAGATCTTCACAACCCAGATAATCACGATGGTGTGATTACCCACCTAGAGCCAGGCATCCTGGAATGTGAAGTCAAGTGGGCCTTAGGAAGTATCACTATAAACAAAGCTAGTGGAGGTGATGGAATTCCAGTTGAGCTATTTCAAATCCTAAAAGATGATGCTATGAAAGTGCTGCACTCAATACACCAGCAAATTTGGAAAATTCAGCAGTGGCCACAGGACTGGAAAATGTCCGTTTTCATTTCAATCCCAAAGAAAGGCAATGCCAAAGAATGCTCAAACTACCGCACAATTGCACTCATCTCACACACTAGCAAAGTAATGCTCAAAATTCTCCAAGCCAGGCTTCAACAGTACATGAACCATGAACTTCCAGATGTTCAAGCTGGATTTAGAAAAGACTGAGGAACCAGAGATCAAATTGCCAACATCCATTGAATCATCAAAAAAGCAAGAGTTCCAGAAAAACACCTACTTCTGCTTTATTGACTATGCCAAAGCCTTTGACTATGGATCACAGCAAACTGTGGAAAATTCTAAAAGAGATGGGTATACCAGACCACCTGACCTGCCTCCTGAGAAATCTGTATGCAGGTCATCTTGTTCTAGCAATAGTTAGAACTTGACATGGAACAATACACTGGTTTCAAATAGGGAAAGGAATACGTCAAGGCTGTATATTGTCACCCTGCTTATTTAACTTATATGCAGGGTACAACATGAGAAACGCTGGACTGGATGATGCACAAGCAGAAATAAAGATTGCTAGGAGAAATATCAATAATCTCAGATATGCAGATGACACCACCCTTATGGCAGAAAGCGAAGAACTAAAAAGCCTCTTGATGAAAGTGAAAGAGGAGAGTGAAAAAACTCAACATTCAGAAAACAAAGATCATGGCACCCAGTCATATCACTTCATGGCAAACAGATGGGGAAACAGTGGCAGATTTTATTTTGGGGGGCTCCAAAATCACTGCAGGTGGTGACTGCAGCCATGAAATTAAAAGACTCTCACTCCTTGGAAGAAAAGTTTTGACCAACCTAGACAGCATATTAAAAAGCAGAGACATTACTTTGTCTACAGAGGTCTGTCTAGTCAAGGCTATGGTTTTTCCAGTAGTCATGTATGGATGTGAGAGTTGGACTATAAAGAAAGCTGAGCACCGAAGAATTGATGCTTTTGAACTGTGGTGTTGGAGAAGATTCTTGAGAGTCCCTTGGACTGCAAGGAGATCCAATCAGTCCATCCTAAAGGAAATCAGTACTGAATATTCATTGGAAGGACTGATGTTGAAGCTGAAACTCCAATACTTTGGCCACCTGATGTGAAGAACTGATTCATTTGAAAAGACCCTGATGATGGGAAAGATTGAAGGCAGGAGGAGAAGGGGATGATAGGATGAGATGGTTGGATGGCATCACCGACTTGATGGACATGAGTTTGAGTAAACTCCAGGAGTTTGTGATGGACAGGGAGGCCTGGTGTGCTGCAGTCCATGGGGTCGCAAAGAGTCAGACATGACTGAGAAACTGAACTGAACTAGGTTAGTCTGGGTTATACAGGGAAGCAGGTTAACTATGCATATGTTTGCTAGGGAAATGCCTGGGAGAGAATATGGGGAGGGAGCCAGAGAAGGCTGGGAGATGCATCAAGTACCATGAAGTGCTTGACCTGGAGTGAAGGGAAGAAGGAGAGAGGGAAAGTGGAAGAGTATTAAACGGCCACAGAGTTGAAGGAGGCATGGGAAATCATTGGGGAGTCCTCACACTAAAGCATCAGTCAGAGGAGTCCCTTGTCTTCAGGGATGGATGTGCCTTAGATGCCATGGAAACAGCCTTGGGGGGCAGAGCCTCCCACTGTGATGGATTTTGGAGCCAGCAGCTGGCACTCTCCTCAGTTAGTACATGGACTTGCAGGACTGCAAGAAGAGTTCTGACAATTGCCATTCTTTCATCCATTTTAAATAGTTTATCATTAGTATGTTTTATTAAAAAGCAAAGACATCACTTTGCTGACAAATGTTCGTATAGTCAAAGCTATGATTTTTCCAGTACTCATGTATGGATGACCGTAAAGAAGGCTGAGGGCTGAAGAATTGATGCTTTTGAACTGTGATGCTTGAGAAAACTCTCAAGGGTCTTTGGAATGTGAGATCAAACCAGTCAATCCTAAAGGAAATCAGTCCTGAATATTTATTGGAAGGACTGATGCTGAAGCTGAAGCTCCAATACTTTTGCCACCAGATTGGAAAAGCCAACTCACTGGAAAAGATCCTGATGCTGGGGAAAACTGCAGGCAAAAGAAGGGGGTGACAGAGGATGAGATGGTTGGATGGCATCACCGACTCAATGGACATGAGTTTGAACAAGCTTCAGGAGTTGGTGATGGACAAGGAAGCCTGGTGTGCCTCAGTCCATGGGGTCGCAAAGAGTTGGACACGACTGAGCAACTGAACTAACTGAACTGACTGACTTGGTAGTTGCTGTGAGGGTTGAATCAGATCATGTGTTTAAAGTACTTAGCACAGAGTCTGGACACAGTAAATACTCAATGAAATGTATCTGCTATTTACAAAAGAAGAAGATGTCAGTGGGGTGCAGATGACAGATTTATCTATAGGTCAGTGCAATGCCAGGGAAGCCTGGTGTGCTGCAGTCCATGGGGTCGCAAAGAGTTAGGCATGACTGAGCAACTGAACTGACTGAACAGATCAGACAGAAAATGAGGAATCCCTTGTGTTCTTAGGGCTTCCCTGGAGGCTCAGACAGTAAAGAATCCACTGCAGTGCAGGAGACCCAGGTTCAATCCCTGGGTCAGGAAAATCTCCTGGAGAAGGGAATGGCAACCCACTCCAGTATTCTTGCTTGGAAATTCTCATGGACAGAGGAGCCTGGTGGGCTACAGTCCATGGGGTCACAAAGAGTCGGACACGACTGAGCGACTAACAGCTTCACCTTCACCTGTGTTGTTATGCTCATGTTCCACTAGAACCTGACTGCAAGGTTTTTTTTTAAGTTGGAGGATAATTGCCTTACAATACTGTGTTGGTTTCTGCCTTACGTCAATATGAATCAGCCACAAGTATACATGTGTCCCCTCCCTCTTGAGACTCCCTCCCACCTCCCACCCCATCTCACCCCTCTAGGTTGTCACAGAGTACTGGTTTGGGCCCCCTGAGTCATACACAAATTGCCACTGGCTATCTGTCTTGCATATGGCAATGTATACGTTTCCAGGCTACTCTCTCAATTCGTCCCACTCTCAAGTTTTTAAATTAAATTCTGCACATTATATATAGAACAGTTGAGACTGAGGTTGATAGCATTTATTCCTTGAAATTGGCAAGCCTTTTTTTGAAGGGGGATCCACTTGTAAGTTTGAGGGGTCCAGTCAATCTGATAAGGAAGCTGAGCTGGATTGGAGGTATTTTGTTACCTTTAGTGAACTGTGCTGGAGAAGACTCTTGAGAGTCCCTTGGCCTACAAGGAGAGCAAACCAGTCAACCCTAAAGGAAATCAACTCTGAATGTTTATTGGAAGGACTGATGTTGAAGCTGAAGTTCCAATAAAAGATCCCGATGCTGGGAAAGATTGAGGACACGAGAAGTGGATGACAGAAAATGAGATGTTTGGATGGTATCACCAACTCAATGGACATGAGTTTGAGCAAACTCTGGGAGATAATGAAGGACAGGGAAACCTGGCATGCTTCAGTCCATGAGGTCGCAAAGAGTTGGACACAACTTAGCAACTGAACAACAACAACACCAGCATGTTTTAAGGCTTACCTTGACTGAATGCAAAATTTTTTAAATGTTCTCTTTTTATTGTGCCTTTTCACTATGTATTCAGTGACTATTATGATTTATGCCTTGTCTTCTAGTATATTGAATGCCATTTACACTTTTTCTATAAATTAGTAGTGAGGTCTTAGTTCATTTTCTGTTTCTAAGCTTTATAAATTAGCTTTGTTTTTAAATATAGGATGAGACTTTTCTTGAAAAGTGAATTTTATGTTTTTGAAAAATAGTAGTTAAGCCTGAAATCCACTCTACTAAATTGTTTTTCTCCCCTCTCTACTTGTCATTTTGTTTTGCTTTAACAGTTATGCCTTTTTATACATAGACTACATTTACATGTACTATTTTCTAAAATGGGTTGAAGATAGCTTCATTTAATTCAATTCTAAAAGGTTAAACAACAAAAACATTCTTATCTCTATTCATGCTAAACACCAGAAACAGGAACTTTGGACTCCATTCTCTGACATGAAGCTTTGCACCAGTTGTGCCATGTCGAAATTCCCTTTTTTGATCTCATACATTCTTTCAAGCTCAGCGTTATAGCGATTATGATATTCACCTAGCAGTTGTTTTCAACTTAGTTTTTTCACACAGTAACCTGCTGAAAATAACTTTTAAATTTATTTAGAGATGAGATATGTGGTCAGAAGATCTCTCCCTGGTCTTTGAAACTGTGACTATTCATTCTACTCTTTTTCCCCAAATGATTGATTACTCAACGAGAAAAATGGTCTTTGGGGAAACATATTCTTTAAGAATATACAAATATTCCCCTATTCCAGAACTTTATCATTTAGATTCTAAACGTTATAGTTATCCTAATCTGTACACTTGCAAGTATTATCAGGTCTTTTTTAGATTCACATAGTGGTAAAGAACCCACCTGCCAATGCAGGAAACATAAAAGATGTGGGTTTGATCCCTGGGTCGGGAAGATCCCTGGGAGTAGGTAATGGCAGCCCACTCCAGTATTCTTGCCTGGGAAATCCCAAGGTCAGAGGAGCCTAGTGGGCTACAGTCCATGGGGTTGCAAAGAGTTGGACATGACTGAAGCAACTTAGCGTTACTACACTGTCACTGAAATGAAGTTGGAAGCAAATAAACATATTCGTGTGCCCATCCTTTTCTGTTTTGTTGTTCTAGTTAACCAGCATGTTTTTGGTTGTGAAGGACAGAAACTCAGCTTGAACTAACTTAATCAAAAAGGAAAAATTTTCCCCCATGTAACAGCGAGAAGGAATGCAAAGCAGTAGTTATAGCTGGATTACTTTGCTCACCATCCTTCTTCACGGCTTCTTTCTAATATTGACTCCATGATCTTGTGCGGCCTGGCCTCTTTCACAGGGGTGGTTACAGTTCCAAGGATGCATGTCTCTTAATTCTCACTGTCAAGGAAGGAGTGACTCTCCTCCTCCAAGTCCAGTTTGAAAAGTGATGAAAAAGAGCTGTGATTGGTCTTGCCAGGGTCAGCTAGATACCTACATGATCAATTATAATTGGGGTGAAGTGGTTGGTTACATGATTGACTCAGTTTGGATTAGATACCTGCCTTTTGGACTGACTATTATATTTGTGGGGAGCTTGAAGTTGGAAAGAAAATTGCATATTTTTTAAGCCAAATGTTTGCAAAGGGGAAAGAAACCAAGAGAAAGAGGTGCTGCCTCAGAGAAAGGAGGGAGGAGTTTCAGGCAGACAAAACAATTCTATTCATGATAATAACTTCTACTGATTTAAAGGAGAAGTTGTTATCCTGGAGAAGACTCTTGAGAGTCCCTTGGACTGCAAGGAGATCAAACCAGTCAATCCTAAAGGAAATTAACCCTGAATATTCTTTGGAAGGATTGATGTTGAAGCTGAAGCTCCAGTACTTTGGCCACCTGATGTGAAGAGCCAACTCATCGGAAAAGACCCTAATGCTGGGAAAGATTGAGGGAAGGAGGAGAAGGGGACAACAGAGGATGAGATTGTTGGATGGCATCATTGACTCAATGAGTTTGAGCAAACTATGGGAGATGGTGAAGGACAGGGAAACCTGGTGTGCTGCAGTTAATGGGGTCGCAAAGAGTCAGACATGACTGGGTGACTGAACGACAACAATAACTGATTTAAAACCACCTATTCAGGAATTCTTTTTAAACCCAAGACATATTATTATACACCATTCTCAAGCTCAGTTGCTTTTATTACTTCATCTTACTACAATTATATTTTGGGTTTAATTTCCTAATCTATTCCATCAATTGAACTTTAAAGAGTTAACAACAACATCCTTCTTTCTAAACACTTAAAAATAATTTTTAGAAATCAAATAGTATTGCTATGGGTAAAATAAAATACAGTTTCTGGTCTGTTGCCCATTCTCCCAAATCTCCAATCAACTGATGTAACAGTGTGGTATGTATCTTTCTAAGTTTTTTCCCATTCATATCCTAACACACAAGTGTATGGACACACACACAATACATACACAGAGATATACCTTTTTAACATAATACTGTTTTACATAATATTCTGCAACTTATCTTTTGATTTTAAAGTGCTCAGTTTTATATATCAGTGTAAATACAGTATTCCCTGTTTAATGACTACATAGAATTTTATTGTATAGGTAAAGCATAACTTGTTTAAAGCTCCTTTTCAGTTAGTAGTCAAGTTATCCTAGATTTATTATTCCAAAGCAAAGGGTATGTATGTTTCCAACAAGGGTACACATATCCTTGTGACCATATGTCTGCACCCTTGTTCAAGTATATCTAAAAGAGCAATTCTTAGAAATGGATAGTTAGGTCAAAGAGTATACCAGTAATATTCTTAATTACCCTATGATAGTTAATAATTATGTTTCTGCTTCTTATCTCTAACCTGCCCCGGTTTCACGACTGCTACAACTCCTCTCATATCTTTGCTCAGAAGTTTCCATTCCTTACACTTTTTCATGATTTTTGAAATTATTCCATTACAAAGAAGTTAGAATTTCTTCTGGGCTCTTCCTTATTATGCGACTGTTTTACTGTGCTAGAATATTGTTCTTCCCTCATTTTTGCATGAAAGTGAAAGTCGCTCAATTATGTCCAATTCTCTGCTACCCCATGGACTTTAGGGTCCATGGAATTCTCCAGGCCAGAATACTGTAGTGGGTAGCCATTCCCTTCTCCAGAGGATCTTCCCAACCCAGGGATCATACCCAGGTCTCCCACATTGCAGGCTGATTCTTTACCAGCTGAGCCACCACGGAAAGCCCATCCACTGTGAATTTTAGATATTGATGTTTTCATTTGTTGAGAATTTGTGTTGGAATTTTCTTGTGTTCATTAGAAAAAGGAATCTCTGACTAGTGATTATGCCATTCTGATGGCATCTCCCAGCTAGGCGTTTTTAAAGAACATACTCCAAACACCACCAGTATGAAATCTACCATCTCATTTTCCAAAGAGCCTAACTTTTAAACTCTTTATTGTCAAAAGCTTTTCTATTTCACTTAAACTTCAGGTATGAAAACCAGTCTCAGCAGATCCTGCTGAGAGTACCTGAGTGTGATTTGGTCCCCCGTGACCACCATTAGAAGCTCATCGTCACAAAGATTTGATCTCTGAGGTTTGTCCCTGCACAAAATGGACCAGTATGTTGCTGTCTTAGGTCCTGAGATTAGCTTTGTAGATCTTTTCCTTTCAACATGTCTCTTGGAATGCGAGCTAACACTCACAGGGCTTTCGGTAGACCCTGTCCCTTTCTATCGATTTGCCATGAGTAAAGCCTATTATCAAACTTGATATAATTATCTTGAAGAAACGCATTAAATTGATAGAATGAAGGAATCCTAATAGACTTCTGGTGAGTGACGTGCCTCAGTTTTATTTCATACATGGACTTGGACATCTAATTTGCCTGCTTGATGACTTATTTTTCTATTTCCTGATCATAGCCCGAATCTTGAAAGGGAAGGTGGAGCTATAGTTGAATTTTGGATGAATAACATCTTACTATACATATAAATTAGCAAACCTAGAGAACTAGGATTACAGGATATACTAAACATAGAATAGTTAAGTGTCAGAATATCAAAGGAAGATATAACCATATTCAACTATTAAAGCATCAGAGTATAATATATTCACATGGTTCAGAAAATATTTTGAAACATTTTTCTTCCCATCTGTCCCCATCCATTTGACTCCCCAACCCCCACAGTCAGCCAGTGTTATCAAGGTTCTAGTTTACATTTACAGAAATATTTTAAGCATATATATGCAAATATATGCAAACACATTTTCCTTTTTTGTATAAATGGCAATATATTAAACGTATGTCCTACAACCTGGCATTGGGCTTCCCAGGTGGTGCTTTTGGTAAAGAATCCACCTGCCAATGCAGGAGACATAACAGATGCGCATTCCATCCCTGGATCAGGAAGATCCACTGGAGGAGGGCATGACAACCCACTTCAGTATTCTTGCCTGGAGAATTTGATGGACAGAGGAGCCTGGAGTGCTACAGTCTGTAGGGTCACAAAGAGTCAAACACAACTGAAGCAACTTAGCATGCATGCACAAACATCTGGCTACATATCTTGCAAATTACTGTATATCCATACATGGAAGGATCCCTCTTTTTCTTTTTCCTATATCAATGGTTCCAAACCATTCCATCATATGGATGTGCCATTATTTATTTCCCTACTGATCAATATTTAAGTTGTTTTCAATTTGCTGCTTTTACAACCAATGATGCATTTAATAATCAAATATAGAATTCATGTCCTCATGTCAGAATAGCTGAATGACAATTCCTAGAAGAGAAATTGTTAAGTCACAGGGTATATTTGTAACTTTGATAGATTACAAATTACAAAATTGCCCTGTTTGCAAGTTTTTTCACTATACATTACCTATATTCCCACAGCGTGTTATAAAGCTTTGATATTTGCATATTTAATAAGTGGAAATGGTATCTCAGTGTGGCTTTAATTTTCATTATACCTTTTTGAATGAAGATGAGATTATTCTTGCATGTTCTTATTTTTTGAATTTTTTTCTACTAGGTTGTTATACATTTTCTTATTGATTTGTAGGAGCTCTTTATAGATTAGGCAAATTAACCTATGATATGGTTTCTTGGTTTGTCATGTTTCTTGGTTTGTCATGGTCTATTTACTTTGTTTTTGGTGGTCTACAAAGGTGATTACACTAAAGCCTTTGACTATGTGGACCACAACAAACTGTGGAAAGCTCTTAAAGAGAAGGGAATAGCAGACCATCTTACCTTTCTCCTGAGAAACCTGTATGTGCGTGAAAAAGCAACAGTTAGAACCCTGTATGGAAGAACTGATTGGTTCACACTGAGAAAGGAGTAGGACAGGGCTGTCTGCTCTCACCCTCTTTGTTTTTCCTATATGCTAACCTAGACTGCATATTAGACAGCAGAGACATTACTCTGCCAACAAAGGTCCATCTTGTCAAGGCTATGGTTTTTCCAGTGGTCATGTATGGATGTGAGAGTTGGACTACGAAGAAAGCTGAGCGCAGAAGAATTGATGCTTTTGAACTGTGGTGTTAGAGAAGACTCTTGAAAGTCCCTTGGGCTGCAAGGAGATCCAACCAGTCCATCCTAAAGGAGATCAGTCCTGGGTGTTCATTGGAAGGACTGAAGTTGAAGCTGAAACGCCAATACGTTGGCCACCTGATGAGAAGATCTGACTCATTTGAAAAGACCCTGATGCTGAGAAAGATTGAGAGCAGGAGGAGAAGGGGACGACAGAGGATGAGATGGTTGGATGGCATCACCGACTCAATGGACATGGGTTTGGGTGGACTCCAGGAGTTGGTGATGGACAGGGAGGCCTGGCGTGCTGCAGTTCATGGGGTTGCAAAGAGTCAGACACGACTGAGCGACTGAACTGAACTGAACTGAACTGAGCACATCAGGAGAGATGGCTGAATGAATTACAAGCTGGAATTAAGACAGATGGGAGAAACATCAACAACCTCAGATCTGCGGATGATATCACTCTAATGGCAGAAAGTGAAGAGGAACTAAAGAGCCTCTTGATGAGGGTGAAAAAGGAGAGTGAAAGAGCTGGCTTAAAACTAAATATTAAAAAAAACCAAAGATCATGGGATCAGGCCCCCATTGAAAGTGAAAGTAAAAGTCACTCAGTCAAGTCCAACTTTTGCGCCCCAAGGACTATACAATCCATGGAATTCTCCAGGTCAGAAGAATACTGGAGTGGGTAGCTGTTCCCTTCTCCAGGGCAGCTTCCTAACCCAGGGGTCAAACCCAGGTCTCCCATATTGCAGGTGGGTTCTTTATCAGCTGAGCCACAAGGGAAGCCCAAGAATACTGGAGTGGGTAGCCTATCCCTTCTCCAATGGATCTTCCCAACCCAGGAGTCAAACCAGGATCTCCTGCATTGCAGGAAGATTCTTTACCAGCTGAGCTACCAGGGAATCCCTTACTTCCCATGTAATCCCTACATGGCAAAGAGAAGGAGAAATGGCGGAAGTAGTGACAGATTTCCTCATCTTGGGCTCTAACATCACTGCAGACGGTAACTGCAGCCATGAAATCAGATGATTGCTTCTTGGCAGGAAAGCTATGACAAACCTAGACAGTGTATTGAAAACCAGAGACATTACTTTGCCGACAACGGTCTGTATAGTCAAGTCTACGGTCTTCCCCGTGGCCACAAACACTTGAGAGAACGGGATGGTAAAAAAGGCAGAGCACCAAAGAATTGATGCTTTCAAACTGTGGTCCTGGAGAAGACGCCTGAAAGTTCCTTGAACAGCAAGGAGATCAAATCAGTCAATCTTAAGGGACATCAGCCCTGAATACTTATTGAAAGGACTGATGCTAAAGCTGAAGCTCCAATATTTTGGTCATCTGATGTGAACAGCCAACTCATCAGAAAGGTCCCTGATGCTGGGAAAGATTGAGGGCAGAAGGAGAAAGGGCATCAGAGGATGAGATGGCTGGAAGGCATCACCGATACAATGGATATGAACTTGAGCAAACTTTGGGAGATGGTGAGGGACAGGGAGGACTGGCATGCTGTAGTTCATGGGGTTGCAGAGGCAGACACGACTGGGTGACTGAAAAACAACAACAATCACGTTTTTTAGAATTCTTAAAATCAGATTTGTCAGTCTTTTCTTTTTTGACCTCTGTGTTTTATATCACACTTAGAAAGGGCTTGTCCATTCCTATAATCATTCTTTAATTTCTTATGCTAACTTTATCGTTTATCTTTTATATTTATACCTTTGACCCATTTGAAATTCATCCTGGTGTAATATATGGAGGAATGGATTTAACTTATTTTGTTTTCCTAGATGGCCACCTGGTTGCCTCACCATAAACTGAATAATCCACCTTTTTCAAATGATTGTAGTTGAGTGTTTTAATTATAGCTACATGCTCTTCTTTACAGCTGTTCTTCCTCATCACTCTCTTTCTGAACATTTTTGGCTATTTTTTCCTTATATAACCATAGGCAAATTTTAATCAGATCGCTAGCTTAAAAATTGCTGTCATTTTTAATTGAAATTTTATAATTCTTATGGATAAACTTAGGGGAGAATTGATAATTTAGCATTTTGAGTTCATCTTTCCCTTTGTTCAAGCCTTCTTGTGTCTCTCAGGAGCAAATTTCTTTATGTAGACCTTGAACTTAAATTATAAAATTTATATAATAGTTATATTTCTTTGTTATTGTTACTTTTGTAAATGAGGTCCTTTTCTTTCATCCTGTCACCTAATCAGATTTTTTTTGGGGGGGTATATGTGAAGGATTTTATTTCTGAATATCAATTTTGTATTCTGCCACATCACCAAGTCATCTTACTGGCTTTTAGTTTCTTTTCTTGAGTTTTCCAGACAGCCAATCAAATTATTTGAAATTAAGGTTAACTTTCTCCTCTCCTTTTTAATATTTTACATCTGCATTTTTTTCCTCTTGTCTAATTGCATTGGCTAACTTGCCAGAAGTTTTCATTAACTTACTCACTCACAAGGAAAGTATTTAAATTTAAGGCCTGTCATTTCATGAGACATATAACCTCTGATCCATCCCTTCACCAGGAGCACAGGCAGCTGTGAAACTCTGGGAAGAGGGCCAGAGAAAGACACAAGTCCTGAAAGTAAAAAACCTGTATAAATGGTAGGTGACAAGGTAAACATCCCTTCCTAGCTAACCACTTTGCCTCTAGGGGACAGGGAAGACTGATATTACTGTCTTTGCTGACCTCTTCTGGAAAATATGAAATCACTCAGAAGATGGCATGTTTGAATATTTTCCCCAAGAAGTAACTGCATTTTCCTGGCCTGCCTGTCTGAAAGGATTTTTCAATATCCTGAAAGCTATTTTTAAATTCTACCCTTTTCTTTAACTTCTCTGCCTCTTTCTTTCATTACTTTTGTAAAATTTTCATATTTTTTATCCCCTCCTTTTCTCCCTTAGATTTTTGGCTGTTCCCACATTCCTGTATCCACAACTATCATCCCTGGTTGACTTTACTTCTGAGCTCCTAACTCACACATTTATTGAAATAGAGCAGTTCAGAAGACAATGATTGCCTTGGTTGGAGCAGCTTGAGTGTGGAGGGGTGACAGGTCCATCTGGCTGTGAGTAAAGAAATGAATGAAAAGTGTGGGGGAAATAACAGTGGACTGAACTTCAGAGAAACCCACCAGCCTTTTCTGTCCATGGTATTCTCTAGCAAGAATACTGGAGTGGGTTGCCATGCCCTCCTCCAGGGGATCTTCCCGACCCAGGGATCAAACCAACATCTCTAATATCTCCTGCACTGGCTGGCAGGTTCTTTACCATTAGCACCACCTGGGAAGCCCAAGTAAACCAAAGGCATCTGAGCAAAATCAGTGGACTCTAAGGCAGCAACTATCATATCATCCTGCAGTTTTGTTTCTTATATGGAAATGTTGCTCATGTTCTGATTGTCCATATAATGACATACTGAATGGACATTTCATTTCCACAGAATTTCAAAGGCCAATGCTCAGCAAAGAGATGCTAAATATTACAAATTCTAAAGGAGAAATGCCTGATGCAACTCTGTAAGACTTACTAAAAATGGAATGACAATCCATTGACCTTCATTTCACCATCCATCCAGGCTATAAAGAGAAGGCTATAGTTACGAGAGGGAAGAGATTTATAGGGATAGAGTTCTATAGTTCTTCCCCCACCCTTGTCCCTCATGCCCGAGGCAAGTAAAGGCAATCTCCAAGATAAAACCACTGCGGAGATTAGAAATGCAGGCATGGTCTATTATTTATCCCACTGCCTGGTTGCATGGAAAACTTCATGGGCCCACTCTGGTGCTATTAGAGCAGCATGGGGACAGTGTTAGAAAGAAACTGCTGACTTAAAAAAATACACACCATGAGAATTGCATGTTGAGTTTTACTGAGGGCAAAATGAGGACTATAGCCTGGGAGACAGCATCTCAGATAGCTCTGAGAAACTGTTTCAAAGAGGCAAGGAGGGGAAGGTCAATGTCTATGTGATTTTGGCGAAGGCAAAGAGTTTGTGCAATCAAGCATATATTTTTTGCAGGTTTCTGCTAGTTACAATGAGCAGCTGTCACCATGAGGGACTTTAGTGCTTTTCTAGATATGAGAAGATACAAGAACTGAGCTCATAAAATCGGCTCCTGAAAATACCTAACTATCTGAAGACCTGTTCTGCCAGTTTTTCTGTGAGCACAGAGTGCTTCATATCTGCCCTCCACCCTGAACTCCTTTTAGGGGTTGTTGAAAATCAGCAACTGCAGCAGCACAAGATTTAATCCTTGTATAGGAAGTTGGCAAATGCCAATCTGTAGCTGACAGAATGAACAACTATGCTCAGAGTTTGAGAGAGCAGGGAAAACCCTTGCCTCATCAAATATGGCAATGAGAGCAAGCCTTCATTCCTATCACTGATACGGCAAAAGGGGCCAAGTAGATACTGTGGAAAATGTGAACCATCTTCAAGTTTCCTGGTCTAAAAGGGCTACCTCCTGGGATGAGGAGCTCCTGGCATTGAGAGGCTGGAAATTGAACAAGCCACACATGAAGCAAAGAGGATCATTAAGCAATGTGAAATGCAGATGTCCTTTAGGGATATTTAAAAATCCACAAATGTGCCCAAGAAAGACATATTATTTTGACCCCTACCCCACAAAGGGAATTAGTAGCTTCAGTTCAGTTCAGTCACTCAGTCATGTCAGACTCTTTGTGACCCCATGGACTGCAGCACGCCAGGCTTCCCTG
Source organism: Cervus elaphus (assembly GCF_910594005.1). Lineage (NCBI taxonomy): Eukaryota > Metazoa > Chordata > Mammalia > Artiodactyla > Cervidae > Cervus > Cervus elaphus. Next base: position 111,905,358 of record NC_057832.1, read on the forward strand.
TCCATCACCAACTCCTGGAGCTTACTCAAACTCATGTCCATCGAGTCAGTGATGCCATCCTACCATCTCATCCTCTGTCGTTCCCTTCTCCTCCTGCCTTCAATCTTTCCCAGCGTCAGGGTCTTTTCCATTGAGTCAGTTCTTCACATCAGGTGGCCAACATATTGGTTTCAGCTTCAATAGCTTAGGAAAGGACAAACAGCTCCAAACAAGTGAAAATAACTCCAGTCCCCTTCCTCCTAACCTCTTCTTTCCTGTCCTGACAACAGAAGATTCAGGGCAGATGTAAAATAGAAGTAGATCAGCAAGGAGGAGAGAATGAGCAAACTGTTCCTGCTCTCCAACTGCAAGGCTCCAAGTCACAGGTCAAGCACAACCAAGGGAGAAGAAGCACTTTAAATGAGATGCAACACTGAAATTCTAACATAGACTGGGATGCATGCTTCAACACCAGATAACGGATCTCCAGGAATAATATGAAGCTGTCTTTATAAGCAAAGTGACTAGAAAATTGCAGGAGCTACCCTAAATGTCACACAGAAGGGAAGGGAGATCTGAAGGAAATAAATGTTGGGGGAAAAATAAAGCCATTTCCTTTTCCTGTTCCATTAAGTTTAGTTAATTTAATAAATCAGCTACACACACCTTGAAATGTCCTTGCATTAAAAAAAAGCATAGATTAAAAGATCCAGCCTAACCGAGTTAATGGAAGTGTTGTCAGGGCCTCTCAAGGGAGTCCTATATCTTATTCATAGTCCATGTCATTCCTCTTTAGGGACAAGGGTCTTCCAGAACCAGGGACTTCTTCAATTTTGTGGACATCGGATTGCATAATCCCTACATATACTGTGTTCTCTACGAACAGGGCTCAGGCAAGGATGAGGAGGATTCCTTTTTAATCTCAGGAATTCTTTGTGGTTTGTTTTTGATTCTGTAAGACCAACCATATTCATTCCGATCTGGCCGGAGCTGTATATAGTCATGAATATGAAAAAGCATACTGTTCTAGTTAATCATCATGTATTATGTTAAATATTAGCTGGTTACAATAAATTAATGGTTGCTTGGCAACCAAGGAGCTGAGATTTAGAAAAGAAATACCCCATTCTTGCTCACATTGGAACAGCAAGATTGCTTTGGAACATTCTGAGTTCTGTCGGATTCTTTCTGATGGGACCAAACCTTGGCGCAAAAGGAAAAGCAAGGGAAGCTCACATTTTACAGCTTAGTTAATTTTAGGAGAGGAGAGGGGAAGTAAATTGCATCTCATCTCCTGGCTTGGGTTAGAACTGCCCGATTTGAGAACAAGTACTAATTAGCTGAAAGTGAAGCTCAGCTGTGACTTAGCTAAAAATGGGAGATCTTGCAAAAATGTACTGTAAAGCCGAGTGTGGTGGATCTGATTCACTTTGCATGTGAAAACTGGACTCATACTGACAAAACAACATGTGGGAAAAAGAGTTCTAGAGCATCTTAAAAACTTTAAGACATTTGGTTGGAGAAATGACCAGCTAGCTGACTCATAATATAATCCAGAAATAAAATCAGACTTCATTTTGGGCTCAGATTCCTTGATGAGAGTGTCGTTAGCCAAAATCAACTTTAGATAAGGGTCTATCTAATAACCAAGAAAAGGATTCAGGAATAAGAACATTTTTAATAAAAGAAAGAGAAGGGATACAGACTCTGGGTGATTTGGAAGCTTTGCAAGAGGGTGTTGAGAATGTATATAAGCGTTAGTGAAAAATTAAGCAATCATTTTAAAGCCTTACATTAGTTGTCACTCAAAACTATTCAAGTGAGTGAATGAAATGATGAATTACATTTTATTTTTAAAATCTCTATACTTAAATTTGATTGAATTTTAAAGTCTATTGGAGCAGGCAAGGGAGTTTTGATTTTGAGGCTTAAATTAATTAACCTCCTGACTTTCTGCATTAATCATAAAATTTGCTAACACTGAAGACTCGATCATTTTGATGTTACCATTTCTTAATTACACATGTGGATAAAATACTCTGGAAAGGTATACAGGATGCTGGCAAGAGAGGAATGCCTTAGGAGGGGGAAATGAAGGTTGGGGTAGGAGAGAGACTGCTTTCACTTGCACTTTTTGTTTTCATTTGATTTTCACTTGCTCTTACACTTTTAGACATTTTGAACTTTATACCATCTGAGCTTATTAATAATTCAACAAAGTACAATTTAAAATAAACATTAAAATGCATATGGTTCAAGGAATAGCAACATGATGTGGTGGAGAGAATGGGATCTGGTATTACAAACCCGAATTTGAACCCCACCTTGACTTCTGAGTACTTAGGAGAGTGTAGGCAAGTAATTCGGAACCCCTATAACTCCATATTTCTCATCCTTAATTTAACATGGGGCAACATACTCAGTAAAAACCGTCTAATGTCTACTCCCCACAGTCCCCACTTGTTTATAACCAGCCCAGTTAAGTACGTGTCTGAGAAGCTGATTTTCCCAGACATAGCACCCAGGGTTTTTCAGTTGTAACCATTTCACGGACATGAGTTCCCAGTTCCTCGGCTCATCTGCAGGGAATCAAAACAGTATAGAATCTCCTTCAGTTATTCTACTTTCTTAACGATAGTTCAGTCCAGCTGCTAAAAGTCGTTCAATTGTGTTTTCCTGTTCATGGAAATAAACCATTCTTCTCAGGCAGTCTCTCTGCTCATAAATCTTCCTCAATTTCTGAAAATCTAATTTATGTCAGAAATAACTAATAGTTTATTATCAAGTTTTCAAAAAACCGTTCCTAAAATTATCTTTCTTTTCTTCCACTCCCTTCCCTACTCCGGAAAAAGAGCAAATGTTCTGGTTCTCGCATTTCCCTATGACGTCATCCCTGGACCCCACTTTGCAGACGATCGCCTGAGAGATCCGCACTGCCGCTGCATTATTCAGAGCCGCCGCTAGGTGGGAGTGTACACACATTTCTGAGAAGGTACACACCTGTGATACTTGGACTCTTGGATCTATGAAGATTCGGGTTCTTAATTTGGAAGGTAGGCAGTAACAATAATAGTTTATTAACATTAATTAACTTGGACAAAATGAGATAAATATGATGAATATGGGGTTCCCCAGGTGGCTCAGTGGTAAAGAATCTGCCTGCCTGCGCAGGAGACCTGGGTTTGATCCCTGGATAGGGAAGATCCCCTGGAGAAGGCCGTGGCAACCCACTCCAGTATTCTGGCCTGGAGAATCCCATGGACAGAGGAGCCTAGCAGGCTACAGTCCATGGGGTCGCAAAGAGTCGGATTTGACTTAGCGACTAAGCAACAACAATAATGAAGATGCCTATAATCAAGCAGAAACAATTTCAAGCCAAATACATTTCAAATCATCTCTGGTCACTATCATTAACAGCATTTAGGTTCTAGTTAAGCAATCGACCCCACTCCAGTACCCTTGCCTGGAAAATCCCATGGACGGAGGAGCCTGGGAGGCTGCAGTCCATGGGGTCGCTGAGAGTCGGACATGACTGAGCGACTTCACTTTCATTTTTCACTTTCATGCATTGGAGAAGGAAATGGCAACCCACTCCAGTGTTCTTGCCTGGAGAATCCCAGGGACGGGGGAGCCTGGTGGGCTGCCATCTATGGGGTCACACAGAGTCGGACATGACTGAAGTGACTTAGCAGCAGCAGTAAGCAATCGAGACTCAGCCCAGTTGCCTTTCTTTGTCATTTATTCTGTAATGTGTTCCTCATGCACCACATAGTCACACACCTGTGTAAAGAATACAGCACATTTTTGCACACAAAAAGGGTGCACACTCTGTGCATGTTATCGGTCTGCAGGTTCTACACAACCTGGGCTGACGTGGCTGACTTGGGAAAGGCAGATGCAGCCCTTATGTTATGGGACTCCCTTTGAAATGGTAAAAATTATGAAAATCCCTGACTTGACATGAAAAGTTATAAAGCAGATCATTTTAATATCCCCTAGTTGAGAACCCCTGAAGTTCATGGGGTTGCAAAGAGTCGTACATGACTTAGCAACTGAACAACAAAAAATTGAGAAAATTTTTACAATACTAAAAAGCAAAATCATCAATGTTTTCCAATAGATGAGTATTTCATTTATCTGGGGCTTCCCTCACAGCTCAATTGGTAAAGAATACGCCTGCAAAGAATCCACAAGAGACCCGTTTGATTCCTGGGTCAGGAAGCTCTGCTGGAAAAGGGATAGGGCACCCACTCCAGGATTCTTGGGCTTCCCTTGTGGCTCAGCTGGTAAAGAATCCGCCCACAATGTGGGAGACCTGGGTTTGATCCCTGGGTGGGGAAGATCCCCTGGAGAAGGAAAAGGCTACCCACTCCAGTATTCTAGCCTGGAGAATTCCATGGACTATAGTCCAGGGGGTCGCAAAGAATCAGACACGACTGAGCGACTTTCACTTTCACTTTCATTTATCTGGCCACTCAGTCCATAAATTAAACATTTCACGGTCTTAAGTGATGTTGATATCTAGTCACTATTAGATCTCTTCCTTGACTCTCCAGTTTCCTATTCAAATTTACACCCACACATAATACCTTAACTCAAGAAAAAGAGTTATAATTGTAATCTACATATAAATAAGAGATTGGTCAACTTATCATGCCATCAGACATAGTCAACCTTTCTCTAATTTTTTTAAATTTCTCTAAACTTCTAACACATTATTCCTGTACTCCAACTTCTTTCAAAATGCTTATTTGGATAATTCATCCCATAATTCATTGAAGTCTATCTAGACAGCTTACACTCTGTCTCTCATACATGCAATGTTCCAGAAGCATTGCTCACCATCACTACCACCTCCCTTCCTTAAGAGGTCCACAAGTCATGGTAGAAAACATTTTTGGTGTTTTTCTTTCTGACTTATACAGTATATTAATGCATATATATGGAATTTAGAAAGATGGTAATGGCAACCCTATATGCGAGACAGCAAAAGAGACACAGATATAAAGAAGAACAGACTTTTAGACTCTGTGGGAGAAGGCGAGGATGGGATGATTTGAAAGAATAGCATTGAAACATATATATTACCATATGTGAAATAGATCGCCAGTCCAGGTTCGATGCATGAAACAAGGCACTCAAAGCCGGTGCACTGGGACAGCCCAGAGGGATGGGGGCGGGGGGGGGTGGCAGGCGGCTTCAGGATGGGGGACACATGTACACACGTGGCTGATTCATGTCAATGTTTGACAAAAACCACCACAATATTGTAAAGTAATTAGCCTCCAATTAAATTTTAAAAAGAAAAAAACCTAATTGTGTACAGTGGGAGATATTCACTAAGCTTATTGTGGTGATCATTTTGCAATATATACAAATATCAAATCATTATATTGTACATCACTCAGTCATGTCCGACTCTTTGCAACCCCATGGACTATATGGTCCATGGAATTCTCCAGGCCAGAATACTGAAGTGGGTAGCCTTTCTCTTCTCCAGGGGATCTTCCCAACCCAGAGATGGAACCCAGGTCTCCCGCATTGCAGGCAGATTCTTTACCAGCTGAGCCACAAGGGAAGCCTGTATTGTATATCAGAAGCTAATAAAATGTTACATATTGATTACACCTCAATAAAAAAAGATAAAATTAAACTTAAAAACAAAAAGAAAACATTTTGGTCTGGTTCCCTTTCCTTTTAGCATGGTTTGGGCCTTGAGCTTCTCACTTATAAAGAGATCTCAGGACACTTAGGAAGAGAACAAGCATCACCAGGCTTACCAGTAAACATCATCTCTGCACCAAGACTCCAGCTTCCTGCTCCTATCATGTCTGCCCGTGATCTGAGAGAAGAGTCATCTCACTCTGAGTCTGTACTTCTGTCTATAGAGTAGTCAATCGACCCCTTCATCTATCACTATTCATCTCTTTTGCTTTTTTTTCCTATTGTAGCTTCCCTTCTGTTCTCCAGAAAATTCCTTTCAGGATTTGAACATGAAGCTTTTCTGCTTCCTACTGGTTCCCTAAGGAACTTAATCAATTCATAGTGTTTCTTATCATGAACTTGCGTAGTAAGTGAGTACACAACTCTTGTTCCCAGTCTGCCCTCTGCCTTGTAGCCCAAAGATCCAGGTTTAATTTGTATCATGGACACTGACTAACCATGTAGATTTGGACAATGATTTATGTACAAGGAAAGCGTAGATGATCTCAAACAGCTGTTCTGCCTCTGACATTACTGAGAATCTGATATGGACCTGTTCCTTCATATATTGTACTTTTATTTTTCTCCAACTGTCCAAGAGTCTGGCCCCATACTACTCAGAGAGAGGTTGAATACCACCCTAGAATCATACAACTCAGAGATGGTAGAGCAAAGACTTGAGCCTGAGTTTGGTTATAGGTTCCATGTTTTTCCATTAATCATCTTCCAAAGGTAAGATGGAATTTAGGAGAAAGAATCTGGGCTACTAGGAAGCTACTCTTCTGCATTTATAGCTTCTTGAACAGCAGTAGTTTTCTGCTCAAATCATAGAATATTCTGGGAGGCTTCAAGAAGGTAGTTCATCTGTGAGAATGAAATAAAAGAATCTGGCAGAAGCCAGTTATTTTCTAGAATCCAAGTTCCTGGAGAGAATTCCCTGCTTAAAGATGGCTTTTTCAGTGTTCTTATTGTTGGTTGAAAACCAGCTGCATCTTCCATGAAATGTCTAGTTCCATGATTAGAAATACATGCCAAGAGGTTAACCTTGAAATCTGTTAGGTTCTAGTGGAACATGAACATAAGAACACAGGTGAAGGTAAAGGTGTTAGTTGCTCAGTTGTGTCCAACTCTTTGCGACCCCATGGACTGTAACCCTCCAGACTCCTCTGTCCATGAGAATTTCCAGGTAAGAATACTAGATTGGGTTGCCATTCCCTTCTTCAGGGGATTTTCCCAACCCAGGAATCGAACCTAGGTCTCCTGCACTGCAGTGGATTCTTTACCCTCTGAGCCACCTGGGAAGCCCTAAGAACACAGGGGATTCCTCATTTTCTGCCTGATAATGTTCACTTTTCTTTCAAGAATGAAGCCAGATGCGACTGATCTGAGAAGCACCTCTTTATCTGTCCCCTCCTGGCTGAGTTGGAGCTTCCTGCTCTGTCCTGCTATACCCCCTTTGCATGACTCTGTGGGGGAACTTACTACAATGTGCTGCTCACCAATGAGTGATCTGATGGAAGAATCTAGATTTCATCTCTTTCTCAGTACCTAGCACAGTGACTGCTGCAGAATGAGTGTTCATTGTGACTGTGTGTGTGCTTGTGTGTGTGTAAGAGACAGGCGGTGGGAGTGGTGAGAGGAATCTGGAAAAGTAGAAGAGGAGAGGAGAGGAGAAAGTGGAAAGAGGGAAAATGGAGAAGAAAAGAGGGAAGAAAAAGGAGAAAGGATGTAAGAAATGGACAGGTCCTATGGAACTACTGTGAGATGAATCTGGTCCCATACTCCATTAATTACCTAGATCCCACAAGTTTCCCTAACAAGGGGAGCATAGGTGGTATTTTAGATCCCTGAGTATGAGCTTCAACTCACATACTCTATCCCACAGCTCTTAAAATATATGAATATTCCCCTTTCCTCAGTGATGGTTCCTCAAGTGAATGGTTGCAGGTTTTTGGAGCAAATTTGAGAAATCCACCAGATATACTTGTCATGTTATTACAGGGCCCAACTTTTGGCACCTCAGGTCCTTATATTTGATGTTACTGGGTCTGAGGACTGGTTCCAACCTGAAGACCGGGAAAGGGATTGTGACTTCACTGGGGTTGGTGGTTTGAGCTTTCTCCTCATTCATTATTGATTTCTTTCAACTATGTACACCAGGCAGTATTTGTATTGGTTACTCTTATCTCTTTCCCTGTGAACACCACTCACCATGCCCAAATGTCCATGCAATCCAAGCTCCTCCTGCTTGCCACTTCAACCTTGCTAACTAATAAAGCATGTAGGCATACTCTGCAGCTGACAGTTAATTTAAGTGCTGCCCCCTGGCCTCTGCACTCCAATTACTTGCATTCCCACTGCCACTAGGAAGCCCAGTTTGGTAAAAGCATCTCCTAACAGGTTCAGCTGATATTTACCTTAGCCATGCATTTTTATCAACTTGCTAGCAGAATGCCAACCAGGCCTCACTCCCAAAGAATGTGGTCAACTGGTGGGTTTTTCAGTCCTATATAACACTCCATAGTAGTATTTCCACTTTTATGTGCCTTTTCTCCCTTCCTTCAGAGCCTTATGAGGCAATTTTAGGCATCTCTAATTAACTTAATTAGGGCTCCAATATCACTGTGGGCATTGACTGCAGCCACAAAATTAAAAGACAACTTGCTCCTTGGAGGAAAAGCTATGACAAACCTAGACAGCATATTAAAAATCAGAGATATCACTTTGCCGACAAAGGTCCATAAATTTAAAGTCATGGTTTTTCCAGTAGACATGTATGGATGTGAGAGTTGCACCATAAAGAAGGATAAGCTCTGAAGAATTGATGCTTTCAAACTGTGGTGCTGGAGAAGACTCTTGAGAGTCCCTTAGACTGCAAGGAGATCAAGCCAGTCCATCCTAAAGGAAATCAACGCTGAATATTCATTGGAAGGACTGATGTTGAAGCTGACACTCCAATACTTTGGCCACCTGATGTAAAGAGCCAATTCATTGGAAAAGAGCCAACTCATTGGAAAAGACCCTGATGCTGGGAAAGATTGAGAGCATGAGGAGAAGTGGGTGACAGAGAATGAGATTGTTGGATGACATCACTGAATCAATGGACATGAGTTTGAGCAAGCTCCAGGAAACTGTGAAGGACAGGAAAGCCAGGCATGCTGCAGTCCATATGGTCACAGATTCAGACACAACTTAGCAACTCAACAACAACACCAATTAATTTAATGAAGGCTATAAATTTTTTCCAAAATTCCATGAGTCAGGTAATAACATTTAGCAGACCAATTTCCCAGGATGCTTGCCAGGTGTTAATTCTGTATGATGAAGGAGTGGCTCCAAATTGACAAGCTCTCCCTTATTTAAGTTTGCATTCCAACTATCTCCTGATTCACCATCCTCTAGATTCACTCCTGGGATTCCCTTGTGACCCAGTGGTAAAGAATCCACCTGCCAGTGCAGGAGACATGGGTTCAATCCCTAGGCCAGGAAGATCCCCTGGAGAAGGAAATAGCAATCCACTCCAGTATTCTTGCCTGGGAAATCCCATGGACAGAGGAGCCTGGCAGCCTACAGCCCATGGCGTTGTAAAAGAGTCAGACATGACTTAGCGACTAGACAACAACAATTCTCTCCAGGCAGTCTTTCCCAGTGCCTGCTAGTGTGTGTTACACAGTTCTTACGGAAGCTTTGATCCATATTATTCTCTTTTCTTTTGGCAGCCTTAGCACATTTGTGGCCTTGGGAACAAGGAAAATAAATTCCAGAGAAAGAGAAATAAAAATATTGTTTCACCAAGACCAGACTGTCTCACCACAACTGTTTGAGAACAATGACCAGGGTATACAGAACTATTGCTCATACAAACATATCTATCTGGCCAGAGCAAGAAAATATCACCAGTGTCAAAAAGAGCTATGATAACACTTGAGGATTTTTAATATTTCACAAATGTAAAGTAGTAAAGCAATCACTGGTTTGTGTTAAATCCAAATAATGCATATACCCCTTCTAGAAATGCTAAAGTCAAGACTACAGCCCACCACTAAAGAAATCTGAAGCATTTGTTGCTGTTACTCAGTTGTTCAGTCTTGTCTGACTCTTTGCAATCCCATGGACTGCAGCATGTCAGGCTTCCCTGTCCTTCACTATCTCCTAGAGTTTGCTCAAACTCATTCCCATTGAGTCAGTGATGCCATGCAAACATCTCATTCTCTGTCACCTACTTCTCCTCATGCCCTCAATCTTTCCCAGCATCAGGGTCTTTTACGGAAGCTTCAGCTTCAGCATCAGTCCTTCCAAAAAGTATTCAGGGTTGATTTCCTTTAGGATTGACTGGTTTGATCTCCTTGTAGGCCAAGAGACTCTCAAGAGTCTTCTCCAGCACAGTTCACTAAAGGTAACAAAATACCCCCAATCCAGCTCAGCTTCCTTATCAGATTAACTAGGCCCCTCAAACTTACAAGTGGATCCCCCTCCAAAAACAGGCTTGCCAATTTCGAGGAATAAATGCTATCAACCTCAGTCTCAACTGTTCTATATACCATGTACAGAATTTAATTTAAAAACTTCAGGGTTGGACGAATTGAGAGAGTAGCATGGAAATGTATACATTACTATATGTAAGACAGATAGCCAGTGGCAATTTGCTGGGTGACTCAGGGGGCCCAAACCAGTACTCTGTGACAACCTAGAGGGGTGGAATGGGGTGGGAGGTGGGAGGGAGACTCAAGGGGGAGGGGACATATGTATACTTGTGGCTGATTCATATTGACGTAAGGCAGAAACCAACACAATATTGTAAGGCACTTATCCTCCAACTTAAAAAAAATAAAGTTAAAAAACCTTATGAGACTCATTCAAACACACACACACACACACACACACACACACACACAGAAAAAACAACTCATTTTCAAGAGAAAAAAAAACAACAGAACTAAACTCAGAGCAGATCCAGATACTGCAACTATCAGTGAGGGACTTTAATACAACTCTGACTTACAGGGACTCTCCTCAGACTGACTGGCTAGCTGGACAGGCATAATTCGTGGGAATTATCATTTTTTAAAAACATTTAACATCTCTGGAAATTGTATTAAAATCATATACAAATGAAGAAATACTTATCAAGAAAATCTACTAAAATTTGCTTAAAAAGCGAGAGTCTTTGGCACTTGAATCACGACCTACTATCTTCCTCTTCTCCTCCCAACTCAGTGTGATGGAAACCCACTCCAGGCAGGTACAGCTGGTTGGTTTCCCCCAGCTGCAAGTCAAGGGCATGGTAAATTCCCATAAAAAGCAGGTGGTCAGCATTTCTCATCCCTCTTGCACAGTTCTAAGCTGCAGAAGCTAATTTCCAGGAGTGCAGACAAGGGGTCTGGGACTTCCTGCTTCTTTAATACTCAGTTTCCATCTATAGAACAGAGGTGCTGCCTTATGAGTGGCACCCTGAGAATGCCAATCACCCTTCATCAAGCTCACATGTAGGATGAAGGTTCCACACCAGGAGAGGCAAGTCAAAAAGCAGAGTTACCATGTAGAATTGTACCACTGTCCCCATCCCCAGCTCCAGAGCCATAGCTCAGATATTTTTCTCAAGAGGAGAGCCAGCTCTGAAAGAAGTGACTTTATTTGAAACAAAGTGTGGGGAAGGGTACTCTTAAAAACAGTGAAGGTTTTGGTGGTGAGCAAAGGAGGAGGCTGGTAACTTCATGACAGATACAAGGCAAACTAGGGGCCAGTTAACTAAACAGGGATGATCAAAGAGAGAGCTAAGAAATACCATCCTGAGGTCAGAATAAACCTCAAATTCTTACCTTAAAGAATATCTCTGTAAAGGAACCCAATATAGTTGGATAAGACTATGAAGCAATTTATGCCCCAGGACATTGTCAAAAACAATAGAACAGTTATCCAGTAATTAGTGGATCTTAACAAGTGGGTGTGATCAGGGGAAGAGACAAAGAGAGCCCTGTTAAAACCAGTGTCACTTCAAGGTTTGCCCAAGAATTTGGTCTCTGAGGAGCACACTGCCAAGGAAATTGGACTTCACTAAAATAGTCTAGCTAGGACACTAAATAATTCAGCAAGCAAACTGCAACAATAAACCCTAGGAGTGGTGTGCCATATAACATCTACAATGTTTAGTTCTCAATGAAATATTATAAGACACGCAAAGAAACAAGAACTGTGACCCACACATAGGAGAAAAAGCAGAAGACAGACCCTGCTTGTGAAAGAAACTGATGTCACATCTAGCAGGCATAGGCTTCAAAGCAGCCATTATATATATGTTCAAAGACCTAAAGAAAAAAACCAGTTAAAGAAGCTAAAGAAGTATGATGACAACGTTTCTCCCTATAGAAGACATCAACAAAGAAATCAAAATCAGATTTTAAAAGGAGCAAATGGAAATTCTAGAGTTGGAAATATAATAAGTGAAATGGAAAATTCATTAGAACTTAACAGTAGAATTTTCCTCACAGAAGAACGAATTAGCAAACCTGAAGACAGATCAATAGAAATTATGCAATTTTAAGAATCAAGAGAAAAAAGATCATGAAAAATTAACAGAGCCTTGGAGATGGAGATGTATGGGACTCCATTAAGTACACCAACATGCATGAAATGGGATGGCCAAGAGCATAGGAGAGATACAAAAGAACATAAAAAATATTCAAGGAAATGATGGTTGAAAACTTTCTAATTTTAATGAAAACATCAATTTACACATTCAAAAAGATAAATGAGCTCCACGTAGGATAAATGCAAATGATCCACAAACAAACATACTAATATTAAAACTACTGAAAGACAAAGAGAAAAAAACTTCAAAGCAGCAGGAGAGAAATAACTTCTCAAGCACAATAAAAGGCAAACTTGATAAGATAAACAGCTGATTTATAAGAAATAATTAAGACCAGAAGATAATGGGATGATACATTCAAAGCTCTGAAAGAAAAATCATGGTCAATCAAGAATCTTATACCAGTAAAACTCTCTCTCAAAAATAAAGCTAAAAGAAAGATATTCCCAGATAAAACAGATTTTTCTTGCTACAATATTCACCTTAATAGTAATACTAAAGGAAGTTCTTTTAACTAAAAGCAAGTGACCCAGACAGTGACTAAAATCCAAGCTCATGCACACACAACAAGCATGGGTAGAGGTAATTCTGTAATTATAAAATATGGCATGCTGTGCTTAGTCAATCAGTCATGTCTGATTCTTTGTGACCCCATGGACAGAGGGATTCTCTGACATCCATGGGATTCTCCAGGCAAGAATACTGGAGTGGGTTGCCATGCCCTCCTCCAGGGGATCTTCCCAACCCAGAGATCGAACCCAGGTCTCCCACATTGCAGGCAGATTCTTTACCATCTGGGCCACTAGGCAAGTAAATGCCCATTTTTCCTCCTGCCTTCCATTAACTCATTTAAAAAGCAACTGTATAAAACATGCAGTATATAATTATATTCTTGAGTGGATAAATATAGAAATATAATATATTTGCCAATAACCCCACAAAGGAAGTGAGTAGGAACAAAGCTGTTTTGGAATAAGGAAACGGCACCAAATGTCACCTTGAATCTGAGGAATACTTGAAGAGAACCAGAAAGGGTAAACAAGGCTCATATAACAGATACTATAAATATTTACCTGCTCTCCTCCCTTCTTCCAGCTTCTTTAAAATTATATAGAATAATAATTATAACAATGTATTGTCTAGTTTGTTACTATATAGATGGAAGGGCTTCTGCGGTGGCTCAGATGGTAAAGAATTTGCCGGCAATGCAGAAGACCCAGGTTTGATCCCTGGGTCAGGAAGACACCCCCTGGTAAAGGGAATAGCTACCTACTCCAGTATTCCTGCTTGGAGAATTCCATAGACAGAGGAGCCTGGCAGGCTACAGTCTAAGGGGTCACAAAGAGTTAGACATGACTGAGTGACTAACACACACATATAGATTGAAAAAAAATACAGCAGCACAAAAGTGGGGAGTGGTGGAATAGAGCCTTGTATGAAAAGTTTCTATATCTAATTTTTCACTGATAGGGTAAACCTAAAGTCAATTCTTACTTAAGATGTATATGGTAAGCCCTGGGGTATCCATTAAAAAATAAAAGTGAAAAGTGAAAAAAAAAATAAAGAATTTTAAATGACATACTAGAAAATATTTACCCAATTCAAAACTAATATAACTATGATTAATATGTTATATGATGTAGTGGAAAAGGTGGAAAATGCAAAAACAAGAGAGGAATTGCAGAAAAGAGATAAAAATTGTAAGAGAGAATCAAGTGAAAATATTATAAATTAAAAAACATTGCATGAGAAATGGAGTATTCCTTTCATGGGCTTATCAGTAGACACAAAGAGATGAAGAAAGGATCAACTGGAAAATATGCCACAGTATATACGCAGTTCGTGTTTACTAATTTTGCTGCTTTGTAATACACAGACCATAATATTTTATCCCCATCAGAAATGAATTCAAGTCTGTTTTCCAGAATTCACATCAACACTTAGTATTCCCAGAGCTTTATTTTTTTCCGATCTGATGGATGTGATATGATTGATAGCTGAGAAAACTTTGGCAAGTTACTTAACCTCTCTGACCTTCTATTTCTCATTTGTTAAATGCACATACTACTACTTACCTACAGGATATTGTCAGGATTGAATAAAAATATAGAGAAGTTGCAAGGTACTTAGTATACTATTAATACTGTTCCCTTCCACCTTCCACATGTTTTCAAAGTATTTAACAAAGTTTATTTTATGCAGTAGATATTCAATATATAAAGTATATTAAAAATACATAAAAACTCAATATATAAAAATCAATCATATGATATAGAAGTTATATTCAGTGTCTCTACTGAAAAAATTAATGAGAGAACAAAATAAAGAGATTAAGAGCAAACTTTAGAGTCATTCAAACCTGAGCAAATGGTAATTTTGTTTAGCTTTGAGAATTACTATCAATCTTATGGGAAGCCAATAAAAAAATGAAAATTTTAATTAGGCACAAAATTAATATTTGTGGTGGTGATCCAGAAGGCACAGAAGTTTTAATTACAATACTACTCCCTTCTTATTCTTTAATTCCTAATTAGAAATATTATTTTCAAGAAGAAAATTGAATATTTTACTTAGTATCATATACACCAAAATTTAGGCATCATCAAGTATGGATATAGAGGAATACCTATAGAAAATGAAACAGGAAAAGGGACTGTCTCATCAAAGTCATGTCACAGATATCTATCTAGGTAGGCATTTTACTTTAGCCAAGAAATCTTTCTAAAAGAGAAAATATTAAAAATTTGCCTGGTTGGAAGTAATATCCTCTCTAGTTCTGTCTTTATTTTTATTCATGATATATCACTAAGAACACAAAGTATATATTAACAGAGATCAGTGTTTATGTGAAGCAAAAATAGCAGTGTATTCAATCTGACCTACTTGAACGTATACATAAGAATATTTTACAGTGTGGTAATTGTGCGTGCATAAGAAATTCAGAAAAGTCTCTGGTTAGTATTCCATTTTAGACACTTATGTTGATTATGACTGTGTACAATTGTGAGGAATATAGAGAAAAAATTAACTGGAATGAAAAGCTACTAAGCTTTCATAGTGGGCGTGAAGCATTTCATTTTATTTTTATATAGAAGATGCTTACAGCTTGGGAAACTTGAGCCCCCAGCAGACAGACATCTGTCTCTCATCTCCCAGTGTGAAGACAAAGTAGACATTCTGGATGAGAATAAGCTTGTGCTATAGAAGCAGAGTGATAGTGTTACAGACTGAATGTTTGTATCCCCAAAAATTCATATGTTGAAGCTCTAACCCTCAGGGCTACTGTGTCTGAAGATGAGGCTCTAAGGAATTAATTAAGGTTAACTGAGGTCATAAGACAACTTCCCTGGTGGCTCAGTGGTAAAGAATCTGACTGCCAATGCAGGAGATGTGGGTTGGATCCCTGGGTTGGGAAGATTCCCTGGAGCAGGAAATGGCAACCCACTCCATATTCTTGCCTGGAAAATCCCCTGGACAGAGGAGCCTGGAAAGCTGCAGTCCCTGGGGTCACAAAGAGTCGGACACGTCTGAGTGACCGAGCACACACACATGAGGTCATAAGGGTGGGATCCTAAATGGTTAAGATGAGTGTCGTTATAAAGGAGACTCATTCTCTCTCTACATGTGCCCACTACAAGAAAGGCCCTGTGTGGACATACAGAGAAGGTGGCCCCCTACAAACCACAAAGAGAAGCTTCATCAGAAACTGAATTGGTCTAACCCTGGATCTTGGATCTTTCTAGCCTCCAAAGCTGTGTAAAATGAATTTCAGCTATTTGTCACCAAATTTCAAGCTGAAGTCTGTAGTGTTTCATTATGGCAGTGCAAGCAGACTAATGCAAAGAGACTCTCAGATTCTTTTACTTACAACGACTAAACAGAAAAACCTGGTTACAAAAGATGATTTTAGTCCCAACCATTAACCCCTTCACCTGGAACTCTCCTGCTCCTCTCATAACCTAGACTCGATGACAGATTCATCTGAGAAAGTCAGCAAGATGACTAGAGTGTTGAGAGAGAGGCTGTTTGCAAACTGACTCACTGATGAGGAGGAGGAGAATGGGATGCGGGAGGGGAGGGGCGAAGGAAGAGGACTGTGTCAGCAGCAGGAGTTCAGAGCCTAGACTCCTGGGGCAACGTGGGGAGTGGAAAGAAGGAGAGAGAGAGGCAGCTGAGACCTGGAGAACAAAGGAGATGAAGAAGAATCAGGGAAGGTGGTAGGTGAAGGTGAAACAAGAAGGGCAAGGTGTGAGGAGCATGGTGATGACAAGTGGGAAGAACTGAAGCATTACAGAAATGATGATGCTCAGCACCCTTCACTGAGCGCTGGAGTCCAGGTTATGAGGCTCTCTTCACTGGCCTGACTTGCCTCTAGCACCAGGGGACAACCTGGGACACAGAAAGCTTTTGTGCGAATTGGAAAATCACAAGCAAACGAGAACAATGGGATTCCTCTAGTGAGAAGGGACCTCATGAAATGAACCAGGGCAGGGGGTATCTGTGTTTGAGCCTCCAACCCTTTCTCAGCCAGTGGTGGCTGGCAGAATATGGGCTGGTTTGGCTCGCCATCTCATCCTCAGTACAAATAATTCAGTAGACACGGTGGTTTTGCCTCTGCTCACCAACAGGAAGGCATCCTCACACAGTGCTCTCAGGAAACCTAAGAAACCCCATCACCCTCTGCTGGACAGCTTAGCTGCCACTCTCAGTTCGGGGCTGGCAGAATGCACTGAGCGTCATAATTTCAGTAAACTCCTACCTCCAAAGCCTTTCTCCAGCAACATGAAATTTTGACAATTTCACTGCCAAACTGCCATGCTCTGAACTTGCCTCGGAATGGGAATCAAGTGGGGAGTTCTTCACTGGTTGTAGTCTGTCCACAGAGCAGACATGAGAAAGGTGCTGACCCTTGGATTTGGAAAACAAAGAATCAGAAGGCATCATGCAGCCTGATGTCTGGGTATGGGAGAGGTCCAGGCAGAAAGAGTTGCATTGAACAGCAGCAAACGCAGGATACTCCTTCCAGACTTAGTTACTTCGCTCTTACCAGTCTCTGCTTCAGAGGGGAGAGGCTAAAGCAATGCCCTGAGGTTTAGTGAATGGAACTTTTTCCTTCTTCCAGTCCCCAGATGGTCACCATGATTTGTCAAATGAGAAGCGCTCCAATCCCCATATCACCACTCTAGATTCATTGTGTGGCAAGATGTATATAACATTATATTTACATTGCAGTAGCAATGTGGCCAAGATAACATGAACAACAAGCAGAGGAAAAGAGAAACACAGGGTATTTTAAAGCATATGGGCACCTTATCAAAGAATTTCACAAAAATGTCAGAAAAGAAATAGCAACAGCTGCTGAAGAAATAAAGTGAACATCTCTGCCTTTGGACCTTGATTACACCATCTATCTCACCCCACTACTGCCCCCATTGCATTCTTCCCCTGGGAAATATCTTGCTTCTATCCCTTCAACTGTCCATGCCCAACCAGATGCAATATAATCTTAGACAAATCTTGTAAGCAGGTATCTACATATTCTTTTGAAGAAAATGCCATGAAAATCTGTAATACATTTCCTCTCTCACTTAACAATATATAAAGGATGTTCTCCCATATCAACACATACTTCTTTTCTTGTATAGTATTCCTTTATATGTATGTTCTGTTTTATTCTTTATTAGGTAGCCCTCTGTTGATCAACTTCGTCACTTTCATTTTTATCACAAAAATTAAGCTACACATCATTTTAGAAATATGCAAGTTCATAAAATTTTTTACATATGGAAAAATCCCTAGAGTTAAAATTTCTAAGTGAGAGAATCCCATATGTATTGTAGTTACTGAATTTTCCCAGAGTATAACTGAGTTATTATCCATAGATTTTAAATTGATTTGTATAACCATGAAGACTGTATGATAAGAGAGCTCTTGATCTACTGATGTTTTACCAACCTAAGATACAATCAAAATTTTAGATTAACCTTAAATTGAAGAGAACAAAAATAAGATTCCTTAAAAGAGAAATGAAATTAAAACCTGATGAAGTGAACAAAGTTTTGCAAGATAAAAATGACCAAAACTGACTCAAAAAGAAATTAACAACATGCTCAATGAACTGAATCATAGTTAAAATATTCCCAGGAAGAAAGCTACAGTTCAGATGGCTTTACTGGTGGATTCTATCAAATGTTTAGGGAAGAAATAATGCCAATACTAATTTTATACAAAATCCTCAGGAAACTGAGTAGAAGGAACACTGCTCCACCATTATCTTGATATTGAAGATAACACTGGAAAGTAAATCTACAGACAAATATTCTTCATAGGTAGAATATTTGAATATTAAACTCAGCAATAAGAAAAAAGGATGCCATGCCATATAAAATTAGGGATTTCATTTCAGACACGCCAGGTTAATTTAACATTTAGACATGAATCAATATAATTCACCATGCTTAACAGTATTAAAGGGAAAAACTACATTACCACTTCAATAGAAGCAGAAAAGGCATTAACAAAAATCAACATTTAATTATTAAAAAGTCTTCTCCAAGTAGGAAAAAAGAAATCTTCCTCAAACTGAAAATAACATCTACCAAAAGCCTAGAGCTAATATGAAATCTAATGATGAGAGACAATGCTTTCCCCAAAGAAAGGGAACAAGACAAAGATGTTTGCTCTCACCCCTTCAACTCAACATTGTCCTGGAAGCCCTAGCTAAGCCAATACAACAAGAAAATGAAATTGGAAGTGTAGAGTTAGGAAACAAAGAAATAAAATTATTTCTTCACAGAGACATAATCCTATATGGACAAAATATAAGAAGTTCACAGAAAGGCTACTAGAAGCAATAAATGTTTATCAAGGTCACATGATAAAATCTCAATGTACAAAAATTTATAAAATTACTCTACAATAACAAGGAACATTAGGCAGGAGGAGAAGGGGATGACAGAGGATAAGATGGTTGGATGGCATCACTGGATGTGAATTTGAGCAAGCTCCGGGAGTTGATGATGGACAGGAAAGCCTGGCATGCTGCAGTCCATGGGGTCGCAGAGTCAGGCGTGACTGAGCAACTGAACTGGACTGAACAAGGAACACTGGAAATAGAAATTATAAATTATGATTATATTATAAGTTATAAATATAATTTATGAAAGTGAAAGTGTTAGTCATGTCTGACTCTTTGTGACCCCATGAACAGTAGCCTCCCAGATTCCTCTGTCCATGGAATTCTCCAGGCAAGAATACTTGAGTGGGTTGCCATGTCCTTCTCCAAAATAAAATTCATAACATCCAAACAAAAAAATAAAAGACATATTCAACAAGCTATGTACATGACCTAAACACTTAAAACTGTAAAGCATTGCTGAGAGAATTTAAAGAGGAGCTAAAAAGGCGAGGGGCTTCCCTGGTGGCTCAGTGGTAAAGAATGTGCTTGCCAATGCAGGAGCTGTGGGTTTGATTTCTGAATTGGGAAGATTCCCTGGAGAAGGAAATGGCAACCCACTGTAGTATTCTTGCCTGGGAAATCCCATGGACAGAGGAGCCTGACAAGCTATGGTCAATGGGGTCACAAAGAATTGGACACAGGTGAGCACACACACAGAGGTAGAATCTTCCTATAGGTTGGATGTGGGAATGGGAGAACGAAAAGAAACATAGGAGGAGGAGGGGTTATCAGTGACTCTAATGGATATCAAAGTGTGACAAGCAACTCCCAGACCTTTCCATAAACACATGTATCTATGGCAAGTTCTATCAACTTTTTCTGAAGACACACCTGAGGCAAATAGAAACTTTTTTTTTTTTTTTTAACAGAAACATTGTAAAAAGGAAGACCAATATCTCCCAGCAGTAGAGCTTATAGCATTGGGAGTACAATCTTCAAGTGTACAACTAAGTGAAAGCCAAAGGACTTCAAACTAGTGTAAGGTCATAGATAAATCACTGAAATTGGAATCAGGAACCTGAATGCCAATTCCTTTTCCAACTTATAAGATGTGTCTTTGATTCAGTGTGAGCTCTCACCCCTCTGGTTTTCATTTTCTCCCACGAAACATCAGGGCATGCTGTCTGTTTTCCTCATTTCCAACTTGCCCAAGGTGAGGGAGCAAAGAGTATAAATGGAGCTGATGCACTAGTTCTTAATGGTATCTTGGTCCTCTCAGCCCCAACTCAGATTTCTTCTCATTCCCTTTTGTCATGGAACCCCTCTGAGAAAATAACCTTTTTGTCAGACTCAACTCTTTCCAGATAATATCATGGGCATTTATAAGCTACAACAAGCCCAGGACCTAAACCCAGTCTAAATTATTAGATTTTACAGGTGAGTAAAACTCCTTAGTGAATATCCAAACTCAACCTGGCAGAAACTCAAGGCAATACCATGTCTATAACTGACTTTCCCACATAAGCACAATGGGGACACAGATAAGACAAGAAGTCATTCCGGTCCAGAGAAAGAAAGAGCCATTTTGATGACCCAATGGAATAGATGGAGCTATTACCTCAAGCATCAAGTTCCTACCCACTGAAGAAAGAATGAGAGAATAGTCCTTTCTTGACGGCCTCCTATGCCCCCTCAATGACCTTCATTCCACCTTTGCTTCCCTCTTTGTTCTCCCCACAGCAGTCTGAGAGATGTTTTAAAACACAGGCTGGATCGAGTCTCTCCACTGATTCAAACCTTCTCAGTGCCTTTTGGTCAAAGCCCCAAGTCTTATAAAACCCTGAATGAGTTCTAGAAATGCTTTTTTTTTTCTCCTAATTTCATCTTGTACTACTCAATCTTCATCCTATGCTTCCAGAAACACTGATACGCTTCCAGTTCTTTCAGAGGTTTTACTGCATGCGGCTCCACTTCTTTGAATACTCATTGCATCCCACCCAGCTCTGCCAGGTTAGAGCCAGATGCCACTTAATGATCACTCTCTTTTAGATGCTTCCCTACTCCCTCAGGCATGTTCAGGGGCTCTCCAAATACCTCATAGTAAATGGCTGTGGGCATTGCCCAGGCCCATTTCAGGACTAAGGCCTCTATTCCTCCAGCCCACAGCTGAGACTATCCCCAGAAATTGCCCTCAAGAGAGAAAAACACCTCTTCTAAGATGATAGGCCTTCCCCTAAGGCAGCTGGGACTCCTCTGATAGCTCAGCTGGTAAAGAATCTGCCTGCAGTGCAGGAGGCCCCGGTTCGAGTCCTGGGTCGGGAAGATCCTCTGGAGAAGGGATAGGCTACCCTCTCCAGTATTCTTGGGCTTCCTTTGTGGCTCAGCTGGTAAAGAATCCGCCTGCCATGTGGGAGACCTGGGTTTGATTCCTAGGTTGGGAAAATCCCCTGGAGAAGGCAAAGGCTACCCACTCCAGTATTCTGGCCTGGAGAATTCCATGGACTGTATAGTCCATGGAGTCACAAAGAATCAGACATAACTGAGCAACTTTCACTTTCACTTTAAGGCAGCCGGGATCCAGTGGCTATTGGTGCAGGAGTGCAAATGCCCAGCCCTGTGTTTCAGGTAGGGACACAAGTCAGGACACGCTTAAAGAGCCGTCCTGAACCCAGAGCTTCCTGAGAGGTTGAAGCCTCTGTCACAACACAGCTCAGCTCTTCCTCACACCCAGACACAGAGTGCTCAAAGAGCCTACTCAGGCCTAAAGAAAACTTACAGTGTCTTTAGCAAAGTGATTCTGTAAAGAGTCACTTTTACTTGTAAAAGTATAGGTTTCTGCTTGTGTGAGTGAGTGTGTGTGTGTGTTATTATGGAAGGTAATGAAGGTGAAAGTTGCTCAGTTGTGTCCGACTCTTTGTGACCCCATGCAATCCATGCAATTCTCCAGGCCAGAATACTGGAGTGCACAGCCTTTCCCTTCCTCAGGGGATCTTCCCAACCCAGGGATCCCACATTGCAAACAGATTCTTTACCAGCTGAGCCACAAGGGAAGCCCAAGAATACTGGAGAGGGTAGCCTATCCTTTCTCCAGGGGATCTACCCGACCCAGGAATTGAATAGGGTCTCCTGTATTGCAGGTGGATTCTTCACCAACTGAGCTATGAGGGAAGCCCATGGAAGATAATATTCTTCATCAAATATACTTTATTTCAGAGATCATGTCCACTATGTTCACTGGCATTATTTTCAGCACATGCTCTGAAAAATAGCTATTATTTTAAAAACACTATTGCTAAATTTCCAATCTTTAATTTTAAACATGTTTAACTATTTTCAGAGTTTTAAAAACAATTTATCCTTGTCTATATTGAACTTATGATTTTATAAGTGAAATTTATGTCCATATAAAATTACCTTTATTTCATGTTTTTATTACTGTATATTTTTCACACATAAAATTCACTCTTATGTAGTTAAATTTAACAATTTTTAGTACATAGAGATCTGTGCTGCCCTCAGAAAAACCTATTCATATTTCATAGAAATTTAAAAAGAAATGAAAAAAATGAACAAAACCTCAGAAAAATATGGGACTCCATTAAGTACACTATCACATATGAATGTTACCCAAAAAACAGAAGAAACACAGAGGAGAGAAATAAATACTTAAGGAAATGATGGTTGAAAATCTTACAAAGTCGATGATGTAAAGTAAAACATTGTAAATAAAATAAAATACTTTACACAAAACAGTGTAAACATTACTTTACAAATCCAAGAAGGATAAATCCAGATCCACACAGAAACACATAATATTAAAATTGCCAAGAGACAGGAAAAAATCTTCAAAGCAGCAAAAACAAAATGACATTGTATGTATAAGAGATCCAGTTAAGATTAATACTGACTTCTCATCAGAATAAGTAAGACCAGAAAGCTATGGGATCATGTATTTAAAGTGCTGAAGGAAAAAAATGGACAGTCAAGATTCTTTTTTTTTTCCTAGTGTTAAATTTTTTTTTCATTCATTTTTATTAGTTGGAGGCTAATTACTTTACAATATTGTAGTGGGTTTTGTCATACATTGACATGAATCAGCCATGGAGTTACACGTATACCCCATCCCGATCCCCCCTCCCACCTCCCTCTCCACCCGATTCCTCTGGGTCTTCCCAGTGCACCAGGCCCGAGCACTTGTCTCATGCATCCCACCTGGGCTGGTGATTGGTTTCACTTTAGATAATATACATGCTGTTCTCTCCAAACATCCCACCCTCGCCTTCTCCCACAGAGTTCAAAAGTCTGTTCTGTACATCTGTGTCTCTTTTTCTGTTTTGCATATAGGGTTATCATTACCATCTTTCTAAATTCCATATATATGTGTTAGTATGCTTTATCTTTCTGGCTTACTTCACTCTGTATAATGGGCTCCAGTTTCATCCATCTCATTAGAACTGGTTCAAATGAATTCTTTTTAACGGCTGAGTAATATTCCATGGTGTATATGTACCACAGCTTCCTTATCCATTCGTCTGCTGATGGGCATCTAGGTTGCTTCCATGTCCTGGCAATTATAAACAGTGCTGCGATGAACATTGGGGTGCACGTGTCTCTTTCAGATCTGGTTTCCTCGGTGTGTATGCCCAGAAGTGGGATTTCTGGGTTATGGCAGTTCTATTTCCAGTTTTTTAAGAAATCTCCACACTGTTCTCCATAGTGGCTGTACTAGTTTGCATTCCCACCAACAGTGTAAGAGGGTTCCCTTTTCTCCACACCCTCTCTAGCATTTATTGCTTGTAGACTTTTGGATAGCAGCCATCCTGGACAGTCAAGATTCTTATATCCAGGAAAGCAGTCTCTCAAAAATGAGGGCAAAATAGAAGCATTCTTAGATCAATGAAAACAGAAAAACTTTTTACTAATGTTACCCATCCCCCCTTATAAGAAATACTAAAATAAGTTCTTTGATTAAAGGCAGATGACCCCAGATGATAATTAGAATCTATATGATGCAGAAAAAGCACTGGTAAAGATAATTTAGTAATTATAAAAGTCAGTATGGGTGCATATTTTTTCCTGCTTTCCATTTGCTTATCTAAAAAATCACTGTATAAAATAGTAACAATATAAATGTTGAGTGGATAACATATGGAAATGTAATATATTTTACAATAATAGCACAAAGGAAGTGAGTAGAGGCAAAGTTGTTTCAGAATAAGGAAGTTATACTAAATGTCATCTTGAATCTGAGGAACAAATGAAAAGAACTAGAAAGGGTAAACAAGGTTCATATAACAAATACTAAAAATATGCATTTGCTCCTATTTTCTTCCGATTTCTTTAAAAAATACATAAAGTAATAACAGGAATAATGTAAAGTTAAATTTGTAATTATAGAGATGCAACATGCATAATAACAGCACAGAAGGGTAGAAGAGAATAGAGCTATACAGGAGTAACGATTCTACATCCAATGGGCATTGTGAGTATAAATCTAAAGTCAATTCTAAGTTAAGACATATTTGGCAAACGCCACAGAATCCACTAAAAATGTGACTCAAAAATTAAAGGAAAAAACAATGAAGGATTTAAAATGTTATACTAGAAAATATTGACCTAATGCCAGAGTAACTTAACTATGATTATTATGCCATGTGATGCAGTTGAAAAGGTGGGTAACAGGCATATGTAAGAGAGGAATTTTAGCAAAGAGATAAACATTGTAAGAGAGAGTCAAATGAAAATATTATAAGTTAAAAAACATTGCATGAGAGATGGAGAATTCCTTTCACATGCTTACCAATAGACTGATCACATCTGAAGAAAGCGTCAACTTGAAAATAGGCCACAGCATATACACAGTTCATGTTTACTAATTTTGCTACTCTCTAATTACACAGACCATAATATTTTATATTCACATCTGAAATGAATAAAAGTCTATTCTCTACAATGCACATCAACTCTTAGTATCCCCATAATTTTATTTTTTTCCAATCTGATGGATGTGATATGGTTGATGGCTGAGTAAACTTCGGCAAATTACTTAACCTATTTGACCCTCTATTTTCTCATTTGTGAAATGAGATCACGCTACTTACCTTACAGAAATATTGCCAGAATTGAATAAAGATATAGATAAATTACAAGATATTTACTGTACAGTCAATTGTTCCCTTCCACTTATATGCTTCCAAAGCATTTAACAAAGTTTATTATATTCAGTAGGTATTCAAAATATAAAAATTATATTCAGTGTCTCTACTGAAAAAATCATGAAACAAAATAACAAAGAGTTTAAGAGCAAACTATGGAGCCAGATAAACCTGAGTCCAATTGTAGTTCAGTTTTGAGAATTACTATTCATATTAATAAAAAATGGAGATATTTGAATTAGGCACAGAAAAAATAAATGTTTGTGGTGGCAATTCAGAAGGCATAGTAGTTTTAATTATATATCACATCCTTTTTATTTTTTATCTCCTGATACATATACAGCAGAAAATTAATATTTTAATTTATATCATCTATATCAATATTTATGCATCATTAAATGTGGCTATAGAGGAATACCTGTAGGAAATAAAACAGAAAAAGTGAATGTCCTCTAAGAGATATATCACAGATACAAGCCAGGAAGTATTTTACTTTCACCAAGGAACAATTCCAGAAGAGAGGCTATTAAAAACTTGAGGATAAAAGTAGCACTCTCTCTAGTTTTGTTTTTGTATTCACTATAACCATATCACTAAGAACTCAAAGTTTATGTTAACATAGGCCAGTGTTGAAATTTGTCAAAATGGAAACATGTTCAATCTGATATACCTCCAAGTATACATAAAAACTATTTTGCACCATGCTATTTTTGGCCACCTCATGCGAAGAGTTGACTCATTGGAAAAGACCCTGATGCTGGGAGGGATTGGGGGCAGGAGGAGAAGGGGATGACAGAGGATGAGATGGCTGGATGGCGTCACCGACTCGATGGACATGAGTTTGAGTAAACTCCGGGAGTTGGTGATGGACAGGGAGGCCTGGCATGCTGCGATTCATGGGGTCTCAAAGAGTTGGACACGACTGAGCAACTGAACTGAACTGAACTGAATTACATGGGGAAAGCCTTTCGAATAGCAGTCTATAATCAGTATTTCTTTGTAGATACCTGTATTAATTATATCTGTGTTCAGCTGTGAGCAGTAGACACAAAAAACACAGCAATAAGCTTATTGAGCTTTCATTGTATATATATAATAGTGGGGGAGGATGTGAGGCATTTCGTTTTATTTTTGTATGGAAGACACCTGTAACTCAGGACACTGAAACCCCCAGTGGACAGATAGATCCTAGTTCTCAGCACCCAGTGGGAGATAAAGTAGACGTCCTAGATGAGAATAAGCTTACATTGCAGGAGCAGAGGGATACAGATGGAATGTTTATATCCTCAAAATCCATATTCTGAAGCCCTAACCCCTAGTGCAGCTGCGTTTGAAGATGGAGCATCTAACTAATTAAGGTTAAGTGAGGTTGTTAGGATGGGGGCTTCAGTGGATAAAACTAGTCTCCCTATAGTTGAGACACAGGAGCACACACTCCCCATATGTACCCCTCAGGGCCACATGTGAATAAAGAAAGAAGCCAAAAGAGACCCCTCACCAAAAACCGAACTGACCAGAACATGATCTGGGACTTCTCAGGCTCCACAACTGTGAGAAATAAATCCTGGTATCGAAGTCACCCAGGCAACAGAGTTCGGACGGCAGTCCAATCAGACTGATGCAGTTAATAACCTTCCTTCATTCACTACTGAGACACAAAGAGAAAAACCTGGGCACAAGAAGTGTTTAATGTTCCATCCCTAGGCACTCTGCCTGGACTCTTCTTGTCTTTCATCCTAGAGTCGGGGGAAAGAGATGTCCCCTCCCTCCTTGGACAGATTCATCTGAGAAAGAGAGCGAAACAGCAGGGGCCCTGCGAGAGGCTGTCTGGAACCTGACCCATTGAGGAGGAGGAGGAGAATGGAACGTGGGAGGAGGGGGACGGGAGGAAGAGGGGTGTGTCAGCAGTGGGAGGTCAGAGCCTAGACTCCTGGGGAGATGGGGGGGATGGAAAAAAAGGACAAAAAGAGGAAGCTGAGAACTGGAGAACAAAGGGAGAGGACCAAGAGCCGGGGAAGTGGGGTGTGAACGTGAGGCAAGCCAAAGAGTCCCAGTGATGACAAGCGGAAGAGCCAAGGAAACTGGAATCCAGGCCAAGCGGTGCTCTTCCCGGACGTGAACTGCCGCCAGCAGCCCGAGGACAGCCTGGGACAGAGAAGGCTTTTGTGAGAATTATAGGAACAGAAGTGAATGAGAACAGTGCGGTTCCTCTAGTGAGCAAGGGCCTCGTAAAATGAACAGGGCAGGGGCTACCTGTGTTGGAGGCGTCCATCCTTTCTCGGCCAGCGCACGCCCCCCAGGGACGCTCGGCTGGTAGCAGAGCCTGGCTTGGACTGAAGGACTCACTCACCACCTTGTCTGGAGCTCCCATTCAGTACAAGTAACTCAGCAGACATGGCGGTCTTGCCTCTGCTCCCCAACAGGTAGGCATCGTCACATAGCACTCTTGGGAAACAAGGGAACCAATTAACCCCTGCTGGGAAAGTGTTCGCCTCTCTCAATTGAGGGCTGGCAGGATGTGCAGTGCCCTCATTTCAGCAAACTCCTACCTCCAAAGCCCTTCCTCCAACAATATGACATTTCAACTACTACAATGCCTAACAGCCATGCCCTGGAATTATTGAGGAACTGGGAATGAGGTGGGTAGTGACTCATTTGTTATAGTCGGCCCACAGAGAAAGTCTATGAAAGGTACACTTGGACTGGAAACAAAGAATCAGAAGGCATTATGTAGTCTGAAGTCTGGGTCTAGGAGGAGTCTAGACAATGCTCCTTTCAGCAGTAACAGACAGAGGATACTCTTTCCAGAATTAGTCACTTCACTGTAGTGTGTCTCTATCACATACAGTGAATGCAGAGTTCCAGAGGAAAGGAAAGGAAAGATAAGAAGGCCTTCATAAATGAGCAGTGCAAAGAAGTAGAAGAAAACAATGGAAAGGGAAAGACTAGAGATCTCTTCAAGAACTTTGGAGATACCGAGGGAATGTTTCATGCGAGGATGGGCACAATAAAGGAGGAAACAGTAAGGACCCAACAGAAGCAGAAGAGATTAAGAAGAGGTGGCAAGAATACACAGAAGAGCTGTATGAAAAAGGTCTTAATGATCCAGAAAACCACAATGGTGTGGTCACTGACTTGGAGCCTGACATCCCTGCAGTCTGAAGTCAAGTGGGCCTTAGGAAGCATTACTACAAACAAGGCTAGTGGAGGTGATGGAATTCCAGCTGAGCGACTCAAAATTCTAAAAGAATGTTAAAGTGCTGCCCTCGATATGTCAGCATATTTGGAAAATGCGGCAGGGGCCACAGGACTGGAAAAAGTCACTTTTTCACTCCAATCTCAAAGAAGGGCATGCCAAAGAATGTACAAACTACCATACATTTGTACCCACTTCATATACTAACAAGGTTATGCTCAAAATCCTTCAAGCCAGTCTTTGAGGAACCAGACATCAAAGGCAGAGACATCAAATTGTCAACATTCATTGGATCATAGAGAAAGCAAGGGAATTTCAGAACAACATCTACTTTGCTTCATTGACTGTGCTAAAGACTTTGATTGTGTGGATCACAACAAACTCAAACTGTGGGAAATTCTGAAAGAGATGGAAATACCAGACCCCCTTAACTCTCTCCTAAGAAACCTGTATGTGGGTCAAGAAACAACTGTTAGAACCTTACATGGAACAACTGACTAGTAAAAAATTGGGAAAGGAATACAAGGCTGTATATTGTCATCCTGTTCATTTAATTTATATGCAGAGTACACCATGCCAACTGTGGGCTAGATGAACCACAAGTCAGAATCAAGATTGCCAAGAGAAATATCAACAACCTCAAATATGCAGGTGATACCACTCTAATGCCAGAAACTGAAGAGGAACTAAAGAGTCTCTTGATGAGGGTGAAAGAGGAGAATGGAAAAGTTGGCTTAAAACTCAACATTCAGAAAACCAAGATCATCACATCTGTTCTTATTACTTCATGGCAAATAGATAGGGGCAAAGTGGAAGTACTGACAGATTTTCTTTTCTTGGGCTCCAAAATCAGTACAGATAGTGACTGCAGCCATGAAACTAAAAGTTGCTTGCTCCTTAGAAGAAAATCTATGACAAACCTAGACAGTATATTAAAAAGCAGAGACTTCACTTTGTCAACAAAGGTCCATCTAATTAAAGCTATGTTTTTTTCCAGTAGTCATGCATGGATGTGAGAGTTGCACCACAAAGAAGGATGAGCACCAAAGAATTGATGCTTTTGAACTGTGTTGTTGGAGAAGACTCTTGAGAGTCCCTTGGGCTTCAAGGAGATCCAACCAGTCCATCCTAAAGGAAATCAGTCACAAATATTCATTGGAAGGACTGATGTTGGAGCTGAAACTCCAATACTTTGGCCACCTTATGTGAAGAGCTGACTCACTGAAAAAGACCCTGATACTGGGAAAGATTGGAGGCATTAGGAAAGAGGGCAGACGAGGATAAGATGGTAGATAGCATCACCAACTCAATAGACATGAATCTGAAACTCCAGGAGACTGTGAAGGACATTGAAGCCTGTTGTGCTATATAGTCCATGGGGTCGCAGAGAGACAGACGTGACAGTGACCAAACAATTACAACATCGCATATACACCTCAAAAGGGAGAGGCTAAAGCAATGCCCTGAGGTTTAGCAAATAGAGCTTTTACCTGCCTCCAACCCCCAGATATTTCCATCTTCTTTAGGTCACCAAGATTTGCCAGAGAAGGACTCCAATCCACACATCACCACTCTAGATTCTTTTAAGGCATACATACCTCATATGTATTCTTTTGAGGTATACATCATACATACTTCCCAATAGCAATCAGGTCAGGATAACATGAGAAGAACCAGAGAAAAAGAGAGCCATGGGATACTTTAAAGCATATGGACATCTTGTCAAGAAATTTCACAAAAATGTAGGAAAAGACCTAGTAATAGTAGATAAAGAAACAAGGAGAATATCTGTGACTTCGGACCTAGAATATGCCATATATCTCAGCACAACATCTCATGTCTTTTCTCCCCCAGGAGATAATTTGACCAACAGAGGACATAGAAACATGGGTATGTGTCATTTCTCTGGCTCCTCCCACATCGCAAGATATGGTTCTTTGAGTTCAACAGTGGATGCAAAATAGCAGTTTAAACTAAGGCAATGGGATTCAAGTGAGCAGAGAATGGGTGTTATTTTTACCTGTCTTTCCATGGCCTGATCAGAAGCTGCACATCTTATTTAATTTTTGTGATGGTGATGATGGCAAAAGAGGAGAAAAATTAGTGTTTTCTAGGTTCCTGAATAATTCTTAATGCTGACTGTTCCACCGAAAAAAGGAACTGAGAAGAGTTAATCCTTGGGGAGTTGACAGCTGCAATTCACTCCATCTCGAAGGGCCTCTTGGACTTTGTCGTTCCGGAGAGTGAAGATGAAAGGGTTCAGCAAAGGGGTTAACACGGAAATCAACAGGGAGACTATCTTGTTGTACTCAGCTGCCTGAGTTTGCTTGGGTTTCACATAGAGGAACAAGCAGCTGCCGTAGCCGATGACGACAAAGGTGAAGTGGGAAGCACAGGTAGAGAAGGCTTTCCTGCGGCCAGAGGCAGTGGGGATCTTGAGGATGGTGGAGATGATGTAGGTGTAGGAAACAATTGTTGGGGCCAGAGAACCAATGATAATGAAAATAGCCATTAAAAACAGAATAAACTCTGTGAAAAGAGTGTCATCACAGGACAGTTTGAGCAGCTGACCTCGTTCACAGAAAAAATGGTCTAAGACGTTTGATTTGCAGAAGGTAAACTGAAATGTGGCATAGACTGGCCAGATTTCAGAAAGGAACCCAAACATCCATGACCCAATCACCACCAAGATGCAAGTTTGGCTGTCCATAATGGTATTGTACCTCAAAGGGTTACAGACAGCCACGTACCGGTCCACAGCCATTGCTCCCACCAATACAAACTCTGTGGTCCCCAGAGCAAGGTACAGGAAGAGTTGGGCAACACATGCAGCCAGAGACATTGTCTGCATTCCAGGGAGCAGCAACCCCCAGAGCATCGCAGGGACGATAAGGGACGTGATCATGATCTCCAAGGCAGAGAGATGACCAAGGAAGAAATACATGGGGGACTGCAGACGTTTATCGACAGAGACAATCACAATGATGACCATGTTGCCGATTATTGTCACTGAGTAGAAGAGAAAGAATACAGCAAAAAGAACGTAGTGTAGTTCGTGGGACCCTGAGAACCCTAAAAGGCAGAATTCAGTGGCACTTGAGTGATTACTCATCATTCAGTCCTTGTTTCTGCTCCTTGGGAAACCTAGAGATCAGAAGAAAAGAAACATTGCTCCACATGGTCCTTCTCTCAGAGAGAAGGAGCACAGATGAGGATGAGGAACTATTTCCAGTCTGGTGACCAGGTGAGGGGCCCCTACTTGGATGCTCTGGACAAAGTCAGACCTAAATGTTGTCACCTCAATCCAGCTAAAAGTTCACTGCCTGGAATGGATGAAGAAACCATCATCTCTATGCTGTGAACAAAACCTCCCTTGGCTTTTTCCCCAACTAGATGTGCTTTCTCATAGGAAACAAAGGTTAAGACTTGAAAGAAGCCAGTTTTGATGGTGTGTCAGCCCCTTGGGTATGGGGCTTGTTCTTTTCTCTTAAGCTAATTGTAGCAGGTGACATAGTAGCATTTAAGAAGATGTTCAAAGGACTGAAATTTACCCTATGCTTCATCCTGATTGGTACTACAGAGACCCACCTTGGGGTCAGCAGAAGAAAGGCAAGGGGGTCTAAGAGCATTATCTCTGGTTTCTCCAGATTTTAAAATTTCCCTATTCCCATTAGTGCTCCAAATGGAAACTCTCTGAGCCTGGGATAAATTTCTAGGTAGATTCATTCCTATTTAATTCTATTTTTTGCAAAGTCTGGGGAGGAAGGAAAGATGGTGCCCAGCACTGACAAGTTTAGATCCAAGGCTCTCAGACACTACAGTTGCCTGAATCTCTACCACTTCATCCATCCCACCGCACTAATGTCATCTCATTAGGAACTCTTTCCAGTCACCCTCCCCTACATTGGAAAGACATGGTATTCTTCGACTTCCATTTTCTTCCTAGCACTTATTATTACCTGATATTATTTTTGTGTTTAATTGTTTATCCCAACCTTACTTGCATATGAAATAAATGAAGCAGTGTACAAAACAAATATCCCTGCACTGTGGAGCTTATATCCAAGGGAGCAATGGAGATTATTCCAGACACAAAACAAAGAAGGGAAGTATTTAAGATGTTAGTTTACTAAACAGGCCATAGAAAAATAAAGCAAGAAACAGGGACAGGAAATTTAATTTTATTTATTCATGGTCCATGTATGATGTTAGATATAAACCCATCAGAACAAAGATGCATCTTCTGTGCACTACACATAATCATATACAGAAAAATACATTATATGCAAGCTATTCTTGAGACAAGTAGTGGTGAAAATATGACCATTTCTGGTAGAAGATGGACGTATGAAAGTTTAATATATGGTTTAAAAGTACAAGGCCCTGACCAAGGCTCATAAGCCGTGTCCCCTCCATTCTATTATTCTTGGTCTGCTTTCCTTCTTGCTACCATTTCCCCTTCCTCTCTCCCCTTCCTGAGACCTCCCCAATCCCTCCGTAAATCTTTCACTGACGGGAATCCAGGCTTCAAAGACAGAACTACTGAGGGATCTCTGTGGTCTGCTTCTCCCCAGTTTTGGGTAACCATCACTAGACAAACACGAGAGAGGAGCCTGCTGACCGACATCAGGAGCTGAGCCTGCAGGAGCCCGGGTCAGAGAGGAGCTGACTCTGCCCTCTGCTCTGCAGCGGGATGAGGAGAGGAGCCCATTTCCCAGCTGCTCCCCTGACCAGTCTTCAGACTCTCGGCGTCCTTCCTCTAGAAGGCAGCCAAGCCAGAACTCCCCATCCTCATCCTCTCCAACATGTCCCTTTGTACAGGGGAACCCTGAGAAGATGCTCACCTTGAAGCACGGGCTCCTCTGCCACTTCTGACGCTCACTGGGGCTTGGGCAGGGCTGGTCCTGTATGGCTCCTGCTGAGCTGAGCACAGGGGTCAGAGCTACTTGGTGCTGCGTCCATGCACGGTGAAGGAAAGTGTCCTCGGGAGGAGTTAAGAAAAACACCCAGAAATAACAGTGCTGTGGGGAGCTAAGGGTCTCTCTCCTCTCCCATTTCCCTCCTTCCCAAGGGCACTTAGTCACTGAGGACCCTGCTCTTAATTAACCCAGGCTTAGGGCATCCCTCAGCAAGCAGTCTGGGGAGAGCTGAACAAACTTTTATTCATTCCCATCCTTGAGCAATTAAGTTTCAGAACTTTTTCAACTTTTTTGCTTAATGGGAAACCCAAGATCTCACCAGAGGCTTTTCAATTCAAGGCTGCCTTCTCAAAGACCCCAAGTCTAGGCTTCCAGAAGATGTCTCAAACTCTGAGCAGATCACCCCTTCTGTTCTTTATCCTATGCTCTCCCCAGGATTCACTTGATAATTGGAGCCAAATTCAGCTCCGTCACCCTCCAATAGGAAAATCCATAACTGACCTCTAAAATATGGCCCAATATCCAAAAAAGGGCTGCATTTTGTTCTCAGTCAAAACTTAACCTCAACAAAAATCCCCTGAGGACCCCCAAAACCCCATGGAAAGTTTCTACCCCTAAGTCTAACTGCTCTAGGCTATTGTCTCAGGTTTCCACTCTTCTCATACATGTGCCTTTGTATGATTCCAAGCAAGGCTCTTGCAGACATTTATCTCCATGGAATGTCCCTGATCACCAGCTGGCCAATTCCATGGAGGAAGAATATAAAAGTAGCCTAATTCAGGTAGTTATATTTACAACCTGGTACAACTGGAAAATATAAATCAGTGCTGGAATGAGGCAGACATGTGAAAGTTACAAAGCATTTATTGAAATTTGTATTTCAAGTATATATTTTATATATACCTGTTAAATCTGAGACTGTCACTGTTGCAGAAGGCTATAAATTGAGAATAATATTCCTTCCATCCTTCAAACTGCCCATGCCCAGCCAGATTGCAATATAATCTTAGACAATCTTAAAAAATCTTGTAAGCAGATATCTACATATTCCTTTGAACAAAATGTTGCAAAAATCTGTTATACACCATTTTCCCTTTCATTTAACAGTATATGAAAGATACTCTCCCATATCAACACATGCTGCTCTCCTTCTTTTTTTTGCATAGTATTCCTTCATATGGATGTCCCGGTCTTTATTAGGCAGCCCTCTGTTGATCAACTTCATTGTTTTCATTATAAAAATTAAGCTACACTGTTTTCAAAATTGATAAGTCCACAAAAATTTTTATATATGGAAAAATTCTTAGAGTTAAAATTTCTAGGTGAAGGAATTCCACGCGTGTTGTACCTACAGCATTTTATTGGCACTGAATACTCTACAGATTTGGGGTTGATTTGAACAACCATGAGGACCATATGGTAGGAGAGCTCTTGATCTCCTGATGTAATTCTCACCCAAAATATAATCAGAATTTGAGGTTAATTTTAAATTAAAAGATAAAAAATAAGGCATATTTAAAAAGAAAACAAATTAAAACCCAATGAAATGGTAAAAGTTCTGTAAGGGTGGGATGTTTCGAAAAAACAGCATGTATGTTATCTATGGTGAAACAGATCACCAGCCCAGGTGGGATGCATGAGACAAGTGCTCCGGCCTGGTGCACTGGGAAGGCCCAGAGGAATCGGGTGAAGAGGGAGGTGGGAGGGGGGATCGGGATGGGGAATACGTGTAACTCTATGGCTGATTCATATCAATGTATGACAAAACCCACTGAAATGTTGTGAAGTAATTAGCCTCCAACTAATAAAAAAATAAAAAACATTACCAACACTGACTCAGAAAGAAACTGAGCAACCAGAAATGTCTAAATATGTTCAGTGAACTGAATTCATTAGAATTGAACTGAATTAGAAACATTCTCAGGGCTTCCCAGGTGGCTCAGTGGGTAAAGAATTCTCTTGTAATGTAGGAGACACAGGAGATGTGAACTGATCTTTGGATCAGGAAGATAACCTGGAGGAGGGCATAGCAACCCACTCCCCATATTCTTGCCTTAGAATCTCTTGCACAAGGGAGCCTGGTTGGCTTCAGTCCACAGGGTTGCAAAAAGTCAAATATGATTGAAGCAACTGACCACAGCAAGAGAAACATTCTCGGAAATTACAATTTCAGATGGACTTACTGGTGGATTCTATCAAATGTTTAAGGAAGAAATAGTGCCACTCTTATAAAAATCTTCCAAAAATTAAGTGGAAACAACTCTGCTCCATTCCTCTTATTATCTTATTGTTATACCACCATTATCTTGGCATTGAAGACACCACAGAAAAGTAAATCTATGAACCAATATTCCTCATAAATAGAAATGAAAAAATCCTCAATAAAATACTTGAAAATTAAACTCAACAACTATGCCATAAAAATTAGGGATTTAATTTCAGAAATGGCAGATTGATTTAATACTTAGAGATCAATCAATATAATTCATCATGCTTAATAGTATTAAAGATCAGTTCAGTTCAGTTCAATCGCTCAGTCATGTCCGACTCTGCGACCCCATGGACTGCAGCATGCCAGGCTTCCCTGTCCATCGACAACTTCCGGACCCTACTCAAACTCATGTCCATTGAGTCAGTGATGCCATCCAATCATCTCATCCTCTGTTGTCTCCTTTTCCTCCCGCCTTCAATCTTTCCCAGCATCAGGGTCTTTTCCAATGAGTCAGTTCTTGGCATTAGGTGGCCAAAGTATTGGAGTTTCAGCTTCAACATCAGTCCTTCCAGTGAATATTCAGGACTGATCTCCTTTAGGATGGACTGGTTGGATCTCCTTGCAGTCCAAGGAACTCTCAAGAGTCTTCTCCAACACCACAGTTCAAAAACATCAATTCTTCAGGGGTCAGCTTTCTTTGTAGTCCAACTCTCACATCCATACATGACTACTGGAAAAACCATGGCTTTGACTAGACAGATCTTTGTTGGAAAAGTAATGTCTCTGCTTTTTAATATGCTGTCTAGGTTGGTCATAGGTTTTCTTACAAGGAGCAAGTATCTTTTAATTTCATGGCTGCAGTCTCCATCTGCAGTGATTTTGGAGCCCCCCAAAATAAAGTCTGTCACTGTTTCTATTGTTTCCCCATCTATTTGCCATGAAGCAACGGGACCAAATGCCATGATCTTAGTTTTCTGAATGTTGAGTTTTAAGCCAACTTTTTCACTCTCCTCTTTCTCTTTCATCAAGGGGCTCTTTAGTTCTTCTTCACTTTCTGCCATAAGGGTGGTGTCATCTGCATATCTGAGGTTACTGTTATTTCTCCTGGCAATCTTGATTCCAGCTTATGCTTCATTCAGCGCAGCATTTCTCATGATGTACTCTGCATTTAAGTTAAATAAGCAGGGTGACAATATACAGCCTTGACGTAATACTTTCCCTATTTGGAACCAGTCTGTTGTTCCATGTCCAGTTCTAACTGTTGCTTCCTGACCTGCATACAGATTTCTTAAGAGGCAAGTCAGGTGGCCTGGTATTCCCATCTCTTTAAGAATTTTCCACAGTTTGTTGTAATCTACACAGTCAAAGGCTTTGGCATAGTCAATAAAGCAGAAATAGATGTTTTTCTGGAACTCTCTTGCTTTTTCGATGATCCAGCAGATGTTGGCAAATTGATCTCTGGTTCCTCTGCCTTTTCTAAATCCAGCTTGAACATCTGGAAGTCACGGTTCATATACTGTTGAAGCCTGGCTTGGAGAATTTTGAGCATTACTTTGCTAGCCTGTAAGATGAGTGCAAATGTGCGGTAGTTTGAGCATTCTTTAACATTGCCTTTCTTTGGGGTTGGAATGACTACTGACCTTTTCCAGTCCTGTGGCCACTGCTGAGTTTTCCAAATTTGCTGGCATATTGAGTGCAGCACTTTCAGAGCATCATCTTTTAGGATTTGAAATAGCTCAACTGGAATCTATCACCTCCACTAGCTTTGTTCATACTGATGCTTCCTAATGCCCGCTTGACTTCACATTCCAGGATGTCTAGCTCTAGGTGAGTGATCACACCATCGTGATTATCTGGGTCATGAAGGTCTTTTTTGTACAGTTCTTCTGTGTATTCTTGCCACCTCTTCTTAGTATCTTCTGCTTCTGTTTGGTCAGAAGCAGAATTTGGTCAGAATTTCTGTCCTTTATTGAGCCCATCTTAGCATGAAATGTTCCCTTGGTATCTCTAATTTTCTTGAAGAGATCTCTAGTCTTTCCCATTCTGTTGTTTTCCTCTATTTCTTTGCATTGATCACTGAGGAAGGCTTTCTCATCTCTCCTTGCTATTCTTTGGAACTCTGCATTGAAATGGGTATATCTTTCCTTTTCTCCTTTGCCTTTTGCTTCTCTTCTTTTCACAGCTATTTGTAAGTCCTCTTCAGACAGCCATTTTGCTTTTTTGCATTTATTTTTCTTGGGGATGGTCTTCATCCCTGTCTCCTGTACAATGTCAGGAACCTCTGTCCATAGTTCTTCAGGCAGTCTATCAGATCTAATCCCTTGAATCTATTTGTCATATGTATACCTATGTTATATGTATACCTATGGCCAATTCATGTTGATGTATGGCAGAAACCATCACAATATTATAATTATCTAAATAAAAGTCTAATTAAATTAGACTTTAAAAAGTTTAATTAAAAATTAAAATTAAAAAAATCAATTGAAGATATATGTTTGAATCTGTGCCTGAATTTTCTATTTTATTGGTCTGCATGTCCCTTGATCTGCATGATGTTATGTCAATAACATTCTGTCCTGATTGTTTGTGTCTTTTTAGTCACTAAGTCATGTTCAACTCTTTTTTGTGATCCCATAGACTGTATCCTGCCAAGCCCTTCTGTCCATGGGATTTTCTAGACAAGAATACTGGGGTGGGTTGCTGCTCCTTCTCCAGGGGATCTTCCCAACCCAGGGGATCTTCCCAACCCAGGGATTGAACCTGTGTCTCCTACATTGACAGGAAGTTTCTTTAACTCCGAGCCACCAAGGAAACCCTCTGTCTTGATTACTATACCTTACTATAAGACTTTATAGTAAGTCTTTTAAGGCATACTGTGAGTCCTCCAGTTTTGTTCCTTCATAAAAAAATTTATTGGGTGTTCTAGGTCCTTCATATTTTCATAGAAACCTTAGAGTCACCTTTATAATGTTTTTTTAAAAAGCCTCCTGGGATTTCACTGAAATTGTATTGTGTCTATATACTAATATGGAGAGATTTGAAGTTCTAACACAATTGCAGTTGCATGCGACCATGGGGTCCCAAAGAGTCGGACACGACTGAGGGACTTCACTTCACTTTGGTTGCTTGTGGGTCAAGAAATCAACAATTCACATATCATAAGGGCGTGCAAACCAATCCAGAATCTATGGAGTGTAACTTGGTCCCAATAGAAAGCAATAGCTAAAATATATCTAACTTTTGAACTAAAAATTTCAGTTCTATGGATTTGCTCCATATACAAAAATTTGTATTGACTTATAAATGTCTGACAATTTATAACATCAATTTCATAAGAAAAATAGAAAAAACAACAAGAACTTATTAATTGAGGGCTTGCACATAAGGACATGTATAAAATGAAAAACTATGTAAAACAGTAATGCAACATGTGTTGATATGAGAGAGACTCTTTTGTATGCTGTTAAGTGAGAGAGTAATGGGGTGGCAAAGAGTTGGACACTACTGAGAAACTGAACCCAACAACAAAAGTTGTAAAACAGATTTTCACAGCATTTTCTTCAAAAGAAAATGTAGATGCCTGCTTAGGAAATTTCTCTGAGATTATATAGCAACTGGATTGGGATCCGACAGTTTGAGGAATGGAAGGAATATTATTCTCAAATTATATCCTTCTATACCAGTTGACATTCTCGAATTTAACAAGTATGTTTAAAATAGAATCCAAAAATCTCCGTAAATGTTTTGTAAGTTTCACACATGTGTCTCACCCCAGCACCAAGCAGATTTTCACTTTAAGTTTTGTCTGTCATTTCAGGTTGTAACTATAATGACCGCCATTAGGCTGTCCTTAAGCTCTTCCTACACAGAAGTGCCAAGCTGGTGATTAGGGACATGCCATGGAGATAAATGTCTGCAAGCACCTTGCTTGAGTGCTAATAGATGCACAGGTATGAGAATAGTGGACACCTGAGACAGTAGAGAGGAACAGAGTTGGATTTGGGGGAGGAAATGCCTCATGGGATTTTCAGGGGTCTACAGGGTCATTACCAGGAGTCTCTGCATTATGAGCCAAGGAGAAATAGGCTTTGGGGGAGGGGAGTTGCTGAAGTTAAGATTTGAGATCCAAATGCAGGCGTTGTTTAAACATTGAGGTATATTTTTGAGTCAATCGTTGGAGGTTCCTATAGCTGGATGAAGAGGGAGCTCATTTTGACTCCAATTATCTAAGAGAATCCTGGGAAGAGCTTAGGACAAAGAGCAGAAGGGGTGACCTACTCAGAGCCTGAGACATCTTCTGGGAACCTAGACTTCAGGCCTCTGAGAAGGCAGCCTTGGTATTGAGAAGCCTCTGGTGAGATTTTAGGTTTCCCATTGAACAAAAAGCTGAAAAACTTCTGAAAAGTAATTGCTCAGGGATGGGAAGGACTAAAAGTTTGTTCTACTCTCCCAAGACTGGATGCCCTAAGCCTGGGCTAATTAAGATCAGGGTCCTCAGTGACTAAGTGCCCTTGGGAAGGAGGGAAGTGGGAGAGAAGGAGAGAGAGACCCTTAGCTCCCCACAGCACTGTTATTTCTGGGTGTTTTTCCTAACTCCTCCCGAGGACACTTTCCTTCACTGTGCATGGATGCAGCACCAAGAAGCTCTGACCCCTGTGCTCAGCTCAGCAGGAGCCAGACGGGACCAGCCCTGCCCAAGCCCCAGCGAGCGTCAGGAGTGGCAGAGGAGCCCGTGCATCGAGGTGAGTGTCTTCTCAGGGTTCCCCTGTACAAGGGACGTGTCAGAGAGGATGAGGATGGGAGTTCTGCCTTGGCTGCCTTCTAGAGGAAGGACGCCGAGAGTCTGAAGACTGGGCAGGGGAGCAGCTGGGAAATGGGCTCCTCTCCTCATCCCGCTGCAGAGCAGAGGCCAGAGTCAGCTCCTCTCTGACCTGGAGCTCCTGCAGGCTCAGCTCCTGATGTCGGTCAGCAGGCTCCTCTCTCCTTTCATGTGTCTTCATCGAGTGGTGGTTACCCAAAACTGGGGAGAAGCAGACCCCTGAGATTTCCCAGTGGTTCTGTCTTTGAAGCCTGGATTCCCATCAGTGTAAGATGTACAGAGGTATTGGGGAGGTCTCAGGAAGCGATGAGAGGAAGGGAAAACGGTAATGTGAGGAAGGCAGGCAAACCGAGAAGAGTAGGACCTCAGGGCTACGGCCTTTCTACGCTGACCAGGACCATGTGGTATTCAGTCACAAAGCCTGTGTCCATTCACTCATCATTTGCCAAAAGTTTTCAGCATTTGTCTCCAGAATGTTTATGTATATGTATCTATAATATATACAGAGGACATTTCCTTGCCTCCATGGAGTTTACATTCCAGTGTCACAGTTCAACAAAATAAATGAATTTCCTCTCCTGCATCCTTGTTTCATTTTTCTATGGCATGATGAGGAAACTATTTTATATACTTGTTTATGGAATAGTTTCCATTCTCTCCTTGAATATAAGCACTGCAGCACAGGGATTTTTAGTTTGCTGTGTTCACTGCAGCATTTGTTTAATGTTAAATTAAAATGAGAAATTGAATGTATAACATAACGTCAGATAGTAACGTGTTATGAAGAAAGCCGACTGTCAAGAATGAACAGGTCTATCACGTTTTGGAGAAGGTGAGTGGAAAGAGTCCTCTGAGGAGAGGAAATTAGCCTGGTGGGATAGATGAAGTGAGGCACAGACATCCAGGCAACCTGAGTAACTGAGAACCTTGGATCTAAACTTGTGACAGTCAGGTACCATCTTTCTTTCCTGTCAAGACTTTGGGCGGGGGAAATGGCGTAAGAGAAGATTGAATCTGCTCAGGGAAGTCATCCCAAGCTCCAGAGTTTCCATTTGGAATACTACCTGATTTGTAACATAGAGATCTTAAAGTCTGGGGAAAGCAGAGATGTTGCTCCGGGACCCTCTGCCTCTCCTCTGCTGAACCCAAGGGGATCTCTGTAATACCCATCAGGATGAAGGGTGGGATAAAATTCACTATTTTGAACATCCTCTGGAATGTCACTATATCATCTGCTATAGGTAAGCTAAGAGGAAAGAACAAACCCCGGATCTAAGGGACTGGCTCAGCATCAAAACTGGCCTCCTTCAAGGCTTAACCTTTGTGCCCTGTGAGAAAGGAGGGGAAAAAAGACAAGAGAGGTGTTCCTCACACAAGTGGAGAGGATGGGATCTTCATCCATTGCAGGCAGTGAACTTTCAGCTGGACCGGAGGTGACAGCATTTAGGTCTGACTTTGTGCAGAGCATCCTCATAGGGTTAGCTAGCCTGGTCCCCAGGTTGGAAATGTTTCCTCATCCTAGGCTGTCCTTCTCTCTTGAGAGCAAGACCTTGTGGAGCAGCATTTCTTTTCTTTTCATCTCTAGGGTTCCCAAGGAGCAGAAATAAGGGCTGAATGATGAGCAATCACTCAAGTGCCACTGAATTCTGCCTTTTAGGGTTCCCTGGGTCCCAGGAACTACATCACATTCTTTTTGCTGTATTCTTTCTCTTCTACTCAGTGACAATAATGGGGAACACCATCATCATCGTGATTATCTGTGTTGATAAACATCTACATTCCCCCATGACCATTTCTTCCTTGGTCATCTCTCTGTCTTGGAAATGCTGACAACATCTATTATCGTCCCCGTGATGCTCTGGGGGTTGCTGCTCCCTGGGATGCAGACAATATCTCTGGCTGCATGTGTGGCCCAGCTCTTCATGTACCTTGCTCTGGGGACCACAGAGTTTGCACTGTTGGGAGTGATGGCTGTGGACCGGTACGTGGCTGTCTGTAACCCTCTGAGGTACAACACCATTATGAACAGCCACACCTGCATCTCGGTGGTGATTGGGTCATGGGTGTTCGGGTTCCTTTCTGAAATCTGGCCAGTCTATGCCACATTTCAGTTTACCTTCTGCAAATCAAACGTCTTAGACCACTTTTTCTGTGACCGAGGTCAGTTGCTCAAACTATCGTGTGATGACACTGTTTTCACAGAGTTTGTTCTGTTTTTAATGGCTATTTTCATTATCATTGGCTCACTGGTTCCAACAATTGTTTCCTACACCTACATCATCTCCACCATCCTCAGGATCCCCACTGCCTCTGGCCGCAGGAAAGCCTTCTCTACCTGTGCTTCCCACTTCACCTTTGTCGTCATCGGCTATGGCAGCTGCTTGTTCCTCTATGTGAAACCCAAGCAAACTCAGGCAGCTGAGTACAACAAGACAGTCTCCCTGCTGATTTTTGTGTTAACCCCTTTGCTGAACCCTTTCATCTTCACTCTCCGGAATGATAAAGTCAAACAGGCCCTTCGAGATGGAGTGAAAAGCTGCTGTCAACTCCTCAAGTATTAACTCTTCTCTCAATTTAGATGATATGATCTTGACTCAAGATTACTCAGTTACCTAGAAAATGCTACCCTTACCATTGTCTCTGTTACAAAAACATAATAGAATGTACAACTCCTGATCAGGCCATGGAAGACAAGGCATGTAAAAATGAGATCTGTACTCAACTCACTAGAAACTCACAGTGTTTGTTTCAATTTGCTTCCCCTGTGAACTCAAGAAAGCATATTCTGAGCATGTGGGAAGACCTAGGAAAAAGAAAAGCGTACATTTTCATGAAAGTTCTGTTGGACCCATATTGGTTTATAATTCACCTTGAAAATGTGTTTCCTGGGGGAGTAATGAAATGGGCGTGTGAGCGGGTGAGATAGATGAATAATGAGTTCAAAGGCAGAGATGTGCACTGTATTTCTTCATCAGCTCTTCCTAGTTCTTTTCCTATATTTTTGCAAATTTCTTGAAAAGATGGCCATAAGTTTTAAAATATCCTGCTTCTCTTTGTCTCTGTGTGTTTCATATTTTCCTGGACTCCTTCTACCGCAAAGTACATATGATGTTATATCCATTTTGCCACAGAATGAATCTAGAGTGGTGCTGTGGAGACGGGAACCCTTCTCCCTTGGCAAATATTGGTGATATAAGGATATGGAAATATTTGGGTCAGAAGGAGGACAAACTTCCTTTCGCTAACCTTCAGGGTATTGCTTTAGCCCCTCCCCTTGAGGTGTATGCGTGGCGGAGACAGATATGAGTG
Source organism: Cervus elaphus (assembly GCF_910594005.1). Classification (NCBI taxonomy): domain Eukaryota; kingdom Metazoa; phylum Chordata; class Mammalia; order Artiodactyla; family Cervidae; genus Cervus; species Cervus elaphus. Next base: position 111,949,140 of record NC_057832.1, read on the forward strand.
AGAAGACTGGTTCTGGAGGGAACCTCTTGTGTTTCACTGTTGCTGAAAACAGCTCTTTCTGTTCTGACCTCCTCCAGACCCAGATTTCAGGCTGAATGGCGCATTTTGAGTCTTTGTTTTCAAATCCAAGTGTCCCTTTTGTAGGTTTTCTCTGCGCGCCATCCATAACAAACGAGTCACTACCCACTTCATTCCCAGCTCCTCAGCAATCCCAGGGCATGGCTGTTTGACAGCGTAAGGATTGAAATTTCACATTGTGGAGGAAGGGCTTTGGAGGTGGGAGTTTACTGACAATGATGGCACTCAGTACATCCTACCAGCTCTGAACTGAGAGAGGCAACTGAGCTGCCCAGCAGAGGTTGATGGGCTTACTTATGTTTTCCAAGGGTACTGTGTGAGGGTGCCTTTCTGACGGTGAGCACAGGCAAGACCACCTTGCCTGCTGAGTTACTTGTACTGAACAGGACCCCGAGAGAAGGTGGTGAGTGAGGCCTTCAATCCCACCCATGCTCTGCTAGCAGCAAAGGGGCCCTGGTGGGACTGTGCTGGCTGAGAAAGGGTTGAAGACTCAAAGACAGGTACCCCTTCCTCTCAGGTTCATTTCAGGAGGCCTCTTCTTCCTAGAGGAATCCTATTGTTGTAGTTCACTCACACAACATGGGGACCTTTTTCTGATTTTCACAAAGCCTTGCACATCCTAGGCAGTATCCTGTGAGGTAACTAGTATGATGTCCATTTCACAAATGAGAAAATAGCGAGGATAACAGGTTAAGTGACTTGCCAAATATTACTCCATCATCAACCATATCACATTCATCAGGTTGGAAAAGCATAAACCTCTGAGAATACTGTGTTGATGTGAATTCTGGAGAATAGATTTTGATACATTTCTTATGAGAATATAAAATACTGTGGTCAAGATAATTACAGAGTCTACTCATGGACATCACCAGATGGTCCATGCTAAAATCAGATTATGTTCTTTGCAGGGGAGATGAAGAAGCTGTAAACAGTCAGCAAAAACAAAACCTGGAGCTGACTGTGTCTCAGAATATGAGTTTGTTATTGCAAAATTCAGCCTTAAAATGAGTAAGGTAGGCAAAACCACTAGACCATTCAGGTATGACCTAAATCTAATCCCTTATGATTATACAATGGAGGTAATGAATAGATTCGAGGGATTTAATCTGGTAGACAGAATACCTGAAGAACTATGGACAGAGGTTTGTCACATTGTACTGGAGGCACTGACCAAAACCATTCCAAAGAATAAGAAATGTAAGAAGGCAAAGTGGTTGTCTGAGGTGGCCTTAGAAATAGCTGAAGAAAGAAGAGAAGTGAAAGGCAATAGAGAAAGGGAAAGATATGTTTAACTGAATGCAGAATTCCAGAGAATGCAAGGAGAGACAAGAAGATCTTCTTAAATGAACAAACCAAAAAAAAAAAAAAAAAGAGGAAAACAATAGAATGGGAAAGACTAGAGATATCTTCAAGAAAATTGGAGATATTGAGGGAACATTTCCTACAAAAAGGAGCACAATAAAGGACAGAAATTGTAAGGACTTAACAGAAGCAGAAAAGATTAAGAAGAGGTGGAGGTGGCAAGAATACACAGAAGAACTATACAAAAAAGGTCTTAATGACTTGGATAACCATAATAGTGTGGTCACTCACCTAGAGCCAGACATTCTGGAGTGTAAAGTGAACTGTAACTTAGGAAGTATTAGTTTGAACAAAATTCATTCAGTTCAGTCACTCAGTCACGTCCGACCCTTTGCGACCCCTGGACTGCAGCATACCAGGCTTCCCTGTCCATCGCCAACTCCCAGAGTTTACTTAAACCCACGTCCTTTGAGTCGGTGATGCCATCCAACCATCTCATGCTCTGTCGTCCCCTTCTCCTCCTGCCTTCAATCTTTCCCAGCATCAGGGTCTTTACAAATGAGTCAGTTCTTCGCATCAGGTGGCCAAAGTATTGGAGTTTCAGTTTCAGCATCAGTCCTTCCAATGAATATTCAGGACTGATTTCTTTTAGGATGGACAGGTTAGTAGAATAGATGCAATTACTACCCCAAGGGTCAGAACGTTATCCACTAAAGAAAGAATAGAGAAAATAGTCCTTCCTTGATTGCCACAAATGACTTTCAGTCCACCCTTCCTTCCCTCTTTCTCTCTCTTCTTCAGCAGTCTGAGGGATGTTTTAAGACACAGACTAGATCGGGTCTCTCTGCTGATTAAAAGCTTCTCAGTGGTCAGAACCCCAAGTCTTATAAAGCCCTGCAAGATTCCTAGAAATGCTTTTTTATTTTGTCAAATAAAACCCCTTATGGGTCAAAACCTTATGGTCAAAACCCCAAGTCTTATAAAGCCCTGCAAGATTCCTAGAAATGCTTTTTTTATTTTGTCATCTAGTGGTATTCAACCTTCATCCTATGCTTTAGAAACGTTGACATTCTTTCAGCTCTTCCAGGGCAATGTTACATTCTACTCCACTTCTTAGAATGTGTATCCCACCTTTTATCCAGCTGTGCCAAGTTAGAGTCAGATACCACTTAATTATCACCCTCTTATAGATGCTTCCGTACCCCTAAGTCAAGTTCAGGCTCCCTGCCAGGTGCTCCCAAATACCCTTGTAGTAGATGGCTGTGTTCATGGTCCAGATCTGCTTCAGGACCAAGACACTCATTCTCCCAGCCCAAAGCCAAGACTATCCCCAGTAATTGCCCTTAACTGGCCATCCCCGGTGGCTCAACAGTAAAAGAATCCATCTGCAATGCAGGAGATACGAGGATACAGGTTCAGTCCCTGGGTCAGGGAGATCCCCTGGAGGAGGCAATGGCAACCCACTCCAGTATGCTTGCTGGGAAAAGCCCATGGACAGAGGAGCCTGGTGGGCTAGGGTCCATAGGGTTTCAAAAGAGTCAGATACAACTGAGTGCTTGAAACAGACTTAGACTAAGCAACTAAAACCGTAAAACTGAGGAAGCTGGAACCAGTGGCTGCTGATGCAGGAGTGCAAATGCCCAGCCCCTGTGTTTCAGGTAGGGACACAGTTCAGGACACATTTAAAGAGCTGTCTGTCCTAACTGAGAGCTCCCTGGGGGATTGAAGCCTTTGTTGCTACACTGCTCAGCTTCCCCTCTGTCAAATATCTCCTCCCTCACACCAGTACAGGGAGTGTTCTAAGAGCCTATTCAGACCTAAGGCAAACTAATAATTTGTTTCTCAAATGATTCTCTACAATAACAGATGTGTGTATTTGTCTAAGTGTGTGTGTGTTTATTTATTTATTATGTAACGTAATACTTTGGCCACCTGATGCGAAGAACTGACTCATTGGAAAAGACCCTGATGCTAGGAAAGATTGGAGGTGGGAGGAGAAGGGGACGATAGAGGATGAGATGGCTGGACAGCATCACTGACTCGATGGACATGAGTTTGAGCGAGCTCTGAGTGTTGGTGATGGACAGGGAGGCCTAGTGCGCTGAAGTCCATGGGGTTGCAGAGTCGGACACAACTGAGCGACTGTACTGAACTGAACTGAATATACTCTATCAGAGAAGAGACTGTGTCTATTATGTTCACTGATACATTTTTAGCACATTGTCTGAAAAATAGCTGTTATTTTAATAACAGTATTGTTAAATTTCCAGTCTTCAATTTGAAACATGCTGAACTATTTTCAGTGTTTTTAAAACAACTTAAATTTGTCTTTAGTGAACTCAGCTTATAAGTGAAATTTATGTTCATATAAAATAAAATTTTGTGCTTTTAATTTTACATATTTCTTACACCTAAAATTTCACTCTTATGTAGTTAAATTTAACAGTTTTCAATATGCAGGGATATGTGTTTTCTTTAGAAAAGCCTATTCTTTTCATAGTATTTTAAAATGAAATGAAGAAAACTGAACAAAGCCTCAGAGAAATATGGGACTCTGATAAGTGCACCTCACACATGAATGATAGCACCAGGATAGAAGAACTACAAAGGAGAGAAATAATTACTTATGAAAATGATAGTTGCAAACTTCCAAAGTTGATGAAAGTCATTATTTTATAAATCCAAGAAGGATAAATCCAAAGAGATCCATACACAAGCACATAACAGTAAAATTTTCAAGAGACAAGAGACAAAAATCTTCACAGCAGCAAAAGCAAAACCACATTGTATGTGTAAGAGATCCAGTTAAGATTAATACTGACTTCTCCTCAGAACAAACAAGACTAGATCGCCATGGGATCACGTATTTAAAGTGCCAAAAGAAAAAAATATGGCCAGTCATGGTTCTAATCCAGCAAAACAGTCTCTCAAAAGTGAAGGCAAAAGAGATCAACTAAGACAAAAAAAATTTTTTGCTAGCATTACTCACCCCATTTCTTTACAAAAAATACTAAAGAAAATTCTTCTGACTAAAAGCAAATGACCCAAGATGGTAATTAGAATTTATGCAATGTAGAAAAAGAGCATAAACCTAATTTGGTAATTGTAATATAAAAGTCAGTATGAATGCATATTTTTCCCCTGAACTTCCATTTGCTGATTAAAAAATTACTATATAAAACAGCAACTATATAAATGTATATTAAATGGATAGCATATATAAATGTAATATATTTGCCAATGATGGCACAAAGGAAGTGAATAGAAGAAAAGCCGTTGCAGAATAAGCAAATGACACCAAATGTCAACTTGAGTCTGAGGCACAAATGAAGAGAAGGAGAAAGGGTAAACAAGGTTTACATAACAAATGCTAAAAGTACACCCTTACTCCTCTTTTCACCCAGCTTCTTTAAAAAATATTTAAAGTAATAACTATAACAATATACATTGAGTTTATAACTATAGAGACATAATATGCACTAATATAATAAGAGCACAGAAGAGGGGGATGAGAACAGAGCTACACAGAAGTAATGTTTCTATATCTAACTGGCATTGTGAGTATAAATCTGAACTCAGGTATAAATTAAGATGTATATATTAAGGCCCAAAAGACTTACCACAAAATGTGACTTAAAAATTGAAAAAAAAAATAATTAAAAATTTATAATGTCATATTAGAAAATATTCACCTAATGCCAAAGTAATATAACTATGCTTCACATGTTAAAGATGTAGTGGAAAAGGAGGGTAACAGGAATAGACAAGAGAGGAATTTCGGTAAAGAGATAAAAATATGAGAGAGTCAAATGAAAATATGAAATTTAAAAAGCTTGCACGAGGGATGGAGAATTCCTTCTATGGGCTTATCAAAAAATTCAACAAAGCTGAAGACAATCTCAGTTTGAAAATATGTCATAGTATATACACTGTACACTAGTTTATAAATTTCCTGTTGTTCAGTCACTCAGCCATGTTTGACTCTCAGGGACCCCATGGGCTGCAGCATCCCAGGCTCCCCTGCCCTCCACTATCTCCTGGAGCTTGCTCAAATTCATGTCCATTGACTCAGTGATGCCAACCAACCATCTCATACTCTGCATCACCTTTTCCTTTTGCCTTCAGCCTTTCCCAGTATCAGGGTTCTTCCAACAAGTTGGTTCTTCATATCAGGTGGCCAAAGTATTGGAGCTTCAGCATCAGTCCTTCCAGTGAATATTAAGCGTAGATTTCCTTTAGGATTGACTTGTTTGATCTCCTTGCGATCCAAAGAACTCTTGAGTCTCCTCCAGCACCACAGTTCGAAAGCATCAATTCTTCAGCGCTCAGCCTTTTTTATGGTCCATATCTCACATTCATACATGATTACTGGAAAAGCTATAGCTTTGAACAGACATATGTGACTAGATGGCAAAGTGATGTCTCTGCTTTTTAATACACTGTCTAGGTTTGTCATAGCTTTCCTTCCAAAGGGCAAGCATCTTTTAATTTCATGGTTGCAGTCACCATCTGCAGTGATTTTGGAGCCCAAGAAAAGAAAATCATTGCTTCTGCTTTTTCCCCTTCTATTTGCCATGAAGTGATGGGACTGTATGCCGTTATTTTAGTTTTTTGAATGCTGCGTATCAAGCCAGCTTTTTCACTCTCCACTTTCACCCTCATCAAGAGGCTTTTTACTGCCTCTTCATGCTCTGCCATTAGAGTGGTATCATTTGCACAACTGAGGTTGTTGATATTTCTCCTGGAAATCTTGATTCCAGCCTGTGATTCATCTCCCCCTGCATTTCGCATGATGTACTCTGCATATGGGCTTCTCTGGGGGATCAGTGATAAAGAATCTACCTGCAATGCTGCAGGAGACACAGGTTCAATCCCTGGGTTGGAAAATCCCCTGGAGGAGGGCATGGCAACCTACTCTAGTATTCTTGCCTGGAGAATCCCATGGACAGGGGAGCTTGGCGGGCTACAGTCCATGGGGTTGCAAAGAGTTAGACATGACTGAAGCAACTTAGCATGCATGCACAGTCCTCTGTATATAAGTTAAATAAGCAGGGTGACCATATACAGTTTTGTCATATTCCTTTCCCAGTTTCGAACCAGTCAGTTGTTCCATGTCCGGTTCTAGCTGTTGCTTCTTGACTTTGCATACAGGTTTCTCAGGAGACAGGTCAGATGGTCTGGTAGTTCATCTCCTTAAGAATTTACAACAGTTTCTTGTGATCTACACAGTCAAAGGCTTTATCATAGTCAATGAAGCAGAAGTAGATGTTTATTCTGGGATTTCCTTGCTCTTTCCATGATCCAGTGAATGTTGGCAACTTGATTTCTGGTTCCTCCGCCTTTTCTAAACCGAGCTTGTGAATCTGGAAGTTCTCAGTTCACATATTGCTGAAGCCTAGCTTGAAGGATTTTCAGCATAACATTGCTAGCATGTGAAATGAGTGCAGCTGTGCAATAGCTTGAACATTCTTTGGCATTGCCCATCTTTGGGGTTGTAAGGAAAACTGACTTTTTCAAGTCCTGTGGCCATTGCTGAGTTTTTCAAATTTGCTGACATATTGAGGGCAGCACTTTAATGGCATTATCTTTTAGGACTTTAAATAGCTCAGCTGGAATTCCATCACCTCCATTAACTTTGTTCATACTAATACTTCCTAAGTTCCACTTCACTTCGTAATCCAGGATGTGTGGCTCTAGATGAGTGATCACGCCATTATGGTTATCCAAGTGATTAAGACCTTTTTAACACAGTTCTTCTATGTATTCTTGGCACCTCTTCTTAATCTCTTCTGCTTCTGTTAGGTCCTTACCATTTCTGTCCTTTATTGTGCTCATTCTAGCATGAAATGTTCCCTTGATAGTTCCAATTTTCTTGAAGAGGTCTCTAGTTTTTCCCACTATATTGTTGTCCTCTATTTCTTTGTATTGTTCATTTAAGAAGATCTTCTTGTCTCTCCTTGCTATTCCCTGGAACTCTGCATTCAGTTCAATATAACTTTCCCATTCTCTATTGTCTTTCACTTCTCTTCTTTCTTCAGCTATTTCCAAGGCTTCCTCAGACAACTGCTTTGCCTTCTTACATTTCTTATTCTTTGGGATGGTTTTGGTCAGTGCCTCCAGTACAATGTGACAAACCTCTGTCCATAGTTCTTCAGGTATTCTGTCTACCAGATTAAATCCCTCGAATCTATTCATTACCTCCATTGTATAATCATAAGGGATTAGATTTAGGTCATACCTGAATGGTCTAGTGGTTTTCCCTACCTTAGTCGTTTTAAGGCTGAATTTTGCAATAAAGAACTCATGTTCTGAGACACAGTCAGCTCCAGGTTTTGTTTTTGCTGACTGTTTACAGCTTCTCCATCTCCCCTGCAAAGAACATAATCTGATTTTACCATGGACCATCTGGTGATGTCCATGAGAAGACTCTGTAATTATCTTGACCACAGTATTTTATATTCTCATAAGAAATGTATCAAAATCTATTCTCCAGAATTCACATCAACACAGTATTCTCAGAGGTTTATGCTTTTCCAACCTGATGAATGTGATATGGTTGATGACAGAGTAATGTTTGGCAAGTCACTTAACCTGTTATCCTCGCTATTTTCTCATTTGTGAAATGGACATCATACTAGTTACCTCACAGGATACTGCCTAGGATGTGCAAGGCTTTGTGAAAATCAGAAAAAGGTCCCCATGTTGTGTGAGTGAACTACAACAATAGGATTCCTCTAGGAAGAAGAGGCCTCCTGAAATGAACCTGAGAGGAAGGGGTACCTGTCTTTGAGTCTTCAACCCTTTCTCAGCCAGCACAGTCCCACCAGGGCCCCTTTGCTGCTAGCAGAGCATGGGTGGGATTGAAGGCCTCACTCACCACCTTCTCTCGGGGTCCTGTTCAGTACAAGTAACTCAGCAGGCAAGGTGGTCTTGCCTGTGCTCACCGTCAGAAAGGCACCCTCACACAGTACCCTTGGAAAACATAAGTAAGCCCATTAACCTCTGCTGGGCAGCTCAGTTGCCCCTCTCAATTCAGAGCTGGTAGGATGTACTGAGTGCCATCATTGTCAGTAAACTCCTACCTCCAAAGCCCTTCCTCCACAATGTGAAATTTCAATCCTTACGCTGTCAAACAGCCATGCCCTGGGATTGCTGAGGAGCTGGGAATGAAGTGGGTAGTGACTTGTTTGTTGTGGTTGGCGCGCAGAGAAAACCTACAAAAGGGACACTTGGATTTGAAAACAAAGACTCAAAATGCGCCATTCAGCCTGAAATCTGGGTCTGGAGGAGGTCAGAACAGAAAGAGCTGTTTTCAGCAACAGTGAAACACAAGAGGCTCCCTCCAGAACCAGTCTTCTCACTCATATCTGTCTCCGCCACGCGTACACCTCAAGGGGAGGGGCTAAAGCAATACCCTGAAGGTTAGCGAAAGGAAGTTTGTCCTCCTTCTGACCCAAATATTTCCATATCCTTATATCACCAATATTTGCCAAGGGAGAAGGGTTCCCGTCTCCACAGCACCACTCTAGATTCATTCTGTGGCAAAATGGATATAACATCATATGTACTTTGTGGTAGAAGGAGTCCAGGAAAATATGAAACACACAGAGACAAAGAGAAGCAGGATATTTTAAAACTTATGGCCATCTTTTCAAGAAATTTGCAAAAATATAGGAAAAGAACTAGGAAGAGCTGATGAAGAAATACAGTGCACATCTCTGCCTTTGAACTCATTATCCATCTATCTCACCCGCTCACACGCCCATTTCATTACTCCCCCAGGAAACACATTTTCAAGGTGAATTATAAACCAATATGGGTCCAACAGAACTTTCATGAAAATGTACGCTTTTCTTTTTCCTAGGTCTTCCCACATGCTCAGAATATGCTTTCTTGAGTTCACAGGGGAAGCAAATTGAAACAAACACTGTGAGTTTCTAGTGAGTTGAGTACAGATCTCATTTTTACATGCCTTGTCTTCCATGGCCTGATCAGGAGTTGTACATTCTATTATGTTTTTGTAACAGAGACAATGGTAAGGGTAGCATTTTCTAGGTAACTGAGTAATCTTGAGTCAAGATCATATCATCTAAATTGAGAGAAGAGTTAATACTTGAGGAGTTGACAGCAGCTTTTCACTCCATCTCGAAGGGCCTGTTTGACTTTATCATTCCGGAGAGTGAAGATGAAAGGGTTCAGCAAAGGGGTTAACACAAAAATCAGCAGGGAGACTGTCTTGTTGTACTCAGCTGCCTGAGTTTGCTTGGGTTTCACATAGAGGAACAAGCAGCTGCCATAGCCGATGACGACAAAGGTGAAGTGGGAAGCACAGGTAGAGAAGGCTTTCCTGCGGCCAGAGGCAGTGGGGATCCTGAGGATGGTGGAGATGATGTAGGTGTAGGAAACAATTGTTGGAACCAGTGAGCCAATGATAATGAAAATAGCCATTAAAAACAGAACAAACTCTGTGAAAACAGTGTCATCACACGATAGTTTGAGCAACTGACCTCGGTCACAGAAAAAGTGGTCTAAGACGTTTGATTTGCAGAAGGTAAACTGAAATGTGGCATAGACTGGCCAGATTTCAGAAAGGAACCCGAACACCCATGACCCAATCACCACCGAGATGCAGGTGTGGCTGTTCATAATGGTGTTGTACCTCAGAGGGTTACAGACAGCCACGTACCGGTCCACAGCCATCACTCCCAACAGTGCAAACTCTGTGGTCCCCAGAGCAAGGTACATGAAGAGCTGGGCCACACATGCAGCCAGAGATATTGTCTGCATCCCAGGGAGCAGCAACCCCCAGAGCATCACGGGGACGATAATAGATGTTGTCAGCATTTCCAAGACAGAGAGATGACCAAGGAAGAAATGGTCATGGGGGAATGTAGATGTTTATCAACACAGATAATCACGATGATGATGGTGTTCCCCATTATTGTCACTGAGTAGAAGAGAAAGAATACAGCAAAAAGAATGTGATGTAGTTCCTGGGACCCAGGGAACCCTAAAAGGCAGAATTCAGTGGCACTTGAGTGATTGCTCATCATTCAGCCCTTATTTCTGCTCCTTGGGAACCCTAGAGATGAAAAGAAAAGAAATGCTGCTCCACAAGGTCTTGCTCTCAAGAGAGAAGGACAGCCTAGGATGAGGAAACATTTCCAACCTGGGGACCAGGCTAGCTAACCCTATGAGGATGCTCTGCACAAAGTCAGACCTAAATGCTGTCACCTCCGGTCCAGCTGAAAGTTCACTGCCTGCAATGGATGAAGATCCCATCCTCTCCACTTGTGTGAGGAACACCTCTCTTGTCTTTTTTCCCCTCCTTTCTCACAGGGCACAAAGGTTAAGCCTTGAAGGAGGCCAGTTTTGATGCTGAGCCAGTCCCTTAGATCCGGGGTTTGTTCTTTCCTCTTAGCTTACCTATAGCAGATGATATAGTGACATTCCAGAGGATGTTCAAAATAGTGAATTTTATCCCACCCTTCATCCTGATGGGTATTACAGAGATCCCCTTGGGTTCAGCAGAGGAGAGGCAGAGGGTCCCGGAGCAACATCTCTGCTTTCCCCAGACTTTAAGATCTCTATGTTACAAATCAGGTAGTATTCCAAATGGAAACTCTGGAGCTTGGGATGACTTCCCTGAGCAGATTCTGTCTTCTTTTATGCCATTTCCCCCCGCAAAGTCTTGACAGGGAAGAAAGATGGTACCTGACTGTCACAAGTTTAGATCCAAGGTTCTCAGTTGCTCAGCGTGCCTGGATGTCTGCCCCTCACTTCATCTATCCCACCAGGCTAATTTCATCTCCTCAAAGCACTCTTTCCACTCACCTTCCCCCAAACGTGAAAGACCTCTTCATTCTTGACAGTTGGTTTTCTTCATAACATGTTACTATCTGACGTTATGTTATACATTCAACTTCTTACTTCACTCCTTCCTTTAACATTAAACAAACGCTGCAGTGAACACAGCAAATTAAAAATCCCTGTACTGCGGTGCTTATATTCAAGGAGAGAATGGAAACTATTCCATAAACAAGTATATAAAATAGTTTCCTCATCATGCCATAGAAAAATGAAACAAGGATGCAGGAGAGGAAATTCATTTATTTTGTTGAACTGTGACACTGGAATGTAAACTCCATGGAGGCAAGAAATGTCCTCTGTATATATTATAGATACATATACATAAACATTCTGGAGCCAAATAAATGCTGAAAACTTTTGGCAAATGATGAGTGAATGGACACAGGCTTTGTGACTGAATACCACATGGTCCTGGTCAGCGTAGAAAGGCCGTAGCTCTGAGGTCCTACTGTTCTCTGTTTGCCTGCCTTCCTCACATTACCGTTTTCCCTTCCTCTCATCCCTTCCTGAGACTTCCCCAATACCTCTGTCAATCTTACACTGATGGGAATCCAGGCTTCAAAGACAGAACCATTGGGAAATCTCAGGGGTCTGCTTCTCCCCAGGTTTCCGTAACCACCACTCAATGAAGACACACGAAAGGAGAGAGGAGCCTGCTGACCGACATCAGGAGCTGAGCCTGCAGGAGCGCCGGGTCAGAGAGGAGCTGACTCTGCCCTCTGCTCTGCAGCGGGATGAGGAGAGGAGCCCATTTCCCAGCTGCTCCCCTGCCCAGTCTTCAGACTCTCGGTGTCCTTCCTCTAGAAGGCAGCCAAGGCAGAACTCCCCATCCTCATCCTCTCCGACACGTCCCTTGTACAGGGGAACCCTGAGAAGACACTCACCTCGATGCACGGGCTCCTCTGCCACTCCTGACGCTCACTGGGGCTCGGGCAGGGCTGGTCCCGTCTGGCTCCTGCTGAGCTGAGCACAGGGGTCAGAGCTTCTTGGTGCTGCATCCATGCACGGTGAAGGAAAGTGTCCTCGGGAGGACTTAGGAAAAACTCCCAGAAATAACAGTGCTGTGGGGAGCTGAGGGTCTCTCTCTCCTTCTCTCCCACTTCCCTCCTTCCCAAGGGCACTTAGTCACTGAGGACCCTGATCTTAATTAGCCCAGGCTTAGGGCATCCAGTCTTGGGAGAGTAGAACAAACTTTTAGTCCTTCCCATCCCTGAGCAATTACTTTTCAGAAGTTTTTCAGCTTTTTGTTCAATGGGAAACCTAAAATCTCACCAGAGGCTTCTCAATACCAAGGTTGCCTTCTCAGAGGCCCGAAGTCTAGGTTCCCAGAAGATGTCTCAGACTCTGAGTAGGTCACCCCTTCTGCTCTTTGTCCTAAGCTCTTCCCAGGATTCTCTTAGATAATTGGAGTCAAAATGAGCTCCCTCTTCATCCAGCTATAGGAAGCTCCAACGATTAACTCAAAAATATACGCCAATGTTTAAAGAAAGCCTGCATTTGGATCTCAAATCTTAACTTCAGCAACCCCCCTCCCCCAAAGCCTATTTCTCCTTGGCTCATAATGCAGAGGCTACTGGTAATGACCCTGTCAGTTCAGTTGCTCAGTTGTGTCTGACTCTTTGGGACCCCATGAATCGCAGCACGCAAGGCCTCCCTGTCCATCACCAAGTTGCAGAGTTTACTCAAACTCATGCCCATCGAGTCGGTAATGCCATCCAGACATCTCATCCTCTGTCGCCCCCTTCTCCTCCTGCCCCCAATCCCTCCCAGCATCAGGGTTTTCCAGTGAGTCAACTCTTCACATGAGATGGCCAAAGTATTGGAGTTTCTGCTTCAGCATAAGTCCTTCCAATGAACACCCCGGACTGATCTCCTTTAGGATGGACTGGTTGGATCTCCTTGCAGTCCAAGGGACTCTCAAGAGTCTTCTCCAACACCACAGTTCAAAAGCATCAATTTTTCGGCGCTCAGTTTTCTTCACAGTCCAACTCTCACATCCATACATGACCACTGTAGACCATACATAGCCTTGACTAGACGGACCTTTGTTGGCAAAGTAATGTCTCTGCTTTTTAATATGCTATCTAGGTTGGTCATAACTTTCCTTCCAAGGAGTAAGCGTCTTTTAATTTCATGGCTGCAATCACCATCTTCAGTGATTTTGGAGCCCAAAAAAACAAAGTGACACTGTTTCCACTGTCTCCCCATCTATTTCCCAAGAAGTGATGGGACCGGATGCCATGATCTTAGTTTTCTCAATATTGAGCTTTAAGCCAACTTTTTCACTCTCCTCTTTCACTTTCATCAAGAGGCTTTTTAGTTCCTCTTCACTTTCTGCCATACGGGTGGTGTCATCTGCATATCTGAGATTATTGATATTTCTCCTGGCAATCTTGATTCCAGCTTGTGCTTCTTCCAGCCCAGCATTTCTCATGATGTACTCTGCATATAAGTTAAATAAGCAGGGTGACAATATACAGCCTTGGCGTACTCCTTTTCCTATTTGGAATCAGTCTGTTGTTCCATGTCCAGTTCTAACTGTTGCTTCCTGACCTGCATACAGGTTTCTCAAGAGGCAGGTCTGGTGGTCTGGTATTCCCGTCTCTTTCAGAATTTTCCACAGTTTATTGTGATCCACACATTCAAAGGCTTTGGCATAGTCAATAAAGCAGAAATAGATGATTTTCTGGAACTCTCTTGCTTTTTCTATGATCCAGCAGATATTTGCAATTTGATCTCTGGTTCCTCTGCCTTTTCTAAAACCCTGTAGACCCCTGAAAATCCCATGAGGCATTTCCTCCCTGAAATCCAACTCTGTTCCTCTCTACTGTCTCAGGTGTCCACTATTCTCATACCTGTGCACCTATTAGCACTCAAGCAAGGTGCTTGCAGACATTTATCTCCATGGCATGTCCCTAATCACCAGCTGGGCACTTCTATGTAGAAAGAGCTTAAGGACAGCCTAATGGAGGTCGTTATAGTTACAACCTGAAATGACAGACAAAACTTAAAGTGAAAATCTGCTTGGTGCTGCAGTGAGACACACATGTGAGACTTACAAAACATTTATGGAGAGTTTTGGATTCCAGTTTAAACACACTTGTTAAATCCAAGGATGTCAACTGGTTGCTGCTACTGCTGCTAAGTCACTTCAGTCGTGTCTGACTCGGTGCAACCCCATAGACAGCAGCCCACCAGGCTCCCCTGTCCCTGGGGTTCTCCAGGCAAGAATACTGGAGTGGGTTGCCATTTCCTTCTCCAATGCATGAAAGTGAAAAATGAAAGTGAAGTCGTTCAGTCGTGTCCGACTCTCAGTGACCCCGTGGACTGCAGCCCACCAGGCTCCTCCATCCATGGGATTTTCCAGGCAAGAGGACTGGAGTGGGCTGCCATTGCCTTCTCCGGTCAACTGGTATAGAAGAGTATAATTTGAGAGCAATATTCCTTCCATTCCTCAAACTGTCTGATCCCAACCCAGTTGCCATATAATCTCAGAAAAATTTCCTAAGCAGGCATCTACATTTTCCTTGGAAGAGAATGCTGAGGAAATCTGCTTCACAACTTTTGTTGTTGCGTTCAGTTTCTCAGTAGTGTCCAACTCTTTGCCGCCCCATTACTCTCTCACTTAACAGCATACAAAAGAGTCTCTCCCAGCTCAACACATATTGCCTTACTGTTTTTGCATTGTTTTTCATTTTATACATGTCCTTATTAGCAAGCCCTCTATTAATAACTTTTTGTTGTTTTTTCTATTTTTCTTATGAAAATTGATGTTATAAATAGACATTTTTAAGTCTATACAACTTTTTGCATATGGAATAAATCCAAAGAGCTGGAATTTTTAGTTCAAAAGTTAGATACGTTTTAGCTATTTCTTTCCATTGGGACCATTTACACTTCACAGATTCTGGATTGGTTTGCACACCACTATGATATGTTAGTAATTGATTTCCTGATCCACAAGCAACCAAAGGGATAACCAAAATTTCATTTTAATTTTAAATTGAAGGCAACAACAATATCTCAAAAGAGAAATCACTTGGTAATCCATGGAAAATCTTTTCTTTTAATAAAAATTACTATAACTAACTAAAATGAAACTGAACAACTGACCCAAAATTTGTTAAATAAATGAATTCCTACCTAAAAACCTTCCTACACAGACAACTACAGGTTCAGATGGGTTTACTGGTGAATTCTATCAAACATTTAAGAAAGAAATCACATGAACCCAACACAAAATCTTCTAGCAAAATTGAGGAAAAGAGAACACTGCCCCATCCTTCTTATCAAGCCAGAATCATTTTGATACTAAAGGCATCACAGGAAAATGAACCTACAAACCAATATTCCTCAGGAACATAGAAGCAAAATTCCTTAATAAAAATATTAAAAATTCAAATCCAGCAATATGTAAAGAAAACAACACGCAATAACAAAGTGGTGATTTTATTTCAGAAATGCCAGGTTGGTTCATATTAGGAGATTAATCAATATAAATCACCATGTTAACAGAAGTAAAAAGAAAAGCTACATGACCACTTCAATAGGAGCAGAAAAGCTATTTACCAAAGAAGAACAACCTTTGATTAAAAACTCTCATTCAGCTTGGAGCCAAAGGAATCTTCCTCAACCTGAAAGTACCATCCTACAAAAGTGTAGTGCTAATATGAAGCCTGATAAGAGACAAAGCCTTCTTCTAAGACAGGGAACACGACAGAGATATCTGTTCTCCTCACTTCTACTCAACTTCATACTGGAAGTGCTAGCTAATACAGTACAGAAAGAAAATGCAATGGGAAGCATACAGCTAGGAAATGAACAAAATTATTTATTTATAGTCATAACTCTATTTGTAGAAAATCCTAAGAAGTCCACAAAAAAGGAACTAGAACTAATAAATGATTATCAAGGTCATAGGGAAAAAGCTCAATATGCAAAAATGTCTTACATTTCTCTAAACTTGCAATGAATGTTGAAAATTTAAAAATATGTAACAATAATATCCAAAAACATGAAAAACTACAGAACACATTAGACAAACTATATGCATGACATGTATACTTGAAATTGTAAAACATTGCTGAGAGAAATTAAAGAGATCTAAATAGGTGAATATTCTATTTTCATAAATCAGAACATGCAACTGCAATTGTGTTAGAACTTCAAATCTCTCCATATTAGTATATAGACACAATACAATTTCAGTCAAATCCCAGGAGGCTTTTAAAAAAAAACATTGTAAAGGTGACTCTAAGGTTTTGATGCAAATGTGAAGGACCTAGAATACCCAGTAAATTTTTTTAGAAAGGAACAAAGCTGGAGGACTTATAGTACACATTAAAAGACTTACTATAAAGCTACAGTAATCAAGACAGAGGGCTTCCCTGGTGGCTCAGTGTTAAAGAACCTGCCTGTCAATGCAGGAGACACAGGTTCAATCCCTGGGTTGGGAAGATCCCCTGGAAAAGGAGCGGCAACCCACCCCAGTATTCTTGCCTGGAAAATCCCATGGACAGCAGAGCTTGGCAGGCTACACAGTCCGTGGGGTCACAAAAAAGAATTGGACATGACTTAGCAACTAAACACACA
Source organism: Cervus elaphus (assembly GCF_910594005.1). NCBI lineage: Eukaryota > Metazoa > Chordata > Mammalia > Artiodactyla > Cervidae > Cervus > Cervus elaphus. Next base: position 111,965,985 of record NC_057832.1, read on the forward strand.
CAAACAATCAAGACAGAATGTTATTGACATAACATCATGCAGATCAAGGGACGTGCAGATGAATAAAATAGAAAATTCAGACACAGATCCAAACATACATCTTCAATTGATTTTTTAAATTTTAATTTATATTTTTAGTTAAACTTTTAAATTAAAGTCTAATTTAATTATACTTTTAATTAGATAATTATAATATTGTGATGATTTCTGCCATACATCAATATGAATTGGCCATAGGTATACATATGACCCCTCCATATCGAACCTCCTTCCCACCTCCCTTCTCATCCCATTCCTCTATGTTGTCACAAAGCACCAACTTTGGTTTCCCTGCATTATACAGCAAATTCCCACTGGCTATCTATTTTATATATGGTAATGTATTAATATAAGTTTAAATGCTACTCTCTCAAATCATCCCACCCTCTCTCTCCTCACTGTGTCCAAAAGTTTGCTCTTTATGAATGCTTTTCCTTTGCCTCCCTGCAAGTAGGATCATACACAAAAATAAACTCAAAATGGGTTAAAGACCTAAATGTAAGATCAGAAACTATAAAACTCTTAGAGGAAAACATAGGCAGAATACTCTTTATGTCATAGAATATGCTGTAACATAAATCACAGCATAAATCACATTCTCTGTGATTCACCTCCTCTGTGTATGTGTGTGTGTGTTGTTAGTCACTCAGTTGTGCCTGACTCTGTGGACTGGACCCCATGGACTATAGCCCGACAGTCTCCTCTGCCCATGGAATTCTCCAGGCAAGAATATTGGAGTGGGTAGTCATTCCCTGCTCTGGGGGGTCTTCATGACCCAGGGATCGAACCTGGGTCTCCTGAGTTACAGGAGGATTCTTTACTGTCTGAGCCATTGCAGAAGCAAGACCTACCTTCTAGAGTAATGAAATAAAAACAAAAATAAACTAATGGGGCCTAATTCAATCTAAAAGCTTTTGCATAACAAAGGAAATAATAAGCAAGATGAAAAGACAACCCTCAGAATGGGAGAAAATAATAGCAAATGAAACAACTGACAAAGGATTAATCTTCAAAATATACAAGCAGCTCATGCAGCTCAATACCAGAAAAACAAACAGCCCAATCAAAAGGTGGGCAGACAGACCTAAACAGACATTTCTCCAAAGAAGACATACAGATGGCTAAGAAATATATGAAAAGATGCTCAACATCTTCAATTGATTTTAAATACAGAAACCGTTGGTGAAGAAATGGAGCAACTAGAACTCTCAGACCCTGCTGGTGGGAATGCAGAGTTAAACATACACTCACCATGGTGGTGGTGGTTTAGTTGCCAGGTCAAGTCTGACTCTTGTGACCCCATCAACTGTAGCCTGCCAGGATCCTCTGTCCACGGGATTTCCCAGGCAACATACAAACCTAGAATTCCACTACTGGATAGTTTCCCAGGATGAATGAAAACATATACCCACCAGACAGGCTTATGGACACTGATGGTTTTACTTATAATAAACTGCTGACAACCCAGTGACAATCATTAGGTCAATGGATAAATAAATGGTGGCTCATCTAGACAGTGGAATACCACTCAACAATAAAAAGGAATGAACTGTTGATGTATGTATCATCACCAATAAGTCTCTACATGGTTATGTTAGGCAAAAGAATCAGGACATTAAGTCAATACTACATTTTTCTGTTAATAAACTGTAGAAAAGCAGTATCTGCTTTATAGTAACAGAAATCAGCCTGAGGGACTTCCCTGGCGGTCTGGTGGTTAAGACTCCACACTTCCACTGCAGCAAAGTCCTTGCTGCAATGTAGCTCAGCCTCCCCCTCTGCCCAAATACCTTCTCTCTTACATCTATACAGGCATTGTTCCAAGAGCTAAAACAAACTCATAGATTCTTTATCAAAATGATTTTCTGCAAGTATAGATGTGCATGTTTGTGTGTGTGTGTGTGTGTGTATATATATATATTTGGCTGTTATATAAGATAATATTCTTCATCAAATACACTCTGTCAGAGAAAAGACAATGTCCACTACGTTTGCTGATAAATTTTCGGGACATTATCTGAAAAACAACTGTTATTATACAATATTGTTAAATTTCCAGTCTTTTGACTTAAATAAGTTGAACTATTTTCAGTGTTTTTTTTATTTTTTTTTCAGTGTTTTAAAAGCAATTATGTTTGTCTTTAGTGAGCTTATCAGTTTAGAAGTAAACTTTATGTACCAATAAAATAAACTTTTATTTCGCATTTTTATTTTTGTTTTATTATTTTCATGCATAAATTTTAATTCTTATGTAGTTAAATTTAACAGTTTTCAGTATTCTGGGATCTGTATTTCTTTATAAAAGCCCACATACATATTCAGAGGTAACTTAAAAAGAAAAACAATTTCATTTGTTGATTATTGTATTTAAATCCATTTGAACCACTTAGAATTTATTTTAAAGCATGCCATATAGATCCAGGGTTATGGTTTTTTCAGATATTTTTAAAATAAAGGTAAATGAGGGAGAAAGAGAGACAGATCAACAGAGGGAAAGAGAGGGAAGTAGATGGATGGAGGCAGGGAAGAAAAAAGAGAGAAGAACCAGCTTAGGGCAAAACTTCTTCTCCCTCTGGGTTGGGGCCAGGAGTGCCATATTTGGAGGTAAAAGAACAAGAGATTAGAATAACTAGTGATATTAATAAGGGTCAGAGACTGTTAGAGAAGGAAAGAAAGCATCTTCCACAACTGTATCTACATATGATGAGCCTGACACCCAGAGAGACTGAGGAACTGGTTCAGTTCAGTTCAGTCGCTCAGTCGTGTCCGATTCTTTGCAACCCCATGGACTGCAGTATGCCAGGCCTCCCTGTCCATCACCAACTCCAGGAGTTTACTCAAATTCATTTCCATTGAGTCGGTGATGCCATCCAACCATCTCATCCTCTGTCATTCCCTTCTCCTCCCACCTTCAATCTTTCCCAGCATCAGGGTCTTTTCAAATGAGTCAGTTCCTCGCATCAGGTGGCCAAAGTATTGGAGTTTCGGCTTCAACATCAGTCCTTTCAATGAATATTCAAGACTGATTTCCTTTAGAATTGATGGGTTGGATCTCCTTGCAGTCCAAGGGACTCTCAAGAGTCTTCTCCACACCACAGTTCAAAAACATCAATTCTTCGGTGCTCAGCTTTCTTTATAGTCCAACTCTCACATCCACACAGGACTAATAGAAAAAAGCATAGCTTTGATTAGATGGACCTTTGTTGGCAAGCTAGAGGAACTGGTTAAGGTCACACAAAAATTTACTAGCTGAGTTAGAATGAATGACCATGGACTCCTGGGTGCTGGATCAGCCTTCTACAGGGTAGAAGGAGCTGCTTTCTGCAGGAACTGATGCACTGGGGAGGGGATGACCAGAAGGACCACTAAGGATCTTACCACCACTAAGATTCTAAGACTCAAAAATATACTTTTGAAGACCTATCCACAAAGGTTTCATAATCAAAGACAGGTGCTTTGAGTTGAATAAATTACAGATAGGTACAAAGCAGGTGTTCAGTAAATATCAAATCAATGATTGTGGATTGCATTTGCCCATAACAATAATTATTAGTCCTTGAGCTTAAGTGTGTGGCTGTAACAACCTCAGTGTCTATGATAGCTGAAGGGGTGCCAAGGGAAGTTAGCCTCATAGGAGCTGGGGGAGCAGGCAAAATTCACACCTGGGCACCCTGAAGCTTCAGGCTCTCATTCAACCAATAACATCGTTCAGATGGCCAAGGAGGCCAGTGGACAGGAAGGGCTGGGGAAAGACCTCTTCCACTTCCTTCACTCACTGGTCCCAACTTATTAACATTTGCCACATTTTCCCTATATTCAGGGTAGAACTATATTAGTGCTTTGCATGCAATTTTCCTTGATTCTGAAAACAACTTCATGGGGGAGGTACTCTTATCCTCACTTTACACATGAAGAAACTAAGGTGTCCTTATCCATTGAATCCATAGTGAACAAGTACTATGCAAATGCCAGACTCCAAAACTAGACCTTACTTTCAACACCCACCCCCAAACACACACACACACACACCCCCCACACCCATTATTTATGTGCTTCTGGAGACCTAGGATGGACCTCCCTGCCTCTGGGTGTTAGTTTGAGCCCCCAGGGGCTTGTTGCTTTCCTTGTCATTCCTACAAAGAGCACCCACTGGAATCTAGTTTCCCATCCAGTCCAGTTCAGTTCTGAAACTCAGCAGGCCTTCTAAGATTAGAACAGGGTAAACGGAACCAGGTACACTCATCCTCTGAAACAAGGGACAGCAAGAGAACTGTTTTCATGTGGTTTCCCCCATAGAACTCATTCTCTCTTTCCAGCCCTACATCAACCACACTGCTGCCCTATGTTATTGTATAGAAACAATGAGTATTAAATCACAGACTCAACATAAGTCTTGGACACATTTTAGCTGTGTGGGTCACTTGTCCCATCCTTAAGGGTCTCATATCTCCGTGTCAGACTCTGGGTACCACAGGTAGGAGGCTCCACTAGTGGACATTCTAAGAATCTCTCACTGCACTTAGGAACTAAGACTCATCACAGGGTCTAGGGATTGAATGAACAAGGAACAGTGCAAAAAAAGGACTGGGTTTAGATTCAGTCATAGCAGCTGTCAGAAGCTGGAAAAACCAAGGAGCCTTCAGAGAGAGGCACAGTTCCAGCAACCTCCTGATTTTAGCCTCCTTAGGCCTGGAGAAGGAAATGGCAACCCACTCCAGTATTCTTGCCTGGAGAATCCCATGGAGGGAGGAGCCCGGTAGGCTGTAGTCCATGGGGTAGCAAAGAGTCGGACACTACTGAGCGACTTCACTTCACTTCACTTTACTTCAGGCCTGTGAGGGCTTCCCTGGTGACTCAATGGTAAAGAATCTACCTGCCAATGCAGGAGACTTAGATTCGATCCCTAGGTCAGGAAGATCCCCTGGGGGAGGAAATGACAACCCATTCCAGTATTCTTGCTGGGAAATCCCATGGACAGAGGAGCCTGGTGGGCTATAGTCCATGAGGTCACAAGAGTTGGACTTGACATCAGTTAAGCAGCAACAACAACAAAGACCTGTTTGATAAGAAATGTAGACATACAGAGTCTTTAAGATAATGAATTTGTAGTGTTTAAGCCAAGCAATTTGCTACAGAAGCAATAGAAAATACAGCCACGGGGCCTACACAAGCCCGGCAATGCGCTTGCCTGTCAGTTCTCAAGTTCTGCTTTGACTGACCATCCTGTCTGTCCTTCTGAGCTCCTACCAGCAATGCACTCCTTTCTGCTATCATCCCCCCCATTTCTGTCCAGAATCATCTAAAAATCTTTTTTATTATCAATAGCTCTGTCTTAAAAATTCAGTTCTGGATTCAAATCCTCCAGAAAGGTCATCTAGGAAACTCCTTTCAGCCCTTGTGGTTCTTTACCTCAGAACCACTGGGCACCATCCTGGTTGGAAAGCTTTTGCTTGCTGTTTCTTTGTCGTCATGTCTGTCTGGGTAGGGTTGGCAGGGGGCGGCTAAGTCGGGTGGTGCACATGAAGTCTGAACTTCTCCGAGATGAAGGACTGTGACTCAGAGTTTACCAGGGAGCTGGATCCTACCACCTTGCCTTCACTCACCGCCCAGGTATGCATGTTCCCACAGGACTCAGACCAGCCCTTTTCAGTCTGGGCAGCTCCCAAGATGTGTCTATTAGGGGCTCTGCCTTTGAGGAGAACGTTTCTCCTCTTAAGCTTACACCTCCAATTCCCCACCTCCCCAGATGACATTTTGGAAAATTCAGACAAGAGGGTGCTGTAATCCAGGGTCTCCATTCCCCGTCTCCCCAGTCTCTGAACCTTGGATCTGGGGGGTGCAAATTCTCCAAATGACAACTCTGGATCTAACCCTAGCCAGGCATCCAGTCTGCCACAATTTTAGTCCAGCCGGGGAAATTCCTCTGCGCTTTTTCCACGAACTCATTTTTCCCCCACAGTCCTGGGAGGAAGGTAAGGGCCAGGAACCAATCCTAAACCATTGTCTTCTTAGAGGTATCTTGGTCTCTCTCCCTTTCCTCATTTAGAGCTCTTTCTCAAATGTTACTTCCTCCGAGCAGCAAGCCTCTCATTAATCTGGGGAGTAACACCAGTGTCTCTTCATCCCCAGAGGGCTCCTTGCTTTCTCATCATCCCCACAGAGGACACTTTGCTGGAGTCTGGGTTCCCATCCAGGATAAGCTCAGCTGTAAACCACATCAAAAAGCCAGGGGCAAGAAAGAGCCCCAAGAACACTTATCTTTGGGGAAAAAGATACAGTGTTTTCCTCTGGTCTCAAGAAAGCCTTCTTTCCCACTTCAAGCCCCACATCAGTGCTGGTGTGCTGGGTTCTATGGTGACACAGGTAAGCCTTTAACTAGGAAATTCACGTAAGGGTTAGAGATGTTATAGCTTGTGGAGCCGCTCACCGCACAGGACACCCCCATTCCAGCTGTGCACACGCCCCTGTCCACCCTTGCCAGCTGCAGCCCACTAACCCAGGGTGATAGACTGCAGATCGCACCTCAATCATGTCACAAACTGGACCCAACAGGCAGGAGTCTCTAGACATGGATTTCTTCACAAGAGCAGCTCAAAAAGAAGATGTAGTGCTTAGAGGCTAAAGTGAGTGATTTGGGTTTGCTTGGGGGTCAGGCTTCCAGAGAGCGCAGACATGGGACTTGGTTTGAATTGATCAGTGCTGGGTATAGATTTGAGCCCTACCATTAAGGTTTGCCAGGCTTCCCCAGTGGCTCAGCAATAAACAATCTGCCTGCAATGCAGGAGACAGAGAAGAAACAGGTTCCATCTCTGGGAAGATACCCTGGAAGAGGACATGTCAGCCCATTCCAGTATTCTTGCCTAGAGAATCCCAAAGACAGAGGAGCCTGGCGGGTTACAGTCCATGGGGTCACAAAGAGTTGGACATAACTGAGCATACACTCACACACAAGGTTTACCAGTGGGTACAAGGCTGACGGAGGGACAGCCCTTCTTCTTCAAATTGGAATGCCATGACTGTTGGCCAGGACACAGCTTCAGATGCAGCTTTTATGGAGCCAAAGAGAAGGCCAGAGTTATGTCTACACACATCTTGAATCTTTCCACTTCTGATCATTTGTACTGCAAAATTTATTTTCCTTGAAAATTGAAGATTTTTAAAAAAATATCCTTTTAGTGAACTGAAGTTCTAAAGGACAGCATAAAGCTTGGAAATTTCACACACCCCTACTACACACACCTTCACACACATATTGACTCTAAAGAATCATAGGTCCAAGAAAATTTAAGTTCATTGGCGTCATATGATGACAATGACTACAATGACAACGACTAATTTCTGAGCCCCTGGTCCATGCCCATCACTGTAACTAAGCAAATGACTCATTTAATCTCTGTCTTAGCTCACGAAGCTAGTACTATTATTATCTTCATTTTATATCTGAGTAAGCTGAGCACCGAAGAATTGATGCTTTTGAACTGTGGTGTTGGAGAAGACTCTTGAGAGTCTCTTGGACTGCAAGGAGATCCAACCAGTCCATCCTGAAGGAAATCAGTCCTGAGTACTCATTGGAAGGACTGATGCTGAAGCTGAAACTCCAATACTTCGGCCACCTGATGTGAAGAACTGATTCATTTGAAAAGACCCTGATGCTGGGAAAGATTGAGGACAGGAGGAGAAGGGGATGACAGAGGATGAGATGGTTGGATGGCATCACTGACTCAATGGACATGGGTTTGGGTAAATTCCTGGAGTTGGTGATGGACAGGGAGTCCTGGCGTGCTGCAGTTCATAGGGTCGCGAAGAGTCGGACATGACTGAGCAACTGAACTGAACTGAGGTTGAGGCTAAGAGAGGGAAGTAGTAGAGAGCAGCAGATTTACGTTTGACAAACATCAGATCAGAATCCAACCTAGGTCCAGAGCTTATGCTCCAAACCACTAGGGTTGAGTGGGCAGAGTTGGGATGTGGGCAAGGGGTGGGGATGTCTGGGGGATGTCCCCCTGGACACTGCCTCATCAGAGCAGTGCCCGCCACTGGCTAGAATGCTGATGCCCTTCCAGTCCCTATCTAGTTCCAGGCTGGTCTCTGTGCCCTCCTGTGTTCCTTCTGCTCCCCGTCTTTGGATACATACACCAGGGGGTCCTCCCCAAAGGATGTTAATTTATTGGCTTGAAACTCTGACTTCCCATTCACTTCATGATCATAACTGGAGAAATGTGAGTGATGGAGGGTCCTCACCAGGGAGACAGCCCAGAAAGACATAAAGGGAGCTGTAAGAGGGCTCTCAGACTCTCTGGATCATGACAGAGACCCCCAGCATCACCCTACACTCTGGGCATCTGATTGACTGACACAAATTCTCTCTTTCCATGTTCCCTCCTCTCCCTATCTTTTTCTGTTTCCCTCTCACCTATTGGGTATTCCTCTCCTACTCCTCCATTCCTGTTTCATTCCATTCTTGCCCTCTCTCTAAATGTCTGTTGCTGTGTTGTCTTTCCTCCTCTGCTCCTGTCTGCTTTCCTCTCTCCTTATCAGTAGATTTCCATGTTTTTCTTCTATGATTCCCTGTTTCTCAATGATTCTCATATTCCCATTTTTTTCTCTTGTCTTTATCTCTCCTTCTGTGAACCCATGACCATACCAGCCTCTCTTCCTCCGCCTCTAGCCTTGTCTCACGGTCACTGGTTCTCTCTGTCTGTCTCTCTCTGTCTCTCCATCTCTGTCTCTTGTTGCCTTTCCTCTCAGGCTCCCAGCCCCGGCACCATGGCAAATCTGAGCCACCCTTCTGAATTTATCCTCTTGGGCTTCTCCCATCTTGGCGAACTGCAGATCCTACTCTACGGGCCCTTCCTTGTGCTTTATCTTCTCGCCTTCATAGGAAACACAGTCATCATCATCACAATCTTCGTTGACACCCACCTCCACACACCCATGTACTTCTTCCTGGGCAACTTTTCCCTGCTGGAGATCCTGGTGACCATGACTGCCGTGCCCAGGATGCTCTCTGACCTGCTGGCCCCCCACAAGGTCATCTCCTTCACTGGCTGCATGGTCCAGTTCTACTTCTACTTCTCCCTGGGCTCCACCTCCTTCCTCATCCTGTCTGACATGGCCCTGGACCACTTTGTGGCCATCTGCCACCCCCTGCACTATGGCACTTTGATGAGCGGGGCTGTGTGTGCCCAGCTAGCAGGGGCTGCCTGGGCAACTCCTTTCCTGGCCATGGTGCCCACTGTCTTCTCCCGGGTTCATCTCAATTATTGCCACGGCAACGTCATTAACCACTTCTGTGACAACGCCCTTCTGCTGCAGCTGTCCTGCTCAGACACCAGGCTGCTGGGATCCTGGGACTTTGTGATGGCCCTGGCCTTTGTCCTCAGCTCCTTCCTGGTGACCCTCGTCTCCTATGGTTACATCGTGAGCACCGTGCTCCGTCTCCCCTCTGCCAGCGGCCGCCAGAAGGCCTTCTCCATGTGCAGCTCTCACCTCACCCTGGTCTTCATTGGCTACAGCAGCACCATCTTCCTCTATGTCCGGCCTGGCAAAGCACACTCTGCGGAGGTCAACAAGACTGTGGCCCTGGTGACGTCCATCCTCACGCCCTTCCTCAACCCCTTTATCCTCACCCTCCGCAACGAGACGTTCAAGGCTGTGCTACGAGGCCAGATGCAGAGGCTGAAAGGCCTCCTCCAGGTATCATGAGGGGCCCGAGGGACCCAGCCAGGCTCAATCAGCCAGGTCATTCTCTGAGCAGGCAGGGTACTAACCTGGGCAGGATGACCCCTGTTTCAGACTTTCCCTCTGTGCCTGAGAGTGGTAACCACAATGAGTCTTTGGTAGCACCCTGGCTGGCCTGAAGGTCTCAAAGACCATGTGGAATTCCCCCCCTTATCCACTAGCAGTGACAAGAACTCAGAATGTAGCCTGGAGTCTGGGGAACCACGACTGGGGCTTTTAATAAAGGGAAGTGCATGAGCTTGCCATTCAAAGAAGGGCAGACAAAAAGTTTTCTGTGATGAAGAAATACTACCCAGCCGCAGTGTGTGTGTGTGTGTGTGTGTGTGTGTGTGTGTACACATGCACACGCCTCACTGCTAAGTGTGTGCACCATGAGTACGTGGTCTACATGGAACTAAGCTGAAGAGCAACACTTACCAAAGTCATCATCTTTCAAGTGTACAGAATGCACTACACGAGAATTCATCTGTTCATTCATTTCACCAATGCTGAGCAGACTCTGCGTGTCAGGCACTACAACTGTGCCTGGGGCAGGGTAAAATGTAAACAAGACGTTGACAGTTTTCAAATCTCTTAGCTCTATGAAGGGAAAGAATGGTATGGTAAAGAGCAGCTTACAGGGACTTTGCTGGCAATTCAATGGTTAAGACTCTGTGCTTCCATGGCAGGAGGTGCAGATTTGACTCCTGGTCAGGAAACTAAGAACCTACATGCCATGTGATGTGGCAAAAAGTAAAAAAGGATCTGCTTATGCGGCAGGTGACGTGTAATGATGGATTCAAAGAAAGGTTTATGGGAGCAGATAAGAGGAACATTGAGACCAGACTGCGGACTGGGAGACAGTTTCCTGATAAGGTGACGCCCGAGTAACACTTTGAATGTAAGATGGACAGTGTGAGGAGGCAATCCACCAGCTAAGCCTTGTGCAGAGAAAATAAATTTAAAGAAAGCAAGACACATCTTCATTAAGTATAAGAATTAAGAGCAAACCTTTCAGGAATTGTATGGGTTCTAGGGAGGAAATATTAAGAGATCTTTGTTGTTGTTCAGTTGCTCAGTCGTGTCTGACTCTTTGTGACCCCATGGACTGCAGCACACCAGGCTTCCCTGTCCTTAACCATCTCCCAGAGTTTGCTCCAACTCCTGTCCATAGAGTTGAGGATGCCAACAGAGATTTTTAGAAAGATAAAAATAAACTATTCTACTATATGATTAGAAACATTCACCTGCTTAAAGGCAGAAGATTGTGGTGAATACAGTAAATTCCTTTGTCCAGTCATTATACTCACGTGCGCGCACACACACACACACACACACACACACACACACGTGTGTGTGTGTAAAGTTCCTGAAAGCCTATTAGGTTCCATATACCCTCAGGAATGAAATGTCAGCTCCCATTGAGTTTCCCTCCCATAACTCATGTGTGAAATTTTCCAGATCCTTCAGGTACATTCTCCTTAGAATCATGTTCTTGTCGCTTTCACTCTATCTGGGATTTTCTGAAACAGCCCCATTGTAAAATATTCTGCCAAGCTATTTCTGTAAAAACAGTTAAACTTACCGAACGGAATTTCCCAGTAAACATCAGTGAGTTCACTCATCAAGGGAGTACTCCTAGCGCTGCTTATAAGATGAGAATAAGAACTACCAATTTACCAGAAGTGTCGAGCTTAGCTCTGCTGTGTGGGAGTGAACAAGGCTGGACTGTGGGCCACGCTGGTGGGCACAGACGCTCCAGCTTTGGAGCCGTGGCTCCCTGAGGAGTCCCTGCTGGTCCATGGGTGCCACCCCGGAGACCCCCTTCTTAACTGAGGTGCCCCTTTCTCTGACTTTCTGAAAAAATCTTTTAGAAGATCTCTTTAGGTACCTCATTTCATCTTCTGCTGGAAAATCTGTCTTCTCCAGTTATACATCAGCGCAATGACTCTGGTGTTTTGCTATTGCTGTTGAAACAATTGCTTTATTTTTTTCTAAATTATCCTCTTTTTACCACCTCAAATAATAAATAGCTTCCCTGGTGGCTCAGCTGGTAAAGAATCCACCTGTGATGTGGGAGAGCTGGGTTCGATCCCTGGGTTTGGGAAGATCCCCTGGAAAAGGGAATGGCTACCACTCCAGTATTCTGGCCTGGAGAATTCCATGGACTACAGTACGTGGGGTCCCAAAGAGTCGGACATGACTTTCACTCACTTAACATAAATAAAAACTTGATGAACGAATTAAAGATAATTCTACTGATAATATGTTACCATGTTTTTTCACACTTTATCGACTATTTTTATGCATTTTTTTCACCTGCTTTTATTCTCAAAGTAATTCAATGAGGTAAAAACACACAGATCACTCAACACCAGCAATGTACTCCACTCACTGGCTGGTAAAAATCAAAGAAATGTGGATTCTAAATTCAAAGCATTCTCCAACTGAGAGAGAGAGGAAAAAGTACAATTAATCCCACCACATTTTAATAAAGGGTTCTCCTACTTGTAACAAGTGCTATAAGAGCCCTGAAGGGAAAAACCAATTATCAGGCTGCAGCTGAGCAGTACTTTCTTTAAAAAAAAAAAAAATTTTTTTTAATATTTACTTATTTATTTGGCTGTGTCCAGTCTTAGTTGTGGCACCAGGATCTTCACTGCATTATGTGGGATCTTTCGTTGTGGCACATGGACTAGCTATTTGTGTCCTGCAGAGACCCCCATGGGCTTCAGTAGCTGATATGTGTGGCCTTAGTTGGTCCAAGGCATGTGGGGTCCTAGTTCTGCAACCAAAGATCAAACCTGCATTCCCTGAATTGCAAGGTGGATTCTTAACCACTAGACCACCAGGGAAGTCTTACAAGGAGTGCTTTATCACCATCTAATAGATAAAGTAGCCATGGCTG